>NC_077232.1:162366586-163109086 GCF_027887165.1 Monodelphis domestica
TGAAAGGTCATAAAAAAATCATTCCTATACTTAAATATTTACAGTCTAATTAATATTCAAATTCAGTTGTGACTTCATTGATTGGAAAGTTACCTCCAGTGATTTTACCACAAACCTTTCATGTTTGGTGATCCTTTTTGGAACCACCCATCTTGATGGAGGCCTCTTAATTCTGACATCATGAGGGTATGAGTTAATCATGCTAGTTGTCTACTTGTCCCTTCCTTCACCTGTTGGCCCATCTATCTCTTCTTTCTATTATATAATTCTCAGATTATTCATTTAACTAATTATTTTTAGTTATTTATTAATTTTTCCTGTTTGTAGTTATTCATTACTTTTAAGTTGTATTCTGATCACATCCACTATGTGCCTCTCTTTCACCAACTGCATAATTCTAGTTTTTAACAATTGAAGATTCTTTACAAGTCTATGAATTTTAGAATCCCATTAGAGATACATTTATATTTTTAGGTGTCAAATTTCTCACAACTTTAGTGTGGAATTTTAGTATGACATAATCACTTTATTCTCAAAGTGTGAAGGTGAATAAAGTTGTTTGGAGCCATCTCCTAATCTCTGTTGCTGGAAAGGACATTGTAATCTGAACCATTCAAAATTCTGAATCTTTGAATTATTATTCATATGACCACATGAAATTTGTTTTCAGCTCTCTGGACCTTTATTTCTGTATTTTTAAAATGAAGATTTAATTCTAAAATATCTTCTAGGCCTGAATTCTTGATTTAAAACTATGATTGTCGAGATCAGCTGTACCACCTATTCTTTAAATCTCATCCATAAGGATACAGGCTTTGGATGCTATCATAACACAACCAACATGAATTATATAATAATATCATCGTGACATCTAGAGGGAAAAGCATTAAGTTTTGTAAGGATTTTTATTTTGAGTCTAAGAGGACAGAAATTTATTTATTTGAGAGAAAAAAGTTTTCTAAATCTCATATAATTAGAGAAATGCAAATCAAAAGAACTCTGATATACCACCTCATACCTAGCAGATTGGCTAACATGCCAGCAAAGTCAAGTAATAAATGTTGGAGAGGATGTGGCAAAATTGGGACATTAATGAATTTTGTGCATTCTGGAAGGCAATTTTGACATTGGGACATTAATGAAATTTGTGCATTCTGGAAGGCAATTTTGAACTATGCCTAAAGGGTTTTAAATGAATGATGACCTTTAATTCAGTCATACCATTGCTTGGTTTATACCCAAAAGAGATCTTGAGGAAAAAGTCTTGTACAAAGTTATTTATAGCTTCACTCTGTGGTGGCAAAAATTTGGAAAATGAGGGGATGCCCTTCATTTGGGGAATGGTTGAACAAATTGTGCTATCTGTTGGTTATGGAATAGTATTGTGCCCAAAGGAATAATGAACTGGAAGAATTCCATGTGAACTGGAATGACTTCCAGGAACTGATGCAGATTGAAAGGAGCAGAACAAGAAAAACATTATACACAGAGAATTATACATTGCGGTATAATCAAATGTAATGAACGTCTATTCTAGCAGCAATGCAATGATCCAGGACAGGTCTGAGGGACTTATGAGAAAGAATTCTATCCCATTCAGAGAAAAAACTGTGGAAATAGAAACACAGAAGGAAAACAATTGCTTGATCACATGGGTTGATGAGGATATGATTGGGGATGTACTCTCCAAACAATTGCCCTAGTGCAAATAATAATATGGAAATAGGCTTTGATCAATGGCACATGTAAAACCCAATGGAATTGCTTGTTGGCTATGGAAATAGGGTAAGAGGAGGGAAGGGAAAGAACATGAATCATGTAACCATGGAAAAATATTCTAAAGTAATTAATTAAATTAAATTTTCCAAATTTACAAAATAAAATAAAATAAAAGTTCTTAGCAAGCCCTCATGCTAGAGCTATTAGTCTTCCCTTGATACTTCATATACTCCCCAAATAAAGTTATTGAATATATAGAAATGGAATAGATGTGATTATAAGATATGAAACTTGAAGTAATTCCATATACCTTATACCAATTACTTTAGTTTCCTTACCATTTAATTACCTTTACAATTTTAATTTCCCAAAATAAATTAAGGTTTATTAAGATTTCACAATAAAACTTGAGTTTCATATTTCAACATTGTTTTAAAGTTTTCCTATAAGGAATTTTAATAATTATCATCAATACTGCATTTTTTTGCAAAATGTAATTTTAAAATAATTTTGGTGGAATTTGATGAACAAAATGCTACATGGGACAACATGTTAATACTAGTATTTAGGGACCACCAATAAACCTAGGTTATAATTTTGTCTCTCTCATTGTAAAGGCTGAATCATAATTTTGTAATAATCAGCTGGTCTATTCTCTAAGATTTCTATGTGAAAAAAATAGATAGTGATAGATAACTGATTATTCCTCATTCTATTGAGAAAATTAGAAAGATGCCTATGACATTTTTTCTTTATAAGATGTCTGATCATTATATTCAGATATCATAGCTCTTTAATAAAGATCTAATATTCACCTGATTCATTAAGCATTTCAAGTAATATATAAAAATATCACTCATTAAGATAGAAAATTAGCTAATGTAAAGAATAGATAATTGATGCTTTTATTTGTATACCCAAAGTTTAGCTAAGCAAGTTTCAAATAGTAGGTGATTAATAAAGGTTTATTATACTGAATCCAATTAGATTATTATAGGCTAGGCATTATACATGGAAGGAAAATTCAATTAGCTATGTACTCTATTTTCAAAGAGTTTAAGGGATAATAAAAGAGATAAAATGGTTAGAGAAATAAGTACCATAATAGTGATGTAAACAATGTACATTTTTTATTATGTTCAAGCCTCTATGCTGACTGTGAGTGGAAATAAATAGCTATTTTGTTCTTCTATGGTAATTTCCACATATCATTAAGAGTCAAGAGACAAATCAAATTTTCTATCTCTTTAGTTGCTCAGATTTGTAGAGTTATACATATCTGGTTGCTTGAATCTACAAAGACTAATCACACCTCAACAGGTTATAGCACATTTAGGATCTAGTTAGTTGGATGCTTTGAGGTAAAAGGGAATGAGTTTCCAAAAGCCAGTTCAAAATGACAAAGAAGATAGACATTAAAGGCCTGGGGAGATCTTTAAATTAAGTTATATTAGAATCACATCCAATGTTCTTTATTACAAGGTGAAAATGCTCACAGCAAAGGCAATGCAAGTTGTTTGGGGATGTTTTTGATTGCTTGTTTTTTCTTTTCTTTGGTTTACTTTAGACTTTGTTATGTTCATATAGAATATGCTTAATGTCTCTCCTTGTAAGGATCCTTTCTGAGTATTTTGGCCAAAGGACATGCATTTTCCATATTAACAACACATCAGACTTGTATTTATAGAATCAAATGGACATCGAAATGAAATACTAGTATAGCAGAAAAACCTCCATTTATTGGGACTTTTTGCATTATTTTGTTAAATTAAACTAGAATTGAGCAAATGTTTTCCTTTACATCATCTACACAAAATGATTTATTCTACTCATTAATTACATAGATAAAAGTTCTATTAGAAAGGTTTAGACTATTTCAGAGAGAGAATTGTCTTATTCCTCTCATTTTGTGCTGGATATGTGAGTTTGAGCTGTTCTGTCCTGAAGGGGCTTCTTCTCTGTTCTGGTGTTTGGTCAGGTAGTCTGATCTTTACCCAGCTGACAGTAGAAGCTGAGCAGGTGCTAGGCTTCCTGCCCTGTGGTCAAAGTTGTTGCATCCTGTAGTTTATTGCTGCCTTTGCCTCCTGGATCTCAGTCAGCAAGGCTCTCAGACCAGTCTGTGGGGGAGAGGTATTAGAGCTTGAGGTTCTCTGACTTCTAAAGACTTCTTATCTGCCTTTATTGATGAGATTCAGCCAGCTGGCTGTGCCCTGAGGCCAAAACCTCCAGAAGTGGGGGGGAGGGTCAAGATGGAGCATTTTCACTGAAACTGGTCTGCCTGCTCTGTGCTTCTCCTCCAGCTGTCTCTATACCACCTTTTTTCTATGCCCTGTGCTGGACACTGCTTTCTTGGCAAGGTACTCCCTACAGACTTGCTCCTTTGCCAGCCCAGATATTCCAGCGACCACTGGTGGCTCAGTCCTATATATTGAGGAGGGGTGCTTCACAGCACTGACTTAGAGATCCATGACAAAAAACATTAATATCCCCTTTCTTAAAATATTAAAATTCTTTCTAACATTATCTAATTATAATCTAAAATAATCAAATTTGTTATAATTGTAATATAACCTATAATATTTGTTCAGTTTTATATGGCATTAGTTACCACAACGTTATCGTTTTAAATAAGCATTGTCCCTAACAGAATCACTCAGCAACAGGTTACAAGGTAGTTAAACTCTTATTTCCTCCTGCAATATTTTAATAAAAATGAAAAATTCTCAAAGTTCCCAAAAGTTGATCCCAAAAGTTCCTTTCTCTTCCAACTGCCATTGTGAAAAAAATGTTCATTTGCTGACTATGGATCCTTACCTCTCATTTTAACTTTTTCCTATCCTTTTTGGTCTAATAATGAAATTCTGGGGAAAGTAAAAGCAGAATAATCATATTTTTATAGTTAAGATTAATGAGAAACCAACAACAAATGAATTTTTCTGAGGTTTTCATTTACTTAACCTTGGAAGAAGCTTTGACTTTAAAACTATATTCATATACTGAATTATATATTCACTATTTGCTTTTTCTGTTTATTCATTTCTTTGTTATCCTTTTCCTGTAATACCACAATAATTTACCAATAAGTCACTAAAAAAACACAATAAATCACCAACAATACTTTTGTTTTCACATGACCTTAATTTCATGGACTTAATTTTACCTTTTAGATAAAAGAAATATAACTTCTTGCCTCATAAAAGAAAAGTAGAAGTTCAATAATAACTCAATTTAGTCTAATAGTATATGATAGGATTCTCTTCCTCTGAAAGAGAGGAAAGTTGTCCATTTTTGAATCAATTTTCATTTCTAATTTAAAAATTCATTCTCATGTTATTTGAAGCCTAGTATCTTTGTTCATGTCATTCTCCTTGGTACCACATCAGTTCCTGTATCCATTCATGTCTTCCAGTCCTTCTTTATTCTTTTTCATAGAAGAGTACGATCAGGTTGCTTTTAGAAAAAGATAAAATTTATTAAGTCTCAGAGAATGCCCCTGCAAATTCCAAGTGTGAGAATTACTGAACTAGATTAACTATTAATCTAAGATAAATAAGATGGCCAAATCATTCCTTTATTGGATGTTCCAAATGCATAATGCAGTTCTTAATTGTAAATGCTTAAAATAATTATAAGATATTAGAACTCTTGTAACACCCTGTATATAACCAATAAAACACATCAAGAAAAATAAAGAGAAATGATAATCACAATAATTATAAGAATGACAAAATACTTTGAAATATATCTCTCATAATTGATATTCAGTCAGAGATTATTTAAATCTAATGCTAAAATACTCAGAAGAAATTACTATATACCTACATAGTTTGACAAACACTAATTTTTATGAGTAGGTTTAATTAGTATAATGAATTAATACTATAGGGGGCTACTGGGTGGCTCAGTGTACTGATAGTCAGGCCTAGAAGCGGGAGGTCCTAGGTTCAAATATGGCCTCAGACTCTTCCTGTGTGACCCTGGACAAGTCACTTAATCCCCATTGCCTAGTCCTTACCATTCTTCTGCCTTGGAACCAATACACAGTATTGATTCCAAGAAGGAAGATAAGGGTTTTTTTTTTTTAATTAAAAAAATTAATACTTTCAAAATCAATTCATTAATTCATATTTCAATCATCTAAAAATTACATAAAAAATTTCAACAAAATTCATATAAATGAATAAAAGTCAATGAATAAAAAGGCAATAATAATGATAATAGATTAGTAGTATCAGTAATATCTAGCATTTATAAATTGCTTATTTATGCTAGACACTGTGTTAGGTATTTTATGGGCATCATTTCATTTCATGATCAGCACAAATTTGAGAGATAGTTATTATCAATTTTTTACAATTTATGAAATTATACACACACAAATATATATATATATATATACATATATACATATGTATATACAAAGGGAGAGAGAGAGAGAGAGAAAGAGAGAGAGATAAAGTGACTTGCCCAAAGTGACATACATAGTAAGTATCTAAAGTTATATTAGACTTGAAATCTGGTGTTCCTGACTGGAGGTCCAGCGCTCTACGCATTGAATTACCTACTTGTAATAATAATTAAAATAATAAATGATGATCATGATCATGATCATAAAAATGATGATGCTTATGTATATAAGAAGGGACTCTATTGCCAAATCTTCCAAAATTGCATTACAAAGGAGTAGTGACAAAAACAATATTGTACTTGCATGCAGGGGGTGTATTGGTAGTGGAGAGGGGGAAGTACCATAATATTGAAGAAACACTATTGGGAAAATTATAGCATTTTAGCAGAAATTGTATTATATAAACCCTTCATGTCATAAACTTTGATAAGCTACAATAGATTTATGACTTAGATATAAAAAGAAACATCATAGAAAAAGAAAAATCATAGAACGGTGAGGAAGAAATTACCTTTTATATTTATGAATCTGGGAGAATTCATAACTAAACAAAATAAAAAGAGAACCATAGAAAATAAAATAGATAATTTTCATGATATATAATTTTAAAAGTTCTGCTCAAATCCAATATAGTAAAAATTAGTAGAGACAATGTCTTGGGGGAGATCTTTTCAACAGTATCTGCTACCCATTCTCATTTCTATTATATCTAAAGAATTGCTCCAAATATATAGTACCAAAAGACAAGAGATGAATAGCTAAAAGATACCAACAGTTAGTTGCCAAATGAAGAAATCCCACTTATCAATAATCACATAAAAAGTTAAAAATTACTAATAACTAAAGAAATGCAAGTTAAAGCAACTTTGAATATATCTAGAATATATCTGTCACACTGGGAAAATAGCAAAAGGAAAAAATGACAAATATTGGGAAAATGGAAAGTTTTGCATTAATATTGGTGCATGGTCAGTGAAGCCATTTTTAATCTTTCTAAAAAAGATAGCAATCTGTACTTAGTCTTTCTCGCAGGTACGCTTAGAGGCATATATCACTATAACAAAATAAATTTCATACAACACTGACACATACATACCTGTATGTATGTAAACCTTTGTAAAGTAGCTCTTTCTGTGGTTGCCAGGAGCTGGAAACTAAGGGAATATCATCCTACTAGGTAATGGTTAAACAAATTGTCATACAAGAATGTAATACAATATCACTGTGCTGTATGTAATGATATAAAGTAGTTTCAGAGGAAACTAGGTAGAACTTTATAACTTTAACACAGAATTATGTGTTTAGAACTTGAAGAATTATTTAACTTATCATATTTTATAAAAAATAAAAAAAATTCTGAAAGATTTTAGCATGTGATTAATGCAATGATATACCATTGTCAACTAGAAAAAACGCAGAACTATTAAATAGTCAAAATCACTCTTTAATCAAGGGAAAATTGGTTAGCGCTACTAATACGACAACAGAGCTGCTTCCCATGACTGCACAGAGTCAAGCCACCCTGGTCACTAGCCCCTGGTAGTGCCACTGACTCAGGATGGACTCCGAGGAACAAAAGAACTTGGGTAACCTATATACCCTTTGGAAATCCAGGGGCAGGGAAAGATGATTGACATCACTATGGCTACAAGGAAAATGGGAGTGTTCAAACTACACTGACAAGATGCAATCATAGCTAGAAGCTAGGGTGCAAGAGAAGGGGGCTGCTTACAAAGTTACTAAAGGATGGTTCATGCCCAGGTCTGACCATCCTGAGAAAGGTTTTAATACAATAGGGGACACTACCTAAAACAAAGAAAGTCCTTAGCATATGCTTATCTCACCCAACCAGAATTATCATTTCCCTTCAGGGTAGATTCCATGGGAACAGGGAACAACAACAAGCTTTTGGGGGTCTCCAATCTATAAGCTAAATCTAAAATTGGGGTTCATCAGATCTCACTAGGTAACAAGTTTGGGATTCCTAAATTCCATATTGACACCATTTAAAAAATGAAGATGAAACTCTACTTTCTTCCTGTCAACGAAGTGAGGAATTTAACATTTGCGAAAGATGTTAATTTTTATACATGACTAATTTGGGAATTTGCTTTGGCTGAGGTAAATATTTATTGAATGTCTTTACAAAATTTACTTAATTAGGTAAACTAGCTACAAATTAATTTTTAAAAAAAGTTCTTGTTATCTGAAAAATAAAGCCAAGTAACAGGTGAAGGGAGGGGGGAGGGAGAGAAAAAAACAGAGACAGAATCAGAAAATAGTAGTTGAACAATGGAGGGGGGAAGACAAATTTCCTCAAATCTCCCAGTGCTACAAGTGATGAAAAATTGACAATTTAATCCTTTCTTGTAGAATATGGGGAGTTTGTTACTTTTTTTTCTTTTCTTCAGTGTTCCCTCTAAGGAAGAATTAAGTAATAAAATTACATGAGGTTATAGAATGGTATGTTCTAATTAAACGGATTTTCTTAGGGTCAACCCATCTATTATGTGAAACAGTCTGGGTCAAGAGTCTCCACGAGGCTAACTTTCATTGATCTTTCAATTAAGTTGTTACAAATGGAGCACAGTCCCAACCACAATCTTAAAGTCAGTATAGGAACAAGACCATCACAAGAACATCAATACACTTGAGAGAAAACTCTCATAAAAATCCCAAGTTCAACTTTGTTGATTGATTTTAGCTAAGCAGAATAATCTAGACAGAAAAATAAAATCTAACTTTAAAACCTCAAACAGGATTTTTTAAAAAGAAGATTTTCAGAAGTTAATAACTAGTGTAAGAGGTCACAAATCAAGTGAGATTAAAATATAACAAGCTAGAGGTAATTTTGCAAAATGACGTACTGATTAATGACTTCACCTAATTCCAAATCTTTATTTTTATTCCCTCAGGATGGTTTCTAAATGTTCAGCTCCAGTTTCAAGTGTCTATCAACATTTCCACTGCCAGTGGGAATAATATCTTCCATATTTCATACATTAAAGATTTGTTGGAATGATCCAATAAATAAATACATAGCTATTGGTACATAGATATATCTACAAATATATAATATTTTAAAATGAAGTAACTTATTTTTGTCTTTGTTCAGCACTCAGCACAGAGCTAGTATGGAGGTTTAATATAAATGAATATGCATATTGCTTATTACTACTGCCAGCATGAATATCCTCCTCCTCCTCCTCATCTTCATGATCATTTCTATGATTTTATTTTGATTAATGATGAATAATTAACTTACCTTCTCCCAGCTTCATTTGAGGGCATATATAAAAGAGAAGTTGTACTGTATAACTTCTGCTATCTGTCCCTCTTACCCAATTCTAACATTCTATGGACTTGGGAATTTTTCTCCTTTATGCTGCCACTCTAAGTATGTATGTTGGGCTATGCTATCCTATATAAGGTACACAGATAAAGATATATAATAACAAAATACATTTACACATTCATTTATATGTACATATGCACACATACTTAAATACATAATGAACACACATGTCTATGGCCACATGCAAATAAATATATTATATGCATTATGTATATATGTTTGTATATATCTATAACATGAATGTATCTAAAGGTTTTATATGTGAGTATAGGAGCATGCATATTTCATGTGTATCAAATACATAAATATATAGGCATGAGTGAATATAGGTGTTACATGCATATATATGCATAAAGACATAACTAGATTTGTATGCATATGCAGATACATCTATATGAATACACAAGCATATACATACCCTAAAACCTAGGTGTAATGATGGTGATGATCCTCATGACAGCATGATAATATTGTCTTGCTAAATAGATCAGAAATCAAAGAATTTGCCCAAGGTCGCAGTCAGTTAGAGTCTGACTGAGGATTTAAATTTAGATCATTCTTATCCCAAGGTCAACATTTTACACTGCCTACCAGTTCTTTTCATTTTACTTTTTAGGAATTTAAGGCTTATTAAGGTTAGATGAGACCTTTAAGATCATACAGCTGTTTAGTATATGGAATAAGATTTTACATCCAGGTTTTTCTGACTCCAAGCCTGCTGCCCTACACTATCCATCTATAGTCGGACACAAGTACACACTTATATAGTCATATTTAGAAACAATTATGAGTGAAAGGAATAAAGTAATTATGTAAAAAAGCATTTAATATAAATGTATAATGAATTCATCACCTTAATTCTGATTAGTCTGTGGAAGGCATTCATGAACTAAGATATCATAAAGTGTCTATAACACAATATATAATTTATGGTATTCACTAACAACTACCTTGCATGTCTAGTATTTGCAAGCATTTTGATACTTAAAGAAAAATATGTCATAGTGATGTCTTTTTCTTGAATGTAACCATTAGCTTGATAAAAAACATTTGTCTTACCCAATAGTTTCTTATTAAATATTCCAAATAATTGTTGAGTTTTTATTTAATTTTAGTTTCATTCCCAATATCTCCTCATCCCATTATTTTATTCTTTAACAAGAGATAAGTTCAGGGCAGGGGGTGATACATGAAATAATTGGAACCTGTACATATCAATTTCAGGCGCAAGGGAACATAATAGCGTTTGGTTGTTTTTGAAGTCAGCTAAAGGCACATTTAATTGAATATAACATCTAAAGATGATGACCACAAGCCTTTTTCTGCTGCTCCCTCCTCCCCACTTTTCCAGGAGGCAGTGTCTGTTGTTATTAACATCTTACTGTTTCCCTTATATTTGTAAACCTTGTATGTCAAAGGGGAGATACGTGGTAACTGATGGCTACAAAAGTCAGGATTTTCTTTCCCTTAATTTTTTTTTCTTATTTCTCTTTCTAAATAATATTCCATGAATGACATTTGGGTTTTCTTTATATATGTTTGCTGAATGTGTCTTTATGTCCTTCCACTTAGGACACTGGCTTATAGGTTACTTTTACTAATGATTTATTTTAAGTAAATTCAAATTATACACACACACATACACACATACATACATATATATTACATATATATATATATATATTCAGGGAACAGAGTGAAAATGTACGATAAAGCATTAAGACATTTCAAGGTATTTGTCATTTGTCTTAGGAATGAAGGGAATAATTTAGTCTAACTCCATTATTTCCAGTTGAATTGGAAATCTGTCCTTGCTGTTTGGTACCTTTGTGACTTGGGAAAGTAGCAATAATTTCCAACTTCAGTTTTATCAAGTGATGGGTGGGATTAGATTATCTCTATGGTTGCTTCTGGCTCTGAACTCCATGTATGAGTCATGGATGCTACTTCACATTGGAATGTTTAAATTTTTCTATATTTCAATAATTTTACTATGGAGTTTAAGGACTTATTTTCTACTAAGAATTTAGAGGCTAGAAGGAAATTCAAATAATATATACATATGCAGAACTTAATATAAAGCATCCAAGGATTTTTATTTTAAACAAAAGATTCTAAAGAATTTGTTGAATATAAAATAGGAAGGAAAAGAAGAGGCAAATTATTATTACTGTTACAGTTTTTAGTGATTGTTTTACTCATCTTTTTCTGTCTTTGTCTCCCTCTCTCTTGGAAATAAATGGAACATCTGACTCAGACTTTAGTCTACAACTCACTCATCTTTTTTCTCTACAATTTGGTGTTCCCTTTCCTTACTTTTCTGTACTTGTTTTATCTGACTTTGTATTTATACTACATATTTTCTGTCAATTAGAAAGGCATCACTATAAAAATCACATTCTGAATGCCTCATTATGACATGGGAAGTCACCTTTGTTTCTCACAGGTTTTTCTCAATGAAGCAAAACTTTCAGTGGTTCTATCATGCTTGAAAGAGAATAATGTCTAGAAAGAAAACAATGCTGCTTTCCATGGTATAACTCAGCTCATTCCAGAGAAACCTATCATCAGAAGGCTAAAATGTGATGAAACATTTATGAATCCTACAATCCATGAACCAAAGGAAAATCTTTTTAAATAGTACAAAAATTAAAATAAACAACACACCCAAAAAAGTATCACTGCAAAGGATTTTTTTAATCATTCTTAGAACATCAGACTAGGTCCTAATATCATAGTACTGGGGTTGCTTAGAAGTAAAATTGATATCAGAGAAAACAAAGATGAGGAAGACAGTTGATAATTCTTTCTTGTTTTCTTCTACATATTTGCTGATCCTGGTAAAATGGTAAGACACAAGATGAACTGTACTAAGAATAAGTTTTCAGATAATTAACAATCTGCAATTTGAAGATAGGTGCTTTAAATATGATTCCTCCCTCCCCAGTGGATAAATGTTTTTAAAAGATGGATTATACCCCCTGGATGTTCTTGGTAAAAAGGAAAACCAATAAGAGAAGGAAGTTGTAGTCCAATGGCCCACAGGTACTACTTAGGAAAATAAAGGTTTTCACAGAATGACTTCCTTAATGTGAGCAAAAGTTAAAAAAATGTTGTTTTTTAGTGTGTTTAGTTAACATGTATTATTGTATTGATGATAAATACTTTTTAAAATTCCAACATGAAAATAATTTCAATTTATGAACAAATACTAGTTGTTCAGAATGAATTGGTCACATAATAATGTAAGGAACTTAATAAAAATTCTAAATCAAATTAGGATGCACACTATTACTTGAGACTTTGACAGAAAGTCATTGTGTCATTGTGACACTGAAACTTGTTGGTTTTTGATAACCTAGATGAAAAAGAGATATAGGAAAGAAATGAATGATAAAATATGATTCTAGAGAAAAAATGTGAGAACTCCAAAATTTATTTATTATTCTTAAACTTCATGTCTCTATATGTTAAGAACAATTTCTTAAAAAATGAAAATTGATAAGTTTTGGGAATCAAATCATCAAATAATAACATAAATACAATACAGGCCATATCTATTATCCCCAAAATGACTTTTATGGGCCTGAAAGTTAGATCTGAGTAGGGTATTGTTCACAGTTAGAACATAAACTTGTCATATATAAGATTAAATTTTATGAAAAAGAAAGACAAGTAGACTTAATTAGTAATTATTTTAACAAGTTGTTGGGAATAAAAAATTGGAACTTAGTAATGGAAATGGCATCAAAACCAAATATAATAATTTCAACCAGAAGTTAAACTACTGTAAAGTAATTGCTAAACAAACCACTGAAAGAACTCAGAAAGCACCTTCATCAGCAAATAATGACTCGCTTTCTAAAGAGAGATGTCTGCCAAAGACAATACTAGGTTAGAATATAAAGTTGTCTATAAAATATTATGAAGAAAGATGATAGATGATTTATAAGCAGTATCATTACATAAAGCAGAAAGACGCAGTGGAGTATAAAACTAATTTAAAGAAAGCTTGGCTAGGTATCTAACTAAGCAGTTATCCAGAGGGCATTCAAGGATGAAAGCAAAAAGTAGACTAGAACCACACAAAAAAGTTCTTATGGAATAAAAATTACAAATAATAAAAATAAAATATAACAACAAGAACAATGAAAGCTATTAACACATTTGTTTAAATCATGCATATTACAACACTCATACTAGGACCTTATATGATAGTCTCTGAGTTGCTGAGAAATAAAAATGATGATCAGAGAGAAAGATAAGAAAAACAGATAAGGATTAAATATAGAGAGATCTGTGTTGGAGATGACACAATTGATAGGACACTGGGGGGGGGGCTGTGATTTTAAACTTTACTAAAAGAAAAAGACACAGAACAATGATAGGGAAAAGGTATAGATTTTAATAATCCAAAAAAGTTATCATAAATTGTCAAGAAATATGAACCTATATGCCTTTCCAAAATCTTCATGAGGGTCATGTTTAGATGAAATTCCAGAAGGGGGCTACTGGTAAGGAACAAGGAGACATTTTGCAAATGGCATTCAATCATATATTTATCATCTCACATATGAGAAAAGAGAGTGCTTAGAACTTGGTACAATAAGATACATTTAGTAATTATTTCTCATAAATATATAAGGATAGGCATTTTCAGATGATAATGTAAATGAATAAAGCTTTGAATTCAACCAATCTAAAGTGAAAATTAGTCATGAATAAGGAATTTGGAAAAATGAAATGATTTGATCATTAAAATAAGAGGGACAAGCACAAACATCAGGGGAAAAGCATAAACTCAGCAATATAAGAGCAGAAATCAACCATACAGAATAAGCAGCAGTGGGAGGAAAGAGGCACCAGACATTGCAGCCAAAACAGGTGTGGTGGAACTCAGCACAGGCAGCAGTGGGAGGAACTCAGGTTAACAAGATCCAGACTTCTGGTAATGGGCAGAACCAAACACAAAAAAGCTGAATTCAACTTACAAACCTTCACACAGCAGGCTAATCCAGACCTCCATCACACAGTCTTAAATCTGGGACTGAGACAGCTGAGCCCATCTCAAGAACAGTTCAAGCATAGTATTGTTTTCTTTTCCCTCCAGGAATGACACTAAAATTCAGCATATAGATAAAATCAAGGGGAAAATAACACAAAAATGAGCAAAATGCAGAGAAAAAGCCTGATCTTAGCAAAATATTTCAACAAAAAACAAGGTCAAAAGAGGACATTAATACAAAAGTGAAAATGTACAGCTTCAAAAGACAATGTAAAACCATATCACAAACAAAATACATCTTTGGAAGAATTCCAAAAAGGATAGAAAAGCAAATAATAATTCTGAGTTGGAGTCTCCCATTAATTTGTTTGCTGGCCATTAAACTTCCTAACTCCCCAGTCACTTCCTTTAGCTTAGTTCCCAATTGTGGTGTTTCTTCCTTTAGCATCAAGATCATTAGTTTTAAGTTGTCTTCTGCTGCTTGAGTCTTTTCCCCACAAAATAGTGTAACACATCTTTTCAGTGCATAATAGGGTTGTATCACTGAGAAAAACACTGCTGCCAGCACAGGAAGGTAGACTAGGACCCTATCCATCTCTACTTTCAACCACTGAAACTTGGAAGAATAATTAGAAAAGAAAATGAAAAAAAATTAAAACAATAACATACAATAGAACAGTTTCCTAAAAAAAGTAAATATAAAACCTGAAACAGGAAAATAACTCCATTAAGTAAGGAAGTACAAAGTCTTAAAGGAAAAAAATGATTCTCTAAATGGAAGCTAATGACTTCATGAGATAGCAGAAAACAATAAAATATTTTTTAAAAGAAGAAATATTTAAATGTCTCATTGGAAAAACAATTGAAATGGAAAAGAGATCCAGGAGAGATAATCTAAATATCAATGGACATTAAAGGGAATGAAGTAAAAGAAAAACATAGAAAAAAATAAAACTCCAAATTAAACACCAAATTGCAAATCCTGAAAACCAAAGGAAAGGTTGATAAAGTCAAAGTAAGAAAACTATCATAATAATGAACAGGAGGAGGTTTTTTTTTTGATAAATAGATAAACAATTGATTGTATTGATAACAAATAAAACAGATTATGATTATTAAAAGAGAACCAGGTGAAATTATAACTAATCAAAAGAAAATTAAGATAATTATTAAAAGTTATTTTGCAGATATTTTCTGGTCAAGATGGTGGCTTAGAGGTAACAAAAATTCAGACCTCTGTAAACCCTTCCTCACCAGTCAAAAACACAATGCTTCTAGGGGACTGAAAACCAAATCTAATAATAGGACAGAACTAAGGAACCCTTGTGGAGCCAACTTAAAAAGGTAAGCCTCCCCAAAAGCCTGAACTCTACAACACACAGGTTTAAGTGGAATGAAGAAGGAAGATCCCAAGACCCCTCCTCAATATATAGAACTGAGCCTCCAGTGGTGGCTGGAATATCTGGGCTGGCAAAGGAGCAAGTCTGTAGGGAGTACCTTGCCAAGAAAGCAGTGCCCAGCACAGGGCATAGAAAAAAGGTGGTATAGAGACAGCTGGAGGAGAAGCACAGAGCAGGCAGACCAGTTTCAGTGAAAATGCTCCATCTTGACCCTCCCCCCACTTCTGGAGGTTTTGGCCTCAGGGCACAGCCAGCTGGCTGAATCTCATCAATAAAGGCAGATAAGAAGTCTTCAGAAGTCAGTGAACCTCAAGCTCTAATACCTCTCCCCCACAGACTGGTCTGAGAGCCTTGCTGACTGAGATCCAGGAGGCAAAGGCAGCAATAAACTACAGGATGCAACAACTTTGACCACAGGGCAGGAAGCCTAGCACCTGCTCAGCTTCTACTGTCAGCTGGGTAAAGATCAGACTACCTGACCAAACACCAGAACAGAGAAGAAGCCCCTTCAGGACAGAACAGCTCAAACTCACAGATCCAGCACAAAATGAGAGGAATAAGACTACAGGCAACTACATAGGGGAAGGAAAAGGGAAATATGAGTAAACAACAGAAAAAGAAAAAAGAAATTACAATCAACATCTTCTATCCAAGTAATGAACAAAGAGCAAATGAAACAGGAGGATCAAGGAACACCAAGGAAAGACATAGAAACTGCAGCAAATTGGACACAGGCTTTGGAAGAAATCAAAATACAGCTCAAAAAACAATTAAGAGAGACTGAAGACAACTGGGAAAATAACTTAAAAAGTAAAATAAATCATCTGAAAACATAAAATAGTGTCTTGAAAGCCAATATTATGATCAGCTTGAAAATAAGGCAAAGTAGATAAAAGATGAAGCAAAGAAGATGAAGATGGCCTCCAAAAAAATCAGACCAAAAGGAGAAGGATGACCAAAAAACCAGGGTTGAAATTCAGTCTTTATAAACTAGAATACAACAACTAGAAGCAAGTGACTTCACAAAGGAGCAGGGAAATATAAAATAATATCAAAAGAATGAAAAAATGAGGAAAATATGAAACACCTCATCCACACAACATAAGATTTAGAAAAGAGGTACAACTTAAGAATCATTGGTGTACCAGGAGATCAGGACAAAAGAAAAAGTCTGGACATAATTCGACAAAAAATCATCCCAAGTAAACTGCCTCAACATTCTAGAGCAAGAGGGAAAAACAGGGATTGAAAGAATACACAGATAACCTCCTGTACTTAATCTCCAACTGACAACACCTAGGAATGTTATAGACGAATTCAAGAACTACCAGACCAAGGAAAAAATTATTACATGCTGCTAAGAAGAAGTCATTCAGATACCAAGGAACTACAGTTAGGATAACAGAGGATCTGGCTGCAACTACACTGAAGGACCAAAAGGAATGGAATGTGATATTCTGGAAAGCAAGTCTACAACCAAGAAAAAAAACACCCAGAAAAACTGACTATATTCTTGCAGGGGAAAGTATGGTAGTTTAATAAAATAGAAGACTGCCAAGCATTTCTAAAGAAAAGATGAGACTTGAACAGAAAATTTGATGCCCAAGCACAGAACTCAAAAGAATTACCAAAAGGTAATTAAGAAAGGGAAACAACAACAACAACAACAACAACTTTTTTAAGGGACCCAATAATTTAAAATGATATTTATCCTTACAAGAAAAGTGGATAATGGTAACTCTTAAAAATTGCTCATATCACCTGGGTAGCTAGAAGAATTATATTTAGAGGGAACAGTGACAAAATGCATAGGATGAAATACCAAGAAATAAATATGTATATAAATATATGCATGCATAAATATATATATATATATAACTAGAGGAAAAAGAGGTTAATAATAAGAGAAATGGGAAAAGAAACAAAATGGGGTAAATTTATATATCATAAAGAAACACATGGTGGGAATGAGGGAGAACAGCAATACACGGGAAAGTTAAAGTGGTTGGAGATTCGAAATGCTTATTTCTTATGTGCATTGAAATTTACTCAAAGAGGGAAGAACAAACAAATTCATTGGGGCAGTGAATTGATTTGCACCCTATATAGAAGTATAAGGGTAACAAATGGACTGGTGTAGAGGGAAGCAACATATTGGAGAAAGAAGGTGAGGGGGTAGTTTAAAAAAGATCATAAAGAAAATAAGAGGGGAATAAGAATGGGGAGTAGAAAGGTAAATAAAGTAAATATTGGAATTAGCCAAACTGATTAAAAACAAAACATTGGTGTAAAAGGAATTAGTGAAAGAAAAAAGGGCAGGGTTAGGAGTGAAATTCAATATGTTGTGAAATACACAGCTGGGAATCATAACTCTGAATGTGAATGGAATAAACTTACCCATAAAATACAAGAAAATAACAGAGTGAATTAGAAACCAAAATCCTATCATATGTTGTCTACAAGAAAAACACATGAGGAAGGTAGATACACAATGGGTAAAGGTAAGCAGATGGAGTAAAATCTATTGGGCATCAACTGAGATAAAGGAGGCAGGAGTCTTAATCATGATATCTGAAAAAGCCAAAGTAAAAATAGATCTATTCAAAAGAGATAGGGAAGATAATTACATTCTGATAAAAGGCAGTATAGACAATGAGGAAATAGCAATACTCAACTGGCATAGCATCCAAATTTCTAAAGGAGAAAGTAGTGGAGTTCAAGGATGAAATAGGTAGAAAAACAATACTAGTGGGAGACCTGAAATGTCCTCTATCAGAACTAGATGAATCAAACCAAAAACTCAATGATAAAGAGGTAAGAGAAGGGAATGAAATCTTGAAAAATTAGAGTTAGTAGATATGTGGAGAAAAATTAATTGGCACAAAAAGGAATACACTTTTTCAGCAGCACAGGGTACATTCACAAACACTGACCATGTTCTAGGTAATAAAACATGTCAAACAAATGCAGAAAAGCAGAAATAATAAATGCAACCTTTTCAGAACATAATGCAATAAAAAGAATAATCAGTAACGGTACAAGGAGAGCCAAAACAAAAAATTGAATGGAAAAATGATTCTAACAAGCAAGTGTTAGGAAAAAAAATCACAAAAAGTAAAATAAATAATTTTGATTATATTAAATTAAAAAGTTCTTGTACCAACAAGACCAATGCAACCAAAATTAGAAGGTAAGCAAAAAATTGTGAAACAATCTTCATGACAAAAACCTATGAAAAAAGGTCTAATTACTCAAATTTATAAAGAGCTAAATCAATTGTACAAAAAATCAAGCCACTCCCCAATTGATAAATGGGCAAGGGAAAAGAATAGGCAATTTTCAGATAAAGAAATCAAAATGATTTATAAGCACATGAAATAGTATTCTAAATCTCTTATAATCATAGAGATGCAAATCAAAACAACTCTGAATATCACCTTATACCTAGTAGATTGGCTAACATGACAGCAAAGGATAGTAATGAATGTTGGAGGGGATGTGGCAAAGTTGGGACACTGATGCATTGCTGGTGGAGTTGTGAATTGATCCAACCATTCTGGAGGGCAATTTGAAACTATGCCCAAAGGGCACTAAAAGATTATCTGCCCTTTGATCTAGTCATAGCACTACTGGGTTTATAACCCACAAAGATATTAAGGAAAAAAGACTTGTACAAGAATATTGATAGCAATGCTCATTGTGGTGGGAAAAAATGGAAAATGAGGGAATGCCCTTCATTTTGGGAATGGCTGAAAATTTGTGGTATATTTTGGGGATATAATACTATTGTACTCAAAGGAATAATCAACTGAAGGAATTCCATGTGAACTGGAATGATCTCCAGGAACTGATGCAGAGTGAGAGGAGCACAACCAGGTAAGACTGATACATTCTGGTATAATCAAATGTAATGGACTTCTCCATTAGTGGCAATGCAGTGATCCTGAACAACTCAGAGGGATTTATGAGAAAAAACAATATCCACATTCAGAAGAAAAAAAAATTGTGGGAGCAGAAACACTGAAGAAAAACAACTGCTTAATTACATGGGTAGAGGGGGTATGATTGGAGATGTAGACTCCAAATGATCATCCTAGGGCAAACATCAGCAACTTGAAAATAGGTTTTGACCAAGGACACTTGTAAAACCCAGTATCTTCCTTGTCAGCTACAGGAAGGGAAGGGAAGGGGTGGGAAAAAATATGATTCTTGTAACCAAGGAATAATATTCTAAATTGACTAATTAAATAAAAATTTCCAAAAAAATAATAAATTTATATATTTTTAAAAAGGAGTTATTTTGCTCAGTTATATGCCAATAAATCTAATAATTTAAATATAGACAAGTAAATAAATTGCTCAGAATAATAGAATAGTATGTAGAACATTTGAACCATCCCATGTCAGAAAAAGAAATTTAATAAGATATCAATAAATTTCCTAAGAAAAAATGTAAAGGAGTAGTTGGATTCTGTTGTAGTGAAAATTTCACCTTTAAGATTGTTGTAATATTGAACAATGGCCACCAAGGAATTTACTTATGAAATTCCTAAAATGAAACACTCAAGTCAGAATGGAGTTTATGGAGGTTTAATCACAATGGGAGTAGGGAAAAGGAGAGGGAGAGAAGGAGAGAGGAAAAAAGGGAAAGGGGTTACTCAACCTCTGACCAAGGCAGAGGGAGTTTAGGCCCAAAGGGCCAAGGTAGAAGGAATCAGTCCTTGACTCACGTGACCCATCTGAAGGGAAGCTGTCTGAGGGCCTCCTCCCTGTCCAATCTCCTCATAGGAACTGGCTTCTAGCCCTGTCCACAGGAAGTGAGTGAATTCCCGAGGCTGCTCTCTCTGTCACTTCCTGTGCCTCACAAGTGCCCATGGTGGCTCAAGCTGGCTTAGGACAGCCCAGGTGGGCAGTTAGTTATTTCTGATTTGTTATTGACTAGCACATACCTGTGTAGTGTGGGTGTGCACAATTTTGGGTGCTAGACCAAAATGGAGATTTTAAAATTCACAATTCCCAAATGAATTCTACCAAAAATTTATGAAAAATTAATTCCAATACTATATAAACTATATAAAATAAAGAAGGAAGGGAAAATGCAAAATTCTTTTTATGACACAAAATGGGGTTGATATCTAAACCAAGAAGAAGAAACAGAGGGAAACAAAAAGAAAAAAATGTAGATTAAGGAACCTAATAAATATTTATGTCAAAATATTAAACAAAATATTAGCAATGAGGTAACAATAATATATCAAAATAAGCATAAACTATGATGGGTAGTTTTAACAGAAATTCAGAGCTGCTTCAATATTAGGAAAATTACCAGCATGATATGAACAATTATCATATCAGTAACAAAACCAACAGAAAGCATATAATTATTTTGTTAGGTGCATAAAAAGGTCAAATAAAATATTTGTTCCTATTAAATGAATATAAAACCATTGAAATAAATTTATCATTCATCAAAATAATAATAGCATCTATCTAAACCCATCAACAAACATTATCTGTAATGGGGATATACTATAAATATTCCCAATAAGATAAGGGTGAAATAAGGATGCCAATTATCACCATGATTAAATATTCCACTGGAAATGCTAGTCATAGTAATAAAGGGAGAAACAGAAGGAATTCTAATAAGAAATTAGAAAATGAAACTATCACTCTTTGAATATGATATGGTGATATATTTAGAGAATCCCAAATAATCCACTAACAAATTAATCAAAACAATTAACTTTAGCAAAGTGGCTGTTTATAAAATAAAGCCACAGAAATCATCAGCATTTCTCAAAACAACCAATAAATTCTAACAGCAAGAAATAGAAAGAGAAATCCCAATTAAAATAAATACAGACAACCTAATATGCTGGGGAATCTACATGTTAAGATAAACTGAGGAGTTTCAGTCAAGATGGCGGCTTAGAAGCTGCAAAAGTTCAGACCTCAGAAACCCTTCCTTACCCAATCACAAACTGAGTGCTCCTAGGACACTAAAATTTAAGCTGAACAACAGGACAGACCCGGGGAACCCTCCTCCCGGACCTGGATCAAAAGGTACAGTCCCCCAAAAGCCAGAACCCTAGATCACTCGGATCTAAGGGGCAGGCAGAAGGAAGGTCCCAGGACCCATTCCCCCCCCCAACCCAGAGTGCTGAGCCCACAGCAGTAGCGGGAACCTCAGGGGCAGCAAAAGGGCCTCAGGGCTGGCTATTCTGAAGGACTCACCTTGAAAGCAACCTGAGCCAGTCTCCAGGGCGCCCAACACAGATGGCAGGGAAATATAGAGAGAAGGGGGTAGCCTGTAGCCCCCTGGCTGGGTCCTTCCATCTGAGTCTCAAGGGAGGTTCCAGCTTTATAGTACCAGATGAACCCAATCCCATCAGGATCCCTCAGAGCTACTGAAAGGAAAGAAACCTCAGGTCCGGCAAATGGGTTGCTCCAAAGAGAGTACCTTGAAAGTAACCTGGGCCAGTCTCTGGGCATTCAACACAGAAGGTAGAGGAGGAAGGTTTTTTTTTTTTTGTTGTTGTTTGTTTGTTTTGGTTCAGGATCAATCCACCCACACCAGCTGAACTTAATCCCATCAGGAGCCCTCAGAACCCAGGGAGGCCAGGACCCCTCCCCACTTAGAGAACAGGGTCTTTGGAAAGAACAGGGTGGGCAAAGGGGTTGCTCCAAAGGGCATTACTTGAAAGCAACCTGGGCCAGTCTCCAGGCATTCAAAACAGATTGTGGAGGAGGAGGTTTTTTGCTTCAGGGCTCATTCGGCCCAAACCAGCTGAACATAATCCCATCAGGAGCCCTTAGAGCCCAGGGAGGCTATGACCCCTCCCCCCTTAGAGAGTAGGGTCTTCTGAAAGAACAGAAACCTAGAGGCGGAGTCAAGATGGTAGCCTAGAAGGAGCATAGACCTGGCAGCCGGGCCAGAGCTTTGGAGATCCTCCATATTTGCTCCAGCAGTTCAGGAAGTTTAAAACTCAGAGTAAACCCAGACCAACTAAGCTGAACTCAATCCTATCAAAAGTCTCCAGAAAGCAGGGAAGCCCAGTCTCTCCAGCCATCCTCATTGACTGCTGGACTTTAAGCCAATCAAAAGCCTTCAGAGGACAGGGAAGCTCAAACCCCCAATAACCCTCCCCCAGAGATTACACCAAGAGATCCTCTGTTAAAGCTCCAAGTGGGGAGACTGATAGAAGTCCCCAAAAAACAAAAAAATGAGAGGAACGAGCACAGACAAATACGGGGAGTAAGGAAGGGGTGAATCTGAACAAACAACAGAAACAGAAGAAAGAAACTACAATAGACAGCTACTACTCACAAAATGGAACAGAGGGGGAGAGATCAGCAAACGATAAACCAGAAATCCCAGCGAATTGGATACAGGCTGTGGAAGATCTCAAAACACAACTAAGAGAGGCTGAAGACAATTGGGGAAAGAATTTAAAAATTAAGATAAGTCATCTGGAAACAGAGGCACTTGAACTAAAAAGAGAAAATTGTGTCTTGAAAGCCAAAATCAACCAGTTGGAAAATGAGGCAAAGGAGATGAAAGACAAGGTAAAAAGGATGTAAGACGATCTTCAAAGAAAATCAGACCAGAAGGAAAAAGACGACCAAAAAGCCAGAGATGAAATCCAATCTTTAAGAACCAGAATAAAACAACTAGAATCAAATGACCTCACAAGGCAGCAGGACACTATAAAAGAAAACCAAAAGAATGAAAAAATTGAGGAAAATGTGAAGCATCTCATTCACAAAACAGACAATTTAGAAAATCATTCAAGAAGAGACAATTTAAGAATAATTAGACTACCAGAAGACCACAACAAAAGAAAAAAACCTGGACATCATAGTACAGGAAATTATCCAGGAAAACTATCCCAAGATCCTAGAACAAGAGGGGAAAGAGGAGATTGAAAGAATCCACAGATCACCTCCTGTATTTAATCCCCAACTGACAACACCAAGAAATGTTATAGCCAAATTCAAAAACAATCAGATGAAAGAAAAGATATTACAAATTGCCAAAAAGAAGCCATTCAGATATCATGGAAACATGGTGAGGTTAACACAGGATCTGGCTGAATCCACACTGAAGGACCTAAAAGCATGGAATATGATATTCCAGAAAGCAAGGGAACTAGGTCTACAACCAAGAAAATATACCCATCAAAACTGACTATATTCTTATGGGGGAAAGTATGGTCATTCAACACAACAAAAGAGTTCCAAGCATTCATAAATAAAAGAACAGACCTGAACAGAAAATTTGATGTCCAACCACAGAACTCAAGAGAATCATCAAAAGGTAATTAAAAAAAGAGGGAAAAAAACAAACAAAACAACAACAAAAAATTTTAAGAGACTCAATAAGTTAAAATGATATGTATCCATATAAGAAAAGAGGTCATTGATAATTCTTAAAAACTGTTGCTATCACCTGAGCAGCTAGAAGAACTACACTCAGAGGGAACAGTGACAAACTGTATAGGATGAAAGGACAAGACATAAATCGGTATATAGATATATGCATGCATAAATACATATACATATGTATGTGTGTGTATATATATATACATATATATATATATATATATATACACACATGACTAGAGCTAAAAAAGAAAAGAGGTTATGGCTAAAAGAAATGGGAAAAGAAACAAATGGGGGTAAATTTATATGTCACAAAGAAGCTCATGGTGGGAGGGGGGAGAACATTGATACACTGGAAGGGTAAAGAGGTTGGAGACAGGAAATACTCAACTCTTATGTACTTTGAAACTGACCCAAAAAGGGAAGAACAATCTAATCCATTGGGGAAGAAAATAGATTTACACCCTATAGGGGAGTAGAAGGGTAAAAAACAGACAGATGGGGAGGGAAGCAGTACAAGGGAGGGAGAGGGTGGGGGGTATTTTAAAAAGACTACAGGGGAAAATAAGAGAGGGAATAAGAAGGGAGGGGGGCAGAAAGGGAAGTAAAATAAGGGAGAGAACGGTGTGAGGGGGGGGCTGACTATAAACAAACATTGGTATAGAAGGAAATAGTGAAAGAAGAAAAGGCAGGACCAGGAGTAGAAATCAAAATGCTGTGAAATACAAAGCTAGTAATCACAACTCTGAATATGAATGGAATGAACTCACCCATAAAACACAAGCAAATAACAGAGTGGATTAGAATCCAAAACCCTACCATATGCTGTCTGCAAGAAACACACATGAGGAAGGTAGATACGCATAGGGTGACAGTAAGAGGATAGAGCCAAACCTATTGGGAATCAAATGATAAAAAGAAGGCAGGAGTAGCAATCATGGTATCGGACAAAGCCAAAGTAAAAATAAATCTAGTTAAAAGATATAGGGAAGGTAATTACATCTTGATAAAAGGCAGTATAGACAACAAGAAAATATCTATACTCAATATGTATGCACCAAATGTCAGAGCATCCAAATTTTTAAAGGAGAAACTAGAGGAACTCAAGGATGAAATAGATAGAAAAACTATACTAGTGGGAGATCTGAACCTTCCCCTATCCAAACTAGATAAATCAAATAAAAAAATAAATGAGAAAGAGGTGAGAGAAGCAAATGAAATCTTAGAAAAATTAGAGTTAATAGACATATGGAGAAACATAAATAGGTACAAAAAGGAATACCCCTTCTTTTCAGCAGTACATGGTACATTCACAAAAATTGACCATGTGCTAGGGCACAAAATCATTGCAAACATGTGTAAAAGGGCAGAAATAATAAATGCAAACTTCTCAGACCACAGTGCAATAAAAATAATAATTAGTAAGGGTACATGGATAGATAAATCAAAAATTAATTGGAAATTAAATAATATGATTCTCCAAAACCAGCTAGTTAAAGAACAAATCATAGAAACAATTAATAACTTCATTGAAGAAAATGAGAATGGTCAGACATCCTTGCAAAACCTATGGGATGCAGCCAAAGCAGTATTTGGGGGGGGGGAATTTATATCCTTGAGTTCATATATAAACAAATTAACAAGGGCATAGTTCAATGAATTGGGCATGCAAATTAAAAAACTAGAAAGTGAACAAATTAAAAATCCTCAGATGAAGCCTAAATTAGTGATCCTAAAAATCAAAGGAGAAATTAATAAAATTGAAAGTCAAAGAACTATTGATTTAATAAATAAGACTAGAAGCTGGTACTTTGAAAAAACAAATAAAATTGAAAAAGTACTAGTCAGTCTAATTAAAAAAAGGAAAGGAAAAAACCAAATTGACAGTATTCAAGATGAAAAGGGAGACCTCACCTCTAATGAAGAGGAAATCAAGGCAATCATTAAAAACTACTATGCCCAATTATAAGGCAAAAAATATGGTAATCTAAGTGATATGGATGAATACTTACAAAAATATAAATTGCCTAGACTAAAAGAAGAAGAAATAAATTACCTAAACAACCCTATATCAGAAAAAGAAATTGAACAAGCCATCAAAGAACTCCCTAAGAAAAAATCCCCAGGTCCAAACGGATTCACAAATGAATTCTATTAAACATTCAAAGAACAGCTATCCCCAATACTATACAAACTATTTGACAGAATAAGCCAAGAAGGGGTTCTGCCAAATTCTTTTTATGACACAAACATGGAACTGATCCCAAAGCCAGGCAAATTAAAAACAGAGAAAGAAAACTATAGGCCAATCTCCCTAATGAATATAGATGTAAAAATCTTAAATAGGATACTAGCAAAAAGACTCCAGCAAGTCATCACAAGGGTTATCCACTACAATCAGGTAGGATTCATACCAGGAATGCAAGGATGGTTCAATATTAGGAAAACCATCCACATATTTGACCATATAAACAAGC
Source organism: Monodelphis domestica (assembly GCF_027887165.1). Taxonomy (NCBI): domain Eukaryota; kingdom Metazoa; phylum Chordata; class Mammalia; order Didelphimorphia; family Didelphidae; genus Monodelphis; species Monodelphis domestica. The sequence continues at coordinate 162,393,336 of NC_077232.1, forward strand.
AAACTGACAAAAATCACATGATTATCTCAATAGATGAAGAAAAAGCCTTTGACAAAATACAACACCTATTCCTAATGAAAACACTAGAAAGTATAGGAATAGAAGGGCCTTTCCTAAAAATAATAAACAGTATATACCTAAAACAATCAGCAAATTTCATCTGCAATGGGGAGAAACTCAAAGCCTTCCCAGTAAGATCAGGAGTCAAACAAGGATGCCCATTATCACCTTTATTATTTAATATTGTATTAGAAACAGTAGCAGTAGCAATTAGAGAAGAAAAAGAAATTGAAAATATTAAAATTGGCAATGAGGAGACCAAGCTGTCACTCTTTACAGATGATATGTTGATTTACTTAAAGAATTCCAGGGAATCAAACAAAAAGCTAATTGAAATAATCAACAACTTTAGCAAAGTTTCAGGATACAAAATAAACCCACATAAATCATCAGCTTTTCTATATATCTCCAACACAGCTCAGCAGCAAAAACTAGAAAGAGAAATCCCATTCAAAATCACCTTAGAGAAAATAAAATACCTAGGAATCTACCTCCCGAGACAAACACAGGAACTATATGAACACAACTACAAAACACTCTCCACACAACTAAAAGTAGACTTGAGTAATTGGAAAAACATTACCTGCTCATGGGTAGGACGAGCCAATATAATAAAAATGAACATCCTACCCAAACTTATCTATCTATTTAGTGCCATACCCATTGAACTACCAAAAAACTATTTTACTGAATTAGAGAAAACCATAACAAAGTTCATTTGGAAGAATAAAGGATCAAGGATATCCAGGGAAATAATGAAAAAAAAATACAAAGGAAGGTGGCCTTGCAGTCCCAGATCTCAAACTATATTACAAAGCAACGGTCATCAAAACACTTTGGTACTGGCTAAGAGACAGAAAGGAGGATTAATGGAAAGGACTTGGGGTAAATGACCTCAGTAAGACAGTCTTTGACAAACCCAAAGATCCCAGCTTTTGGGACAAAAATCCAGTATTTGATAAAAACTGCTGGGAAAATTGGAAGACAGTGTAGGAGAGATTAGGTTTGGATCAACATCTCACACCCTACATCAAGATAAACTCAGAATGGGCAAATGACTTGAATATAAAGAAGGAAACTATAAGTAAATTAGGTGAACACAGAATAGTATACATGTCAGACCTTTGGGAAAGGAAAGATTTTAAAACCAAGCAAGTCTTAGAAGGAGTCACAAAATGCAAAATAAATGATTTTGACTACATCAAATTAAAAAGTTTTTGTACAAACAAAACCAATGTAACTAAATTATAAGGAAAGCAACAATTTGGGAAACAATCTTCATAAGAAAAACCTCTGATAAAGGTCTAATTAGTCAAATCTATAAAGAGCTAAACCAGTTGTACAAAAAAATCAAGCCATTCTCCAATTGAAAAATGGGCAAGGGACACGAACAGGCAATTTTCAGTTAAAGAAATCAAGACTATTAAAAAGCAGATGAAAAAGTGTTCTAGATCTCTTATAATCAGAGAGATGCAAATCAAAACAACTTTGAGGTATCACCTCACACCTAGCAGATTGTTCAACATGACAGCAAAGGAAAGTAATGAATGTTAGAGGGGATGTGGCAAAGTAGGGACATTAATGCATTGCTGGTGGAGTTGTGAATTGATCCAACCATTCTGGAGGGCAATTTGGAACTATGCCCAAAGGGCAATAAAAGACTGTCTGCCCTTTGATCCAGCCATAGCACTGCTGGGTGTGTACCCCAAAGAGATAATAAGGAAAAAGACTTGTACAAGAATTTTCATAGTTGCGCCCTTTGTGGTGGCCAAAAAATGGAAAATGAGGGGATGCCCTTCAATTAGAGAATGGCTGAACAAATTGTATATGTTGGTGATGGCATACTATTGTGCTCAAAGGAATAATAAAGTGGAGGAATTCCATGGAGACTGGAACAACCTCCAGGAAGTGATGCAGAGTGAGAGGAGCAGAACCAGGAGAACATTGTACCCAGAGACACATTGTGGTACAAGAGAACATAATGGAATTCTCCAGTAATGGCTTTACAATGTTCCTGAACAACCTGCAGTGATCTAAGAGAAAAAAAAGAAAACTATCCTCAAGCAGAGGACAAACTGAGGGAGTAAAAACACCAATGAAAAGGAACTGCTTGACTACAGAGGTTGAGGTGACATGATCAAGGAGAGACGCTATATGAGTGCCCTAGTGCCAATACCAACAACAAGGAAATGGGTTCAGAGCAAGGACACGTGATACCCAGATGAATTGCGCGTGGGCTAGGGAAGGGGTTGTGGGGGTTTGGGGGGGAGGAAAAGAAAATGATCTGTTTCCAATGAACAATGTATGAAAATGACCAAATAAAATAATGTTTAAAAAAATATAAACTGAGGAACTATATGATTCCCACAAACAAAACACTTTTTCACAAAAACAAAGTCAGATCTAAAAAATTGAGAGGTATATAAAAATAGTAATTGCTCATGAGACAGCAAAGGAAATATAATAGAATGACAAGTCTTCCTAATATAATTAATTTATTCAGTGCCATACCAATTATATTACCTAAAATTATATCACATAGCTTGATAAAATAATAAAAAAAATATCTGTAATTAAAAAAGACTTAGAATATGAATGGAATAAGTGGGGGGAAATGTGAAAAAAGGTGACTTAGCTGTAGCAAATCTCAAACTATTTTATAAAGCAATATCTATCAAAACAATCATTGGTACTGGCTAAGAACCATCATCAAGGAACAATGGAATAGACTGGCCAACATGAAAAATAAAAATTTTAAGTTTTATAGATAATATGGAAATATTGGTGCACTATAAAATATTGTTGTTGGAGATGTGAAGTGATAAAATCATTCTGGAGAGAAATCTGAAACCAAATCCTTTGACCCAGCAATGCCGCTACTAGGTCTGTATCCCAAAGAAATAAAAAATAAGAGAAAATCACCTACCTGTTGTGAAGATTGGATTAACTCTCCCCTACCCATTTTTTAGATTTAATCATCAGAAACTTATACATCCCACTTATATTTTAGTGGGGGAGGTCTTTGACCCATGTGTGCAATAGTGGGTGATGAATCAGAATTGACTGACTTCTCCCTAAGCAGTTCTAAGCAAAACTTTAGCGGTACATGTAAAATGAAAGGATGACACAGGAAATGATGAAAAGTAATGGTCTTTTAAAATGCCAAGAACTTCCTGTGAAGACATCTTTTGCCTTGAACTTGAACTTGAGGGAGTTCCAGCTTGATATCTTGGACTACTCTTGAATTTTTCCTGTAGAACTACCATGTGGGGTGAGTGAAAAAGGCTTACTCCTTTCCTGGATTTTCTGAAGGAACTAACCTTAGGAGAGGCCTAAGCTATTGAGAGATACTTCATGCATGCCCAGGTCCTTGGATCAAGGCTCAGGCCCCTCCAGCTCAGGACTAATTAGCCCTGCTTGAGTTGAGCCAGGGTTTGGAGCAAAATACTTAGTGTGTAGGTTAGATATCTTACCCTATCCTCTCTGTGATTTTCTTACTTTCACTCTTTCTATATTAAAAAAATAAATTGCTAAAAACATCATTTTTGAATTGATTAAAATTCGTGTAGCCCCCACTCTTAAATAATCCAGTCCAACCTTTTATATTAACCGCTTAAATTCTGGACTTTACACTGTACAACAATATTTATAGTAGTTCTTTTTGTGGTGGCAGAAATCTAGAGATTTGAAGATAGGATTAACACTCCCCTACCTATTTTAATTAAAAAAAAATGAAAACACTCTTACTTAACACTTAAGTAGGGGAGGTTTGCAAGCGACTTTATAAAAATGGGTGAAAAAAATAAATTAAAAAAATTAAAAAATGGATGAAAACCTAGAGACAACTGAGCACCCCCTGAGAAGTGCTAAGCAAATTTAAAGACTGCAAGTAAGACTTCCATAAAGTAGAAGAAGGGACAGGAAATGATGTGGGAAAAGGACTATAGAGGGTCCTGAACTTCCTGTGTGGGAGGTCTTTTTTCTGACTCTGGGACTAGAGGATCTTGGACTGGGACTGTGGTGTGGAGTTATAAATTGGAACTTCAACCTGGGACTCTGGCTCTTAGACTACTTCTGGTTAGACTACTCCTGGAGCTTTGGATCAATAAAGAAATGATCACAAAAATACTTGTAAATACTTATATGAAGCAATATAAATCTAAGTTAGCAGAATTAGGAGGATGTTGTACATAGTAAAAACTATATTATAATATATTATAATGACAATATATTAATATGATGATTGACTGTTAATAACAATTGCTATCAACAGAATGCAGGAATCCAGAACAACTTACATGAGACACCTGACCAAAAAAAAAAAAAAAGAATATACACCTCCATATTTGGAACATACGGAATCCTAATGATGATTGCTACATATCACTTTATCACTTTTTATTTAATTTCCTCCATTTTTTCTCTCTTGAAGATAAAATTTTTTCTAGTTTCAGAACATGAGAGTCATAGATATATGCAGTATATGATAATATATGAACAATCTCTGTCATATTAACTGAACTTTTGTGGACATGGGAGGTTTTGGAGGAAGAGAGTGTAAAAATACAGATTGTAAAAATGTCAGAAAACAGATATTAAGATTGTCTTGACATGTAATCTGAATTTTTTTTAATTATACAAAAAGAATCAATCACAGATTGTGGCATTATTGGGGGGGGGACAGCAAAAAATCATGGAACATTTATCATTAAAGAAGAAGATGGTTGAGTGATGGTTGTGGAAAATGCCCTAGAGGAGACATTATTGGAGACTGAATTGTTCCACTACATTCCTTATTTGCATTTTGACTACATTGTGAATTTCAAAACATTGGAATATCTTCAGTTTTCATTGCTGAAGCATTACCCAGTGGAATCAGAAGCATTGTCCCCAGAGGAAATATGTTGCTTACAAAAGCAGAAAGATCCTGAAGTCCTGAGGAAAAGAACCTTCAGTACTCTATAGGGTACTGAACCTTTAAGCCTAGCAGAGATCTATACCCCACAGGAATTAACCAAGAGTTGGGAGCTTGCCTTCTGGTCACAAGTTTTCTAAGATTGCACCCACGGTATCCACAGATTTTTAACTGCACCAGATAAAGACAATCAACTGTGATAATTACTGGGGGACACTTTGGATTAGGACTAGAGAAATAGTAATCATCAGTCCCTAGCTGACCCAGCCTACCTTTGCTGATTAGAATTTGGGATATAGTGCCATGTTCTGATATTTAAAGCTTAGTATTTTTTATGGAAGTTTTTTTTCTTTTTCATTTTTTTATCCTCTTCTCTTCTCTGACACTTCCATTATCCTTATACAAGTCCCAATTAACTCACTCCTTGAAGTAGCAAGCTGAGTATTTTCCCCACCTCAAACCTTTCTCCAATCAGTCCATTCTTTACTCAATTGTCAAAGTAATCCTCTGAAATCACAAATATCACCATGTCACACCTCTCTTACCTGTTCTCACTCAGTAAATCATTGTGACTCTCTGTTGCCTTCAAGATCAAAGATAAAATACACCATTTGATTTTAAAGTTCTCTAAATTCTGACCTCTTCTTTCCTTATCAGTCTTCTTAAAAAAAAAAAAAGAAAAGCAACTTTACCTTCCATCTTAGAATCAATACTAAGTATTGGTTCCAAGGTAGAGGAGTTACAAGAGGTACAAGAGTTGCAAGGACATGTAGGAAGTATCTTTGCTTTGAACCCAGGTCTTTCCATCTCTTGGTCAGGCTCTCAATTCCCCTAGCTACTCCCTTGCTAGGACTTTTATGGCTTACATTCCTTTCCCCAATGCAGTGTTCTCTGATTTCATAATATTACCATTTATGCTATTCCCCAAATTAGACATTCCATTTTCCTTCTCCATTTTTACTTCCTATTCCTCATACCTAGAATTCCTTCCTTCCTCACTTTCATTTACTTGTACAACCTCCTGGCCCAGGAGAGGTTACAAGGAGAGAAGATAGAAACAGGATAGAAGTTTTGGATTCCACAAAGGGCGTGAACGAGCCGGTTTTAGAGATGTAAATAATCGAGTCAGTAATCAATTATTGATTTTCGGGAGCCACAGCCTGCTCCGACCACTGGTGGTTACTAATTCAGGCTATTCCCATCCAATGATCTCAATTTAACACTGCACTGGTCAGAGGATAATGCTAGCTCAGAAGGAAAGGAGATCAGAAACTAAAGGCGGTAGATAATGCCAGATATTAGCATTAGAAAAGAGAGAGAAACAGGGAAGGCCAGGCCTCAGGGAGAAAGATAGAGAGGAGAGAGAAAGGGGAGAAGTTGCTCCATTGCAAACATGTCGGTGTCCTCCCAGTGGGCGGGCTGGCTGTGTCTCGTCCATTTATTCTCTTTGATATACAAATGAGCTCAATACATATTGATCAGTTACATGATACCTCAATACATATGGATGAGTTACTTAGTGTATTGCCATTGGCTAATTGCAACTTATGACATGGTGAAGGTGGGGTTATTATCCTAGGGTGAGTAAGACAAAGGGAAGCAAGGTTTCGCGCCTAAACTTCAGCCACGCTGTGAATAGAGCTCATTGCCATGCGCAGGGTGGCCATGTGCTCACTCACAATCCTTGTCTCTCCATAATACCTATAGGCTGGACTGCTACAACTTGCTTGTCTGACTTCCTTCAAGTCTCAGAAGTTCTCTGCTTCTGCAAGATATCTTTCTTAATCCCCCTTAATGCAAGCATCTTTCCTCTAATGATTGTCTCAAATTTATCCTTTATGTATTGTATTTCTATATGGTTATTTTCATGTCATTTCCATTAAACTGTGAGTTCTTTGAGTGCAGAGATTTGTGTGTGTGTGTGTGTGTGTGTGTGTGTGTTTGTGTGTTTCCTTGTATCTTCAGAGCTTAACCCAATAAGCTTTACCAGACCTGGCATATAGTAGGCATTTAAAAAAGATCTGATGAGTGATGGAAGATATATTCCAGTGTTTTTATTTATATTTGATATTATGTTAAAATATTAACTTCCAAACATTGCATAACCTCCTGGTATTGATCTGTAATTATTCAAAGAGTTTGGGCTCTTCAACTACATAGGTCAAGAAAAAAATAAATTATTAAAGAATATCTATTACATAGATTTCAACTTGCTTCTCAATGAACACCCTACAGAACATGGTGTATATCAGTAACAGGAAAATAAATTGAGTCTAGAATTGAAAATGAGGAGGAGAGAAAACTGAATTGATTTTCAAAGTATGTTTATTGATCTCAGGCATATATTTTTAAATATAAACATTTAGTAGTATTGCTGTATGTAAGTAATACCTAGAATAGACAGCTTCCAAACAGTTAAAATTGAGTACCACATGAGGGTAAAAGGAAAAGTGCATAGTGCTTATTAGAAATCTATAAAATATAAACAATAAGAAAGCATAAAGAGGAATAACTCTAATGGATGTTGAAGAATTGTGTGACAAAAAGTCAAGAAGGGAAGTTAACATGGTGAGAGTAAGAGATGAAAGATAGCTGATTGGCATGTCCCAATGGAACCTTCACAATGTAAGGAGAAAGTAATTTTAAGTTTTAGCATTTTGGATGACTTTTCAAACTGTTGAGAAGTTATAGTAAGTTATAGAGTGTTGACAAGAATGGATGCATCGTTATCTGTGCCTTTGGGAAATTACTAAATCAGTGTGATCAAAGAAACATTTAAATATTTGAACATGGGAAGATTTCAGCTATGTGGATTAGTAAATTTTGCAATTTGGAACTGAATGTGAATCTTGCGTCAGACCCTTATTATCCTTATTATCATGTATGACCATTTGTCCCTAGGTCTATACTTAGTTTTTCTCAAGCTAATTTATTTTATGTTTAAAATGGGAAAAATAATAGCACATTATCAGTCTGAGGATCAAATCAAATAACATTATATTTAAAGTATGTTATATAACATAAAACAATATATGTACATTGCCCATTACCATTTTTATTCATTTATCTTTTTAAAAAATATTACAATGTAAGTTCGTAGGTGATAGGTTATTTTTTGTTTATTTCTTTTATTTCCTGGAATCTAGAACATTGCCTGGCACATGGTAGGAACTTCATAAATGCTTGTTTTTGGAGGTGAATCGAATTGGTCTTTCTAGTTGGGTTCTCCTGTTGCTTAAGTCTCAAGTTTAACAGTGGGATTTGTGAAACTTATGGGGATTCTTCAGACATGCTGGTGGTACACAAGAAGGTTTCCTGAATCTTGAGGGAAAATGTACTTCCTATTTGGCTTCCTATGGATAAAGCCTGAGTAGATAATGACCTGCTACTTGGTCACTCTACTTTTTCATAGAGAATAATTCCCTATAGCTGAAATTAAAAATGGGAAACCCAATAACCTATAAGAGTGAATACAATAACCAACACTGCCCATTTTTCCCTAGAGAATATATTTTAGTTATCCTGAATCATAACTATATTGGACACTCTGCTCAGAACAATTAGATTATACTAGAGCAATGAGTGACTCTCTTGGTCCCAATTTAAATGTGGCCTGATGTAGCTACACAAGGTTTTTATATCTAATTCAGTTGCTCCCTTAAGCCAAGGCTCAGGACACCCTGACCCTTAATAATAAGCAAAGAGAAATAAAAGTTCTCTTTACTTTGTTCTTTAGCTGAAATTGCACAGAGTACCTAGGTATGAAGTATGCTGACCTTCCTACAGAAAGAAGATGCTACTCTCATGGGAATTACTCATTCCTTTTTTTCAGTAGCTGGGTTGTCAATGCATTGATTGATCCGTATCTTCTCTACTAGTTCCATTTATGAACTAGGATCAGAAAAATAACTGGGACACAATTCCTAGCACTCTTACCACTTCTTTCACTTTGATGATGTCTCTTGAGCCAAGTTTTATAATCTGTAAAATTAAAGAAATGAACTAGTAGCATCTCTAACTGTATTTCAGAATCTTGAATTGGATGGCCAGTAAATATATGAAACTCAATATGTATAAAATAGAATTCACTTTCTTTTGATACACTCCTATTCCTACCATCTCTATTACTTTGGGAGAAATAACACTCACTAAGTCTAGAAATCAGCCTGGATTCTTCACTACCTCTCACCACCACTCCTATATCCAATCTGTTGTCAAGAACTGTCAATTTTACTTTTGTATCTGCTGATACAATCAACTCCCTTCTCACCTCTAACTCTATCAACACTATAGTGTAATCCTCTTCAGGACTGAATTATTTCAAAAGCCTGCTAGTGAGTCTGCCTCTTTTACTTCACTCCCCACTCCAAACCATCATTTCTACTCAGTCCCTAAAAGTTATTTTCACAAAGCCCAGGTCCCTTGTCATCCCCCTACTTAGTAAACTGATGACTCATTATCTTTAGAAGGAGATGGTAATGGCATAATAATGACATAATACTGTGACATTTAAAAGACTTAATAACCTAACTCCTTCTACTTTTCCATTTTTTTACACTTTACTCAGTGACACTGGACTCCTGATTGTTTTACAAATAATATACTCTAGCTCTCAGCTCTAGGCATTTTTCTGGTTTTCTTCATGCCTGAACACTCTCTCTCATCTGGTTTGATTATTGGCTTCCTGATTTCCTTTTATGTCAACCAAAATCTCGCCTTCTACCAAAAACCTCACTCAAACTTTCTTAATTCCAGTTTCTTACTCTGTTAATTGTTTTTTTTATTTATTGTTTATAGATTGCTTTTATATTTTTATTTACACACTACCTCCTCAATTGGATTATAAGTACCTTGAGGACAGGGATTATCTTTTGAACCTTTTTTGTATCCCCAGGTTTAGCAACACTTGGCACATAGTAGGTGCTTAACAAATGTTTATTGATTGATACTTGATTCATGTGATCTCATATAGTTTTAAATTCTGGGGTTTTTTGTGGAATTTATAAGATGGTACAGAAGTCCAACAGAGAAAAACAATATACTAGTCTATTAAGGAAACTGAATCCATAAACTAAGCTCAGTGGTCAAACAATTGATCTCTGATTGTAGCCTATCTAAAACTTTGCATGTAGATCTTAACTATCAACTAAAAAAAAAATCCATTAAAAGTACTTATCAGAGCGCCAGGAACGAACCAAATTGTAAAGCAAATTATTTCCCTGCAGTGATAACTAGTAAGTGACTAAGGTATGATTAGAACACAATTTTCCTGACTCCCAAGTCAATTTTTAAAATTTTTTTCAACCATTCAGAGAATGCTTCATGAAAAGTTCTATATTCAAATTAACATAGTCAGGCAAAAGTTGAAGGAAATTAAATCTGGATAAATTAATTTTCCATGTAAATATCTAAAGCTCAGAAATTTGCTGATGCTATAAACTAGGACTTGGATTAGTCATTTGTTTATTGTCTAGACTTAACAGTGATAGATGAAATATTAATGAAGATTTAACTTAAAAGTGTTTCAGGCACACATTTTCCCCCCAAAGACCTGGTTGTTAAAGATTTACCAGGATACAACTACATATGGTAGTATTAAAACTAAGGCTTTATATTTTATATTAAAATACAAAGCATAATGATTTATAGATGCCATTCTAGAAAGATCATTTGCAGATACAATGTTTTTTTTTTCTTTATTTGAAAGAGCAGAAAGATCTCTGAGTGGGGACAGTTTGAGACTTCAAAACTTTGTTGAAACATATAGGCACTTGAAAAATTCTTACCCTACCAATATTCCTATGTTCTGTTGAATCCCACTATATCAATCAGTTCACATTCTAACAACTTTCCTGGACCTCATTGCCTATAAAGCCATGGCACTGACAAAACTCTAGAGACACAACCCGAAAGCATTTTCCTCTCACTTGTATGATTTATTAGTGAAAGTTCCCTAGCCTTCCTTATGGATCACTTAATATGGAAATATCATTTTCTAAAGGCATTAGTGAAATGAAAAACTAAATTTGTCAAGGTGAGATGTTTGGCACCTTGAAAATCACTAGGGACTTCTTTGGAAATCTTTCCTGAAGATTCAGCAAACTCAACAGTCACATCCTTCTCATAACAAAATTAATAATCTAATAACTGAAAAACCCTCCATAAAAAGTACTTATCAGAGTGCCAGGAGCTAATCAAACTGATTAATCAAAAAGGAAATGGGATCAGTAAATTTTAATCTATTTAGGATTTTCCAGAACTAATAAAGTTAAAGTACTTCAAACTATCAGCATTGGAAGGTATTTCTAAGCCTTTTGCTTCAATCTGGACCTGAAGATGAATCCCATCTTCACCATACCCAAAAAGTTATCATCCAGTCCTTTATGAACATTTGCAGAGAGGAAAAATTCACTGATTGTAGATAGTATATTCTTTCTAAACCTCAACTTTTTAAAGATAAATATTCTTATTATTGTTTCCTTTATTACATTATTTTGAGGTTCTTAATCCTTGCAGGTATGAGGCCTTCAATGCTTCCAAGTGTATTAATGTTTGTTTGTTTTCTTCTCCCAAAAAACTCATTTTTAGTTCAGAAGCAGACATAATCCTCCAGGCATGATTTAAATTAGTCAGAGTATAGTGAGACTAATTCCTCCATTGCTCTGGACACAAGGTTTCTCAATACAACTTAAGATACTGCTGTGGGAATTTCCTAGCCTGAGTACCAAGAGATCCCAGGAAAAAAAATTTTTTTCCACCAGAAGGTCTATAAGACTTATAATCAAGGAGTGAGGAGTCAGACTGAAAGGAAAAGCAATTTATTAATTCATCAAGGACTGGGACTGGGAGATCTGACTTGGGTTTTTAAAAACTTTTAAAAGACTTGAATTACAGTACCAGTCATTGGCATTACTTAGCATAATGGAAATTGGTGCTGGAAAAAAATGTGCAATTATTAGGGTCCTATGGGAATTATTTTTCTTTGAAGTTAGTCTCATCAGATTCTTTCAAGAGAAAACCAGCCATAGTCATCTTTTGTCAGAGGAATAAAACTCAGTTTCAGAATCTTTGCTTATACAACCTTATAATCCTGTTTTATTAGTCTCAGGAGTTAGTTTTCTGGGTAGCAGATATCTCCTTCAAAATATGGCATACACAGTGCTTTTTTTTTTTAACCTTATCTGCAATAGCATTAATATTGAAGCCTACTGTATTTCACTGCTGAACATTTTAGGAATAGATCTTTTCTTTGAAGACCATTAACCTCTGTAACCAGTATCATATAATGTTTTATTTACTAATGGCTACATGTAATTTTAAATGTAATTAATGTGTTATCTATTGCTTTATCCAAAATGTTGCTTCTGAGTCTTTTATTAGAGAGATTTGTCACTTCTTTTCATTCTTATGATTATGGTGTATTATCCTCTGTTTTATATCCCCATGTTTATCCTTTTCTCTCTCATTTCTATACATTCTCAAAAGTCTTTAGCTTCTCACCCTCATATCCCCCAAACTCGACATTCTCAAAAGAGGAAAACCCTCTAAAATGCAAAATTCTGGTTGTCCCCCAAGTTGAAACATTTGGCTGACCAGACCTTTCTGGGAGAGTTTGTGTAAATGGACTCTTTTTGCATATATTATAAATGCTTTTGAAGTTCCAATCTCAGCTTCTTAGTAAATATTGGGTGTATCTTTGACCTGAGCATTCGTAATTTACAACTTCTATAATAAACATCAGTTTGAGCTCAGATATTGCTTTCCAGTATTTAATTTTTTTAAACAGTTTACATGTTAAGTGACTTCCTTATACTTATTTACTTATTTAGGGGTGTATGGGGTGCTCAGGGAGGGATAATATCTCTGGTATAGAGGGCTTGCCGTGCCCTCCTAGGGCAGCTCTCCAGCCACTGACCCTCACCTGACACCCAGCTCTCACTTGTGGCTCCTAGTAGCCGCTAGCATGCAGCAGCAGCCACACCCCGGGCAAAGGCTTCAACAGGCTGGCTAAATCTTGTGAGGGTAGCCATCGGGTCGTCTCTGACCCCTGGTGAACTAAGGCTTTGCTCACCCAGCATGTGAAGACTGCTTCGGCGGAACAGGAGGAAGAAACCAACAAGAAGGTTCAACAGCTAAGATGGCGATGCAGCAAGGCACTGTGGAGTGCTTAGGGCATGATGGAGCACAAAAGACAACACGGCCATCCAATGCAGCTGAGGAAGTCTCCAGGTGTAACGACTTTTCGTGCCAATAGACCCAGGCTTCCAATGCCGAGAGAGTGGGACTGTCTCTGTGCATCGACTTTTCCACTTAAATCTTCATGCACAGGTGTCTTTGTGCACAAAAACGCACAAAGACAATCATCAACCTCGGTTCGAGAGACAACCAACTAACTAACTATACTTATTTAGCTAGCAAATGTTGAGGACTGAATTTGAACCCATTTATTGACTGATTCTAAGCCCAGTAGCATTTTTAACACTAAAACCCATTGCCTCAAAGCCTTATTTACTTGCTTACTTCAAAGGCAGTATCTATCTTTTTATTTTTTTCTCACCTAGGTTTGATTTCAGTTCTTTAGGTATTCCAAAAAGTACAGTAAGTCATATGCATATGCATGTGATGCCCTTTATTATCATTCTTTTCTCTCTGAGTAGGATTATATACTGTATTTCTTTATCCTCTTCACCCCCCACCCCATTATTAAAATACTTAAGTGTATGAGAGCAACATTGCTTACACTGGTATCATCCTGAGAAACTTAGTTCTCAGAGGTCATGTCAATAGATGGTAACAACTAGTCAGGAATTACACCAAACTTGAAGTCTTTGAGGGTACAGATTCTTTCTTACTTTCATTTGTAACCCCAACACATAGAATAGTGCTGTTGCTTCATGTCTTTGTAACCTTCTGATAAGCTTATAGAAGTTCAAAGAAGGAGCTAAGAAAAATGTATTCCTACATCATATTTCCTTGTAAAACCTTTTGCTTCATAAGAATTCTAGATTTCTTTAAAATAGACTCAATAATTATTTTTCTCAACTTCAGAGGTTTTTTTTTTAATCATAATTCAAACTTTACCTGATCTTCTCTAGGTTTCGGGGAGTTTGTAGTTTTTATAATGCTAAAGCTTTTCTCCTTATCTGTCCACTATCATCAAATCTAAATAGTCCCTTCTGCATTCAGTCCTCTCTTTCCCTTCAAATATCTGTAGTCACATCCTCCAAACCACAAGATTATATAATCTATCTATATCTATCTATCTATCTATCTATCTATCTATCTATCTATCTATCTATCTACCTATCTATCTCTCTCTCTCTCTCTCTCTCTCTCTCTCTCTCTCTCTATATATATATATATATATATATATATATATATATATATATATATATATATGATTTCTATGTAAGGGGAAGCAATGGTTTGAAAGACAAAAATAATATAATCGATTGCCTCCTCCGTTCCTCTCTTCCTTCTTCCTCCCTTCCTTCTTTCTTGCTTCCTTTCCTTCCTTCTCTCCTCCCTTTCCCATCTCTTCCATCCTCCCTCTTTCCCTCTCTATCTGCACCACTCTACACTTACAACATTTAACTTTGTATATGATTTCTTTAAGTAAAAATTCTCCCTATAGCATTCTAGGCTTTTTTATCTACCTAACCAAAACATTTTTTTTCTGATTTGATATTTTCCTTATGTATTACCGTGAATAAGGAAAATTTTTTCCATTCTTTAATGTTAAATTTATTCTTAAGAAATCACAAAAGCTTTTGTAGGATTGAATTCTTTGCTTTGGGAACTCCATCTGTATCCATATATAATTCCTTAAACTTTAACTAATATAATATGTCCCACCCATGTGTCCAAAGATGGAAGAGATAAAAAGGAGACTGAATAAAATCGGAAACATATTATTATTTCAACATAATAAAGCACCATTTAGAGAGTACACAAAGGCTTTTCTGTTGATCACTAGTTCACCTAGAGAATGATGATTATCAGGTCATGATTTCCATAATGCTCATGACTTAAGAGACTTAGTCAACTCATGGGAGAGACAATAGTAACGATCCCCTAAATGGACAAGATTATAAATTGTGAATGACTAAGACGTGTAAGGGTGGAGATATTTTATAATTACAAAAAAAAACTGAATCAAATTTTGCAGCTCTTATGGGACTCACAATAATATGCACCCTTTCCAATAACATGTTAAGAAATCCCAATGGGAAAAGTGAAATAACTCTTTTGTAATGGGAACATTGGGAGGACTTCACTCCAAATACAAACATAGATATATCCACACATAAACAATATACATTTTGGTATACATTCACAAATATAGAATCTCTAACATCTCAAAGAGATTCATGATATTTTCTTCTAGAATTTGGTGGAGGACTTGACCCTCTTCCAAGAAAATCTAACTTTCTACCTTGACCTGGAGAAATTTTGCTTTTTTACTTTAATTACCTAAATTGTCTATATGTATTCTGTGGGTTTCTATTTCACAACACTTTTGTGCTTCTCTTGAGTCATATATGAATGCCCAAATTTCTTATTCTATTTTCATAAGAAATGCTTGCGAGTCCTCTATGTCATTAATTGTTATTTTCCTGTGAAAAATTATACTTTTTTTTCCTGGAGATTTCTTTTGGTTGTAATACTAGTTCCTTTCATTTCTAGAATATCATATTCCAAGGGCTTCACTCCTTTATTGATCCTTAGTGTGGCTTTGCATTATTTCAATGACTTCTTCCTGGATACTTGAAGTATTTTCTGTTTGAACTTAGACCTCCATAATTTGGATATATATTCCTGAGAGTTTTCATTTTGAGGTTTCTTTCAGGACATGACAAATAGGGTCCTCCAATTATTATTTCCTTGTCTGGATCTAAGACTTCAGGACAATTGAATTGATAATTTATTACAATAATATTTCTAGGCTCTTCTTTGATCATAGCTTTCAGGTTTTGCAATAATTCTTGTTATGTCTCCTTAATCTATTTTCCAGTTCAGCTTTTTGTTACATTTGAAAATTGAAGCAAACTGAAGGACAAGGGTACAAGCATGATAAATTTAGTAGCATTAAAAAATAAATTTGTTCTTTGGTCGCTCAATAAGAACAGACTCGCAGCTGTGGCCTAAAATTTTTCATATAGTTTTGGAAAGTTGTAAGAGAGAAAAGCAGACTCATCAGACTGGTAGACCAACTCGAGTTGGGGAAGGGCAGAAAGGAGAGAGAATTCTGGAGAAGGAACATAAGAACTGAGAAGATCCAAACAGTTTATCTCACTTCTCTTTAAGAGGCCCACCAGGGAGGTTGATCTGAGTAAACCTCTGAGCCTGGAGTATCCTCCTGTTAAGCCTGACCCCAGTATCCAGCAGAAGTCAAAACAGTGTGAATAGGACTTTGACAGAAAGCTATTCAATACAAGATTTCCTCTCAATCCCTCTAGACAGTCTTGAACTTGATATCATACCTAGAACAGCTAGAATTAGGATAGCTCTCACAATTGACCCCAGAGGGTCAGGCAGGCAAAGCCTGACCCTGACAAATTTGAGAAGAGGTTCAGTTGTTATATTTAGGGATTTTCTACCACCCACCTTCCCATTACCTTATCCCACAACTCACTTGCCCTACCTTTCTTGTGTTCCTTTTAGAATAAGTAGCTATTTACTAGATCAAATGCTTGCTTCATAGTATCCAAGAAGGAAGATTAGGAGTTTAGGGGGAGGAAAGTTACACATCTCTCCCCAGAGAGGGAGAAGCTGTCTGTCCTGTACTTTATTTCAACCAAGTCTCTGAGGTAACAATAACCTGTGATTCTGAAGGCAACTAGATTGGAGTTTACCAGGGAAAGAGAGAGGGAATCCAGTCTATCCCCTCTCTCCACCTCTTGCCTCCATTCCATCTATACCACACTGGTCCTGAATTCAGTGATGAGAAATTTCATTTTTCTCCCTCCATTACAAAGTATAACATTAGATGAGTAGAAAAGCCAATGTGATTAATTACAAGGTAGACAGCACAGAGGTGTATGTGGATTACCTGATTGGTTACCTAAAATTATGTGGGCTAGCACCTATGAGAAGCTAATAAGCATTCCTCTATGACAATGTAGGAATATCAAATGTTTTATGGGACACATTTTCAGCTTGGAATTTTTGCTAGAGGATCAAAACTATCAAAATTTCTGTCTCTGGAAGATATTATAAACCTCATCAATTGCACAAGGAAATACAATAAATTTCAAGAAAATAAAATGAGTCAGCTTGTAGGCATTCAAAGTAGAATATAAAGATATCCTGGATAACTGAAGGTATCAGGGATATCATGTGTTCTTTTATTTATAACTTTAACTCATAGGGAAAACAAAATTTCCAAGAACAATTCAAAGACATAGAAGAGTAACTCAAGGAAATTTTACACTCAAATTTAAATGTGATACATCATTAAACCATGAAAATTGTAGAATCTATACAGTAGAAGTACTGCAAAATCTGAAGGTAATATTAGTTTTAGCCTTTGTTTTTTTTCTTTTTTGATTAATTAATTTTTATATTTTATTTAGTCAATTTAGAACATTATTCCTTAGTTACAAGAATTATATACTTTCTCTCCCTCCCCTCACCTTACCCTTCTTGTAGCCGACATGCAATTCCACTGAGTATTACATGTGTCCTTGATCAGAACCTATTTCCATGTTGTTGATGTTCATTTAGAGACTCTATCCCCTATTATGTCCCCCTTGACCCATGTAATCAAGCAGTTATTTTTCTTCTCTGTTTCTACTCTCACAGTTTTTCCTCTGAATGTGGATAGTATTCTTTCTCATAGATTCCTCTGAGTTGTTCAGGATAACTGCATTGGCACTAATGGAGAAATCCATTACATTAGATTGTACCACAGTCTCTGGGTACAATGTTCTCCTGGTTCTGCTCATTTCACTCTGCATCAATTCCTGGAGGTTGTTCCAGTTCACATGGAGTTCTTCCAGTTCATTATTTCTTTGAGCACAGTAGTATTCCATCACCAACATATACCACAACTTGTTCAGCCATTCCCCAATTGAAGGGCATCCCCTCATTTTCCAAAATTTTGCCACCACAAAGAGCGCAGCTATGAATATTATGGTACAGGTATTTTTCCTTATTATCTCTTTGGGGTATAAACCCAGCAGAACTCTGCTTGCATCAAAGGGTAGACAGTCTTTTAGTGCCATTTGAGCATAGTTCCAAATTTCCCTCCAGAATGGTTGGATCAATTCACAACTCCACCAGCAATGCATCAATATCCCAACTTTGCCACATCCCCTCCAACATTCATTACTATCCTTTGCTGTCATATTAGCCAGTCTGATAGAGTTGTTTTGATTTGCATCTCTCTGATTATAAGAGATTTAGAACACTGTTTCATGTGTTTATTTTGTTTTGATTTATCTGAAAATTGCCTATTCCTGTCCCTTGCCCATTTATCAATTGGAAAATGGCTTGATTTTTTTTTTTGTACAATTGATTTAGGTCTTTATAAATTTGAGTAATTAGAACTTTGTCAGAGGTTTTTGTTATGAAGATTGTTTCCCAATTTGGTCCTTCCCTTCTAATTTTGGTTACATTCATTTTGTTTGTACAAAAACTTTTTAATTTGATGTAGTCAAAATTATTTATTTTACAATTTGTGATTTTTTTCTACCCCTAACTTGGTCTTAAAATCTTTCATTTTCCAAAGATCTGACATGTATACTATTCTGTGTTCACCTAATTTA
This sequence comes from Monodelphis domestica, assembly GCF_027887165.1. Taxonomy (NCBI): domain Eukaryota; kingdom Metazoa; phylum Chordata; class Mammalia; order Didelphimorphia; family Didelphidae; genus Monodelphis; species Monodelphis domestica. Next base: position 162,412,080 of record NC_077232.1, read on the forward strand.
CTTATAGTTTCCTTCTTTATATTAAAGTCATTCACCCATTCTGAATTTATCTTGGTGTAGGGTGTGATATGTTAATTCAAACTTAATCTCTACCATACTGTTTTTCAATTTTCCCAATATCTCTTCTCAAAACTTCTTGGAGGCAATGACAGATCTCTACATGATATGCCACCAATTCTTAGGAACCATCTAAACTTGTATTTAGAAAAAAAATCTTTAACTGGTTCTCCTCTAAGTGGAAACAATTTTTTTTTGTATTCACTGAACTATATCTAACTTCTCAGATTTCTGTTGGTTTTCTCAGTTTTTGATCATGGCTCAGGTCCTATGTCTAATTTTGGATTTCCTTACATAAATTCCTTATTTTATGCTTGTTAATTTCTCATGACCACAAGGAAAGAAATGACTCTACTCTCATTCTTAATGGACTGTCATAGAAGCACTTCTGGTTTATTCTAAGACAGGTCATTTAATGGTGAGTTAATGCCAATGAATCAAGGGAGAAGTGATTATTTGGTAAAATCCTTATATATAAGAGAAACATAGTAGTATAGAGAACCAACCCAGGAGAAAGCAAGATGCAATTAAGTTCTGTATCTGATACAAACTGACTATGTATTCATAGGCAAGTCATTTCAGTAATCTAAGGAATGCTTAAAACTTTTGGAAAGAAGGTGCCAACTTATGTTGGTAGAGGGGGCTTCCTCTGGGAGTAATCTATATCAATGAAATCACAGATTCACTTTTATTCTCATATTATCCAGCCTCCAGTTAAAAAAGTGATGAAACACAAATAATATTCATTTTTTATTTTCTACTTTGCATTTCTTACCTCTATCTTTTGAAGTAAAATACCTATAACAGTTGTAGTGAACAATAATTCCTCAGAATAAGCTACTTTAACAGATATATCACTTCCATTTAAGTACTTCCATCTGTTCCACCTTCTGACTCCACATGTAAAAAGTGGCTGTTATTCAAAATTGCATCATTTAAAGTATATTGCAAAAGTTTTGCTTACCAATTTACTTTATTTTATGGGACTGTCTAATTTTTACTTGGTTAAAATCAGAGGCAATCAAATCCAAATTAGAAAGTTTTCCCTGACAGCAACTATCCATATTCTAAAAGAGTTAAAAATAAATCCCCTCATTACTTCTGGTGAGAATTACATGATCCATACCTTCCTGATAGTCAGACATTACAAAGAGGGAGTACTTGTCCTTAAAATATATGGCAAGTAGACCTTTGTAACCAATACACTTTTCACTTTTGAAAAATAGATTAATTGATGAAGTATCAAACATTTCAGTTATAGGAAAAAAAACTCATGGAAATCAGCATTAATAATTTAAGCAACTAATTCCTTATTTATACATGGATTAATTATAAGGGAAATGGCAATCAAAACAATCCTCATGTAGGGAAGTTTCAGAAGATAGGCCTATTAGTTCATTATTGGTGTAGCTTTATATCAGTATAATTATTTCGAAAAAGAATTTAAAAATATGAAAAGTAAATAACTAGAATTTACATAATTATTGACCAAGAAATTCTATTTACAAGGCTTATAGTCCAAGGAAGTGAATTTTAAGAAGAAAGTCTCCATATGCAATCAAATATTTATAGTAGTACTTTTTGTAATAGCAAATAATTGGAAATAAAAGAGATACCTATCATTTGGGGAAGAGCTAAAGAAATTAGAGCAACAAGTTTGATTGCCCAGAGGTCAAATACAAGCTATTTGTGAGCCCCCCACCATCCTACCCCCATTAGGAAGTGCTTGCTTTGGGCATCTGGACAAAGGAGCTGGGAATGCAAAAAATGTTCTCAGGTGCTGGAAAGATGGGGGACAGAGCAGCTCCCCCATTCTGGGGGCGGTATATATGCCAAAATCCATTTCATGGATAAGTCAAGAGATGTCATTAGTCTTTTTAACAAACAAATGAAAAAATAGAAATAATGTTGAGCAAAGTTGCAGATTAAAAAATGAATCTTCAATAATCGACAGCATTTCTTTATAATAATAACAAACTGTAGGGAGCAATAATAAAAAGAGAAATATGCATAAAATATCTTAAAATATACTTCCTAAACATATAAAATATTTATATAGATTCATTTGCCAAGCATTCTTTAAAGAAATAATAAGCAATACAAATGGCTGGAGGAATATTCAGTAGTTATGACGGGGCTATGAAAATACAATAAAAATATCAATAGTACAAAGTAAATTTAAACTCGTATTGCTACACCCATTGAATTACCAAAAAGACATTCTACAGTGGTTGATAAATAATAACAAACTAATTTGTAAAAATTATCAATCAAATATATTAAAGGGAAATAATGGAAAGAAATGAGGACAAAGGCAAAAGAGCACTTATAGACTCAAATTATATTATGAAGCAGCAGTTTTCAAAACCATCTGAAATTAGTTAAATATTAGAGAGATAGACCAAAAGGACTGATTGGACAAGGAAAAATCAAGAACAGAACACAATAGCCTAATGTTTGATAAAGTGGAAAACATAAGTTATCTGATAGTGGGGACTTTTTTTTAAACCTTCTGGGAAAACTGGAAAGCATTCTAGCAGAAATAGATTTAGCCAAATATTTTATACCACACACAATATCTTCTACTTTGATATGGAACTGTTCATGAAAGACATACATAACATGGAAAACACTTCTCACAAGTATGGGCACATAATATTTTTCTTAATAGAGAGGTATAGAAAGAGATAAATAAGAGAGAAACAGAGATACATACACACTATGTATATATTTGTTTGTATGTTACATATAATCAAAAGGTGTGACAAATATTTTTTAAAAGAGCAGCAAAGATCTCACAAACTCATGAAAAATACTCTAGTTCACTAACAAGAAACATAAATTACTGCAATTTGAAAAAAATAATAAAAGAAGCAACAGTCAAGGTTTGATGAGTTTCTGAGAAGACAAGCACATCAAAGCATTTTTGACTTAACTATGAAGTGCTACAACTGTGTTAGACAAATTTGGATTATATAAATAAAATTTATAAAATGTCCCTACCCTTTGAATCAGATTCCAGTATTGGGCTTTTACCTCAATGAAACCATCTATTAGAAAAATATTTCCACATTCTCAAAAATGTTCATAGAAGCACATGTGAATAATGATTAAAGAAACTGTGGCACTTAAATACAATGAATACTTCCACACTATTAGGAATTATGTATGTGATGAATACATAGAAGCATTGAAAAAATTATAAGAATTGATGCAGATTAAAGTAAGCAGAACAAAGAAAATTATATACCTAAATACAATAAAAATAGAAAAAATGGCACAACAAAAAAGAAAGAATTTAATACAATTGTTAAAGATCAATCAAGACTTGAATGAAAAGAAATGAAAAGACACCCCTTGCCTAAACATTCATAGAGGTGGGAATTCCCCAAGTATAATATATTTCATATGTTTTTTCTACATATTAATCAGTGGTGGTGCTGATATTTTTTTCTTTCTAGAAAAATACAGGTATTCAACATCAACTATTCTCAGTGTGGTTTTGCTATATTGCTGGTCAGCTTAATAAATTAAGTGGGAATATTTGGGGAGTTTTGCAGAAACTCCAGATGGCAGCTAAAGGTTAGCAGAAAAAAGAGAAATTCAGAAATACATAAAATATATGTATAGTATATATGATATCAACATATTCTATCTTTTAATACTATAAATATGCACAATATACAATAAACTTAAAATAAGTAAAAAGTTAAAGTTTGCAAAAAGAATGAAAAAGCCAGCCAACACCATTCAAAGGATAGAAATATATAAGTATGTTTAAAAGTGTATTAACATATAAATGTATATAAGGTAATATAAATACCATATAAAAGAAAAAAGAAAGAAATCAGACTTCATTGGTAATAATGGAGGCTCAAAATTATTTTTTTGTGGATTTTCCAGATTATGGGGGCACTATGCCCCTAACTCACATGATTTGGAAGTGATACCTGAACTCTCATATTGAATGGCTCTCAGGGAGAAGTAAGGGGAGGGATACATGATATACTATGGTGATATAAAAAACAGAAATTTTCAATAGCAATAAAAAGAAGTAAAGGCCTGGCTCAGTTTTGAGGTGTACTGATATCAGAGACATATTAAGGTATTCAATATAACATTCACCAAATGATTGCCTATGCGATCAATAGGAAATATAACAAAAAATTCTCCAGAAATTATATATTTACTTATAATTATTTATTAGTAAAATTGTCTGTGTGTGTGTGTATGTGTGTGTGAGAGAGAGAGAGAGCGAGAGAGAGAGAGAGAGAGAGAGAGAGAGAGAAAAAGAGAGAGAGAGAGAGAGAGAGAGAGAGAGAGAGAGAGAGAGAGAGAGAGAGAGAGAGAGAGAGAGAGCACTTCCTCTCCATCCAATTGGGCCAGCCCACTGGGGCTCTCTGATTTGATAGTCTGGGTCTTGAGTCCTAAGTTGTTAAACATCATATAGGGACTTGTCAGCCTGTCTAGTAGGGCACCTAGCCACATATATATTTGAATCACCTTCTTCTAGGGAGCCACAGTATGCATGACTGGTCAGTGAAAGGATGGGGGTATATGTTATATTAAATTTTATATTAAATTCATTCAACCCCCCTCTTACTAACATGCTATTTTCTCCTATATATTATCCCTTATGTAATGTGTATGCATTTCAGAATTATCTCACCAGGATGCATAAGAGTATAGATTTCCATAAAAAAAGGCCCATTTGGCCACAGATGCCAACAAACCTGCTCCCTGTAGCCATGGAAGGTTCTACTATGCATCATCAGATATCAGGTGGGTCTCTAAAAAATTACCTGAGTATTATTTAAAATCCTTTGAAGCTCATGAACATTTGTAACAATTTTCTCTGATCTATTTATATAAGAACAACAAAACTGATTAATAAGAGTAGCATCTCCTGAAGTGGCTGTAAGTATATCAAGAGCTAGCCTGTTGTCCATGGCTGTCTTTAAAAAGGAATCAAATTTCCTCCTGGAGAAGGGAGATAGCCTAAGAAATCTGGGACATGGCTTGAGCTGTATCCTGAGCCAATTTCTTAACCTTAGTATAGATTTTCCTAATAGAATCTATTATTGTCATCTTCCCCAAAGTGGGCATAACAGCCCAGAAAAATATCTGTTTTGAAAATGAAGTAATCACTGAATTAGGTCTAGATCTCTTGCTCCATGCATGCCACCAAATGGCCAGGTTTCTATCTATAGACTTGTCTACCTAGTCAATAAAATGACTATAGACAGACACTGTTGGTAACACAGGTCAAACAATACGTCTCAAACAATACGACCCTTGGGGAAGGGAAGAGTAAGCTAAAGAGCTATAAACAATGAATTGCCCAAGGGTCATCAAGCCCATGGGAAATCTGTCTTCAGATGAGATGAGACAGTTATAAAAGGTATGTATTTATATGATTCATTCTTTATGTTATTTAGCTTTGTCTTAGCATAAATAAATATTGTCATGGAGAATCAGATAGTGAAGTTGCATTTCATAATGTCAACCATGTATGTATTACTCAATGATCCCTTACTTCTATTAACACACAGATGTGTCAATGATAGTCAGGTTCCCAAATATCTGAAAATCACTTTAAAAGGCATGGTAAAATCAAATAAGATTTGCAAATCTGTCAGTCTCTCAAAGACCAATTATAGAGCTTGTGATCATGTTGATGGATTCCACCTGTCCCTACTAATATTACATATAACAAATGCAAAACAGTAAAAGGGCTTTTTTGGCAATATATGACCCCCAGGAGGTGCAAGCTGTGGCAAAGTTTCATTGAGATGGACTGGAATTGTTGCCCATGACAAAACAGAGCTCTGATGGAGCTGGTGACAGACCCAACATCCATAAGGTATAAAAATGGACACTTGAATCCAGGACTTCAATCCCCAGAAGTCCTTGCTCCACTTCCCCAGAATGCTTTGTAATATCACTGAATTCTCACCTAGGCTGAGATCGAGATGGGGTATTTAACCTGATTGGAAAGGCTTCTGGGCCTCTCTTCTCTTCCTGTCTCCACTGGCAAGCAGATGCGTCTCATGATGTGAGTGAAATTGAATTGGGCCTCTTGGCCCACCTGGCACGTGCCTTTCTTACTTGTATTTTTCTTAAATTCTCAACCTTTAATAAACCTCTAAAAATATCATACTCCTTGCAGAGAGAAACTAATTTCTTCCTGCCTCAGTTTCCCCCAATTTTTAATCTTTACAAAGGTTAAATATCTTTGTCTTGGTATGGAATAGTGATGGCAAACCTATGACCCATGTGCCAAAGATGGCATACATGGTACTCCCTGTGGCCATGAATGCCACCCTCCTACCCAACATCCCCCCAGAGTTGGTTACTAGAAAGATAGGATAATTTGGACAGAACTGTTCCCTTCCCCTTCTTGACCATGCCTGAAGAAATTTTTTTTTTCATATCACCCACCCCTCGTCCAGCAGCCTAATGGGAGCACACAGAGGGTGAGGGGGTTGATGAGTGTAAGGGTAAAGTAATTGGCTCACAGGCAGCAGTGCTAGAAAGAATCAGAGTGCTGGGGCCACTCCACTCCCCCTCTCTACACTCACTGAAGAAATTCCTCACTTCACTCAACCCTCCACTTTCTCTCTCCCCTGTATGGGGTTAGGGGGAGGCAGGGAATGCCCAGTACCCATTGAAAGTTGGAGCACAGCATATTGTCTCTAAAATGTTTGCCATCATAGGATATAGACCCTAATATAACATCATCTTTAGTCTAGTCCTGTGAAGTGGGTAGTACAAAAGAGAAAGATTTAACATGAGTTAATGCTAAGAACAAAATGGTACCAAATGACAGTAACTATTTTTAACAGAATAAATTAAATTAACCTATAAACTCTCTAGTCACAAAGAGATAAGAATAAAAATGAAAGTGAAATCAAACATGAAAACAAATAAACAATAATGTTCAATGAAAGAGTTAGGATACAGTTAATCAACATCAATAAATGGTACCAATTTTGCATGAGAACAATGAATCCAAGAGTCCTTTTCTCCCATTTTAATGACAAAGTAATTAGCAATATTTGGAAAGAGTCTTCAAAATCGGAATGGGTCCTTCCAGTTGGTTGATAATTCTTTACACATACCTTATCTCCTGGGTGTAGATCATGGAATGAGAAGTCGAAAGGTCCATCCTGTACCTCAGCTCCAGAAGGGTGAATTTCATGTAATTTGACCTGAAATTCCTATATATAAGAAGCAACAAAAATAGGAATGATGTATTTGCAGGGGGAAGAGATTTGGCCTGTGTAGGGGGATGCCCAAAAAGCATTTCAAATGGCAAGACATGTAGATCTTCCCTAGGTCTGGTACAAAGGTAAAATAGAGTTAAAAGGAAAACCTCAAGCCACTTGAAATGAGTCTCACTCAGAGCATAATCTGCCAGTTATGTTTTTAAGTTCTCTCTTCATACATTCAACTTGACCTGAGCTCTGGGGGCTGATAGAATGTATGGAATTTTGGAATAATTCTCAAACAAAAATAAACCTGTGATGAAACAGAATCAGCCAAATGAGTTCCCCTATCTGAATCAGTGCATGCAGGTGGATCAAAAGGGAGAACAATCTTCCCTCACTAGCATGCTAGAAACAAAACTTGTTATGGCATGAACACTAGGGAAGGTTTCTGTCCATCTAGTGAGTTGGTCCACAATAACAAAAGAAACATTATATGCTCAACTTTAGGCATACTGATGAAATTAATTTACAAATGATCAAAAATATGTAAACCAGGGGATGCCAACCAAAAGCCTTGGCACAGAAAGCATGTTGACTAAATGCCTCAAAAATGAGGCAAGCAATATTAGTTATATAGGGGCTACCCAAATTCTTTTAGAGGAAATCACCATCACCTGAATAGCAAAGTTGCCATTCCTTTAAACAGATAAGCATATTTGATGGTAGAAACATCTATGAAGTAGGAGTGTTTCTTCTAATTACCCCCCCAAATCCATTAATATGCTTTGCTATAAGCCTTTCCTTCTACTACCCAAATTCTTGTTCATTACAAGAGAGAGAAAAAATGTGGTGCATTATTATATGTCAGAGTTACAATTAATTCAGATCCTCCTAAGACAGCAAACTTAGCTGCAATATCTTAGCTGCACTATAGATTCCCTCTAAAGACCTACTAGGGCATAAATATAAATACTGTATACTACTCAACAGATTTTATGATGTTCCCCAGTTTTTCTTCTGGACTCTTTACCACACTGACTTCTAATGAAACTACTACCCTTGTGAGTTTTAAAATATTGTGGCTGGGTGAACGCATCCTTGAGCTTGCCCCAGTGATCCCTCCCCCTTACTTCCTGGTGTGGGATTGGTCTTGAATGGACCAATCCCGTGCTGGGGGAGGAACCACACACAGACACCCCTATTTTCTGGTGTGGGATTGGTCAGTCCAAACCCATACCAAGGAAAGGACTTTGAATCTGAGGAGAGTCAGAATAATTTGGAAGGGCGGTGTTCCTTAATTTCAAGCAGCTAGAGCTCTGTTTTTTCTTCTTTTTAATAAAGTTTTAGTTAGATCAGAGAAATAGTTTGTTTTCCTTTACTCACCCTCCAGTGTGTAAGAGATAAAACAGACATATTAGATTAAATATTAAGGCCCCAGAGATTAGTCAGACTCTTACCTAGGAAATGCAGATATACTTGAACAAGAAACAACCAATAATGATAAAGAAAAAGCACCACTAATTAGGCTTTTACATCTTCAGATGAAATGGATGTGTTGTGTGGAACCATAAATCATGTCAAAAGATGTGAGATTTCCTCTTATTATAGTGGGAAACAGATAAGATAAGAATAAGATAAGAATAGCTAGGTTTGAATCCTGAATATTCCACTTACTACAGCATGAGTGTGACCTCAGGAAAAAAAATATTTAAATGCTCTTATTCTCAGTTTTCTTAAAATAAAATGGCTGAAATACATGGTCCTTAATGTTTCTCCTAGTTCTAAAGCTATTGCTCTTAAGAGAAAAATGTAAGTTGTAGAATGAAGGGAATTTCAGTATTTTTTTCTTTGATTTCATTGCCTCCATTAACGATATTTTTAAGGCAATAAAGATAGAGAAGAAAGGTAAGGAAAGTAGGAAAAAATGTCAGAAAAAGCCAGAGCACCTATAAAGAGAATTAAAACCTGAAGAAAATATTCCTTTAAAAGATTTCTGGAGAGATCACATGGGTTGGTTAAATTCAGATTTTATACTGGATGAGTATATTTTTTCTTTTGTTCTCTTTGCCTCATTCCAGTGACAATTCAAGACAGTTCTACCTATTACACCACCACTTCTTTATCAGCCCATTATTCAAGCTGACCCAATTCAGATTGCACATCAGAACTTTCATAGTAATTAAAGTTGTTTCCCTATTCAAGTAGCTTTTGAAGAGTTCAAAGTGGAAAATAATGACTTGTTAATGATTCTAATGGTTTTCTCAGCAAAGTACAAATTACTGCCTGGGATTCTTTCTTTAAATATATCATATGAAGTCTGTTTAATCCATTAAACCTATTGTTTCTCTATATTTTTCTTGTTATTATGTTTTTCTTGTATAGTGTGCATGGAGTCTACTAAGTAAAATAAATTTTTAAGGGAAAGTTCAGAAGTAGAGTAAATGATGAACATAATAAGCAGCTCTTTCTCTTCTGTCATTTGACTGAAACCTAGCACATGAATTTGCATTCCAGAAATATAGTAAGCCTCAACATGATTCTAAGAAGCACAAAAAAGTTTCCCAAATGGCTGAAAAAATGTATTTTTTAAAAAGTGATTCTCTCCTTATACACTATAAATAATGGTCAAAAGGAACTAGATCAGAAAGCAAAGAAGAAAAAACAAAACAGGAAATAATGAATCTGCTCTCTCTCTCTCTCTCTCTCTCTCTCTCTCTATATATATATATATATATTAATATATATATAATTATTATTATTATTACCTATTTTGTTGTTGCCTGGTCCACTGAAACTAAAATGTTTCATAGAAGAATTGGTCACTCAGGCAGTCCCTTAATTTTTTCATGAGGCAAAAATATGAAATAACTTATTGGAGGTTAGGAAGCTGATAAGTAGTAGAGCCAAGATCTAGAACTTTAAAAAGAATTTGACTCTATCCATTAAATTTTGTACCATGTCATATTAGATAATATACACATCTTTTACTTTCTTTTTTAAAAATATTTTTCCATGGTTACATGATTCATGTTCCCCAACCGCATGCTTTCTTCTGCCCCCTCCCAAAGCCAAAAAGCAGTTCCACTGGGTTATACAAGTATCATTGTTCAAAACCTATTTTCATGTTATTCATATTTGCAGTAGAGCAATTCTTTAACATTAAAATCCTAATCACATCCCTATAGCACTACATGGTTGATCATATATTTTTCTAATGCATTTCTGGTTCCATGGTTCTTTCTCTGGATGTGGATAGCATTCTTTCTCCTAAGTTCCTCTTGATTGTCCTATTGCGTTGCTATTGATAGAAAAATCCATTACATTCTATTGTGCTATAATGTATCAGTCACTGTGTTAAATGTTCTCCTGGTTCTGCTCCTTTCAATCTGCATCAATTCCTAGAGGTCATTTCAGTTCAAATGGAATTCTTCCATTTCTTTATGACTTTCAGCACAATAATATTCCATCACCAACATATACCACAATTTATTCAGCCATTCCCCAATCAATGGATACCCCTCATTTCCAAGTTATTTGCCACCACAAAGAGCACTGCTATAAATATTGTCATAGAAGTCTTTTTCCTTATTATCTCTGGAATAGAAATCCAGAATGGTACGGCTATATCAAAGAGTAGACATTCGTTTAACAACCTTTGTGAATAGATCCAAATTGCCCTCCATAATGGTTGAATCAATTCATAATTCCACCAGTAGTGTTTTCGTGTCCCAATTTTGCCACATCCCCTCCAACATTTATCACTTTCCTTTGTTGTTATATTGCCCAATCTGCTAGGTATGAGGTGGTAGCTGAGAGTCATTTTAATTTTTATTTCTCTAATCAGGAGGGATTTAGAAAACTTTCATGTGCTCATTGATAGCTTTTATTTTATCATGTGAAAACTGCCTATTCATTTCCCCTGACCATTTGTTGATTGGGGGATGGATTGGTTTATTTTTGTTTGTTTGTTTTTTATAAAATTTACTTAGTTACTTATATTTGGGAAATTAAACTTTTGTCAAAGAGTTTTGTTATAAAAAAAAACTTCTCTCAGTTAGTTTCTTTCCTTTTAATTTTGGTTACATTGGTTTTGTTTGTACAAAAACTTTTTTTAATTTGAAATAATTGAGTCATTCATTTTATTTTTTCAATGTTCTCTATCCCTTGGTTGGCTGTAAATTCCTTCATTTACCACAGATTTGACAGGTATACTAATTTATGTTCACCTAATTTATTTATGATTTCACAGTTTATATTTAAGTCATTTACCCATTTTGAATTTTTCTTAGTATGTGGTAAAAGATGTTGATCTAAACCTAAATTTACCCATACAGTTTTCCATATTCCCAGCAGTTTTTGTCAAATAGCAAGTCTTTGTCCCAAAAGGTGGGTACCTTGGGTTTATCGAACACTAGCTTATTGAGGTCATTTAGCTGTAATCTATTCCATTGATCTACCCTTCTGTCTCTTCGCAAGTACTATATTGTTTTGTTGACTGCTACTTTGTAGTACATTTTAAGATTTGGCAGTATTAGGCCCCCATCCTTCACATTTTTTATATCATTTCCCTTAATATTTTTGATCCTTTGTTCTTCCAGTTAAATATTGTTACAATTTTTTTCTAATTCTAAAAAAAGGGGTTTTTTTTGGTAGTTTTATAGGTTTGGTATTGAATAAATAGATTAATTTGGGCAGAATTGTCACTTTTATTATATTAACTTATCCTAGTCATGAGCAATGAATGTTTTTTTCCCCAATTTTTTAGATCTAGCTTTAATTTTATGAAAAATTTTTTGTAGTTGTGTTCATATAATTCCTGTGTTTGCCTTATTAGATAGATTCCTAAATGTTTTATATTGTCTAGAGCAATTTAAATGGAGTTTCTCTTTCTAACTCCTACTGCTGAGTTTGGTAGGAAATATTCAGAAATATTGATGACTTACGTGGGTTTATCTTGTACCCTGCAAATTTGCTAAAGTTGTTAATTATTTCCAAAAGCCTTTTAGTTCAGATTCCAGGATTCTTTAAAGAGGGACTGTTTAGTCTACTCATTGCCTACTTTAATCCCTTCATTTTCTTTTTCTTCTCTAATTGCTACTACTGGTGATTCTAATACAATATTGAATGATAGAGGTGATAATGGAAATCCTTGTTTCACTCCTGGTCTTATTGGAAAGGCTTCTAACATGTCCCCATTGCAGATGATACTTGCTGATGGTTTTAAATGTATAATGTTTATTATTTTGAGGAATGGCCCTTCTATTCTTATATATTCTAGTGTTTTGAATAGGAATGGATGTTGTATTTTGTCAAAGACTTTTTCTGCATCTATTAATATAATCATGTTATTTCTGTTTGTTTGATTATCGGTATGGACAATGATGTGGATGGTTTTTTCTAATATTAAATGATCCTTACTTTCTTGGTATAAATCCCACCTGGTCACTGTGAATAATCCTCGTGATTATTTGTTGGAATCTTTTAGCTAATATGCTATTTAAGACTTTTTCATCTATATTCATTAAGGAGATTGGTATGTAGTTTTACTCTGTACTTCATCTGAGTGGCTTTGTAATCAATGCCATATTTGTGTCATAAAAATAATTTGGTAAGACTCCTTCTTTGCTTGTTTTGTCAAATAATTTGTATATATTGGTATTAGTTCTATAAATGTTTGATAGCATTCACTTTTGAATCCATCTAGCCCTGTGGATTTTTTTCTTAAGAAGTTCCTTGATGGCTTCTTAAATTTCTTTCTCTCAGATGGGGTTATTTAAGAATTCTATTTCCTCTTTTGTTAATCTTGGCAATTTATATTTTTGTAAATATTCATCCCATTCACCTAGATTGTCAAATTTATTGTCATATAATTAAGCAAAGTAGTTCTTAATAATTGCCTTAATTTCCTTTGCATTAGATATGAGATTGTCCCTTTTATCTTTGGTATTATTCATTTGATTTCCTTCTTTCCTTTTTTTATTAGATTGACTAGTATTTTATTTGATTTGTTTTTTCAAAAGTACCAGCTCCTAGTCTTATTCATTAGTTCAATAGTTCTTTACTTTCAATTTGATTACTTTCTTCTTTAATTTATAGGACTTCCAATTGTGTTTTTACCTGGGGATTTTTAATTTGTTCTTTTTCTAATTTTTTTAAAGTTGTTAGCCCAATTAATTGATCTCCTACCTCTCTATTTTGTTGGTATAGGCATTCAATGATATAAATTTTCCCCTAAGTACTACTTTGGTTGTATCCCAAAAGTTTTGATATAATGTCTTCTCATTGTCATTCCCTTCAATGAAATTATTAATTGTTTCTATGATTTCTTCTTTGTCCCATCCCTTTTGAAGAATTACATTATTTAGTTACCAATTAAATTTAAATTTTCCAAGACTGACTGGGAAGAAACAAAGCATTGACTACCAACTCAAGAACTACGATCTACAACTACCAAGAAAAGCAAAAAGAAAACATTAACCCTGCATAAGTTTTGTGTAGAAAAACTCCAAACTAAAGAGGAGACAGCAGAAGACAATAAACAAGTACATACATCTAAACCTCCCCCCCAAAATAGAAATTGGTCACAAGCTCTAGAGGAGTTCAAATCTGAGATTATGAGAAAGATAAAAGAAGCTTGACAAGAAAGTTGGGAAATAATTCAAAATGAAAATAACAGTTTAAATGACAGAATTTACCACTTGGAAAAAGAAGCCCAGAAATCAAATAAAATGATAGGCAAATTGAAGACCAGAAATGACCTGCTGGAAGCCATAAAAAGCAGGATAGATTAAACTGAAAAGGAAAACCAAAATATCTTAGCTGAAAACCAGTCATTAAAAACTAGAATTGAGTAAATAGAAGCCAATGATCTCACAAGACAGCAAGAATTAATAAAGCAAAGTCAAAATAAGGACAAAATGGAAGGAAACATGAAATAGCTCAGTGAGAAAATGATTGATATGGAAAACAGGTCTAGGAAAGACAATTTGAGAATCATAAGCCTACCCAAAAACCTGGAAACAAATAGAAACATTGACATCAAACTAAAAGAAATTATCCAAGAAAACTGCCCTGATGTTCTTCAAAAAGAGGGCAAAAAAGACATTGAAAGAGTCTATAAATCATCCTCTACATTAAATCCTCAAAAAATTTTAAATTTGCCTTTCCATGGACCCTTGTTAATTATCATTTTTACCATATTATGATCTCAAAAAGTGACATTATCATTTTTGCTTTTCTGCATTTCTTTGTAATATTTCTATGCCCTAATTCATGGTTGATCTTTGTATATATACCATTACTGCTGAGAAGGTATATTCCCTTTTATCCTTGTTATTTTTCTCCAAATATCTATTAACTAATTTTTCTAGCATTTAATCTACTTCCCTTCCTTTTTTCTTATTTATTTTTAGTTAAATTTATCTAGTTTTGAGAGAGGAAGGTTAAGATCCCCCACTAGTATGATTTTACTATCTATTTCTTCCTTGAACTCCTTCAATTTTTCCTTAGAAATTTAAATGCTATATCATTTGTTGCAAAGATGTTTAGTAATGACATTACTTCATTGTTTATAGTACCTTTTAACAAAACATAATTTCCTTCCTCATCTTTTTAAATCAGATCAGTTTCTACTTTGGCTTGGTCTGGTATCATGATTGCTACTCTTGGTTTTTTGGTTGTTATTGATGGTTTGTTTATTTGTTTTTTTAGATGATGCATAATATATTCTTCTTTAGCCTTTTACCTTGAATTTGTATGTGTCACCCTGACTCAAATGTGTTTCTTGTAAACAACACATAGTAGGATTCTGGTTTTTAATCCTCTCTGCTGTCTGCTTCTGTGTAATGGGTGAGTTTATTTCATTCACATTAAGCATTATGATTAGTAACTGTGTGTTGCCCTCCATCACATTATCCCCTTTAGATACTGTTCTATTCCCTTTCACTCTATTCCTTCTCATCACTATTTTGCTTTTTATCCCCCTCCCTAGTTCCCCCTCCCTTCTATTACCCCCTGCTTTCCTTGTCTTGTTCTTCTTCTACTGTAAGATAGTAAGATACGATTCTTTTTCAGAATTATTGTATTACCTGAAAACCATGATGAAGAAAGAAACCTTGGATATCATATTACAAGACATTATCAAAGAAAAATGCCCAGAAATCCTTGAATAGGAAAATAAAATTCTGAAATTATCTCTCCTATATCTGTTTTCTATCTAAGTTGTTTTTTCAATAAGATTCATATTTTTCTTTTGGATTTTTAGTGTGTTTACTTTGCCTTCACTGCCTCTTTCTGTGTCTGAACCTTTGCTCTTTGTCTCTATAAAAACTCTTTAGAGTTAGATGCTTTTTTGATTGTTTGCCCATTTCCCCTATCTAATTATATGTAGGCTTTGTTTTATGGGGCATTGTGGTACCCTTTTATACGTCAGTCCTTCACTTATTTTCTGGGTGGTTACTATTTTACCAAATGGATTGTGATCTGAGATTTCCCTCTGCCTGATGATTCAACTGACCCTGGAGATGTTCATAGCTTAAAGACTTTCCTTAGGATTGACTGTAAACTTTTGGTCTCAGTGTGAACTTGATCAAGTTAAGTGCTGACCAGATTCTTAGACTCAATTTTTTGGTGTCAAGGTGTTCTTGATTCAATCAGGTACTCCCTTGATATCCCTGTCCTGGAGCTCCACCATAAATTTTGGGCAAAAAGTTCCTGGGGAGGTTTCCCTTGAGAACTGTGTCCTGACTACAAGCCCTGACAGGGATTCCTGGCTTTTTCTCTGGCCCCATGTTGATTGCCCCCTTCAGCCCAGATTGCCTTGGGCTGAGACTCAGGACTTCTCCACAAGTATGCAATTTCAAGGAGTGTTGGTTGGCTTTGACCACTAATTTTCTGGCAAGATCTTAGGATCTGACATATCTTAGGCTTGAGTTAGGAACCTGTGAAAGAAGATGTGTGGGGTGGTGGGGGTGTGTTTACCCTTAGCTTATTTGTCAGCTGCTATGACTCTTGCTAGCTCCTGCTCCACTCTCAGCTCAGTTCCCCAGATGGTCTCTGCCTACTTTTTGGGTTTTTCTTTTTCAAAGGTTGTTTCCCTCTATTTCTGTTGGTTCTTTCACTCCTCTATTCATTTTGTGGCAATATTTTATTATTGGTCAGAGAGCATTTTCTTGGTTAAAAGGTGTACTGCTGCCCTAGTTACTCCTCCATCTTGACTCCCTAGATATCCTTTTATTGTGGAATGAATCAAGGAATATATATTAAATAAATTAATCAAATTTATGCTATTTACTAGGGAGGTTGTAAGGAATTTGGGAGAGATGTAAAAATCCCGATAATTTCCTGCCCTCAAAGAAACTATTCCACTGAGGAAATATAATATATTTCTAGAACATCATAGATCTAGTGCTAGCAAGGAGTTTAGAGGATCTCTATTTAAACCCCAACATTTTACAGATGGGGTTACTAAATATCAAGAAAATCAAGTGATTTGTCTAAGTTCACACAGGTAGTGTTAGAAACGGACTTTGAATCAAATCTCTCTGCAAGTAGAGGAAATATTTATTTCTTTTCATTGCATTACCTAGTTCAGCAATGCAAAACCTTTTAGATAGGAGTGCTGGGGTACTCCCCAAACCCTCCCAGACCAAATGACATGCCCTAGGTCCCTAGCAAGTACCTGACATACCCTGACCCCATGGGGGTTGGGGGATGGAGTGCTTTCATTGGACTGTTGGGTAGAGGGGCAGGTGAAGAGAATAATGTCCTCAACTAGTTTAGAGAGAGGGAGAGGAGTGGTCTGAGTGCTCTTCTGCCCTCCATCTTTGCCACCTGTAAGCTACCCACCTTACACCCTGTGTGCTTTCATTGGGCTGCTGGGCAGAGTGGCAGGGAATATTAAAAAATGTCATCAAGCAAGGTGGAGAGGGGGAGGGAAGAACTTTTCTTGGAGTCCCTCTGCCTTTATAGAAACAAATTTGGGGGGAGGGAGAGGTAGGTCACGTGCCCTCAGAGAGTATTCTGTGTTCCATATTTAGCACCAGTGCCATTGGTTCATCATCCCTGGCCTAGGTAAATACCTCCCATTCACCACCTTCAATAGTGATTTTCACATTTATCTTGCCATTGAACTTCAGTAACTCTGAAGAAAGTGTGAGGATAAGGATTTTGCAGAGTTTTACCTTAGTAAAATCCAATTCTCATGCAAGGTATGACATTACTCATAATGATATTGTTGGTCATCATATTCTTCAAAAACAATAACAACACCAATACCAGATATACAAAATATTTTTTGTTGGCTTAAGAGGAACTAAAAACTTGCAGTAAAGACTTTCTGATAATGGCATCAGTATAATTAAACAATGAAGAGGTCTAGTTTAACAAGCAATAGAGATAAAGAGTAAGAACATAATACATGGGAGACCACCTTTACAAAAGAATACTGATGAAAGATAAACAAAGGAATATTATCTCTGAGGCATACAAATTAAGATGATTTTTCTAGGACCCAGACTAGGTGGCAGAATAAAGTATCGAGATGGAAGATGGAGATACTCTATAATGATTTAAATGGCAAGCAAAAGCATTTAAATTTTATCCTGAAGCCAATAGAGTCACTGATGCTTATAGAGAATGAACATCTGTGTTCAAGAATATCCTTTTGACAGATGTTCACTGGAAAGTTTAGAAGGAAAGACATTGGATAAAAGACAAAATAGGTTCATATAAAGAATGTCATGTATGCAAAAGTTAATTATTGAAGTAAAAACAAACCAAAACAAAGAAACCTTGGCAACTGTTTGGATAAGGAAGTTAGTGAGAAAATAGCAGTTATGAATAGTCTTTAGTTAGTTCAAGATAAATTTGAACTGTGCTCAGAATTTATATTTGTAAATATTTAGAGTACAATTGAAGCTGCAGGCTTGGAGCTTAGGAGATAGATGAAAGAAGTTATTGTTCTCCCTAGGTATGTACATTTGGTTCAATTTATGAAAAACAATAAGAGGATGTTTATATAAAGAGGGAACAGCTCAGAAAGAGCCCTTATGTGTATACATACATAAAAGTCAGTATATGAATGGTCATTCTGCCAAGCATCAATAAGAGTTCTCATAAGAGAATCACTACAGAACTGTGTGGCAAAAACCCCAGGGAGAAGAGTATAATCAGAAAAAAGGAAATGATCATCAGTCAAACATGTTAGAGGGGGCAGGAAGCATGGAAGCTAAGAAGTGCCCATTGAACTTAGTCATAAAGAGATCAGTTTCCTTCTAATTATAAGAACTAAAGACAGGTTATAAAAGATTAGAAAGTGATTTGGAGAAAAGATAAAGGACAAATGGAGTGCAAAACTTTTTTATAAGAGTTTCTTGATGGAATTATTCACAATTTTACATTCATAATTTTATCTTTGAGAATTGTCCATACCTTGTAAGATATGTTCCATCTTTGATTCTCCAGGAATGGAATTAAAAAAGCTGAATTATGAAAAACTTTTACATGGCTTACAATCAGGCTATTTTTTTTCTATAAATGAGGGTATTTTGCTAGTTGAGTTATTAAAGATGACATTTTTAGATATTTTTTCAGGTAAAACTTCTTTCAAAAATTTTATTTCTATCTTTTGTGTTATTTGATAGGGATATTTTTATAGAAGGTACTGAGATCTTTTGAATAATAAATGATAAAGTTAAAGGATTTTTCCACTTAGTACATTACCAATAGAATTATTTTTTCTCCCTCAATACATTTGTAGATCAATAATGACAAACAATATAATATCTTTTAATTTTTCAGCTAAGTTGAGGTTTCTCATATTCTAAAAAAATTTGCATTTTTTTCTAAAAAATATCTACATTAGCCTTAGACTTATATACCTATAATATTTTCCTCACATAATTGTAGAGTACTAGATATTAAAAGAAAACCAGAGATCAGCTAGTCCAACCCCTTCTCTAAAGTATGAATCTCCTGTATAATAATATGAATAAGTTGTCATCAATACTCAGCTTGAACAATTCTGCTTATCATATCTCTGTTTCTTGAAGTATCTATCCCACTCAGTCACCTCCAATTGTTTTTTGAACATTATTTTAATATTGAAATGAAAGCATTTTCCTGATAGTTTCTCTTGGTTATCTCTAATTTGTATGTATATGGTCTAAGAGTATTTATTCTGCAATTCATGAACCTAAGAAAAAAAATCATTCTTTTCAATATATTCAATTTTTTTTGGTAATCCAATATATGCTACATCTTATGCTTTTTAAAACTTTAATCAAAGAAAAGGCCCATCACAAACTTTGTTCCTGACATAAAAAGGTTAAGAAATGCTACTTTGAGAAAAAGCATAGCATGTTTAATTACTTTCATGTACAACAAGTAGCTTATCTCTAATAGTCTAGCAAGTCTGCTTTTCTCTAAGCTAAACATCATAAATCCTCTTAACTGATTGATTTTAATAGTACATGGTCTTTTTCCCTTTCATCAATTTTATTATCTTTATTTATATATCTTTTATTTGATCTATATCCTCTATATAAATAGATTCCATTTCACAAATCTATACAGACACTGTGAAATTTAAATTACTCCACCATGCTTAGTCTAACAAAAGCAGGAATGTCTACACCCATACTTAAGGATTAAGTATTTAGGAGGATAGCCTATGACAGACATGGCTAGCAAATGACAAATCAAAAACAACTGATAGACCCCGGGGCTGTTCTAAGTCAAGCTTAAGTTACTATTAGTACATGTGAGACACAGGAAAGGGATGTAAAACCTGTTTATATATTTAGTGTCACTTCTTCTCTCCGGCTCTTTTTCCATGGAGAGGTGGCTCTAGCAGCAGTTTGCTGAGAGTTTCGGCATCTTGGCATGGCAGAAGCTATTGTCCAGGTTTGGCTGTGAGTTTTCCTTGATACTATACTGGGAGAAGCTTAGTAGCCTAGTTCAGGTGAGGCATATTCACTGAGCTCTCTTGGAGTTTAGGCTGATTCTTTTCTCCTTTACTTCCAAACACTATCCTCTTGGGAAAGCCTCTAATCTTCTTCAAAAAGCTTGTGGAGGAGGTATTTGAACTCCCCCTGGCATAGGCCTGGCAGAAGAAATCCTATACTCTCCTGCTCTTTCTTCTCCTTAATTCCTTCCCTCTATATTAATTAAAATCACCATAAATTTCCAACTTGCTTGGGTATTTTATTTGGGATTTTTTCTGGCGACCAAATTAATTTAGATCAAGTCACAACCCTAAAATTACCTTTACAACACACATACACAAACACAACTCCAAACTTTTCAAAACACAACTCTCTTCTTCTATGAGAGGCCTAAAATTAGCAAAATTATGGTACCATGACTTTTTAGTTTTGTACTTCTTTCCAGTTTGTTCCTTCTTCCCACTGATCATATAGTATAGATGTCTTTATTCAAATTGATTTTTGGTTTTGTATATGGGTTAAGTAATGCTAATGATAAAAGGGGAGGAAAATGTTTTTTTTTTCTTCCCTTTGAAAGAAGCATCAAAGGGGATGAGGCTAAGATTGCAGAAAAAAAGGCAAACTGTCACATGAGCTCTCCCATATTACCCTACACATAATTTTAAAATAATATGTCATGATGAATTTTTGAAAGGCTAAGGTGATAAAAGGATAAGGTGAAACAATTTTTCATCCCAATACAACTTAGAAGGTCAGTTGGAAATGTTTTCGATACTGAGGTGAGAATGTAGCACAGTCCAGTACAGGCAACTGCACTGACAAGACAGCAGTAGGCTGATATTCTCCAAACAAGTACAGGCCTTATTAGCACATGATTTAGCTGTTGGAGTTCTCAGCCCATAAATGGCAAGGGAATCAAACAACTGGTAAGAAAGAGATAATAGTAGTTCCTTTGTTGGTGCTGGGTTCAGGACTCTTACATTGACTACAAGCAAATCTGTGTGACAGTCCTACATCCTGAGGAACATACAGTTTTAGTATGGAAAAGAATACTTATAATTATGTGCAGACAAGAAGACAGACCAGGAAAGTGATAAACAAAGCCCTCCCTTGATCATACCACCTTAAAAGAATTGAAAAGTTAAAAACCCCATGAACAAGCTTTGAAAATAGCTATACAATAAATCTGTAGTATGGAATAGTGTTCCACATGCCCCATGAGCAAAGATCAACTTTAACATTAAGGTCAAAGTCAAGAAATAGTTTGGAAACATGGGTAAAAACAAAGAATCTAATCACAGAAAGTTGTTATGATAACAGGGAAAATCATGACTGTCTCTCTCTCAGTCATGGTTCTACCCAGCTGCCTCCAAGAGAATAGAGAGGGGGTGGTGCCACACCAAAACTTTTATCCTCCATCCCCCCCATACACATGTGTTGATGTCTGTCCATTCACACAGCTTAAGCATACAAATGGCATGCTAGGTAAGATGAGCTGGGTCAGATGAGCTTTGAGGAGAGAATTCTATCTATACAAATTGTTTGGAAACCTAGGCAAAAACAAAGAAAGAAACTGATCCTGATCATAGAAATTTGTTATGTCAGGGAAAATTAAAAAAATAAAAGAAATTTAACTCAGAAAAACTACAAATTTTAAAATGTCACATCCAAAACCTCAAAGAGAAATGTGAATTGGTCTCAGATTGAAAAAGAATTCCTAGAAAGCTTAAAAAGGATTTTAAAAATCAAATAAGAGAGAGGGGAAATTTTGGGAAAAGAAATGAGAGAGATGCAAGAAAATGATGAAAAAGAAATTAACAGCTTGGTAAATGAGACACACATACCAAAAATTTTGATGGAAATAACATCTTTAAAAAAACAGAATAGTCCAGATGGAAAATGAGATACAATGTGTTATAAAAAAATTTATTATGTCACAATCATATAAGACGATTTCTTCAGCTAATATCCATTTGATGTGCATCTTCTCAATTTCTAATACTTCACCTCCCCACCCCCATACACACACACACACACAAAGAGACCTGCTGCTTACGTGGATTTGCTCTAAATTGTACCCCTCATTCCTTTTGTGAAGTCATTTTGGTTGTTATAAGTTACACTCTTTGACTAAATAAGCTTGCATATTAGGGGAAGCTCCCAGAGGCCTCGGGGTTCCCTGGCCTCTCAGAAGAGTCTGGCCTCTAGTCTCACATGATATTTTGTGTCCAGAAGATTGGGTGCTGATCTATACTGAGATCAAATCTGTCCAGCTAGAGAGAAACAGAAAAAAAAATGACAACAGTCACTTAATGAGAGAAGGGACTGAGGAAGCTTGAATGCCTTCTGGGGAACTTTTGGCTCTTGTCTCTGTTGGACTTGAGAGTCTTCCTGGAGTGACCACTTTAGACTAGTGAATAAAATGAAGCATGATAAACTCAGATTAAATAGACATGGCCAGCTGATCATGTGATTTTCTTTTTCTCTAAATTTTACTTATAAATAATTGTAAATGACTATACAAACTCCAGAATGTTTTAGTCATAGCATGCTCTATAAAATCTAATAAACAGGAAGTTCTCAGAACCTGTGGAAAGGCTTTCTTGAACTGATGCAAAGTGAAATGAGCAGGACCAAGAGAACATTGTACACAGTCTGTAAATGATTTCGCTTTTCTCACTAATACAATGATCCAAGACAATTTTAGAAGGATTTATGATGAAAAATGTTGTCTACCTCTAGAGAAAGAATTGACAGAATCTGAATGCAGAATGAAAAGTTTCTAAACTTTATTTTTTCTTTTTTGGTGGGGTTGCTTTTATTCATGACATGACTAATATAGTAATAAGTTTCATGTATAACAGGTGAAATCATTGACTGTCTCAGAGAAAAAAAGGAGAGGGAAATAAGGAGAGAATTTAGGACTTAATTTTAAAATAAAGGTTGAAATTGTTTTAATATGTAATTGGGAAAAATTATCAAAAACCTTCAAAAATAAAAAAATAAGATGTATAAGTGCATTTTGTTTTGACACAAATTGTACTCTTTAGCAAATTTCACCATCCTTGAAAAACAAAGATATTTCCATTCAAAGTACATTTTCTGAAAAAATAATTTATATTTCCAGGATAGTACTAAAACTTACCTCAAATAGTTAAAGGGAAAAGTTTATGCATACATACAGAAATATACATACATGTTATATATCTGCATATGTAAATAGGATTTGGCCAATGTGTTTTGTTCACATACTCTGGAACATGAATAAGAAAACTAACTTTCTAATATAACAATATAATGATTTTTTTCTCATAAATAAAAAAGAGAAATATAAGAAAACAAAATATTTAAATGGTTTAGAGTAAGAATTCTCATTTTACCTGAGGAAAAATAATCTTATCTTAAAGTACAATACTTCACAAGATGTTGAAAGAAATAATAAAACCTTTATTTGATCATTAAGATATTACCAATAATTTTAATAACACCAAGTAGAAATGGGATAGTCATTTAATTATTTAATTACAAGCCACCTCCATTTATTATTTTACTTTGTCACTATTTCTCACTGTATTTCTCAGGCTTCTCCCAACACATTATAACAAATCCATACTCTACTCCCCCTATAATTACAGATCTTCTGAGAGAAGAAAAAGCCATTAAAGTAGAAGAAAAACATATGTACTTACAAACATGCAACCTGATTAGTATCCCTGGTGTGGTTTGCCAAACCCTTTTCACAGCTTCTTTTATGCTTTTGCATCCATTTGCACTCAGCTCTCATTTGTGGCTCCAAGATGCTATAGCATGAACAGTAGCCACATGCTAATAAACTGTCTTAGTAGGTAGGTTAAAGCAAGTTGAAGGTATCTAATAGACTTCACATGCATGTTTGAGTTAGGGGTTATCTACCCCAAGCATGTGAATATCTCACAGTAGAAGGCGTGGATAAGAACAATTTGTTCCAAAAACCATAAAGAGGGGAGGGGGCAGGACCTGTGAAGCACTTAGAGATTGGTTAGACATTGAAGATGTTAAGGTGAATGACTGCATCCTGAGCCAACAAGTCATTTTGACTTTTATATTGTTATTGAACTTTAATGACTCTAGAAGAAAGAGTGAGGCTGTCAGCTTTGCACAACTCAGCCTCACTTAATTTCAATTCATTTACAAGTCAGGAGATAATCCCCTAGTGTCATTGGTACTCTTTGATTACAAAGTCTAGTAATAATAATAACTATTATTATTATATGTGTGTATAACTCATATCAAAATACATATGTATGTACATTCATATTGTAAAGTGTGAAATTATGGTTGAGACTGAAAAAAAAATCTAAATTTAAGTGGTCATCAAAGGAAATCCCAAATAATAAAATACCCAAGTCAGCTGCCAAATTTTATGGTGATAGATATAGTAGAGAAGATTTTAAGAAGGAGGAAGGAACCAGGCAGGAAGACAGGAGATCTAGAAAGTAAGGTTTTGAGTGTGAAGGAGGAAAGAATTATCCTGACCTCTAAAGAGGCTTAGCTGAGATGACTGAACCTGAAATCAGCTCCAGGGCAAACTCACCACTGAACACTCCAAGATATCATAATGCTTAGCACATTGCCAGCCAGAGTTATCTCTCCAGGGAAAGAGAGAGAGAGGCAGCCCGTGACGTGCCTTATATGGACATTTTTACATCATTTTTCTGTGTCTTATCTGTATCAATGAGGACTTAGCTTGACTTAGGACAGCCCAGAGGTCTGCCCTTCTTTTTGCACATGTTTGTTGAAGGCCATTTTGAAGGCCATTTTCTCAGATAATTAAATCTTGAGTTTGAGGCAGACCTTTCAAAATCTTGTTAAACTGTGTAGGGTAGAGAATGTGGGTTTTCCAAGAACTGTTTCTGTTATTCCAAGTATCTACATTGTTATTGATCAGGAAATAGCTAAATCGGATCTTTTAAAGAGTGGTCTGATTAGAGTGGAATAGTTTTAAAATTTACAATATACAAATGTATATCTAGTATATATGTGCATATATATCAATACAAAGAGGAAATAACATTATTATACTGTCAATGCCAACTATTCTTTCATATTAGCAACTAGTTAATAACTTTAAAAATACAATTTATTCTTTTTAAATGGAAAATGTAATGATTTGAGTGTGGTCTGTTCTTGCAAAACAGTGCATAAAACATTTTCATTGAATAGGAACATTTTCTTTCCTGTCCTTTATGGACATTACTTAGTCCATAAATTCAATCTCAATCAAGATAGCCACATTGCAAAGGCCAAAGGTATCTTACAGGAAGGATCCTAAGACCTGGAGAGTCATGTAAACTGGGAATTAGCCTTACTCTAAGTGTTCCTCTGAGAAGATTAAGTTCTGGCCTCAGTGACATTTAAATTCTAAATATCCTAAGTCAGTAGAGATAATATTGTTTCAGAGTCAGTAATGGAGGAAATCAGAAGTCAATGCAGAGAATTGCTGCCATTTGTACTGCAAGTTAAGCTAAGGATGACATCACTTTTTGTGAGAGAAAATTGGTAATTCAATTATCGTCCATGTAAAAAGGTAAAATGATTTATGGATGGTATTTTTATCCTAAAGGCTTTTAATAATCTAGTAAATAATAACAATATTATATTTTATGTTTTATAATTTATATATATTTTATGTTTATATATAAATTATAATTTATAACAATATATTAATAATATATTATATTATAAATATATAACCCCGGGCAACGGCTTCGACAGACCGGCTAAACCTTGTGAGGGTAGCCATTGGGTTGTAGACCCCTGGTGAACCAGGGCTTTGCTCACCCAGCATATGAAGACTGCTTTGGCTGAACAGACGGAAGAAACCAATAAGAAGGTTCAACGGCTGAGAGGGCGACGCAGCAAAGCATTGTGGAGTGCTTAGGGCATGTTGGAGCACAAAGGACAACACGGCCATCCAATGCAGCTGAGGAAGTCTCCAGACGTAACAATTATTCATGCCATTGGACCCAGGCTTCCAACACCCGAAAGAGTGGGACTGTCTCTGTGCATAGGCTTTTCCACTTAAATCTCCTTCACGCACAAGTATCTTTGGGCACACTCATCTATCCTAACACCGTCCACCCTCTTCAAGACCTGCGGTGATGGGGGAGTGGCGACGCAACAGGTGGAGGTGACCACTGGCAGTTTTAGTCACGATCCTAAACATGTAGGCAGCCCACGGACCAGTGGTCGTTCGGCCCTGTGGGCAGCAGGGACGTTCGGCAGCATCCTGGGCGACTGAGCAGCCCTCTCTAGGACAGCACTGCTCACCCTAATCAAGGGAGGGGACTAGAAAAGGTGTCCCAAACATTACTTGCCCTACAAACACCTGGTCAGCACACTGCAGCTGGCAGGTCATCCCTTTAAGTGGTTGAAATCAAAGACAAAAATACAAAGAAATGCCTACTAGGAGCATGGAACATCAGAACACTACTTGATAGAGAGAATACCCAAGACCTGAGAGAAGAACAGCTCTAATCGGTAAAGAACTGGCGCGATATAACATCAGCATCGCAGCCCTAACTGAAACACGCCTACCAGAAGAGGGTTCACTCAGAGAACCCACCACTGGATAAACCTTTTTCTGGAAAGGCAGAGCCACAAGTGAAGACAGTATCCAAGGTGTTGGCCTGGCTATCAAAACCAGTTTGCTCAAACAGCTGCCAGACTTGTCTGTGGGCATCAGCAAGAGGCTCATGAAGATCTGTTTACTTCTCAGCAAAGACCGGTATGCCACAATCATCACCACATATGCCCCTATACTGACCAGCACAGAGGAGACCATCAAGCAGTTCTACTCTGACCTGAGTGCTGTCCTGTACTCAGTCCCCACAAATGACAAGCTGATATTACTGGGAGACTTCAACGCCCGCATTGGCCAGGACCATGAAAGATGGAAAGGAGTGCTCGGCAAAAACGGTGTGGGCAAAATGAAAAACAACAGCCTACTACTACTCAGCAAATGCTCAGAGTTTGACCTCACCATCACGAACACTGTGTTCAGAATGGCAAACAAATATAAAACAATGTGGATGCACCCACAATCAAAACAGTGGCATCTCATTGATTATATCATTGTACCCCGGGGAGACATCCAGGATGTAAAGATCAACAGAGCCATGAGAGGAGCTGAATGTTAGACAGAACACTGATTGGCTAGAGTGACTCTTCAAATGCGCATTCCACCTCACCATCCAAAAAGCACCCAGACAGTTCACACATTTTACAACATGACTTGTCTTAGAGGTCCATCTTATTTGCAAACATTCCAGTCCTGCCTGGACGACAAGCTGTCTGCTAAGGGACCACTCACTGGAAGCTCAACTGAGAAATGGAACCAGTTCAGAGATGCAGTGAAGGAAACATCAAAGGCAGTCCTAGGCCCCAAACAACGCAACCACCAGGACTGGTTCCACGAGAACAACACTGCTATTGAAGACCTATTGAGCAAAAGGAACAAAGCCTTTATGGAGTGGCAAAATAACCCAAACTCTGCTCCTAAACAGGACAGATACAAGTCTTTCCAAGCCTCGGCGCAGCCAATGGTGGGAAAAAAAGGCAGAAGAAATCCAGCATTTTGCTGATACGAAAAACTACAAACAATTTTTCAGTGCCCTCAAGACTGTCTATGGGCCATTAAAACCCACCAACACTCCCTTGCTATCCTCTGATGGTGACACTCTCATAAAAGATAAAAAAGGTATCAGCAACGGGTGGAAAGAACACTTCAGTCAGCTTTTCAACCGACCCTCTTCAGTTGACCAAAGCACCCTTGACCAGATCCCCCAAAACCACACCATTGAACAACTTGATGTCCCTCCTTCAATAGAGGAAGTCCAAAAAGCCATTGAACAAATGAGTGCAGGCAAGTCACCCAGTAAAGACGGGATCCCAACCGAGGTGTACAAGGACTTAAATGGAAATGTTCTCCAGGCATTCCATATAGTGCTGACCAGCATATGGGAAGAGGAAGACATGCCCCCAGAACTCAGAGATACCTCCATCGTAGCCCTATACAAGAACAAAGGCTCACGAGCAGCTTCTGACAACTACAGAGACATCTCACTACTCTCCACTGCAGGAAAGATCCTCGCCCATTTTATACTCAACAGACTCCTGTCATCTGTTTCAGAGCAAAACCTGCCTGAATCACAATGTGGCTTCTGATCAGATCGCAGCACCATCGACATGGTCTTCACGGTGAGGCAAATGCAGGAAAAATGCCTTGAGCAGAACCTGAGTCTCTACATTGTCTTCATAGACCTGACAAAGGTGTTCAACACAGTGAACAGGGACACATTGTGGGTGATCCTCAGCAAGCTCGGTTGCCCAGCAAAATTCGTCAAATTGATCCAGCTCTTTCATGTCGACATGACAGGGGAAGTCCTATCTGGTGGAGAGACTTCCAATCGCTTCAACATCTCCAATGGTGTGAAACAAGGCTGTGTCCTCACTCCGGTACTATTCAACTTATTTTTCACTCAAGTATTATGACATGCTGTGATGGATCTAGACCTGGGAGTCTACATCAAATACCAACTGGATGGCTCACTATTTGACCCTCACCGCCTGACTGCAAAAACAAAGACAACAGAGAGACTCATCCTGGAAGCTCTCTTTGCAGATGACTGTGCTCTCATGGCCCACCAAGAAAATCATCTCCAAACCATTGTGGACAGGTTCTCTACAGCAGCAAAACTGTTTGGCCTGACTATCAGCCTCAGCCAAAGAGGTGTTGTTCCAAACTGCACCAGGGAGGCCATCTAACCAGTAGTGCATAACTATGGACCAGCACGCAGCTTTCTAAAGTCAACACTTTCTTTTATTTTTTTTACCATTACTTACATTTTTATTTTTATTTTTTTTACCTTTTAAACATTATTTTATTTCGTTATTTACAAACATTATTCATTGGAAACAATGATCATTATCTTTTCCTCCCCCCAGCCCCCTCCAACCACTTTTCCCATAGCCGGCACACAATTCCACTGGGTTTCACATGTGTTCTTGGTTCGAACCCATTTCCATGTTTTTGGTATTTGCACTAGAGTGTTCATTTAGAGTCTCTCCTCAGGCATTTCTTCTCAGCCCCTGTAGTCAAGCAGTTGCTTTTCATCAGTGTTTTCACTCCCACAGTTTATCCTCTGCTTGTGGATAATGTTTTTTAGATCCCTGCAGATTGTTCAGAGACATTGTATTGTCCCTAGTGGAGGAGTCCATTACCTTTGATTGTACCACAGTGTATCAGTCTCTGAATCATCAACACTTTCAAGTACCTGGGCAGCACCATCACCAACGACGGGTCCCTAGACCACAAGATTAATGCCAGGATCCAAAAGGCCAGTCAGGCACTCGGGCGGCTATGCTCCAAAGTCCTCCAACACAGAGGTGTAAGCACTGCGACGAAGCTCAAAGTGTATGACACAGTGGTCCTCAGCTCACTCCCTTATGGTTGCAAGACATGGACACTGTACGGGAAGCACATGAAGCAGCTGGAGCAATTCCACCAATGCTCTCTCCAGTCAATCATGAGGATCAGATGGCAGGACCAAATCATCAACCAGGAAGTCCTCGACAGAGCCAACTCCACCATCATTGAAGTCATGGTCCTCAGAACCCAGCTACGATGGTCTGGACACGTCATCCGCATGGACCCACAGCAAATACCAAGACAGGTATTCTATGGTGAACTGTCAGCTGGACTCAGGAAACAAGACCGACCAAAGAAAAGATTCAAGGATCAGCTAAAGTCCAACTTGAAGTGGGCTGGCATTACACCAAAGCAACTAGAACTTGCTGCCTCCAACAGAAGCAGCTGGCAAACCCACATTAACCATGCCTCCACCACCTTTGAAAATGAACTACGACGACGACGTCTTGCCACTGTGCATGAATGCCAACACCAGGCCACAACTGCACCTCCCATAACAACTGGCATCCCTTGCCCCATGTGCCACAAACTTTGCACCTCAGCCTTTGGACTCCAAAGCCACATGAGGGTACACCGTAGATGAAACTGCACAAAGACAATAGTCATTCTCGGTCACCAAGAGACACACAATAATAATAATTAGCATTATTGATAGTAGTTATGGTTGTACAAATAGTATTTTAAAATATCATAGAGAATTTAAAAATAGCATTATCCTTGTTTTTATAGAGTCATATTTATTATATTATTGTTCCCACTTCCTCACCAATCACTCACTTGCCATTTATTTCAGTCTATTTTTGTTCCCACCACTGAATTAAAACTAGTCTCTGCAAGATTACTAATAATAATTTGAATACTGAATCCAATGCTGTTTTTCCCCCTCAAGTCTCAGACTTGTTTTTTTTTAATTTTCCATGCCAAATATTATTATCTACTTTCTCTGGTTTTTTGTGGCACTTATTACTTTTTAATTTTCTTTCTAGCTATATGGCTGCTATTACTTAACCTAATTTCCTGTCTCCTCATCTTGCATGATACCCCTCTCTTCAGTGTGGATGTAACCCAAGACTCTGTCCTGAAACATCTAATTTTCTATACTTTCTCTCTCTCTCTCTCTCTCTCTCTCTCTCTCTCTCTCTCTCTCTCTCTCTCTCTCTCTCTCTCTCTCTCTCTCTCTCTTTCTCTCTCTTTCTCTCTCTCTCTCTCTCTCTCTCTCTCTCTCTCTTCATCATCCCCCTCAAAATTATAACACTGATATATGATTTCTGTTTAATGATCATTTTAATGTCTTATGAGTGTGAAAAACTATGGTAAGTGCTGAGGGGGAAAAGGAAGAAAGAGAAAGAGAAAGAAAGAAAGATAAAGAGAGAGAGAGAGAGAGAGAGAGAGAGAGAGAGAGAAAGAAAGAAAGAAAGAAAAAAAGAAAGAAAGAAAGAAAGAAAGAAAGAAAGAAAGAAAGAAAGAAAGAAAGAAAGAAAGAAAGAAAGAAAGAAAGAAAGAAAGAAAGAAAGAATAAGAGAAAGAAAGAAAGAAAGAAAGAAAGAAAGAAAGAAAGAAAGAAAGAAAGAAAGAAAGAAAGAAAGAAAAGAGAGGAAAAGCTCCCTATGTTGCTACACAAGTTTTTGATCAAAGAAATAATTTTTGAATTTGTCATCAGAATTTAATTTTGAAACTCCAACATCTTTCTTGAAATATCTCCTTCTAAGTCAAGATAATGGATTAATGCCTACTGTTTCTCTGAATTGTTATTTATTTAATCTACTTTCTTAAAAGATCATTGACATTACAAAATCTAAGATGACAAGTCTTTTCTCTGTGGTTCTTATCACTTCTTCAATAACTGTTTTTTTTTTTTCTCTCCTTCATCAGAACAAATATTCTAGGTTTACTTCCTTTGCTTCCTCAAAAATGAAATGGTGGGCAAGGTAAATTTCAGATATTTTATTTTTTTTTTACAAATTGGAAATATGTCATAAAAATTTCATAGTTAATGGACTGCATGATGGCATTAACTGAAAATCTATCAAAATTAGTTATTATATGTACAACTATCATTTAATTAATTTGAATATATTATAAAATAATTTCATTCCTAGAATATTAATTCTAGCATACATAGTAACAAATCAGTGAGTTTAAAAGCAAGGTATAAATTAATTAAAATTTGGATATTTGTTTTATAGCAGGATGACAAGCTATAGATATGGATGAGACTGGGTATATATGTTTAATTATATTGTCAGCTCTAAACAATTTTTTTTTAATTTAGCATCAACTTTAGGTACAAAAATATTATATGAAACAAAATTATTCAACATCTCTAATTCCTTTGTAATATTGACCTTTCAGTTAATGAATTCCTTTCATCATCATATTAATATTTGATTCCTCCTTTCCATACTAAAATATCTTATCATTCAATGAGGTCAATGTATTCAAATTCATCCTGACCACATGGTATACAAAGGCATTCAGGCAAATATACTTCCTCTTTCTTTTCTAGGCCTAAAACATCTCTTGTCTATAAATGTATTATTATCCAAAAGAGTTATTTGGCAAATTATAGTTGACTTTGTATCTATTCAATTGTTCTCTGATATTCTTAGAACCATAACGGGAACTTTTTTTTTAATATAACATAATAACATGTCAATTACCTTTAATTATTCTTTAGCTGATCCTTTTAAACATCTCTTATTTTAACATCAATTTCTGTCTAAATGGAACTACTAATATTTGAAACTCTTAATGGAAAGGTACTTTCTCATTTCTTATAATGTCTGTTTTTATTAAATGCATTCTGTGTACATGACATATTTTCCAAAGTGCACCACTCTAACCAGAATATTTTGGTAAAGTAGGAAAAAATATACATATGAATTTGAATGTTTACAATTTTTTACCTCTACACTTTTGATTTTTATTGGTAACTAGATAGTGACTTCAAATCATTTGAAGCTGTATCTCTTTCACAGAATAAACTTTAAGAAAATACATGCATTTAAGAATTGTTTATATATATATACATACACACACATATATGTATATATATATATATATATATAAAACAATCCCACACATATTATCTAGTTTAATTTTCTCTAGTCTATTGGAATCAACCTTAAATATCAACTCAGAAAAACATGCTAATATTTTTCACATTATGTTTTATTTATACATATTTGTGTTAAATAGTTCTCAATAACATTTTAATCTAATTCAAGTAGTCATCAGGAATGCTATAGCATTTAAGTTTATGTTTGACATATATGCTCTACTCTGGGTAAGGATGTCATCTGTAAGATTTAAAATAGGTGTGGTCATAAACTGTTATATTTAAAATAGTTGTCTGCCATAAACTGTGGCAGTTAAAAGAGTTGGGGTCATAAACTGTAAGAGTTAAAATAGTTGAGGTTGTAAACTGTAGTGAGTTAAAATGGTGGAAGATACAAATTATGCTAGATATAAGAGTGGGTGAGAAAATTGTGACCGCAGAAAATATGTTTTCACTACAGTACCTTGGTTTTTTTTATCAAGTATAAGGTGGTTGCCAGGGAATATATTCCCAATCATGAATATGCCCAAGTTAACTGGGTTTTATAGAGAATTTAATTAATAATACAATGAGTAATCAAAGAAAGAGAGAGAGAAAAAAAGTATAAGTATGAAGGGCCTTAAGCCAACATGGCCTAGACCTGAGTCTTTAGAGAGAGAGAGAACCAGTCAGTCTTTTATCACTCACCATAAGATTTGTCCAAGTAAGGGATTTAAAGGGACAGAGTCTCCCCAGAGGGAGTTCCAGCCAGAGTCAGACTACCTTGAGAGACCTCCTTAGAGAATTCCTCCAAGAGCTCCTCTCAAGTGATCTCCAAAAGAATCTCCTTCCAAAAGCTTTCAAAAGCATCCAAAAGCCTCCCTCAAGAGCTTTCTCAAGAGATCCTCATAAGAGATTTCTCCAAAAGTATTGTCCTTCAAGAGATTCTGCTTTTGCTTATATAGGGGGTTTTCTCCTATGTCACCTCCCCTAAGTCCTTACATCTACTAATCACAGTAGACGTTTTCCAAAGGACAACCCATTCTAAAAATGCTGCTGGGTCGATTAATCTCTTTAGTAAGTTTGAACCAGAGAAAACACAGCTGAGTCAACTAATCCCCTCAGTAAATCTGAAGCAGAGAAAACACAGCTGAGTGGACTAATCCCCTCAAGAGAAAACCTCTTTGCTCCTGGCAAGTTTACAAGTTGCCCGACCTTTATAGGTACCTAGCATCCCATTATATCAATTCTAAAAACAGGCATGGCTCAAAGAACTCCTTGCCTCATTATAAGTATAGGTCTAAGTACTTTCATTGTTTAGCAAGGAGTTTTCTTCCCTAAAGCAGTTTTAAGTACGGGTGGAGTAGATGTCCTCCCATTTCTGATCCTGGCGAGTTCTCACACTCAAAATGGGGAATGTTCCCAGTAGGGAATTGTTCCAATTGAGAATTCCCTGATGGGGAAATTTTTAACATTCACAAGTCTGAGAAATTTCAAGATTTACATATCAGAGGAATCATACAGAATCTGGAATTTCTTATAGTGAATGTTCAGTAAGAGGTCATGAAAATGGTAATAGTGACAATTATGATTGATGATGGTGATTGTGAAAAGTCAGATAAGGACTTGGGACTTATGATTTCATCAATGTGGAGGATCTGGGATAGAAATTCCATAAATCATTTAAAATTTTATAAGAAATTTACGTTACATTGTTCCAGGTATCATTGGAAGTTAAATGAGATTCATATGGAAACTCAGCTAGTATATGTCAAAGGCAGGATTGAATCTAAATCCTCTGGATTTCAGCGTTAGCACTTTATATATGAAGCTATCTTGCTTCCTATCATAGTAATCTGTCATTTTATATTGTTTCAGAGATTGAACATGCTTTTTAAATGTTTCTTTTTTAATTGATACTCAAAAATACTGGTAAAAGAATTACTATATGAATCATTATGATGAAGGAATTGAGGCAAAGAGAGTTTTAGTGACGTCCATTATCACAGAGTTTATAAATGCTTGAAGCAGGACTTGAAGTCATATCTTGCCAATTCATCAAGAATATTTCATATTGTCAAGATGCATATATTAATTTTAAATATTTATATCAGTAAAGTTGAAATGATGTGGAAGAAACACACCCAAGTGTGTAGCAGGATCTCACTCTAAGAATGGGAGACTCAAACTCTGTTCAATACAGAAATTAAAAAAAAAAATTATTTTTTTTAAATTTTATTTGAAGTAGCAGTGAATGTTGATGGTATGATAACTTAATTGCTGGTAGAATAGTCTGGGGGCTAATTATGTAGCCTTAAGGCTGATGGACAATCCCAGAAGCTAATAGAGTAGCCTCTTTGGAGCTGATAGTACCAGCTCCTCTGTAGGGTGATAGCTTCCTCCAGGGATTGGAGCTACAACACCCTGTGGATATGGGTTGGGATATTTATTGTGGCCTGGTAGCTTAGTGTCTCCCTTTCCAAACTCAGGTGGAGGTATGTTTTGAGGTTTGTTGTCATAGGGAATAAAAAAAATATGCGAAAGATTGGGGATTATTCTGCAATGTCAGAGTCCCCAGTGTGCAGGTTCTCTGTTCCTCGAGTTTCCACCTTGTCATCATTTGTCAGGGAGATATCTTGCTGCCCTTCCAGAGTGGGAACATGGAGAGAGGATGCAGCATATTGGATGATTACTATAAGTAATTAGTTATTTCTAAGAACAATATAAGCAATTAATAAAATAGAAAAGGTACAAAGCTGATGCATAATATAGAATGTTACAGATCTAGTAACCAGAGAGGAAAATTGAACAATCTAAAATTCATGCTTGGCTAAGGCTAAAACCACAGGTTTTGCAGTTGATGTTTAACTAGTGTTAACTAGTGAGAAGTGCAAGATTTCAGAGTATGGGGGCTATAAAGAGTAAAATTAATATCCAATAATCCAAGTATTATGTTTAATAATATTTATTAAATATTTATCTTGAAGTATAAGGAAGTAAAACTAACAAAAAAAAGCCCCTCCTCCCCCCCTCCACATGGATCCCCAGAGACCACATGAGCAGAAAACAGAAACTCTTAATCCCTTCCACATAAGGAGATACACAAACAGAAAAAAGGAGATTGTGGGAAATGTGTTCTCTTGGGCTCAAGATTCTAAATCCATATATTTCCCCTCTGTGATCCTTTGGGAGACTATTCTCACCAATGGATCATGAAAACATAACTAACTTATAACTTGAACTAGAGGTATATACAAATATTATAGTTTTTAAAGGGAAATTATAATAATTGAGGGGAAAAAGGAAAACAAAAAGGAAAAGGAAAAAAACAATAATAGGTGTATTGACAAAAATCCAATCGGGGGCAGTCCTTTTTGGCATAAGATTGTACATTCAAAAACAAAAGCATCCAACCCCCCCGCCCAAAGTTTAAATTCTCCATATCTCAAAAGTTCACTCTGTATCTTCTGGCACAGCATATGATATCTGCAGGCATCTTCACAGCACCTTCTAGATTTTGAGAGGTAGTCTCTTGTTCTAAATTTGGCTTAAATTCAAGTCAAAGTACACAACAATAACATAGTCCCTCCCTGAGGAAAATAAAAATACACCCCCCTCCCCGAGGAGATACAGGCATGCATATAGGAAATACACAGGGATACATGGTCAAGTCATAAGGCACATAAATTTAAAAAAAACATCAAGGAATCAAAGAAAATAAAATTATAAAAATAACTTCTGAGTCAGATAAAAATATAAAATTAACTTGAAGAAAAAAATTCTGGGAAGAAGGAAAAAATAAAAAAAACTAAAAAAGGGAAAAAATATCACAACTCACAAAAGGTTCTTGTAGGGATCCATGTCCCATAAGCGTACAACAACAATTAGTCACTAACCCAGTTTAACAGTCTGGTCTACAGCAACTTGTCACATCATGAGAGAAAATAGAAAAAGGGACTAGATCTTGAGACAAATGGAAAATAGAATTTACTGGTTCAACCCTTTTCTTTGTTTTTTTGTTTGTTTTGTTTTGTTTTGTTTTGTTTTTCAGGATAATGGAGCCAGAGCAATCTATGTTATATGCTTGATATAGAGTGTGGTACAATGAAGTCCTGCATTTAACACATGTTAAACAGCCACAACCTTGAGTCTCACACATGATCTAGTCATTGTGCTTTTTTTTTTGTGCAGAATGTCATCAATCCCAGTAGGATAGGATTGGTTTCTTTTATCTTTTTTGTGATCTATTAGAACTTTGAAAGTCAAGTTCTATGCTTTTTTGTGGTCTGTTTCGTCTTGGATTAGACATAGTCATCAAGCAAAAATCTCATAATAATTAAATAACTAGTGGCAGGTTGCATAGTCCAAAGTTTTTGGGGTGGTTTTTTTTTAATATGTTAGGTAAATAGACATCTTAAGTTATGCTTTTTCAAAAAGGAAAAATAGTTAAATAAAAATATTTTCAATCCTAGTGACATGTATTTCAAAGACAAAAAATGAGAAAAGGAAAAAATAAAATACTGTATGACACATATAGGAAGAAAATGAAATGTTAAAATTGTGCATATTTCACAATTACAGAGGTAAACTATAGGGATTAGTTTTCAAAAAATAAGATTCATTTCCTCTTTGACTTACTATGATCCACAGTGTGAGGGCAAATAAGTCAGATAAAACTATGTGAGTGCAAATGAGGTAGACAAAGCAATAATAATTCAACAAAATACCAAAAAATAATTAGTAAAGGCACAAAATGTAACAAAAGGCACATCAGGTCAATATAGGTCACTAATACAGATTTTCTTCTATGAAGTATACATGTGTTGCCATACAAAGCAATTTGTGCAAAAATGTAACAATGGTTGTATCCCTTCCTACCAGTGAAGGTATAGGCAGGGGCATTCAGGATGTGCCTGAATAGGTGGATGTCTGAATAGCATCTCAAATGGAAATATAAAATCACACCTGTGTCTGCTTCTGAGATAAAATAGGGCCAGAGGGAGAATTTCAGGCCACTTTAAATGAGTCTCCATGCATAATTTGTCAATCATGGTTTTAAGTTCTTTATTCATTTGTTCAACTTGGAAGGAGCTCTGGGGATGATATGATGTATGAAATTTACGAGTTATCCCCAGACATGAATAAATTTGAGATAACACCAGATTGGTAAAATGAGTTCCTTTATCTGAATCAATACATGCTGGCAAGCAAAAACAAGGAATAATTTCTTTCAAAAGGATTTTAGCAACAAAAGTCACTGTGGCATGAGCAGTAGTAGCAAATGCCTCAGGCCACCTGGTCAGTTGAGCAACTATGATCAGACAAAATTTATGCTGTCCAGCTTTTGGCATAGAGATAAAGTCAATTTGTAGATGTTCAAATGTTGTGTAAGCAAGAGGATGTACACCAAAGGCTTTTCCTTGAAAGGCATGTTGATGAAAGGCCTGGCAGGTAGGACAAGCTATACATACTTTGGAGGTAATTGTAGTTATTCCAGGTGCTATCCATACTCTTTTAACAGAGTCTACAATGTTTTGGGTGCCAAAATGACTATGTTTATGGATATAGTACCAAATCTAGTCATAGAAAGATCTAGGAAGTAAGGGCTTGCCATCTGATGACACCCATACTCCATTTATCTCTTTTGCTTTAAATTTCTGCTATCATTTTTCCAATTCCTTGTCATTATAAGAAAGGGATAGATCCAAATCATTAGTAATTGCTAGTGGCATAATTCATTCAGGGCCTTCTAAGGCTGCTAGTTTTGCTGAGATATCTGCATTGTTATTTCCCCTGGGCAGAGCAGTGAATGACAGCTATAGCTTTGGGGAGCTGGATGACAGAAAGTATTTCATTATTTAGGTATGCAATGGCAATACATTTTTCAGCTGATATTAAGAATCCCCTCTGAAGCCATAGCATGCCAAAGGCATGACATATGCCAAAGGCATAGCAGGAGTCTGTGTAAATTATGACTCTTTTATCCTTTGCAATAATACTGGCGTTTTTCAAATCTGAGAGTTCTGCAACTTGTGCTCTTACATTTGAGGGCAAGGAAGCTAACCACAGAGTATCAAATTCAGTAACTACTGCAGCTCCTGTATAGCATAAACCGTCACTCATGAAAGAAGAACCATTTGTAAATAATATTAAATCAGAATCATTCAAAGGGGTGTCTAATAAATTATCATGAGGTTTATCAACAATACACATTAATGATGTACAATTGTGAAAAGGTTCTCTGTAAGTTGGTAAATAAGGGAGAAATATTGCAAAATTAAGAACTCCACAGAGTTTTAGTGTGATATGTTCATTATTCAATAGGGTGATCTCATATCTGGTAATCCTTTGGTCAGTAAATGCCTGTCCTATGTCTTAATAACAATGCTTCTACATATTGTGGGCACATTATGGTCAGAGGGCATCCCAATACCAGATTGGCAGATTTAGTTACCAGTAAAGCTGTGGCAGCTACTCCTCTAAGGCATGGCAGTGCTCTGGCAGCTACTGGGTTAAGCTGGGCTGAAAAAATAGGCTACTGGGCATTGAACATGCCCCAAAAGTTGAGATAGAACACCTGAAACTACACCCTTTCTGTTCATGTAATATAAGATAAACAATTTTTCATAATTTGGGTTTCTTAGAGCATGGAGAGACAGGATAGCTTGTTTTAAATTTGAATGAGCTATTAGGTGTTCTGTTTCCAATTTAAGTGGTTCAGAGACTGAGATTTTGTTAGTTCTACAAGGGGCTTAGTGATTTCCACATAGCAATGAATCCACCTCTGATAAAATCCTGTTGCTCCAAGAAAAGCTCTCAATAGCTTTTTAGTGTTAGAAACACTTAACTTTTGGATATTTTCAATACAGTTGGGAGAAATTAAATTGGTCCCAGCTGTTAAAATGAAGCCTAAATATTGTACCACTGAACTTTGTTCTTGGAGACTTTGTGACCTCTCTTATGTGTGAATTTCAAAACTATTCCACCCTAATCAGACCATTCTTTAGAAGATCTGATTTAGCTATTTCCTGATCAGTAACGATAGAGATACTTGGAATAACAGAATCAGGTCTTGGAAACCCACATTCTTCACCCTACTCAGTGTAACAAGATTTTGAAAGGTCTGCATTAAACTCAAGATTTAATTATCTGAGAAAATGGCCTTCAACAGACATGTGCAAAGAAAGGACAGACCTCTGGGCTGTCTTAAGTCAAGCTTGAGCCACCATTGACACATGTGAGATGCAGGAAGTAAGGTAGAGAACAGCCTCTGGAGTTCTTTGGACTTCCTGTGGAGAGGACTAGAGTTCAGTTCAATCCTGGAGCTTGAGCTTGGAGGAGCCCCGCAGACAGCTTTCCTTCAGACAGGTCACCTGAGTCATAAGGACTGACCCCTTTCTCTGCCTTGGCTTTCCAAGGCCTTAACACCTGCTTTGGCGCAGCCTGAGCCAGAGTGGTTCTGAGTTAAACTCTTTTCCTTCTCTCCCTTTTTCCTTCTCTCTCTCTCTCTCTCTCTCTCTCTCTCTCTCTCTCTCTCTCTCTCTCTCTCTCTCTCTCTCTCTCTCTCTCCTCTAATATTTTCTCCCTCCTGTTGTAATTAAATCACCATAAAAATTTGGCAGCTGACTTCAGTATTTTATTATTTGGATTTCCTTTGGCAACCATTTAAATTTAGATTTTTTCAGTCTCAACCATAATATTCACCCTTTACATCTGTAGCTCTAAGAGGAGGTGTTTGCTATCCACTTGGCATGCTTCACCCTTTGGTGAGGCCAAGAATAAATCATCCATATACTGAATTAAACAACTGTATTTAAATCTTATGGCATCTGAATCAGCAGTTAAGAATTATATTAACAGAGTAGTACTGTACATGAAACACTGAGGAAGATGATCCCAGGTTCACTTTGAGTCCTTCCAGGTGAAAGCAAAGATATGCCTGGAGTTCTCATGTATGGGTATAGAGAAGATATCTGAGCCCAAGTCTACTACTGTAAAGTATGTAGCTATGCTAGAAATAGAAGAAATAAGAGTATTTATGTTGGAAACTACAGGGTGTCTCTTTATAACATGATTGTTCACAGCTCTCAAATCCTGGACAAAGGGATAGAGATGCTTGCCATTTTGCCCCAGTTTTGACTTTTTAATAAACAGGATTGTATTCAGATTTACAGGGAATTATGAAGCCTTTGTCAATCAGGGAATTGATTACAGTGTTGTTAATTTTCTCCTTTGAGTGAGGGTACTGAGGAATAGAAGAAGGTGGGCTAGATTTTGTTTGAAATTGGACAGGGACAGCTGATTTAAGTAGGCCAACATCAGAAGATGATGTGACCCAGAGAGACTCAGGTATATCAGTGGGATCTCAAAAATAGGAGTCTCTTTTGTTTCATGAGTATCTGAAAGAAGTACAAGGAGTAGAGTTAAGGATTTCTCAGGCAATTCCAGTGTCATAGAGCATAGAGTCATAGTGTTGGAGAGCAAGTTATTGTGGCCTTAAACTTGCATAAAAGGTCTCTCCACAGCAAATTTAAAAGGGAGCAAGGCATTAAGCGGAAAGAATGTTCCACCCAAAGAGGTCCTATAGACACTATTCTAGGGGAAAGCTTGGGAACCTTTAGGGGTGTCTCTGATACCCCCCTGACATTAACTGAGCCAATGGAACTGCAATACGAATCAGGTGTTCTCTTCAATACAGACCAGGAAGCTCCAGTGTCCAAAAGGCAATCATAATAGGTGTTACCAACCTTTAATGTTACATGGGGCTCATTAGATGGGGGGATCAGTGGATAGGGACAACAGGCAGTAAGACATCAGGGTCTAGAAAATCAAAGGTTGTATCCTCTGATTCCTGTGCACCAACCCCACCCCTATAACCGTACACATTCATAAACTTTGGGTATGACCTTGGGCTCCCAAAAGGGAAGTAGTTCACTGGGTGGTTCAGGAAGAACTCCACTCAAAATATACTGCTGGGGGGAGGTCATTTGGTATGAGTTGTCAGGTGAATGATTTATGTCCCTAGGATTATTATCAGTCCTAAATTTATGATTCCTG
This sequence comes from Monodelphis domestica, assembly GCF_027887165.1. Lineage (NCBI taxonomy): Eukaryota > Metazoa > Chordata > Mammalia > Didelphimorphia > Didelphidae > Monodelphis > Monodelphis domestica. The sequence continues at coordinate 162,453,855 of NC_077232.1, forward strand.
AAATCACCTTTATAATTATCATTTCTGTAATTCTTCCTATAAGAATTTCTCTGTTTGGTATAGTTCATCACTGACTGGGAAAAATGTCAACAGTTCTTCATTATGTGGCCCTTCTTATAAAATAATTGGCAGGTAAATTACTCATGGTTAGGTTCTTGGAGAAGGGCTAGTGCCATTGGTTGAGCATCATGACTTTTATTTTGTTTATGAATCTTATCCTTCAAAAATTTGATTTTTTTTCTCAAGGTTTCTATGACATTGTTAGACTCCTCCTGTTTTCCCTTTTGGCCTTCAATGAAATAAGAAGCAGTATTTCTCAGCTCCTCAAGGTCCATCTGAGGTCACCCTGAGCAATGCATCTTAAAATAATCTTGGACCACCCTGCAAGTGTTGTTGAAAAAATGTCTCTTTATTTGCTTAATATCTTTGTCTTTAGAAATATCAAGGTCTAGATATTGACCACCAAAGTTCAATGTGCTTATGCTTATCCATGAATTGTGAGGGTGTCTCATTATTCGATTGTCTAAGCCTTTCAAATTGTGACCATGCTTCTATATCCTTGGAGCATTCTCACATAGTTGTTATAATGGCATCCCTACAACAATGTAATTTTAACTGGGCCACAGTACTGTCATAATCCCATTCAGGATCTTGTCCTTGCCTGTGTGCTTTACCACACCTCTGGACCTTCTTAAAATGAGAGAAGATTTTATTTTTCTCATGTTCCATTAGAAAAGCATTGAGCAAATTCTCAACATCCTTATAGGATGAGTCATATTGATAAAAATATCAGCCATCTTCTTGGTCACAATCAAAGTTTTGCATTCAAAGGAAGGCACATTATATTTAAGTTCTCTAATTTCTTGAAGAGTAAAAGGAATATGATATCTTAAAGTTGCCACATCCCCATTGTTTCCTATGTTGGGCACTTCCCTTAAGGGGAAAAGATTTTCATAGTAGTCATCTGATGTATGTGATTCATTAGAAGTTGACTGTGGGAATGCTGAGATAAAATAGGTAGGAATATGTAGGGTAGCAGAATGAGATTTCTTTGGGTTTGGGCCTGATCGTGGGGTGGGAGAAAGGGCAGGAGAGCATGGGGGCTAAGAAGGATCAGGGTAGCTAAGATCAGGCAGGAGTTGCAGAGCATGAGAGAAATTTTGCACAGTATGAGAGAAGGGTTTGCACCTGATGTATATGAGAGGGGTGTCTCATCTCCATTTCAGGAGAAAAAGGATCATCCTCTATTTGTGGGTGAAGAACAGGCTCGCAAAAACCAGACTTGTTTTGGATGGGATCAATATTTTTCATTGGATTGTGTAAGTGTTTGAAATGTTTTTATTGAACTTTCCTATTGGCTTGCATTTATTCTTTAATTACTCATATAGAAGCATTTTTGTCTTAAGAATAAAAATCAGAAAAATAACATTTCCTAGGAGTACATGGAGGAGGAGGGAATTTGGAATTTTACATGCCTATAATTTTGTAAAAAGAAAAAGGTTTTCATGCAATGTAGCATTTATTTTGTTTAGTATTTTAATTAAAAAATAAAAAAGTATATATTTTAATATATTTTTAATTATTATTATTATAAGGGGTGGGGGTAGAAGGTAAGGGTATTTAGCTTATTTTATTTTATTTTTATGATTTTATTGGATTTTTATTTTTTTAAAAAGGGAGTAAATTTATTTATTTATTGCTGCCATCTAGTGGCAGCAAAAAACAACTGTAGCAAAGCCGGAAAGGGGAAAAATAAAAGAGAAGAAAAACAAAAAAGGAAGGAAAGAGAGAAGGAAAAAAAAATCAATGCTCAATATTGACCTCTCGTGGCCAAGAGGCAGCACTACAACTGGGAGGGTTTAGGGGGATGGTTACAGGTGGTTTTCAGGGTAAGGGGTGTGGTTAGGGGCTGCCAGAAACCAAAATGGATGATATAGCTACAAAATTTGCCAGAAATCTAGAGATGGAAGTAAGGCCAATTTAGTAAATCAATGAGGTGTAGGAGTTAAGCTGGGGTGGTTAAAAGGAGGCTAGGACCCTTTAGCCAAGGCAAAGAGCCTAGTGGAACTTTGGAGGCAATCAACTGTCCAGTGGTGAAAAGGACTTCCCTTCTGAGCTGGCTGGGGAAAGAGAAGCTTATACTCACTAGCTGGAATGGGGATCAGAGCAGCAGAAACAACATTAATGCCAGGCTGGAACTAGCTGTGGCTAAAAAACAAAACAAAACAAAACAAAAGATCAACAACAACGAAAAAAAAAACAGCTGCTTTTGGTCACAAGTAGGAGAAGCCAAGCCAGATTTGACTAGGCTTCAGCAGCTGCAGGACACAGTAGCAGGACCAGGGTGGGCCTGGGTACCCTGGCTTAGCTAGTAATTTGAGGCAATGGGGGAGGAGTGTGCCTGCCACTTAGCTGGGGTTTGGTCAAGCTCCCCCCAGGAATGGTCAATCAGGCTGATTGGGCTGTTCTCCCAGTCATGGGTTGAGAGGCTTCTCCACCAAGTCCCCTAAATTAAGGCAGCTGAACCAGTAGGAGAGCAGAAGGCAGGTGTTATGATTAAATAGTGGAAGACATAAACTGTGGCAGTTAAAAGAGTGGTTGACTTAAATTGTGACCACAAAGATATGTTTTTTATATTAAAAATAAAGTGGTCACCAGGGAAAAATTCCCAAATATGAAAATATACTCAAGTCAGCTGGGTTTTATAGAGATTCTAATTAATACAAAATTAGGAATTAATGAAAGAGAAAGAGTAAGAGAAAATAATAGGAAAAGGACTAAACCAGCTTAGGCCAGCCTTGAGAGAATTCAGTCAGTTTTTTATCCACTCAAGATTTTATCCACACAAGATTTGTCCCAAGCAAGATTCTAGTGTTCAGAGAGACACCAGGGCAGCTCCATCTTAGCTGACTCCACCAGCTGAATGTTCCCTCAGCTGTTTCCCAGCTGAATGAATCTGAGCTCTATCTGAGCTCCTATTTAAAGGGAATTTTCTCCTTTGTCATCTCCCCTAAGTTCTCACATCTACCAATCACATTTTCCAAAGGACAGACCATTCTTAATTCACACCTGAGTAGACTTGAACTCTTGATTAAGTTCACACCTGAGGAAACTTCTGAGTAAGTTCTCACCTCTTTGCTCCTTGTAAATTCACAAGTTGCCTGACCTTTATAGGTACTTAGCACCCTTTTGTATTAGATTCCAGAAAATAGGCACAGCTTAAGAACTTTTGCCTTACTATAAGTATGGTTTAAGTATTTTTTATTGTTCAGCAAGGAGTTTCTTCCCCTAAAGCAGGCTTAAGTAGGGGTGGAATAGAGATCTCACATTCCTGATATAAGTTCCTTCATTGTTTAAACTGGGGAATGGTCTTAACCAAATCTTATGAAGTGGGGTCTGAGAATTTTTAAGGTTCACAACCCCCCCTGATGATCATTGGGAGACTAGTCTCCTCATTGATCATTTAACATAATCATCTTGTAGTACTAAATGCACTTCTAACTACACATGCATGCAATATTCAATTTTCTAAGAGGAAATTAGAGTAGTGAGGGAGGAATAGAAAAGAAAGTAAGCAAAACCAATGTTTTGCTAGGTACATTGACAGAAAGTCAAATGAGGGGCAGTCCCTTTTGGCATAAATGTATACATTTACAATAAATGTTCAATCAAAGTTCAGTTTAATCAACCATATCCAAAGTTCATTCTTGATCCTCTTGACGTAGTCTGGGTTTCTGGCATCTTTCTGAAACAATTCATTCTCTGGGTTTAGGAGTTTGCAAGCTTCTTTCTTGAAGATCTTTTCTCAAACAAAATTCAAAATCTTGGCTTTTTATAAGAATACAATCTCAAACAAAAAAAATTAAAATTCTTGGATTTTAAATTAAAATACACAGGCCTGGGTGTAAAATACTCACAGCTGCCAGAGGCTCAGAAGGCTGAAGGAGAGCTAGAGGAATGAGCGACAGCTGGGTGGCTGGAGAGGGAGTTTGAAAACTCCCAGCAGAAAAGCAGCTTTTGGTTGCAAATCAGTAGCAGTTTCAAACTGTGGGGTTGTTTGACTGTAACTGGGCTTCTGGCTTTAAGGAAAAGAGAAAAAAAAAACAGCTAAGCTCCTGAGTTTCTTCAGGGCACCAAAAAATGTAAAGATTAAAATTAATATACAATACTCCAATTATTATATTTAATAATACTTATTAATTATTTATTTTGAAGTATTAGGAAGTAAGGCTAGCAAAAACAACAACAACAACAAAAACAAGAGCTGCTCCTCCTCACTCCACATGGATCCCAAGAGATTGTGTAACTCCTAATCCCATCTACTTAAGGAGACACACAAACAGGAAAAGGAAAAGGGGATTGTGGGAAATGTAGTCTCTAGGGTTCAAGATTCTAAATCAATACAGGGTCCCATTCCTACCCCTTACTGCTCATTGCCAACCAACGACAGGAACACATGTGTAGGACAACAATGTCTTGTTCATATAGTTGTTAAAATTGAATGAATATACATAAAATGTTTTCTAAAACTTACAGTGCTAGATAACTGATAAGTCTTATATCTGTCATGTTAAAAGAGATCATGATAATGGCACTTCAGAAACATTTGAACTATTTTGAATGATGTGATACATAGTGAAAAAACTAGATTCAAGAAAAGAATATGTACGCTAAATTAACTTAAGTGAAAACTACTCAATATCAGCTTAAATGAAATCAGTTGCAATATTGTTCCTGGAGAATGAATGGTGAAACATTACTGAAGAGAGTGTGAACTTGAAGTCAAGGACCTGTTTTCACTTTTAGCCCTATCATTTGATACATTTGTACTTGTAGCAAGTTATTTTAACATCTTTTGGCCTCAGTTTCTTGGTCTTGAAAATGAGAAGATTGGACTACATGACCTCTAAAGCACATTCCTGTTCCACGTATGGAATCTTATGATTTTCTTTTTAGTGTAATATTTACTGGGAAAGGAAATGGGATTGGAAAAATGGGTGATAATGGGAGGTTTGTAACAGGGTAATGAGGAGTTAAGGGGAGAGAGGGAACAGTGCTAGGTAAGGCAAGGGAGGGAGATGCCCCCTGCTGAAAGGAAACAGCAGGGGTCCAAAGAGGTCTGTTTGTCTTTGAATGACTGAAACTGAAGTTTAGCTCCCTCTATGACCAGAAAAGATAGTCCACTTATCTGACTGCGAATTTAATAATATAAAGTTTAATAACTAGTTGGGATTGGAGTTTTTTCTCAGCTTCAGACCTGAGGCCAGGCCCAGAGGCTGACAGAGAGTTTGTCCCACTCCCGTCTACTCTCCTTGTTCTAATTCAGAATCTTAGCAGTACACAGAAAGCAACAAGGTCTGACTTTCAGGGATGAATGGGCCTGAATCTTCGGGCTGAACCAAGAAGCGTGGCACACCACACCAGACCGGGCTGAACAAGCTCCTTCCTCCTCCGACACCCGGAAGCAAGAGCCCCACAGCAGGAAGGAAGTGCCAGTCACAAGACCCAACTGCCACTCCCAGTTGGCCCCTTCCCCCACAAACTGTCAGTCTAATTTCCTTTCCACATTAGTAATATATGGAATTGTAGGTATAGAAGCTTGAATATGATATGAAACATCACTGTTGGTTAGGTCAGTTTTGATTTGGTGTTTTTCTTTACTACAATAGAAATATCAGCATGTATGTCTCTGTATGTATATACATTTGTTGGATGGGAAGCTATTGAAAATTAAAGTCGATGTTTTGAAAAAGTCATCAGGGTAGGACACCTAGGTGACTTACTGGATTGAGAGTCAGGCCTAGAGATAGGACAGCCTGAGTTTAAATCCAGTCTCAGATACTGTATGATTGTGTGAGCAGGGGCAAGTCACCAAGCCCCCATTGTCTAGCCCTTACTCCTCTTCTGCATTGGAACCAATACACCAATTTTAAGATGGAAAGTAGGGTTTTATTTTTAAATCATCATTTACACATTTCTCCAAAAAAATGAGACAAATTCAAATTTCATGAACTCGTAGGAAATTGAAAATTGAAAGTGTTCTCAAGTTCCATAATTAAACTTCCTCCCTAGTGTTACAGACAAAAGAGTGGTTGCCATAAACTATGACCACAAAATTATGGGTTCAAGACTTTGAATTGCCCAAACTGTAAAGATATTTTTTAGTCTTGATTTATATCAAAAATAAGTGGTCACCATGGGAAAAAATTCCCAAATATGAAATATCCAAGTCAGCTGGGTTTTATGGAGATTTTAATTAATACAAATGAAGGAATTAAAGAAAGAGAGAGAGAGTAAGAGGAAATAATAGGAAGGCTAGGGCCAAGCCAATGGCCTAGGCCTTTCTTTTAAGAGAGAAAACTAAGTCAGTCTTTAGTCACTCACCACAAGATTGTCCCAAGCAAAACTCTAGTGTTCAGAGAGACCCTCCAGTTCAACTCCTTAGCTCAACTAAGTTCAGCCACTGAGAGACACTGAGAGAGCCCCGAGAGACCCAGAGAGCTTGAGAGAGACCCCCCACTCTCAGCTCCTGACCTCCTTTTTAAGACAATTTTCTCCTATGTCACCTCCCCTAAATTTTCACATCTATCAATCACAGTAGATAAGGACAGACCATTCTTAATTCACACCTGAGTAGACTAAAACTTCACACCTCTTTGCTAAACTTGCCCCTTGCAAGTTGCCTGACTGTTTAGTGATTAATTTGACCTTCATAGGTACTTAGGACCCTTTTGTATTAGATCTAAAAATAGACACAGCTTAAGGGTTTTAGCTTTACTTTAAGTATGGGTTAAGTACTTTTCATTGTTCAGTAAGGAGTTTTACAATTTTATCTTCCCCTAAGGTATGCCTAAGTATAGGTGGAGTAATTTTAAAGTTCCCAATACATTCCTGATCAAGTACCTCCATTGTTTAAATGGGAAGAGCCTTAACCAAATGTTTTAAGGTAGAGTTTGAGCAGTTTTAAGATTCACACTAGACATCCAAAATACTTGAAGAAAGTAAAATAAAAATAAATGGCATGTTATATCTCATCACTTTTCTTTGATAACTTACTCCAATAATACTGTTCCCCTATAACTTCCTGGATAAATGTTAATTATATTTGGATTTTTTTCAATAATGTCCACAACAAGATCTCCTATTTGTCAACTTCTCTTGGTCCCAGTTTTGCAGTCTTCCATTATTTCCTGTAAATATGGTAAGAAAAATTCTGCACTGGCTCCTTATTCAAAATCTATTTTAGACATAATTTTAGGTCCTATCAAAGGAATAGGCTTGAAACAGATGCTCTCAAATGGAGCAGATCGAAAAATTGATAGTAGAGCTCCACTAACACAACCAAAGTTTAGAAAACTATTCCTATTGTGTGCCAAAGAGACAACAGATAGAAAAAAAAATTAGGGACAAAATTATTTTGCTTTGTTTTGTTTTGTCCCCTTAATCAAAGAAGCCAGTTGTTATAATCAGTGGGCAAGAAACTCATGGGCACCAAAGAAAATGAGCAATGGAGGAGATTCAATCTTTCTTCTGATAAAATGGGAAAGAAAAGTCAGAAAAAATTAAAGGGAATGACAAGAGTTGATCATCTTTGCCTAGAAACGCAGTTTATATTCTCAGAGAAAGTCAGAAAAAATTCTATTTCCTGTATTAATTTCTACATTGTAAAGAGTTATGCAAAGTACAACATTTTAACAGGTTGAAACATAGCCAATTAAATTAAATTATACTTCTTGTATACCATTTTGTAGGAAATACATATATATATATGTATGTATGTGTATATATATATATATGTAAACTAAAGTAACTTGCCATTTGTCTAGATTTTAAATAATTAAGGAGAATATTAAAATAAGATATTTTCTCTTATGAAGTAAATTACAACCTATGATATCTTCTCTTGAAGTAACACTCTCAATATACTCTCCTATTTATTCTCTATAAAAGATAAACCAAAGGAGTGAGATCTTTCCCCAGCCTAGGTCTTTGAACATTTATCAATAACAGTGCAGCCTCTGGGTTGTCTATATGCTATTCCCTGTTCTTGGTACATTGCTGGGTCAATTTTTTTGGTATGATTCTCTAGCTTTTAAGTAGTCCATTGAATTAATTCCCCAGTGAATTTTTTCTTTAATTTTAGGACAGCTATTTCAAATGTAATTAAGTAAACAACCTCAGTCAGACACTCAGCCTCTCTATCCTGGCCTATTGAATAGTCCCTGTGTCTCAAGTATCTTCTTTTTCTAATATATCCTAAACACAGTTGTCAAAGTGATATTTCTAAAACATGGGTCATATCATACTCTCCTATTCAACAAAATTCAATTTCCATTGACTGTGAGGATCCCATATGAGTTTCTCCATTTAACTTTGAAAGTCTTTCACCACTTCATCTCGCAATTTTCAGGGTATATTATTTCCTTTACAAAGTCCAATCAAACTTTTGTTGATATTCTTGCAAGTGCTCAATCTTCTGTCATCCTGTCTTTGTACAAACTATACTTCTTACTTAGAATGTATTCTCTCCTCTTCCTCTAATTTTTGGATCCATAGCTACCTCTAAAGCACACATTCAGGATTATATCCTACATCCTCTTTTTTTCCTGATTTCCCTAGCCACTTGTTTCCCCATGCAAAATTGCCATGTATTTTTTTAATATAAGGTATATAAAAAGTTTAGAAAAGTTAAGAATCTTATAATTAATGGTATAAATGATTAAAACTTTAATTAGTATTAGGTCACCCTCTAATTTTTTTAGACAGGATAATATATATATATATAATGTCTTCAAAGCCAGGAAATCTAGGATCCCAGTCATTCATATGACATGTAATGGCACATGCTAGCAATAGAATGTATAAGAGAGAATAACCAGAAGCAATGTAAAGATTGAATTTGAAGGATTATCTCAATAGAAGAAGAAATGGAACCTCAGCTGTCATAGGGGGATGGTATGGAACTTTTAAGTCAAACTCAAAAAGTCAACAATTGGGAAGCAGAAAGGTTCTTTGCCCCATGAGCTAAGAGGAGAGTGAATTACCCTTTGCTATGAAGATACTCATTTTCTCAATCCTTTTGCCTGAGCAACAGAAGATCTTATCTTTTAACTGGTGACACCTTTAGGATAAAGACTTTTTTCCCTTAGGGGAACCTCAGAGCTTATTCTTAAGAGGACTCCCTGGTTCAAACCCCAAAGATCTGTATAGGAAATAACTAGGGATTTCCTTTTACCTCTGTCCTCATTACTCTTCAACCTTTTTTTACCTAAATAAATAGACATCCTGATTTTTACTAGAGACTTCAAGCAGATTCAATGTATTAGGAGGAGAAGTTCAAAGAACATCATTTAAAGAAGGAGAGCTGAGGGGAAATTTTACTTACCCTTTCAGTCCAGTCAGAACTGACTCCATTTGTTAACATCACAACTTGGGGGAAGGGGAGGAAGAAAGTGGTAGTACTTTCTATTTATTCCTCAAATAGCTAGCAACTTTGGTTTCTTCTCAATTTCCCCATTAATATAGGAACTATGGCCAAATGATTTAATGAATATGAATCTCACTAAAAATATAAATTGCAGATAGAATATGATATTCAGGAAGGTAAAAGATTTGGGTTTACAACAAAGAGTCACGTCTCCAGCAAAAGTAAGTATATTCTATCAGAGGAAATAATGGACATTTAATAAAATAAATTATTTCCAAGCATTTCTGAAGAATAAGCCAGAACTAAACAAAAAATTTGAAGTCCAAACATTAGAACTTAGAGAATCTCAAAAAGGTAAATAAGAAAGAAAAAAATTTAAGAGACTTATTAAGATCAAAATGTTTATATGTATAAAAGGAAAGAGGATTTTCTATAATTCTGAAAATTACTCTAGTAGTAGAGAAAATAAAAGGAATTCACTCAGAAAGAGGGTAGAGAAGTAAGCTGCTTATGATGATATTATGTATATGATGATATAGGATGATATCATGTATGTGTAAATGTGATGATATGAAATGATATGTATGTATAATATGATATGTATTCTTATGGATGATTTGTTTAAAAAACAATCAAGGGTTAAAAAGAGGGTTGAACTAAGAGAAAAGGGAAGGGAGAGATAGAATGGGGTAAATTATATAACATCAAAGAGGCATAAAAAAATCCTCATAGAAAGAGGTGGATAAGGAAAGTGATGGGCAATGCTAAAATTTTACACTCATACTGATTCAGAGAGGATAAAATAAGTATACTCAGTGGAGTATAGAATTCTATCTTACCCTAATCAGTGGATCATAGAACTATATCTTACCCCACAGAGAAGTAGAAAGGGAATAAGACAAGATAAAAGGAAGTCAATTGGAAGTAGGGGAAGTAGAGATTGACAAAAAGCAAAATACTGGGGAGGAGGAACAGAGAGAAAGGGAATAGAGCATGATGTAAAAGGGATAATATGATGAAGGGCAATACAGAGTTAGTAATCATAATGCTGAATGGGAATGGAATGAACTCACTCATAAAAAGGAAGCAAATAGCAGAGAGGATTAAAAACCAGGATCCAAAAATATGTTTTTTTAAAGAAACACATTCGAGGCAGGGTGAGACACACTAAGTCAATGTAAAAGGCTGGAGCAGAACTTATTAAACATCAACTGAAGTAAAAAAAGTAGGAGTAGCAATCATGAAATCATACAAAACTAAAGTACAAATTGATCTGATTAAAATAGATTAGGAAGGAAATTACATTTGACTAAGGGGTACTATAAATAATGAAGTAATATCATTACTAAATATTTATGCATCAAATGGTATAGCATCTATATTTATAAAAGAAAAATTAAAGGAACTCAAGGATGAAATAGATTTTAAGATCATATTAGTGGGGGATCTCAACCTTCCCCTTTGAGAACTAGACAAATCAAACCAAAAAATAAATAAGAAAGAAGTGAGGGAAATGAATGAAATGCTAAAAAATTAGATTTAATAGATATCTGGAGAAAACTGAACAGGGATAAAACCAAATATGCTTTCTTCTCAGCAGTACATGGTACACATACAAAGATCAACCTGAGTTCTAAGGGAAAGAAATATTGCAAACAAATGCAAGAAAACAAATAATAAATGTAACTATTTCAGATAATAATGTGATAAAATTATAATTAACCAGACTCCATGGAAAGGCAAATTTTAAATTAATTGGAAACAAAATAATCTAATTCTTCACAACTGATGGGTCAAAAAAGAAATCATAGAAACAATTATAGACTTTATGAAAAAGAATGATGATGAGACACCATATCAATACCTATGGGATACAGCCAAGCAGTACGCAAGGGAAAATTGTTATATTTGAATACCTTTAGCAGCAAAATCAAGTGGGAGGAGATCAATTAGTTGATCTTGCAACATAAAAATTAGAAAAAAACTACAAATTAAAAATCCCCAGATAAAAACTAAATTGGAAATTCTAAAAATTAATGGAGAAATTAATCAAACTGAAAGTAAAAGAAATATCAAATTAAATAAGACTAGGAACTAGTACTTTGAAAGAAATAAAATAAAACACTAGTCAATCTAATGAAAAGAAGAAAGAAGAGAATTAGATTAATAGTATCAAAGATGAAAAGGTTGATCTCAACCCTAATGAAGATCAAATTAAGGTAATTATTAAGAACTATTTTTCCCAATTATATGGCAATAGGTATGACAATCTAGATGAAATGGGTGAATATTTATAATATATAAGTATATACATATATACACATATATATATATATTGTTTAGATTGGTAAAAGATGAAATAGAATACTTAAATAATCCCATCTCAGAAACAGAAATTGAACAAGCCATCAACAAACTTCCTAAGAAAAATTCCCTAGGGCTAAATGGATTCACAAGTGAATTCTATCAAACATTTAAAGAACAACTAGTCCCAATATTGTACAAATTATTTGACAAAATAAGCAAAGAAAGATACAGACAAAATACAAAAAAGACAAAATACAACACCCATTCCTATTCAAAAACTAGAAGTATAGAAATAGAAGGGTCATTCCTCAAAATAATAAATAGCATATATTTAAAACACCCAGCAATATCACCTGCAATAAGGAAAAGTTAGAAGTCTTTTCAAAAAGATTAGGAGTGAAGCAAAAATGGCCATTATCACCTCTTTCATTCAATATTGCACTAGAAATGCTAGCAGTAGTAATTAGAGGGGGAAAAATTAAAGGGATTAAAGTAGGCAATGAGGAGACTAAAGTATGACTCTTTGCAGATGACATGATGGTATACTTAAAAAATCTTGGAATCTCAACTAAAAAGCTAGTGGAGATAATTAACAACAACTTTAGCTGAGTTGCAGGGTACAAGATAAACCCACTTAAATCATTAGCATTTCTGTACATTTCCAACCAAATTCAGCAGCAGGAGTTAGAAAGAGAAACTCCATTTAAAATCACTTTAGATAATATAAAATATTTAGGAATCTATCTAATAAGAGAAACACAGTTATTATATGAACACAACTACAAAACACTTTTCACACAAGTAAAATTAAATATAAAGAATTGTAAAAAAAAACATTCATTACTCATGAGTAGGATGAGCTAATATAATAAAAATGACAATCTTACCCAAATTAATCTCCTTATTCAATGCCATACATATCAAATACCAAAAAAAGCCTTGAGATCCAGGTGTCTAAAATCAGATTTGAACCTAGGACCTCATGTCTCTAGGCCTGGATCTCAATCCACTGAGCTACCCAGTTGCTCTTTTTTAAAAAACCCTTACCTTCTGTCTTGGAACCAAAATTTGGTTCCAAGGCAGAAGAGCGGTAATGGCTAGGCAATGGGGGTTAAGTGACTTGCCCAGGATTACACAGCTGGGAAGTGTCTGAGGTCAGATTTGAACCAAGGACTTCCCATCTCTAGGTCTGGCTCTCAATCTCAATGTGTGCCACATGGATGATGAAATTCTTAGCAGTGTTCTAATGTTGGGGAAGTCATTTAACCTATGTCTGCTACAGTTTTTTTTTTATCTCATATTATTATAATAAATGCTACTAATTCTGTGAGATTAAAATGAGATATTTGTAAAGCATTTTGAAAACCTGAAAGCACCAGATAAGTGCTATCTACTAGAAGTAATAGCTTCTGTATATACATCCATGACTACACATATCTGTATACCTGCATATATGACTGACATAAATGAAGAAATAAATAAGTTAGCTTATCTAAAGCATTTTACAAAATGTATTGCATCATTTAAATGTTAGCTATTATTTATGGAGAGAAGGAAACTGGAAGAGTTGGGAATAAATGATACTGATCAAATATTTTTGAGAAGGTTTTTGAATTAGGTTGGAAAAATCAATGAGCAAACATTCATTTTGGATCATATCAAAGTTTTTTTCTAATTAAAATAAATCTTTCCAAATTGAGGCATGACTTCTCTGAAGCAGGGGTGAATGCTGAGGAGAGATATTTCAAAAATAATATTCTCAACATTGTAGTTTACACACTAATGTTCAGAAACTCATCAGGGCACACCTTCAATATAGGCAGTTTTATTTGATGAAATCAAGACTATCAGTTTGTGTCTCCCAGAGCATAAGATTGATCAGCATAAACTATTAATCAAATACAGTGGAAAAGAAAATTAGAAATAATATGAGTTGTTCTGATTTCATAGACTGCATGCAATAGCAACTTGATCTCTTAGGAAATTAAAATAATTTAACAAAAAGGCCATAGTTAACAGACTGCATGATGAAATTAAGAAAGAAAATCTTGCCTATTAATCATGCAAAATTACAATTAAATCATATTTGTTATTTTCATGGTGGAGAGCTTCTAAATTAAAATGTTAACCTCACCATAGAAGGAACAATGTATTAATGCAAATTGAAACATAGCATCCTTTACTTTATTTCCTAAACACATTTTTGTCTAGTATAATCTATATGTGTCTTCTTTCACAATATGACAGTCATGGATAATTTAGATAAAAGCACAAATAATGTACCATGTGAATTATCTAACTATTTTAAAAAATACAAAAACTGAAGAACTCTGTGTGGTATTTCCAGTTATGTTTTGCATAGTGTTAGGAAATATATGTTCTTGAGTGAAACATGAATTTTCCTTTTTTCAATTTAAATCATCCATAAAATGTGTGTATGACAGAGACAGAGAGAGATGGAAAATCACAGAGAGACAATGGGAAGAGAACAAAATCATGAGGTGACCTTGATTCACTTCTATTTCTGGAATTTACTGTGTGTGCTTTTAGACAAGTTACTCATCTAGTCTTCAGGTTCCTCATTATATAAAGTAAGAGGATGGCTAAAATGAAACCTAAGATTTCTAAATTCAAATTATACAGTTTGCTAAATTTGTGAATCAGTATAGTATATTTTACCCTAAAGCTGCTATTTCTCATATCTCTCAATTTTTCTTTCTCATATCTCTCAATCTTTCTTTTGAGATTGATTCCACTTTAGTATGTTTCACATGCCTGTGTTTCCATTCATCTGGCCTACTTGTTTTTCTTCATACATTAAATTCCATCTTCAATAGCTATCTTCACCAACTGTACCATATATTCTAAACAGTAGATACTTACCAATTCCTCTGTGATTCTGCCACTCATTGACCATTATGAAAATAAGATACTGGGAGATTCTTCTGGATAAAGATCTAGCTTTGTTGTGAGCAGAGAAATCACAAGACCAGAGGTTTGCAAATTCCCCAGATGAATCTGACACCCTGATCATTAACCCTGACAGGTTTTAAAAAGCAAAAAGCAGAATTTTGAAAAGTATTGTGAGGGGAGGAGGGGAGATTTAGAGGAGTCACTCAATGTAAGTAACAGAAAATTATAGTTCAGGGTCAGTTGAAAACACTTTTGATCTGAGTTTCTTACCTATCATTCTTGAAATAGTTCACCTCAACCCCCATTTCTGAGAAATCACCTGTCCCCAGAAGTGGTCATTGAGATCTAGCCCTGGGGATCCCTGAGACCTTTTGATAACCTTCTGTTCCTTGTAACTTCCTACATCAATTGGTTTCATATAAACACATGATAAAATGAGTTCACACACTTAGGATTAACATACCAACATGATTAATATAGTAGCACACACTTAAAATTACTATAACAATGCTCATCTTTGAAATGAAAACTCAGGTGTTACCCTTGAACTACATTCTTAATCTGGTTGCATAGACAGATTCTTATCTGAGACTATATTCTTTCTACAACTACTACAGTTATAAGGAATCAAACTAAGGAGATTCTAAACTAATATAAATGAGGAGCAGCTTATTTAAGTTTCCTTTTTATACCATTCTGATCTTAACCTTAATATATCTCTTCCTATTATGTGTGTAAGTTTTCCTATAAAAGTCTTTCAAATATCTGGAAAAACAGAATTCCTAATTACAACCTGGTTTTTTTTTTTGTTTTTTTTTTTAAATATATTTTATTTGATCATTTCCAAGCATTATTCGTTAAAGACATAGATCATTTTCTTTTCCTCCCCCCCACCCCCCATAGCCGACGCGTAAGTCCACTGGGCATTAGATGTTTTCTTGATTTGAACCCATTGCTTTGTTGATAGTATTTGCATTAGAGTGTTCATTTAAAGTCTATCCTCTGTCATGTCCCCTCAACCTCTGTATTCAGGCAGTTGCTTTTTCTCGGTGTTTCCACTCCCATAGTTTATCCTTTGCTTATGAATGGTGTTTTTTTTCTCCTGGATCCCTGAAAGTTGTTCAGGGACATTACACCGCCCCTAATGGAGAAGTCCATTACGTTCGATTATACCACAGTGTATTAGTCTCTGTGTACAATGTTCTCCTGGTTCTGCTCCTCTCGCTCTGCATCACTTCCTGGAGGTTGTTCCAGTCTCCATGGAACTTCTCCACTTTATTATTCCTTTGAGCACAATAGTATTCCATCACCAACATATACCACAGTTTGTTCAGCCATTCCCCAATTGATGGGCATCCCCTCGTTTTCCAGTTTTGGGCCACCACAAAGAGCGCAGCTATGAATATTTTTGTACAAGTCTTTGTGTCCATTATCTCTTTGGGGTACAGACCCAGCAGTGCTATGGCTGGATCAAAGGGTAGATATTCTTTTGTCGCCCTTTGGGCATAGTTCCAAATTGCCCTCCAGAATGGTTGGATCAGTTCACAACTCCACCAGCAATGAATTAATGTCCCTACTTTGCCACATCCCCTCCAGCATTCATTACTTTCCTTTGCTGTTATGTTAGCCAATCTGCTAGGTGTGAGGTGATACCTCAGAGTTGTTTTGATTTGCATCTCTCTGATTATAAGAGATGTAGAACACTTCTTCATGTGCTTGTTAATAGTTTTGATTTCTTTATCTGAGAACTGCCTATCCATGTCCCTTGCCCATTTATCAATTGGAGAATGGCTTGATTTTTTGTACAATTGATTTAGCTCATTATAAATATGAGTAATTAAACCTTTGTCAGAGGTTTCTATGAAGATTTTTTCCCAATTTGTTGTTTCCCTTCTGATTTTAGTTATATTGGTTTTGTTTGTACAAAAGCTTTTTAGTTTGATGTAGTCAAAATTATTTATTTTACATTTTGTGATTCTTTCTATATCTTGCTTGGTTTTAAAGCCTTTCCCCTCCCAAAGGTCTGACATGTATACTATTCTGTGTTTACCCAATTTACTTATGGTTTCCTTCTTTATGTTTAAGTTACTCACCCATTTTGAATTTATCTTGGTGTAGGGTGTGAGGTGTTGATCTATTCCTAGTCTCTCCCACACTGTCTTCCAATTTTCCCAGCAGTTTTTATCGAATAGTGGATTTTTGTCCCAAAAGCTGGGATCTTTGGGTTTATCGTATACTGTCTTGCTGAGGTCGTTTTCCCCCAGTCTATTCCACTGATCTTCCTTTCTGTTTCTTAGCCAGTACCAAATTGTTTTGATGACTGCTGCTTTGTAATATAGTTTGAGGTCTGGGACTGCAAGGCCCCCATCATATGTGTTTTTTTTCATTATTTCCCTGGATATCCTTGATCTTTTGTTCTTCCAAATGAACTTTGTTATAGTTTTTTCTAAATCAGTGAAGAAGTATTTTGGTAGTTCAATGGGTATGGCACTAAATAGATAAATAAGTTTGGGTAGGATGGTCATTTTTATTATATTAGCTCGTCCTATCCATGAGCAGTTAATGTTTTTCCAATTGTTCAAGTCTAGTTTTAGTTGTGTGGCGAGTGTTTTGTAGTTGTGTTCATATAGTTCCTGTGTTTGTCTTGGGAGGTAGATTCCTAGGTATTTTATTTTGTCTAAGGTGATTTTGAATGGGATTTCTCTTTCTAGTTCTTGCTGCTGAGCTGTGTTGGAGATATATAGAAAAGCTGATGATTTATGTGGGTTTATTTTGTATCCTGCAACTTTGCTAAAGTTGTTGATTATTTCAATTAGCTTTTTGGTTGAATCTCTAGGATTCTTTAAGTAGACCATCATGTCATCCGCAAAGAGTGATAACTTGGTCTCCTCCTTGCCTATTCTGATGCCTTCAATTTCTTTATCTTCTCTAATTGCTACTGCTAGTGTTTCTAGTACAATGTCAAATAGTAGAGGTGATAATGGGCATCCTTGTTTCACTCCTGATCTTATTGGGAATGCATCTAGTTTATCCCCATTGCAGATGATATTAGCTGTTGGTTTTAGATATATACTGTTTATTATTTTTAGGAATGACCCTTCTATTCCTATGCTTTCTAGTGTTTTTAATAGGAATGGGTGTTGTATTTTATCAAAGGCTTTTTCTGCATCTATTGAGATAATCATGTGGTTCTTGCTAGTTTGCTTGTTGATGTGGTCAATTATGTGGATGGTTTTCCTAAGGTTGAACCAGCCCTGCATCCCTGGTATGAATCCTACTTGATCATGGTGAATGATCCTTCTGATCACTTGCTGGAGTCTTTTTGCTAGTATCCTATTTAAAATTTTTGCATCTATATTCATTAGGGAGATTGGCCTATAGTTTTCTTTCTCTGTTTTTGACCTGCCTGGTTTTGGAATCAGTACCATGTTTGTGTCGTAAAAGGAGTTTGGTAGAACTCCCTCTTTGCTTATTATGTCAAATAGTTTGTATAGTATTGGGGTTAACTGTTCTCTGAATGTTTGATAGAATTCACAGGTGAATCCATCAGGCCCTGGGGATTTTTTCTTAGGAAGTTCTTTGATGGCTTGATGGATTTCAATTTCTGATATGGGATTATTTAAGAATTCTATTTCCTCTTCTGTTAGTCTAGGCAGTTTGTATTTTTGTATATATTCATCCATTTCTCCTAAATTGGTGTATTTATTGCCATATAATTGGGCAAAGTAATTTCTAATGATTGCCTTAATTTCCTCCTCATTGGAGGTGCTGTCCCCCTTTTCATCTTTAATGCTGTGAATTTGCTTTTCTTCCTTCCTTTTTTTAATTAGATTGACCAGTACTTTGTCTATTTTGTTTGTTTTTTCAAAGTACCAGCTTCTTGTCTTATTTATTAAATCAATAGTTCTATCACTTTCAATTTTATTAATTTCTCCCTTAATTTTTAGGATTTCTAATTTGGTTTTCTGCTGGGGGTTTTTAATTTGATCGCTTTGGAGTTTTTTCAATTGCATTTCCAATTGATTGATCTCTGCTCTCCCTTGTTTGTTAATATGAGCTTTCAGGGATATGAATTTGCCTCTGATTACCGCTTTGGCTGCATCCCAAAAGGTTTGAAAGGATGTTTCGCCATTGTCATTTTCCTTGATGAAATTATTAATTGTTTCTATGATTTCTTCTTTAGCTAAACGGTTTTGGAGTATCATATTGTTTAATTTCCAATTGGTTTTAGATTTGGTTTTCCATGTACCATTACTAATCATTATTTTTATTGCCTTGTGATCTGAGAAGGCTGCATTCATTATTTCTGCTTTTTTGCATTTGTGTGCTATGTTTCTGTGACCTAATGTATGGTCAATTTTTGTGAATGTGCCATGTGGTGCTGAGAAGAAGGTGTATTCCTTTTTATCCCTATTTATTTTTCTCCATATGTCTATTAATTCTAATTTTTCTAAGATTTCATTCACTTCTTTTACCTCTTTCTTATTTATTTTTTGATTTGATTTATCTAAATTTGATAATGGTTGGTTTAAGTCTCCCACTAGTATGGTTTTATTGTCTATTTCTTCCTTCAATTCTCCTAGTTTCTCCATTAGAAATTTGGGTGCTATATTATTTGGTGCATACATGTTGATTAATGATATTTCCTCATTGTCTAGAGTCCCTTTTAACAAAATATAATTACCTTCCCTATCCCTTTTGATCAGGTCTATTTTTGCATTGGCTTTATCAGATATCATGATTACCACTCCTGCCTTCTTTCTATCAGTTGAGGCCCAGAAGGTCTTACTCCATCCTTTAATTCTGACCTTGTGGGTGTCAACCCGCCTCATGTGTGTTTCTTGAAGACAACATATGGTAGGGTTTTGGATTCTAATCCATTCTGCTATTCGTCTACGTTTTATGGGTGAGTTCATCCCATTCACGTTCAAAGTTATGATTGTCATTTGTGGACTCCCTGGCATTTTGATTGCCTTCCCTAATTCTAACCTTTTCTTCTTCGGCTCTACCTTTTAGTCCAGTGATTTACTTTGAATCAGTCCCCCTTGTCCCCTCCCTTGATGTTTCCCTTTTTAGTCCCTCCCTTTTTGTTCCCTCCCCCTCCCCCCTCTCTTTCCCTCCCTTTTTGTTCTCCCTCTCCCCCTCCCCCCCTTGGTTTTCCCTTCTCCTTACCCTTGTTGGGTAAGATAGAATTCAAGATCCCAATGGATCTGGATGTTTTTCCCTCTCAGAGTTGATTTCCCTGAGATTGAGGTTTAAGTAAACCCCCCCCCTCTCTTCCTCTCCTTCTTATAGGAGTTTTCTTCCCCTCCCCTTCCCCTGTGAATCTTTGTGTGAGAACCATTATTCTATTTGGTCTTTCTTTACCCCCTATTTATACATTACATTTTCCCCACATATTAGTATACATAGGTTGATATAAATGTAGTCCTTATAGAAGAGAGTTTGAGTAAAAGAAGATAACATTTTTCCCCTTTCCTTAATATTTACCTTTTCAGGTATTCCTTGCTCTTTGATTTTCGGTATCAAACTTTCCACAGAGCTCTGGTCTTTTCTTTGCAAAAAGTTGGAAGTCTTCTATTTTGTTGAATGCCCATACTTTCCCTTGGAAGTATATAGTCAGTTTTGCTGGGTAGCTGATTCTTGGTTGGAGACCCAGCTCTCTTGCCTTTCTGAAGATCATGTTCCATGCCTTACGATCATTCAGCGTAGAACTTGCAAGGTCTTGTGTGATCCTGATTGGCATTCCTTTATATCTAAATTGTCTTTTTCTGGCTTCCTGTAGGATTTTTTCTTTTGTTTGATAGCTTTGGAATTTGGCAATTACATTCCTGGGAGTTGTCTTTTGGGGGTTTAGTGTAGAAGGTGTTCTGTGAGCTCTGTCAGTGGATGTATTGCCCCCTTGTTCTAGAATCTCTGGGCAATTTTCTTTGATTATATCTTGTATCACCATGTCCAGTTTGGTGTTTATTTCTGGCTTTTCTGGGAGTCCAATTATTCTTAAATTTTCTCTTCTCCCCCTGTTTTCCAGATCTATCACCTTGTCGGTGAGATATTTTATGTTCTCTTCTAATTTCTTGGTGTTTTGGCTTTGCTTTATTAGTTCTTGCTTTAAAGCCTGGTTTTCTTTTACAGTTTGGTCAAACTGGTTTTGTAGATGCGTGAATTTCTTTTGCATCATTTCCCACTTTTCCTCCCAGAGGGCTTCCATCTTTTTGGTCCTTTCTGATTCAAATTCTTCATGGGTTTGTGGAGAGTTTCTATTTCCTTTGGAAGATTTTGGAGAATTTTCTTGTATATCTTCTTCTATCTGCTCTGTATTTTGTATTTTGGCTCCATAGAATGTGTCCAGAGTCGCCCCTTTCTTCTTATTTTTCTTGGTATTTTGGGGCTTCTGTGCTTCTGTGGAGTTTGTCATCTCTGAACGTGGAGGATTGGCTTTTCTTGTCTTTGTCTGGTGATCAGAGGCTTTAGTCCTGGGCAGATGTTGGTTCTATGAGCGTTCCCTGGGTTAAACTGAATATGCCTCACTGGAACTGGAATGGAAGGGTCGGACCACGAGGCCACTCTCTCCCCCTGGCTCGATTTCCGGAAGTTGCCTTCAGAATCCCTGGCCGTGAGGCTGTTTCGTTGGCCTGAGGGGGGATGGGCTGCCGCTTCCCCAAGCTCCGAGAGCACATACTTTCACTGAGACTTGGATAGCAGGATCCAGCCGGTGAGGCTGTCTTGCCCGCCCTGAGGGTTGCTGTTGTTTTGACCAGCTCTCTGCAGCGGAGGCCCCAGGCAGTAACTTTCACCCGGACCGACCAGCTCTTTGCAGCGGAGGCCCCAGGCAGTAACTTTCACCCGAACCGACAGGCTCTCTGCAGCGGAAGCCCCAGGCAGTAACTTTCACCCGGACTGGGACTTGGGTAGAAGACCCTGAGGGTTGTTGTTCCTCAGACCCTGCTCTCTGAGCCCGGCGCCGCTGCCGCTTCCGGGAGCCTTGGACTCTGCGCTCCTACCCCTGAGGTCCGAGGGATCTCGGGTTCTGGCTTTTAAGGGGAGCCGTACCTTTTGAACCGGGTCCAGGTCCAGGAGGAGGGTTCCCAGGGTCTGTGCTGTTGATCGTTTTGAATTTCGGCGCCTTAGGAGCTTCTAGTTTGAGATCGGTCGGGAAGGGTTTTCCGGAGATCTGAACTTCAGCTTTCTCTAAGCCGCCATCTTAACCGGAAGTCCCTACAACCTGGTTTTTTGAAACTCCAAATTGACCCTTTTCCCTGATAAGCTTATCTTCAAGAATTCCCTTTGTTAACCCTTGTAACAGACTGAAGCATAAACCCTCAGGCGTCCCTTGATTACTTTAGATGGAATTAGCTGATATAATCAATTTTTAAATACCCTTTATATTTACTTAGTTTCTCTATTTGTATCCACTCTACTCCCAGTTACTCTAACCTTTAAGCTGGTGAAATAGATCTCCCACAGTCCTTTTAGACTGTGACTACTACAAGTCCCAAGTAAGGGACAGGCCATAAACCCTCTCCCTTCTCCAAAGTCTATATTAGCACACTGCATTCTGTAATTCAATGAAGTCCCAGGACTGATATTCTATGCATCTTCCAAGATTATTCTTTCAACATCATTAAAGATCATATTTTAAATTACTTTCATAATTCTTTGTTTTCTCAAGTTGACATTAATGAAATAATAGGCAAAGTCTCCTTTCTAGACCACAATACATGCTTCCTTTTTTGTTCCCAAATTGTCACAGAATCAGAGCAATTCAAAGGACTTATTCCAGGCAGTGATATAAGTAACTAACTCTGGGCTAAGTATCTTCTTCAAAAAAAACAAAACTCCACAAAATATTCTTAAGCTTTTTCATGATTATATTAATGTTTAACTACCAGAGTGAGAAAATCTTACAACATATTAAGTCTAATTGTTTACACAGCATTTTAATTTTATAACTTTAATATTATTTCAGTCTTAATGGAAATGAAGGAACCTTTTGACCAACTGTATTTTCATGTATTTGAAGATTATTGCAAAGTCAATGCTTGGCCTTTTCTGTAACCTAAATGGTTTTATTACTTTCAACAAAAATGGATACCAGAACACAGAAGCACAGAATTAAAGTTAGATAAGCATATGATTCCATTTTGCCCAAACCGTATCTGAGTAAGTATCTCTTCTCACAAAGACATGCAAAGTGGAGATTTATCTTTTTCTCAAAGATTTTAGAGGGGAGGAATAGTACTTACTACCTCTTCAGAGCATATTTTAATTTTTTTTTAATTCTTTAATTCTTAGGAAATTTTTCTTTAAATTTTTTAAAAATTCTTTAATTCTTAGGAAATTCTTAGGAAAATAAATTCTTATGTCAAACTTCAATTTGCCTTTTTGTAACATCTACTCATTGATTCTATGCCTGCCCAAATAGAAGAGCTTAATCTTTTTTCCCTTGATATGTCCTTCAAATATTTAAAGATAACTAAAATGTCCCTCCCCTCACTACTTTTATTATCTGGATAAGTACTCAAAATTTCATGAAATATCATATCCTATCATATTATCTTGAGGTAACTCACCATCATTTTTGTCATGTGCTGGATATTGCCCAGTTCAACAAAGACTATTCTAAACTGTAGCACAAAGAACTGCAAAAAATACCTCAAATACGGCCTTTTTTCTGAATATAGTAGAAAAATGCTAATAATATCTCCCTAATTCTAGCTACTGGTTTCATATAAAATCTTTATAATTGAAATAATCAGAGCACAGTCATTTAATTGGTTAGTTCTGTTATTAAACATAATCTATTCATATATAATTGAAGGTATTTTGGAGAAAATAGCAATTTATAAATGTGAAGATATACTATAAATGTTTAAAAGATCAATGCTGTGACAAAATACATATGCTATTTTAGTAGTATGGAGTAGAAATGCTTAAATAACTCAAATAGGGATAATTTGCCTAGGAATTATGCACTCTAATATCAGGCAAATCATGATAAGCTTTATTATTGTCATTGTTTTGCTGATGAATCCATAATATTTTGACTTTTCCATAAACTAGGATTCTTTTAAGGATGAACACTCAGCAGTACCTGGATAAAAGCACCTTGCCTGTAAAAAGAATAGTTTCCAGAAACTTTTGTCAAAACATCATTATCCACAGCCCCTGCTATAAATCATTATTCACTGGGTCTGAAGTTAATGCCAAGATGATAAAAAAAAAAATTGAAGTTATCTGTTGGGACTTAATAACTCATGAGATTTTTAACAGATAGAAGATACAGTAACTCCAATGAATTTGGAGCAACTCTGCAATTAGTTTTCTGCTTGTTCTTCTGGATTTATGGGATATTTTCAGGACCTTGATAGTGGTCAATTCTGTTTTGGAATATATAGGACCTTGGAAGGGGCCAAATTCCATTTATATGAAAATAATCATTCTCTTTCTCTTATGTTATTTCTAAGTTTAGGTCAGTGTTCTGGAGGCACTTCTTTCAGAATATATGTACTTCTACGTATTTTTAAAAGGTGGAGGGAATTTTATTAAGATAAAATGCATTCTTAAAGATTTGCTTTAATCTGATATTTAAGAACTAATAAAAGGCAGTTTATAATATTCTTCTTTTCTTACCACATATTTAGAATCAGTACTGATCCTGATGTTTATTTTCACTTCCTGAAAGTTTAGTACTATATTTGTTAGCCAACTTAAAGACAAAATACTGAAAATAGATCTGGCTGCTGATAGCTACTTGGTTTCCAATAAAAGAAAATTAGGGAAAATGGTATTTCTTTATCTCATTTAATTGCCTTTCAAAAAACCTGTTTTTCTTTAAAATTTTGGCATGCCATATTCCCCTCCCTGGTGAATATTTGGAATTTTTATGTGATATTATATGAGATGTTTTAAGTAGGCTATTAGTAAACTAGAAAACATTTTATTATTGTATTTAGTTAATTTAGAACATTATTCCTTGGTTACAAAGATCATATTCTTTCCCTCCCCTCATCCCAATCCTTCCCATAGCCAATGCACAATTCCACTTGGTTTTACATGTGTCCTCAAACAGAACCTATTTCCATGTTGTTGATATTTGCACTAGAGTGATCATTTAAAGTCTACATCCCCAAACATATCCCCCTCAACCCATGTAATCAAGCAGTTGTTTTTCTTTTTTGTTTCTACTCCCACAGTTTTTCCAATGGAATGTGGATAGAGTTCTTTCTCATAAATCCCTCTCAGTGGTTCAGGATCACTGCATTGCCATTAATGGAGAAGTTCATTACATTTGATTGTACCACAGTGTATCAGTCTCTGTGGATAATGTTCTTAAACTTGTGAGTAACTCTCTACCTCATGTGTGTTTCTTAAAGATAACATATGGTAGGATTTTGGTTTCTAATCCACTCTGCTATATGTTTTCAATTTATGGGTGAATTCATCCCATTCACATTCAAAGTTATGATTGCCACTTGTGTATTCCCCAATTTTGGTATCCTCTCCCAGTTCTGTCCTTCCTTCTTTTGTTATATACTTTTAAACCAGTGGTTTGCTTTTAATCAGTCCCCCTAACCCCAACCCTTATTATGTTTCCCTTTCTACCCCCTCCCTTTTTGTTACCTTCTTATTTTTTCAGGGTCTGGTAAGTTCCCTCCTCCCTCTCTTTCCTTCCCTTTTTGTTCTCCCTCTTCCACTCACTCCTTAGTTTTCCCTTCTCACTTTACCTGTGGGGTAAGATAGAATTCAAAACCCCAATGAATGTAGATGCTCTTCCCTCTCAGAATTGATTTCACTGAGAGTAAGGTTTAAATATTACTTATTAGCACATTCTTCCTCTCCTTCATATAATATTATTCTTCGCCTTCCCTTCCCATGTGCCATTTTGTGTGAAATAGATTATCCTATTTATCTTATTTCTTCAAGTTTCTCTTGGTGCCATCTTCTATCCCCCCCCCTTTTTCTTTTTTGCATATCATCTTATGCCACTTATTACCCCAATATCTTCTTGTGAATGATTCTTCTAATTACTACAATAATGAATATAATTTTTGACAGTTATAAATAATATTTTCCCATATATTAATATAAACAATTTGATTTATTAAAGTCTTGAAAAGAAAGTTGAAATAAAAAAAAAACATATTTCCCCTTTCCCCTCTCTTTCTTATTTATCTTTGCATGTTTCACTTGATTTTTGTGTTTGGATATCAAACTTTCTTCTTAGTTCTGGTCTTTTCTTTACAAATACTTGGAAATCTTCTATTTTGTTGAATGCCCATACTTTCACCTGGAAATATATAGTCAGTTTTGATTGGTAGGTGAGCCTTCAATGATCATTGGGCTTCCAGTTGCCTTATTCTGGTCTTTAAGGACTAATTTCCCACTATAATTTTTTGATTTTCTGTTTTAGTATGGTCTATCCTGCTTTTCCTGGCTTCCAGCTATTTATCCAATAGGGAGTTCTTATCCTTGGAACTGTTATATTCTTTTTGAAGTATTTCCCACTTTTCTTGACAGAAAGGCTTCCATGTTTTTGATAAGCTCCAATTTAAATTCTTCAAGAGCTTGTGGTCAATTTCCATTTTTTCAGAAGGTTTTGTTGCATTTATTTGTATTTCCTCTTCTGCTATTTCCTCTGTAGTCTGGAATTTTCCTCCATAAAAATTATCCAGGGTTAACACCTTCTTCTTGTTTTTCTTGGTGTTAGGAAGTTATTCCTGGGCACTGTTTACCATCACTATGATGGTTTTTCCTTCCCTTTCCAATCAGAAATCTGAGTGAGGAGGGCAAGCTTTCTATGTATGGAGCTAAGGAGTGAGGTTTTTTTTTTTTTCCCTGAGGCTACCTCTCCAGTCTCTGAAGCTTCTACTGTTTGCTGCCTTTCTCTATGCTGTCTCTCCACAGGGGCCCAAGGTCTGCACTCTTCAGCCTGCTGGGGTTTCAGGTCTATATACCATCAGGGGTGGGTCTTGGGTGCTCTTAATCACCTCCAAAGAAGATAGAGGCACCCCTCACTTACTTCAAAGGTGCCCCTCCTTTGCTCACTGATTCTAGGTTACACTGGCTCTGACTCTGGCTCCTTAGCTGGGGTGGGGGAGGGTATATCAGCTTGGTTTTTGCTGGAAACTTTTTCACACCCTTATAGTTTAGAAATGCCCAAATCCCACTTACCTTCAATACTGTGCCCTAATGTAGAGTTCCTTCGTTCATATGAATTTGTTGGGTTTTGTTTGTTTGTTTTTTGTTTTTGCTTTTTGAGATAGTCTATATCAGTAGTGTGACAGAGACTGGAATTAAAGAAAAAGTGCCAGGCTGAAGATTGTGTGGAACCTTTCTCCTTGTCTGGGGAAGGGCCACAGGAGGTTGGATTCTTGAGGGAGCAAAAAGTTCCTTCTGAAGAGCAGTTGGTCTCTCAGTCTGGAGAAGCTGAAGAGGGAAGGGTGAATAAGATTTTCTCATGAGGGTTATCCACTCTTTTTCTGCTTGTGACTGGACATCCTACCCCCCAACATTTCCCAACTGAAAAGACTATTGAAGATAAATGTGAAAAAGGCAATTTGAATATCTGTCAGACTGTACCTCAGCTCCTGTTGTCCTGGGTCTGAACATTGGCCAAGGGAGAAAACCCAGGGTCAGCCACCCTGACTATATCTCAGAGGACTTAGGCTGCCAAAGCCTAGAGACAGGGACCTCATTTCCCCCATTATCCATTCCCATTCTTCTCCCTGTCAGTTATTCCTTTGTATTATCCTGATTGAGTTGATTGACATTAAAGTGGTTATCTTTCCCCAAGCTTTGAATCAAGTATGAGTAAATAGCTTTAAGGGGGAGAGACATCTTCTAAAGAAGAAATATTTAGGTCTTTATTAGTGGAGTGGGGATAAGGGGGAACAGAGTAAATCTAGGAGAGGAGCCATAGCTAAGGAGTGAAGGGTGAAGGGGTAAAATTTTCAAAAGCCCTCCCCTCTCTCTGATCCAACCCTAAACATCAGCTGTCTTTCTCCTAGATCCTGTTTCCTTTACCATCACAAAACCTTTTCTCCATTACATCAGATAATGAGGAGAGGAAGAGTCCTGCATCTAGACTACCACCATGTTTCATGGAAGGCTTTAGAAAACGTTTTGAAGAATATAACTATAAAAAATAAAAGATTCCTCATGTATAGAACATGAAAATCAATGTAAATAACTTTTAATATTTCCTGTAGTGGGGGGGATGGCTTGAGGTGGGGTCTTTAAAATTTTAAGAACTTTTATATGGAATGGGTAGTGGACTTTTTCTGCTTTGTCATAGCAAACAGAACATTGTGGTCCTTGCATACATTCAACTTAAAGTTAAAACAAAACAAAAAATACAATATGAAATTAAAAAAAAACTTCCTTATAATCAGATCTACATAAAATTGGAAAGGGCTGCCTCAGAAAATAATGGATTATTCTTTACTGGAGGTCTTCAAGTTTACTAAGTATCTTAAAAATTATTTTCTGATATTTTTATGTAAGCATTACAATAGTTAAGCAAAGATAACCCATAAAATTGTGAAAATCAGCACATTTGTGTTTTCATATACCATTTATGAATAACATAGCTTATATTTTGAATCATGAAGGAATCAGGTAACTTATAGGACACCAGCAATTAAAGCTTAATTCTTTTGTTTCTCTCAGTACTACAAAGAATTTGTTAATTTTTCATCTTTTTCTAGAATCTACTAAGAATATGAGAATTTTTTTTAAAGCATTGATCTGACTTCATAATTGCCTACACCCACACTGAAGGACTGGAAGACATGAAATATGATATTCCAGAAAGTAAGCGAACTGGGCCTACAACCAAGAATCAACTACCCAGCAAAATTTACTATATTCTTGTAGAAGAAAGTATGGTCATTTAATACAATAGAAGATTTCCAAATATCCCTGAATAAAAGACTAGACTTAAACAAAAACTATGATGCCCAAATACAGAACTTAAGAGAATTACCAAAAGAATCACTTAAATAAAAAAAGGAAAAAAAAGTTAAAAACCCAGTAAGGTCAAATGATTTGTATTCCTTCATGAAAAGATGATATTGGTAACTTTTAAATTGTTATTATCATTGGAGTAGCTAGAAGAAGTATACTTGGAGGATACAGTGACAAACAGCATAGAATAATATGTCAAAAACTATTAAGAATTAGGGTTAAAAAAGAATAATACTAAGAGAAATGAGGAAAAAAAAGATAAAATGAGGTAAATATAGATTTCATAAAGAAGTACATGAGGAGAGGTAGGGAAAACCAATATAGTGGAAGGGAGGAAGAAGTCAGTGACAGATAATACTTAAATCTTATGCTTCTTAGAATTGGCTCCGAGAGAGAGAAGAACTGTCAGATCCAATGGGGCAGAGAATTGCATTGTGCTCCATAGAGAAATAGAAGGGTTATAAATAGACTGGTGAGGAGGGGCGGCAATACAAGGTAAGGAGAGGTTAGGAGTCATTTAAAAGGCACTATAGTAAGAGAGGAATAATAAGGATGGGTGGGAATGGGAGTAGCATTAGGGAGGGGAAAGGGGGGACACTAACTAAAAGCAACAACTTGGAGGGGAAGGTAAGAGGGATAAGAGAAAAGGCAGAATCAAAGGAGGAAGTCAAAATGGAGGGAAATACAGAGACAGCAATCATAATTGTGAATGTCAATGAGATGAACTCACTCATAAAAAGGAAGCAGATAGCAAAATGGATTAAAAAACAGAATGTTGTCTCCAAGAAACACACTTGAGGCAGGTAGACATACAAAGGGTAAAGGTAAGAGGGTGGAACAGAATTTAGGGGGTTGCAACTGAGACAAAGAAGACTGGAGAACAATTATGGTCTCAGAAAAAGCTAAAGCAAAAATAGATCTCATTAAAAGAGATAAGAAAAGTAATTACATCTTTATGAAAGGCAATATAAATATAAATAATAAAGAAATATTAGTACTCAACATAAGTGAACCAAATGGTATAACATTCAGATTTCTAAAGGAGAAAGTAAAGGAACTTAAGGAATAAATACTAAAACCATACTAGTGGGGGATCTCAACATTCCCCTATTAGAACTAGATAAATCAAACCAAAAAAATAAATAAATAAATAAGAAAGAAGTAAAAGAAGCGAATGAAATATTGGAAAAATCAAGGGGAAGGTTGGTGGCTCAGTGGGTTGAAAGACAAAAGGACTAGAGATGAGTTTCTGGATTAAAATCTGGCCTAAACTTCCTAGCTATATGACCATGGGAAAAGTCACTGAACCCCCATTACCTAGCCCTTACCACTCTTCTCCTTTGGGACAGCAACACTGTATTGATTCTAAGGTGGAAGGTAAGGGTGTAAAAAAGGTATCTGAAAACTTAGGCTATTCCTTAAACCAAGGAAATCTCATCCATAACTTGGTTTATAATTAAACTTCTTCTAAAGGGAGTGGAAGTACAAGACTTTTTCTTAGCTTGTATAGACTTCAAAAATTTTTATTCTCCTACATGCCACGGAAGATATCAGAAGATATCTTTATTGGAGGCTTTTATAGATGTATATTAGAATTAATATAATATATTGGATGCTTATGGGGGAGCCATAGCAGATAAGAATTCAATAGCTTACTCCTGGAAGAAACCAAATGGGAAGATCATTATCTTGGCCTTTGATTTATTCTCTGCTCTAACAGCTAACCCTAGATTCAATGCATAGTTTCCATTTAAAGCTGCTTAATGAAATGGGATCAGAGAAATTCAGGAAAGAATGTATTGCAAACTCTTTCCGAATTACTCTCCCAGTTTGAAATTACAAGTTCACTGCCCCCAAATAACTTAAGGTAAGATTATTCCATTTTAGAGTTTGCATCAAGATTTCATTGCCATTCTTTTATATTTATCTGGTTAATTCTAGTGTTTAATATGAATTAATTAAAATAATTTGGCATTACACTGAATTTAAGCAAATATGAATTATATAAACTCCCAATAGCACAATCCTATAGTACAGTTTTAAAGCTCTAGAGGCTGACTTTGTTTTCTATTGTGGATTGTTATTCTGAACTTTGAAGGATTCCTTCAATAGGCTGGCAAGAAATAAATTTTAGACAGAGAAAAATTGATGTATAGAAGGAAAGAAGGAATGAACAGAGGGAATATATATCAATTGGTTCCAGAATGAGAAGCCTTACACTCCAAGGAACCTACTTTTTCTAGCATTTGAAACACAGAGAAACCAAAAATGTAATGAATGAAAGTTCCAAAAGAAACATTTTAGTCTTGATGAATTCAAATATTTCTTAATTTTTAATTACTCCAGAGTGGAATAGGCAATTTTATAATATAAGAAATCTTTAATCAATGACTGGATGACCATTTGAGAAATTACAAAAGACAATTTATTTTGGATATGGATTAGAGTAGATAGTATAGGACAGTGATATGGTTGATGTGAGAAATGACCTCAGGCAGCCCAGCCTGGCTCTTGGTTCACTCTGCACCCTTGCTCCTCTGGTTTTCTGCCAATTCAATAAGACTGAATCCCTCTGGCCTCTGGAGGCTTCTTCTCTGTAGTATTGCTAAACTGGATTAAGCCAATTGATCTGATCTGCAGTGCTGAATATGCCCTGAGGCCAAAACTTCCAGAGGCAGAGGCGCAAGATGGAGGTGTGGCAGCTGAAGGCTGCCCTCTTCTCTGATTCTCTCTACCAGCTGCCTTCTTGCCAGCTGTGGTTTGAGCCCTGAGCTTCACATAGTTGTGGTAGCAAAGCACTCTGTCCCCTGAGATCCCACCAACTGCAGTAGTCTCAGCACAGTAGTTGGGGGGAAAGACCCCAGCCCTTCCTTATTTCTGTTCCTTAAACCTGAGAATTCAAACTTCTTTGCATATCTTTTAAGTTGAATTGAGCATGAGGGTTCCTCAGGTCTGTCTTCTTGTCAGATTTGGTTTTTGGTCCCCTTGAAGCTCTATGTTTTTAATTGATGTGAAAAAGATTTAACAGAGGTCTGGACTTTTGCTGTTTATAAGTCACCAACTTGACTGCCCCCTATCCTGCCCTTTGAGAGACATGTAATCACACTGTTATAGGATAGAGAGTTTATCGGGTACAGAATATATCAGGTATACAAAGTTATAGGGAGGTCATGATCTTTATCAGTATCTAGCTATAAAGTATGCAATGACACTTTTCTTAAAAATTTATGTGAACTCATATGGGATTAGAAACTTTGGATCTCAATAAATCAAGTAACTAAACTAATAAAAGTTCAACATGCTACTCTTCATTGTTACTGTATTATCCTCAACTATTACTTTTTATAGTTGAAACACTGTAAACCTGTGTGTAAACTAAAGCACAGAAATCAAGGAAGAATTTTAACTGTTCCATGATTCATTCAACACTGGTGACATAGAATTTCATATGATCCATTTATTAGAGTGTTACTTGGGTCTCTTTTTTTTAATACTTGTCTTAGACCATGCTACCAAGTAAGCTGATGTCTCTGAGAGGTCAAATGCTCCCAGTTGAAAAAATTAATAAATTATTAATATTACTATTATTTTTTAAAAGAAACCCTGATATATCAAAATGGGGAATATGTTAATGACTCAAGGTCATTTTTTTCCCTTACAAATTTTTTACCACATGTTAAAAGTAAAGTTTATTTTACAAAATTAGACACTCAAATATAAATCAGACCATTATGAAATGAAAATCAATTCCTCCCAAATTCTTGTCTCCCAAGCCCAGTAGTCTTATGTTGTTTTGTTTTTAAATTTTTATCTAACAATAATTAATCAATTCAACCTATTTTATTAATTTCCAACTAAGTGTATTACACTATGCTGTACAACAAAGATACAAAGAAAAGCAAAATAGTCTCTCTGTTTGAGGAATTTATATTCTACTGAGAGGTTATAACAGGTATACATTAAATATATGCATAATAATTTGGAGGTGGTGGCAATCAGAAAAGATCTTATGTAGAAGGCAGTGTGTAATGGTAAAAAAAAGAATATAACTTTTCAAATGTAAGGTGAAATGTGGATGGATTCACTAAAGAAATCAGCCACGATAGATTTTTTATTTTTATTTTTCGTAGATTATGTCAATACAATTTTAATATTTATTTTTTGACATTTTATAATCAATGTTATTTACCTCCTTCCAAATCCTCCTAGCTTCTCAAGAAGGCATATAATATGCTATAGCTTATGTAAATAAATAATACGTATTTCCATATTTGTCATGTTGTGAAACAAGATACATATTGCTTACACTAGAGAAAAATTCAGAATTAAAATGAAGAATAGAATGTTTCAATCTTCATTCAAACTCCATTTTCCCCTAATATTTAGGTGGCTATACTTTTTCATCATGAACCCTGTCTCCTTACCTTGTTGATATTAATTTATTAATTCACAGTTGATCTTCACAAAGAAGTGTTTTCACTGTGTACAACTTTCCTCTGGTTCTGTTCACTTCATTTGGCAACACTTATATAAATCATTCCATATTTTTTGGCGATCGTCTTGTTTGGCATTTCGTATGGCACAAAAGTATCCATTACAAGCACATACTACAAGTAGTTCAGCAGTTCCCTAATTGATGGCTATCTCTTTAGTTTCCAGACCTTTGTCACCACAAAAAAGGACTTCTTTGAATATTTTTATACAGATAAGTTCTTTTCCCTTATCTTTTATTTCTTTGGATTGCAGACCTATCCACAATATATTACATGATACAATATAAAAGTACCACAAATATTTAGAATCTCTATTGACCCCAAAACTGTTATATCCTAAAGCATGAGAACATAAACATATTTCCCCTCTATGATATAGTGCCCTTGAACAACCTTTAATTCCATTTAAAATTTTCTCTCTAACTATCTGTGTTACCAAATCCTATAAGTATCATCATTAAGCTTCCTGTAGGACAGCGGTTCTCAACCTCTCAATTTGTAGCAATGAGAATACATAATGCATATCAGGTATTTACATTGCGAATGATAACTGTAGCAAAATTACAGTTTTGAAGTAGCCACCAAAATAATTTTTTGGTTTGGGGTCACCGCAACACAAGGAACTGTATTGCGGGATCACGGCATTAGAAAGGTTGAGAACCACTGCTGTAGGAGATGAAATTGGAGAAAAACTCAATGCAAGAATCTGATTACTTGGAGAATAGAAAGGGATGAATTGGCCTTTTTTTTTTTGGTTGTGGTCTAGATCTGTGTCTTGACACAGAAGTAGATGTAGAATCATAATATATTTCATGAGAGTAGGCGAAAACAAAAGAAAGAATCAGGTGATACAGAGTTAAAAGAAATTTTTGAAAATGCCATTCTTTTTCTCTCGTCAATCTAAATAGCTCAGGGGTACTGTGACCTCACTTCTCTTCTTTCTAAAGTGGCCATTCCTCAAAAATTCTGTATTCTTTTATATGAAATGAATTTCACTAATTTCCTAAACAGAGGGTACCTGACAAAAAACTGTCAAGACATTCTCAAAATGAATATATCACTGATGGTCTCACTTCTGCTACATTGCTTACAGGTGACTACACTTTAATAATCTTTTCAAAAATCACACTGCAAGGACTATGCTTTTCCTGAATCCTTATTAGTATACTTGATATTGAACAAACATTAAATTATATTTAAATGGTGATTATTTCATCCATACTAATTATAATCTTGAATAAAAATAATAAATAGGAGAGGAAAAATACAGAAATCATTGAGGGATGCTCTCCAACATGGTAAAATACACTGAAAAGAAGCATCAAAATATATGCATATAAAAATAAAGTTATGGAGAATGCCATAAGAGAATAGGTAGATTCTGATTATTAAGGTCATATGCACCATCCCTATGTATTATGCAAAATTTTCTTATACATATTAAGCATTTAATAAATCAGCAAACACTTAAATGCCTACTCTCTTCCATAAACTGTTCTATGTGTTGAGGATACAAATACAATGAATAATACATTCTCTACTCACAAAGAGATTACAAAATAACAAGGAAACAAGGGCACATGTAACTATATAAAGGATAAATATAAAGATGATAAATACTAATAAATAGAAAATAGTCAAATAAAAATAGTTTGACAGGGAAGACAAGAATTTTTGATGGTTTCAGAAAAGGCTCAATGTACAATGAGGTGCTTAAATTGGATGATTTAAGAAGAATTCTATGAGACAAAAGTGAAGTTTAATATGTTCAAGGCATGGAATAAAGCAAATGCAAATTGACAATGGAAATGGTGTATAGTATAAGAAACTGAAAGAAGACAGTTTGGCTGAATTCAGAGTAGGAGACTGGTGGTACGCCATGAGACTGGAAAGAGTTTGGAGCAAGGTTTTGAAGACCTTTAAAAGCAAAAATGAAGAGATTTATGTGATTCTAGAGGCATTAGAAAATTGTGAACTTTAATGAGTGGGAGAGTAACAGTTAAATCTATATGAGGAAAAGAACATTGGCTATTGTGTGGAAAACTAACTGAAGTTAAAAGAGGCTAGAGTCTTTAAGACCATTTAAGAGGATATAATAATTCGGATGAAAGATCGTGGAAACATGAAGTAAATTGGTACTTTTGTGAATGGAGAGAAGACATTCCATAAAAGATATGATGTCAAGGTAGGCATGGAAAAACTTAATAATAACTTCAGTGAATTATGTGAGGGAAAGCAAGGAGTTTAGGATAGTGCCACGGTTATGAAACTGGGCAACTAGAAGAATTATGATTTGTTGGTCAGAAATAAAGGAAGGAAAGTAGATTGGGGAATAGAGATAATATACTGTATTGGGACATTTTGGCATTTATTTTCTTCAGGACTGTGTGAAATGACTAATATGCAATTAGTAATGTGGGATTGAAGGTGAGCAGAGAGATTGGGGTTAAATATAAATATAGATATAGATGTAGATATTTAGAAACAGATAAAGAGAGCTGGGCATCATCAATAGATTATTATTATATATATAAAAGATTATGATTATGATTATTATTAAAACCATGGGAGTTGATAAAATCACTGAGAGAGGCTACAGAAAAAAGGGTAGGGAAGAAAGAACAGCATTTGGGATTCTGGAGTAGAGGGTGATCTGGCTAATGCACCAGCAAAGTATACCAAGATGTGACAATTAGACAGGGTGAAAGAGAACCAGGAGAGAGTGTTTAGAAACCCAGAGAGCCCAGCCATGATGATATAAAATCCCCATTAATAGAGAATTTGAGACAAGTGAATCACTTGAGTTTAGGAGTCTTGAACTGCAGTAGGCTAAGCTAATAGTTGGTTTGTACTGTATGGATCAATATAATGATCCTTTGGAGTGGTGGTGTACCAGACTGCCTAAGAGGGGGGCAAATTGGCTTAGTTTAGGAAAACAGAGCAGGTTAAACCTCCCATGCCAATTAATAATCTAATAATTGGAATAGGATTTTGAATGGCTTCTATTCTGCCAATGAGAGAGCTAGACAAATGTAAAGTCAGATAGAGACCAAGAGAAAGACCCAGAAGGACACATCAAAGTCATACAGGAAGAGGGGGAAAAAACAGAGATACAGAGAGAAAAAGTGGTCAGGGAAGAATATAATAGAACATGATGATGGCATGGGCATTGTACCCCCAGAAACTCAGGCAAACTACTAACAGGGAAATTTCCTTGCTCCCTTACATCCTCATGACTCCCAACCCAAAACATCTAATAAACTCTATAATAAAACCCTGAGAGGATTACTCTCTTTGATCCTCCTTTAGATTTAAGATGGACAGAGAGATGCACCTCTAGGTTACACCTTGATACCATCAGGCTGTATCTAAAACATCCATCTGTTCCTTAAAGTAAATAATCTTTTATGGGGGTCATCCCCTATGTCTCCAGGCAGACCCCAGTCAGATGACCAAACCCCCCACTGAATGCCTGAGGATTTACCACTATAGAGTCATGTCCTCACCATGACACAACATCACGTCCTCACTATTATAAAGAGTATAAAACCCCCAGAATTGATAGATTCTGGGAGCAGCCTTACATCTTGCTCTTCCACCTATACTATACTCCTGGCCATTCTCAATATCACTTTCTAAATTAATAAATTTCTCTTTTTATTTTTAAGCTAAGTTTCCGGGTCTTGCATTCTTGCAATGAGGGAGGTCTGAGCTGGAAGCTGCCCAGCCTTGGAAGTTCAGCAAGGAGCTGCCCAGCCTTGGAAGTTCAGCAAGGAGCTGCCCAGCCTTGGAAGTTCAGCAAGGAGCTGCCCAGCCTTGGAAGTTTAGCTAGGACTATAAAAATGCCAAGGTCCCAGCTACAGTGGGTAACAGATAAAAACTTCGAGGGTGGGAAAACCCTAGTAACATAAAAAATGCCAAGATCCCAGCTTCACTGGGCACCAGATAAGAAAGGGCCAAGAAGACCCAGTAACATAAAAAATGCCAAGGTTCCAAGAATAGTATGTAACAGATAAGGGCTGAAGGGAGCCATACATGCCAGAAACAATGGTAGGGGGGGTTTGGGGGGGGAGGAAGCCTACATGCTGAAAGATACTTAAGGTCCAGCCTTAAGGAGGGAACTCAGAACTCTGATGGCAGAAGTTCCCACTGGTGCATACCAGTTCCATAATAAATGACCCTTTGCCCTTGTCTATGGGTCTTCCTTGGTGGTGGGCGAAATCCTGGACCCCAACAGCAAAAGATATCCTTCCCAAACCCCAGGGGTTCACATCTACACCACACAACAATGAGAAGAATGATTATTTTCTAATTATTAAAGGCTTTCTTTATTATCCTTCTCCTTAAATCACATCAAATTTTAATTCCCTACACTCAACAAGACAATTTTTTAAAAGTGCAATCTCTTTAACTTTGGTATGTCCAAAGTTTCCCCCAATATATTAGAACCTTCTTAAAGTTATCTTTTGTTCTTATTCACTAAATAACTGAAGCAAATGGCTACAAAAATCCCAGAAACAATTTGGTCATTCAGTTCCAAATTCATCTTGTGATATGTTTATTTGTTTTAACAAGCCCAGTGTGACTTGAAACAAAAATGAGTTCAGAGAAGAATAATCACAGAAAATGTCAACTGGTACTTCTGGAGGTGACTCAACAGTAAAAGTGCAGTTCAGATAAATAATCATTATTTACTCCAGGAACTGGAGTTTCTCTGCAGCTGAAACAGGAATGATACTGAGCTTTATACTTAGGATCCACTGCTTACCATGACTTGTCATATATGTGGTAAAGGGAAGGAGATACATTATGATAAAATGGGGAGAGGGTATGTCATGGTATGTGTGTATATTTCTCATGTAAAGTCAAAGCTGACACCTTGTTAGTAAAGCAATCTGGCTTCAACACTTTATGGAAGCATAGGAAAGAAAAGCCCAGAAATCATTTACTAAAAAGTGCTTCATCCAAGTCCCTGCTTCCTATTCTTCCAAGTATTTGGCAAGCTAAACTCTGCAAGCTGTTTTCAATTAATGATAAGCAATCAAAAATCAGTGTGAATATTAATCAGATATCATGTAACCTAGTCAAAGGCATTGCTCCTGATGCTTTAAGTTGATGTATGGGCTTTCTCAAATTCCTTATGGAAAATGCAAAATGACTGTTTGCCCCATCTCTGAAAAGTTTGTTATTTTTTACCTTTTTTCCATTTTACATAGTCAAGTGAAATATCACAGACTATATACTCTATTTGCAAATTTGTGTGTGAGAGACAGAGATAGATATACACAGAGAGAGATCATTTGAATATGTGTGTAAATTAGCAAGTGATAGTACAAAATGTTGGATGTTCACATTTTAAGGGATGTTTATTGAAAAAGAAATACAACTCATTGAGTATTTTCCAAGTATGTAAAAGACTTGGTTTATTTGGAGAGAATATATGATATAGAAACAAGGACAGTGGATTTAGGATTAAGAATTCTGAGTTTGAATCTTTTGCCCTATATCTTCTAGATGTGTAATCTTTAACAAATCTTCAAAACACACCGAGCCTCAGTTTCAACATAAATAAAATGGAACCAAAATTTTGATTTGATAAGATTGCTATGAGGAAACTGCTTAAAAAGTAATGAAGAAGAAACATTTCTTCATGACTTCTTAAACACTGAGAATGCCCATACATTAACTTAAAGCATCAGGAGCAATGCCTTTGACTAGGTTGCATGATACCTGATTAATATTCACACTGAATTTTGATTGCTTATCATTAATTGAAAACAGCTTGCAGAGTTTAGCTTGCCAAATACATGGAAGAATAGGAAGCAGGGGCTTAGAGGAAGCACTTTTTAGTAAATGATTTCTGGGCTTTTCTTTCCTATGCTTCCATAAAGTGTTGAAGTCAGATTATTTTTTTCTAGTCTCTTCACTTAAATATAGGTTATTTAAGTGAAGAGACTAGAAAAAATAATTTTGATTCAAATGGAAATTCACAAAAAACAATATTTTTATGAACATCAAGGAGAACTTTTACTTAGCCCTTCCTTTAAAAAAAGCAAAGAAGGCTTTTAGAGGTAAAATAGGCTGCTGGTTCTCAGGCAAAAACAATGTTAGGAGAGAGATAAACAGAGAGAAAGAGACAAAGACAGATAGATACACACATAGTTCTGGAGATGCAGAGAAACAATGACAGAGAGACAGAAAGCATATGATGATTTACAAAATTCTCTTCACAAGGACCCTTAGAAGTATGTAATATAGATATTATAGCTCATCTTTTTTAGAGGAAAAATCTAGACACAGAGAGACAATTTTCCTTGATCATCCAGCTAGTAATTGGCTTCATCTCCATAGCAAATTTTACAGTGTCTTGTGTTTAGTAGGTTCTTTAAAAATATTAAATAGGGTTATCTTCCACTGCTTGGACATTTCTCACATAATCTCCTTAAACTTAAGCATAAATCAAAGCTAAGGAAATGACTTAATGGGTTTTCTATCTTTTATGCCCAGGAGAACAGAATATGTGTACATATGAAGGAAGAAAAAAACCACCAAAGTAATTTGAAAATACCTATTTACTCCCCAGTCTCTTTGTTGAAATCTGAATCAGAACTGGAATTATGATATTCTATATAAAGCTTCCAGTGCTATTTTTTAACCTTAATTTTTACATATGTCTACAAACCTTATTTTATATTCGTAAAAACAAACTCTCTAATCTATCAGTTATGAGAAGAAACGAAATGGGTTCTATAGTTTGCATACTAATGACTTTCCTTTAAAGGTATGTAGTTAATATCTGTAATAATGAGAAACAAGGATTGCTCCTTGTATAGAGGCTATATTCTGTATGACATACCATTACTATTAGGTCATAGTCCGTTTATCAAGACATGTTTACTTAATAGGTTCATTCTAATCTTGATGTTGTTAAGATAGCTACTAGTTTGAAAGACATTTGGACTCTTTTATAAGCAGCATTTTCCAAACACTGTGGAATTTTCTTAGAATATGACAAAAAGGGAAAATAAACATTGGTGACATGTGGGGAAATTAGAACATTGATATACTGTTAGTGAACCTCTGAAGTGATGCAACCATGGTAGGCAGGAATATGGAACCATGCCCAAAAGGCTATAAAACTATGCATTCCCCATTTTTTTTTGCTTCCAAAATAATGTTTTATTTGTTTCTTCACACATATTTGCTTCTACTTTTTGGCAAGCAAAAACAGTGTTCTGAAATATCATTATTTATAATGTGATAATTAATCTTTTCAAAAAAGTAAATACATTTTTCATAAGTATGACAAACGATGTAAAACTGACCAAGTACTTTTAATGTAGAAAATGCTAACTTAGTAATGCTGATATTTTATGATTTAAGATTTAATCTCACACACTGGTCTAATTACAGTTAAAGAAAATTAAAACCACAGATTCTCTAGTTAAATTATAACACACATGACTTTGTTTAACTTTAATGCATATGAAGTGTGAAATGTGCCTGGATAGAATATAATTAAAATGTTATGAATTTTTTTTCAGATTTTATCTTAATGTTTTAAAGACAGTAATAATAGCTTTTTCCCTTTTAAGAATATTTTAGGACAAAAAAGTTTAGAATTAAGTCTGTTGTTTTCAATATACAATGAATCCATTTTGTACCATATAAATTTTGGAGTGCTTTATTATTTTGGAAGTATGACTGAATCTGTAAACCAGGTAAATTAGTTTATTCAATCTAATACTAGCTAGCATTTATGTACTTTCATATTTGCAAAGCACTTTACAGGTGTTATTTCATTTGATCCTCAACAACCCTATGAGGTAGGTGTTATTATCTCTATTTAACAAATGAGAAAATGGAGGGAGAGGTTATACAAGTTGCTTATGGTCATATAACTAGTATGTGGCTAGACAGGTTTCAAACTCCTGTCTGCCTGTCTTCAAATCCAGCACTTGAATCAGCTATACCAACCACCTAGCTGCCCCTAGAAAAAGGTTTTAAAGGGTATAATAATTCTGTTAATTTACTTATGCATTGGTATAGCTAATTTGTAAAAGCTTCTAATACAAATTCAATTTTCCCTTTACTCTGTATCTTTCTGCAAACCCCATTGTTGTTTTTAAGGAAGGTTTTCTAATACGTTTTTCCACTGCTTTAGAAAATTGTGTTGGGTCAGGTTCACATAAAAAAACCCTGTTACATTATCTACAATAGCTTTCAGAGGTCCAGCTGAATTGACTACAATGGCAGGACACTGCATATACATGGTTTCCAGAGGAACTATACCAAAATGCTCATTGCTTGGTGTGGAAAGCACACAAGCACAATTATGGAGAAGAGAGAGACTGTCTGTGTGTTTGAAAAAGACTTCAGGAATGTAACATGGCGGCTAAGGTTAAATTGGTTAGCTGAATTTTTAAATAGTATTCTACATTTTCCAGGAAGCATTCATCATAACCACCAGCCATTATTAGATGAACCTTTTCCCATTCCTGAAGATCTAATCTCCCATGGAGTACTGCATCTAAAGCTAGAGTTCAGTTTTTCTTTCTTTCATATCTGTTGATTGAACGAAACATAAACTTCTTCCTTTTGGGAATTAAATTTTCAAGATCTGAAGGCACTGTGTTGTCAAAGCTGCTGACATTCAAAGAAGGGTAGAGGACATCTGGATTGATGTGCGCCAGGGACTTGCAAGTATTTAAAAACAAAACAAAAACATTCACAGTAAAGCAGCTGTTGACCACAATGCAGTCCGTCATGCCAGTAGTATATTGGGAGTATTATGTATAGTATAGTATTATGGGAGCTCTATAGAGTCATTTAAGAAAAGAATTTCTCTGAGTGAGAAGTAAATCAGGAAAATGACAGTAAAATAGTATCTTCTTCCAATGTCTGGCCTGTTTAAACACTGATCTCAGGGTTTAAATACAAGCAGATACCTGTTTGCACAGGATTAAGTTCATCTCCTTGCTCCTCAGTAGCAGCATGTAGAGGTTCAGGTAGACCACATGGAGGTAGGCACACAGGGAGGTGCCGCGGCAGCCCCAGCCCAGGCTGTGGGGCAGTCAGTCTTGGGCACAGTGTGCCTGCAGCTGGCGGCTGTTTGAGAAGCAGTGGGCTGGGTCATAGTGTGCCATCCACACCTGGACACCACAGCCAAGAGACTGCCAACCCCGCCTCCAGCACCAGCAGCCTAAGCCAAAGTCTAGGTTTAAGAATATCACTGAGGAAACCCGAGGGCAGCCCTCCAGCCTCCCTTTGCATTCTAGCTCTTTTCATAGTGATTGATATTTATATATTGAGCCTCTTGAACTAGATGAGACATTTAATTAAGAAATGCAAAGGGTTTGGCCTGTTTTTTTTTTTTTTTACTTCAAGACATTCTTATTAAGTACATAGTATGTGCCCAGGTATTGTTATACAATCTTAGGTTACAAAGAAAGACAAAAATAAAGAAATAAACAAAAAGTCAGCATTGCAAGGAGTATATATAAATTGTTGTTCAGTCATTTCAGTAACAACTGATTTTTTGGCACATTTGAAGTTTTCTTGGCAAAGATACTGAAATGGTCTACCATTTCCTTTTGCAGCTGATTTTACAGATGAAAAACTGAGGCAGATAGATAAGTGACTTAGACAGGATCACAAAGCTGGGAAGCATCTAGACAAGAATTCAAATCAGGAAATTGTCTTCCAGACTCCATGTGCAGCAGTGTAACCATTGTGTCACCTAGCTTTGTCAATATGTAAATAACTAGGTATATTTAAGGAATGTGTATAAATCAGTTGAAGTTAATTTGAAATGGGAGGACCTTAGCAACTGGAGGATAACAAATCTCAAGGAAAGTGGAATTTAATCTAAAATTTGAGAAGAAAAGAAAATTGAGAGGTGAAGTTAAAGCACCATATTATTTAGGCATGCTGGCCCCAATGCAAAATCTCAAAGTCAGGAGATGAAGTAATATGTTTGACAAACATCAAGGTGGCCAGTATAACTGTATAGTAGAGTTGGTAGAGAAGACTAAGCAATAAGAAGTTCAGAAAAGTAGGAAAAGGCAAGATTATGAAGAGCTTTATGGACCAAAAAGAGGATTTTGTGTTTTAACCTAGACATAATAAAAAGCCCCTGAAGTTCATGGGGGTACAGGTTAGCTGCTCACACATCAACTTTAGAAAAATCACCTTAGAAGTGAAAATTGTATTAGACAGAGAATACCTGTGAGGCAAGAGATTGATTGCAGCAAATGAGGCAAAAGGTGAAATTTTAAAGAAAGAAACAAACATTCTATTAAAATGCAAAATATTATATTTTTGTAGATAAGGTAACTTCTTCAGTCAGCTAGGTGTTAGGGTGGATAGAACTGTAAGTGTGGGGTCAGGGAAACTTACATTCAAAGAGAGCCTCAGTCACTTACTAACCAAGTCCCTTGATCTCTGTCTTTCTCAGTTTCTGCAACTGTAGCTGAGAATGACTATAGCATGTCCTCCATAGGGTTGTTGTCAAGATAATGTAAGGTAGTATTTATAAGTGCTTGGCACATAGTAGGTGCTATCAATTATTATCATTAGGCATAATCTTGGTTGTGATTGGTAAGAGTCTTCAATATTTCATTTCAGAAATGTAGTTTAGGAGTCAACGAACTCTATTACTCAGTTAAATCTTTCACTTAATATTTGCTTGCCAATATTATTGCCAATATTATATAATTGTCAATATATAAATGCCAATATAAATGCCAATATAAATATATAATGTAATAATATATAAAATATAATTATATAATTTCTTTTATATGATTTCTTATAGTAAGGTAATATTTTGATGAGATCAATCTTTAACAGAGACAATACAAAGTTTCTCTTTGCCTTGCCATCTGTCCTTCTGTCCTCCAACTCTCTACCTATAATAACATATCTGGAGGCACTTCAACATATTTCAGGCCAGCTAAAGTCTAAGTGTAGTCCAAATTTACAGATGGGATAGTTATGAGTATACAAATTACAGCTGTGACTAAATACATCAGTACACACTGTTGATGAGACTCTTTTGTTCAGGCTTGATGATGATATGATGAAACAGGATAGAGATAATGGAATAAAATTATACTCACATATGCCTAATTCAGGAAAATATATCTCTGTAATCAGAAATACCAGAGCAGAAAATGGTCATATTCAAAGGCTACATTAGTTACCAAATGGAAGAATTTGGTCACCAAGGGACTGTACTAGAACTATTGAGTGAAAAAAAAAAAAGATTATTCATAACAATTAGCAAGAATTCATATATCTATATAGATAAGTATGTATCTAGGAACATAGATACATACACTTTCCCTCTACCTATATATGATGTATATATGTGTATGTATATGATATGTTCATATGTATAAGATACATCATATTTAACATATATATCTTCATATTTTACTGTCAGTGTCTTATATTTTGTGTCTTTCTGTGCAGATTAATACCACCATTATTAAGAAACTCCATAAAAAGTTTAATTTTGTCAATTCTTTTTGAAATTCTTCAGATCAATAATATTTGGGAAATTATGAGTTATTTTTATGTAAAATAAAGGATCTTCATCTTTTCTATTTTTGAAATTTTTAATTATTTTATATTTATATATATTTATATTTATATATATTTATATTTA
The DNA here is from genome assembly GCF_027887165.1 of Monodelphis domestica. NCBI lineage: Eukaryota > Metazoa > Chordata > Mammalia > Didelphimorphia > Didelphidae > Monodelphis > Monodelphis domestica. The sequence continues at coordinate 162,498,634 of NC_077232.1, forward strand.
TATATATTATAGAAGGAATTCATAATTTTATTTCAAATATATATCCTTTTCTCTCCTATCAACATGACGGTATACCGAAGTCAGGGTTAATAGAGACATAACAATTGGCCCCAAATATCGAGTTTCAAAAAATATATATTTTAACTATAGATGTATAATTTTTATTCTTTATATGAATATGTGCAATATAGCATGAAATTATCATTGATCAATCAAAAAATTTAATATCTATTGGTTTTAAATATTGTATAAATGGATATTACTAGTAAGGTGATGGCATGAGTCTGTGCAGCATCCCTTCAAAACAACACAAAAAATATACAAGGTATAAAATTACACAAATTGTAAGAAAAACATGAAGTATCAAATAATCCCATACAATGTATAGCCTTAACTAAAAGCAAATACTTTAACTATATGTACTATCTCCAGTATGTTGGGGACCCATTCCAGAAAACTTTAACAAGGCTTCTTTTAGAGTAGAGTTTCTTAATCTGGCTCCCTGGACACTATTAAGTTTTCCATGGAGATATCTGAGAGTAAAATAGAGTAAAACAAAGTTCCTAGTCAATTGTTAAAGGTAGTAATCAATACAATATATTTTACCTTATAAAAAGCAGGCTTAAGGAATGTACTTTCCCAGACTATAACAACAGATGGTCAGGGGAACTAGGGGATGTCCCCTCACGGATGGGATAAACCAGGTGCAGGATAAGATATACAAAGGAAGGTTCATCTTCCCAATTTATGGTACATCTAGTCTGTGTCCAAAAAGGCATGATTGCCCTGGTCAGTTTCCTCCAGTCATTAAGGCCTTATTTCACTTATTTTAAACTTAAAGCCATATATCCTTCATTAGCTTTGTATGAGTTCATTTTATCTTTTCACCTTTCTCACACATGTAAACCTATAAAAACTGTAACTTTGCCTCAAGGTGGGTTTCACTAGGAAAGGTGCCCTGGCCAGTTAGGTACATATTATTATTAATCAATATATTAATAAGCAAATATTGGTTCCATTAATTGAACTTCTGGGTGTCCAGACTCAGTTAATGAAGTGCCCCAATTCAAGAGGGCATATGAACTTGGATGGGGAAAATAATCAACTTTATATTCTTTAACTTCTAACTGAATTTTATAATTTTTCAGGCATTTTTAAATATTCTGAAAAAGGAGTCCATGGAACAGATTTCAAAAGTTTCTATGGCATAAAATGTTAAAGAAAAATCATGAAACCCTGTCTTACAGTTTTGACTGTTGTGACATTTATCTGTCACTTCTGGACAATGATTTAGCACCTCTCCTTTTTGCTCCTCATCAAAGAAGTGGCATTATCACATTCATTTTTAGATATCTGTGTGGGGAATATCCAACATTTTAGGACTAAATAAAAGGAGGGGTTCCAAGGCTGAGTGGACAAGAATTATAAATCCATGTTTGCCACTCCCCCTTAATATGACACAAAATGGAGATTTAGCCAACACTTTTCTAAAACTCTTTCCCTTCCCCTCTCCATGTGAAAAGGAGAGTGGAACCATTCATTCTAAGTGGCTTGTTAATGAGAAACCTATAGCAGTGGTTTAAAGAAAAGGCCTCAGGTTATGCAAATGCCTAAAATAATTTTTTTCAAGAATATATGTGAATACAAAGAAAACTGAGAGTGAAACATTAGACATAAAATTCATAGATACATACATACATAGACTGATAGATAAGTACATTGACAGATAAAATATTTTAAGTACTTATTTGCCACAAACTATGCAACAACTTAGGGATAATAATATAACATAAAAATCTTTCCTCAAGCGTCCTAAACTCTTATATGTGAAAACAACATGTAAAAAGAAACTGAATGGGGGAAGGCAACAGGGAGTATTGGACTGATTCAGATTTGAAATTATCTGGCATGGGTACTTCCTGAAAGTATTTATTCTTTTGGAAGAACATACCAGTGTAAAGAGGAAGCTGTATGGGATTGGAATATCCCAAGAGCATGAGGAAATCCCAAATAGCTCCAAAGCAGGGAAGTTTCTAAAAAAAGAGAAGGGAAGTTTGGAACATTAAAAAGTAAAGAAATTGAAAAAAATTAATAGGACAAAATCCTTAAATTAAAAAGATTAGAAAAAGTAACACATCAGTTCTATATTTGTCAAGGGTTTGAACTTAAAGAAAGGACACCAAATGATTTAATGATCCAGGATGATACTAAATTAGTGAGTCTATATGCCAAATTATTACTAACAATAATCTTGGTTATTGAAAACATAGGGAAATTTTTCATTGAAATATGTTATAGAACACCAACATTGAGAAAGTCCAAGCATTTGTTTCAATAAAATGTAATGTATATATTTTAAAATACCAATGTTAGACCAAGAGTATTGCCAAAGATCAATAATTGTCAATGAAATCCAAGTTAAATACCTAATATTAGATACTCAGTTCTGAGAAATGAAATAAAAGGAAATTACAGTTTGACTCAGTGCAAACACACTCTGAGAAATTTGACTATTTACCCAGTGCATACACTCTAAAGGAAACCCTCAACAGAAAGAAAAACCCCCGTGCTTTCAAAATCTGTGGAAACTGGCTGTTGAGAATTGAAATGTAGCTAAATCCACTGCATATGGCACCTTGGAGAAGTCAGGCACAGTATTCCCACTACCCCAAAGATAGAACTGAAACCCAACATATAAACAAAATCATGAAAAGGCCACCACTTCCTCCCTGCCACATGAGGAATAGAGAAAGAAAAGGCCTGACCCCAGAAAGCTATTTCAATTAAATGAAAGATGAAAAATATAAGATCAGAGGAAGACAGCAGTGCCAGAATGGAAATGTGCAAATACTCAAAGGCAAATATGAAAAGATGTCTTGATGAACTCCTAGAAGTGATCTAGAAGAGAATAAAAAAGAAGCTTATCAGAAAAATTAGAAAAGTAAATGAATGATAAGAAAATTCAACAGCTTTCAGCAAAAATTTACTGAAGAAAAGAGTACACACAACTTCTAATAGTGTCATTTCAGACAATCTGAAAGCCTGACAGCCTAGTATAATGTCTTCACAGAAGGTCAGATAACATGATGTTTAAAAGTAATTGACAAGCTAAAGGAAGAGGTGTGGCAGGGTTTGAAAAGTGAGGGCAGGGAATGAAGTCATCTGCTTTGCTTCCCTACCTGTCTCTAGGCTGGTGTTTTGCTTTGAGCTTCTCCTTATCTCATTTGGTCATCTCTGGCATGCCTCAGCCTGAGCCATGTAAATGGAGAATCAGATCTATCCCTAAAGTAAGAAGGGCTGAGATCTCTCTTTCTCTACCCCTGTTGGTTTCTCTCTTTACTAATAAATGCTTATAATCTGGTAATATGTCTTCAGGTCTTTTTTTTTGTTTGTTTCTAACAATGCTCTAGGGGAAGAAACATGCATTTAGTGAAACAGAAGACTTCTAGGTATTCCCCACAAATGACCAGAGGTAAAAAGAAAATTTGATGATCAAATTTTATATTCAAGTAAAGCATAGAAATGTAAAAAGAAAGGAAAAAATCTCAGTAATTCAACAGTAGTAAACAAATCACATTCCTATGTTGGAAAGCATTTACTAGGATACGTAAAATATTATGATATAAGAAATTTTCATGGCATTTAGTATACTTAATATAATCAAAGAGAACAATGGGGTTAAAGTGCTTGCATCATAAGATTAGACTATAATTAATATATTTAAGATATCAAAGATAAAAGAGACAAGACAATCAAGGGATGCAATGAGAATAAACTCATAGAATTATTGGATAAGGTGATAAATAAGATAACTAAGATATTTATGATACGTGAAGTACCTAAGGTACTTAAATCACTTAAGATACTTAAGGCATGAAAATGCTTAAGAACTCTATCACTGTTAGGATAATGAATAGGAGAATAGGAGCATACATAGACAGAGAGCATGGAATAAGTTGAAAAAGATGAGATGATATTGCAAAATGAAAGCAAAACATAATCAAGAGTTTATAAAAAGATATAAACTTGGAGAAGAGAAAAATAGTTAAATTTGAGGGTAAATTATCTCACATAAGTACGCATGTATAAGAATCAATGCAGTAGAATGGAAGATGCAGGTTGGTAGGCAATATTTGAACTTTACTCTCATCAGAATTGACAAAAAGTCCAAATACCTGTATGAACATGGCTAGCTATAGAAATCTATCTTGTATTATATGGAAGTAAGAAGGGGAAGGGGAATAAGAAAAGGATGGGATAGATAAATTGGAGGGTGAACTCAGGGACATGGTAATCAGAAGCAAAATATTTGTGATCAGGGAAAGACTGAAAGGACAGGAGGAGGTGAATAAATAGGAGGAAAATAAGATGGAGTTAAACAAACTAATAACTGTGAGCATGAATGAGATTAACTCACCCAGAGAAAGAAAGAAAGAGGATAGCACAGTGAATTAAAAGTAATAGTACCACATTATGTTGTCTACAAAAAAGGCAGTTAAAAGTAGGAAGACACATATAGAGTTCAGGTATAAAAGCTAGGACAGAATCTATTATTCTTCAGGCAAGATTAAAGAAGCTAGGGTAGCAATTATGATCTCAGACTGGTTATATGGGAATATTATTGTACCATAAGAAATGACAAACAAGATCATCACAAAAAAAGTCTGAAAAGACTTATATGAAATGTTAGGAAGTGAAATGCGGAGAACCAGGAGAATGTTATACATAGTAACAGCAATAAAATATAATGATCAAATGTGAATGATAACAATTATCAGCAATGCAAGGATCTCGTATAAGTCCAAGGGACTCATGATGAAAAAGACATATCAACTGCTCTAGAAAGAAATGATGAAATTAGAATGTACATTGAAGCAGGACATTATTTACTTCATTTGTTCTATGAGTTTCTTCTCAAGTATAGTCAATAGGTGATTTTTTTTTTTACATTATGGCCATGGCACTATGCATTGTATAGTAACACTTATACAACCTATATCATATTTCCTGTCTTCTTCAGGAAGATGAGTGGAGAGAGAACATGAAACTCCAAATGTCAGAAGCCAATCATAGAAAATTATACCAACATATCTAGAGAAAACCTTGGAAATTACTATTGCTAAAAAATCAAAGAAAAGATAAGAATATGAAGTTGAAAAAAATAAATATACTGGAATGCATCTAAGAAATCATGTCCTGAAAAGATCACTTGAATCAACAATGAAAATTCATGTACTTAACAATAAAATAAAACTGTTTTAACAATTTCTCCAAAATAAACCTTTGTCATCCTGGTCAAATCTATTCTGAACTCAGAATTTTTAAACTGCATCTTTTTAAATGCATAAAATGTAATGCACAGGATTAGAATTGGAATCATTTACATTGAAATAGTCTTATTATTTTAAATATCATTTAACCCAAGTAAAAACTTTTAAAATAGAGACATAAGAACATATGACATTAAAGATTTAAAAGATAAATAGGGAGGAAAATGGACCCAGAAAGAACAGCTTAGAAAACATACATTGTAAAAATATTCTTTTAAAATGTATACATTCATATGTTACTCATGTGTAGATATGTAAATGTGTTTATATGTTTATAGACATTGACAGAGAGAAAGTGAGAGGGATGAAAAATAGTGTCTGAAGAAAAATTTAATATTTCCCAGGTGATTCAAAAAAACATTATTTGCAATAATGATTTCAATCATTGTCAAAAGAGATAAGCTGTAGAACATTATTATTAAAGAAACCAGAGAAACAGTATCATTAATATATATTTTGTTTGTGTCCCCTCTAGCATTTAATAGAATGTTCAACTTCAACTCCAAATAATATAGGTATGAATTTTTTAAGAATTTAAGAATCCTGAATATTACCTTCAAGTAATTACTGTTTAAGGATATACTTTTCAAAAACAAGTTTTCCAAATGAACTCTTCAACTGTTTATTACTCAATTACTTTAAAAGAAGTTGCCAACCTATAAGTCCATGTATCTAACAATATTTTCTATTTGATTGGAGTAGGGTTTTCAAGCTTGTGGCTCAAAAACAAAGTTAGAATATATATATATATATATATATATATATATATATATATGTGTGTGTGTGTGTGTATTTCTTCTTCATTTCAAATCAAACCACCTAGGGCAATTCATTTCTGGTTGAGAATAATTAAAAACAGTAAAAAATGAATATGCTCAAAGATCCAAAATTGAAATTGAATTTAGTGGGAACTCTTTCATTTATTCAAAAATCAACATCTCTAACTTGGTATGCTATCTTTTTGAAATAGTGTGTTCAGAATTATTTAAGACCTGTTTATTCAACCAATAAATCTTTATAGAGTGATTATTATATACAAGTACTAGGGATAGAAAAACAAAATTGAGAAGAATTCTTGCCTTCAAGTAGCTTACAGAATAATTTGGAAAGACCACAAGTAGATGTTGTAAAAGGGAATTCTTTGTTTTCTTCATCTATTCAAGTTTACACTTGTGAAAGAGAATCCTTTATTCCCTTTCTCTGTTTTGAGTTAACACTTGTTTAATAATAACTTAAGTACTGCTACTTAATACCTCACCAGATTGTGGACACAGGATTAACTCTCCTTTGTCTAATTTTGAATGCAATCAACAAAAGCTTGAACACCCTATTTAGCACTATGTGGAATAACTCAAAAAACACTTAGTGAATTCATACCCTCAGATTATCAGTCAATCAGGAAACTGTGAACTCTTTTTTGATAAATATTCACCTTTCCAGAAGGTGAGAAGTGATTCCCACCAACTCTGCCCCCCTGGGAAGAACTGGGCAATTTGGAAGCTGTGATTGGCCATTGTGAAGAGGGGAAGAGACCAGGAGCCACTATAAAAGATCCTGAATTTTGGAGGCTAGGGAAATTGACTTCAAGAAGGAGTTGGACATCAAGAAGGAAGTTGACTTCAAGAAGAAGGTTGGCTCTCATGTTAAAGTCTCATGTTAAAGATAGTGTTTTAGCTCATCACTGAAGAAACATAGGAATTATAATATACAGAACTTCATTTTATGATGCCTTCCTCATTATGTTGGACTACTCTTACACATTAGACATTATAATACCAAGTTGTATATTCAAAAACTTTTCCCCTAATTTGGTAAAACTGGAGAATTTGAGTTCTACTACATTAGCTTCCAAAATTCCAAGGACACTTTCATGTTCAGGTGAAGAATATGTTAGTGGAGAACTTAGAGTATATACTAGTCACATTCAATTATGAAGGTACTAATTAAACTTTCTAGACCTAAAGTTGATTCTGTAAGCTACAATAATAACTCATCAAATCTCTCATTAGTCTAACCATTAGGATATTTCAACTATTACCCTAAGAAGTAATATGATTAATAATTTAAACAAGCCTTTTTATACATTTTCAAGATTTTCAAACTCCTCTATCTAATATAATGTGATCATTATATAAATTATGAGTGAAATAAGATGACTGCAATTATAATATTAATCTCATTTTATAAATGAAGATACTGACACTGAGAGGATAAATGACTTCATCAGGATCACACAGGTAGTAAGTGTTGAGATAAAATTTTATCTCAGGTCTTCCATATTTAATGTGCAGCAATCTTATACCATGAACTATCTAGCAGACCATTGAGATAGTGAAGTAGTTAAATAAAAAAGAGATAGGAATCTAAAGAGATGCCTTTGCAAAAACAAAAGATGAGAAGTAGCCATATTAATAAAGATCCTTTGTCAACCTTTATCAATGGGGGTAGAGGGAACAAATGGAAATTATAATAGGACAGTATCACATATCACATATATAAAAAGCAAAAGGTTCAGCAAGTATGAGATGATCAAAAATACCATTAGGTTTGTCAAATATAAACTTTAATGAAAGCAGTTTCCATAAAGTAATATGTTAGCAGCTAGGTAAGGGAGAAAATGAGTAAAGGCTGATTATGCATGGAATGCACTGAATAAACCTAACAGCAAAAAGAAAGGTAGTCACTGAAGCTGAGGAGCATGTTCAGAAAAAAATATATATATATATAAATTAAATAACATAGATTGAAAGGTGAGAGAGGTGAGGATGTTAGCATGAAGAGAATAGGAGATTGTGATGGGAAATAAGAATGGCATTGCCAAAGTCAAACAGCAAAGGTTGTGAAAGAGCAGATGAAGGAAATTCCATTCTATTTAAAGCTTATTAGAAATCAGGTTATAAGATTAGAATGTGAGAGAGATAATTCTAGGAAAGAGTTAATCAGTCACTCAATAACATTCATTAAACGCCTACTATATGCTAGGCACTGTGTGACATGCCAGGAATTCAAACACTAAAAAAAGACAATTTCTATCCTTGATGAATTTATAATCTGAAGAGTTCAGAAACCATATATCTCAAATTAGAAGACACAGGTTCAAATTCTGTCTTTTTTGCTCATTACTTATGCATATGACTATGGATCCCTTCATTTGTCTGGCCAAACTTTTCTTCTCCATTTTAATATAAGGTTGTATTAAATGGTCTTCTGAATTCAAGTGCCATAGTGCTTTCTCATTGAAGGTTGCCTTCCATCTAGTTTACATACATATATACGTATATACGGACATATAGATGTGTGTATGTGTATTTACATATATGTCTGTATATCTGTCTATGTATATGTATACTGTAAAAAATAGACTTGAATACAGGACTACAATCCCCATAAGCCTTTGCTCCACTTCCCCAAAATGCTTTGTAATCTCAGGGAAATTCTCAGGTGGGCCAAGATCGAGAAGGTATTTAACCTAGTGGCAAAGGTTTTTGGGTCTCTTTTTGGACTTCCGTTTTGGAGCAGACATGGCTCTTTCCATAATGTAGGTGAGGTCTTACCTAGGCCTCTGGCCTAGGCATGTTTACTTATCCTGTATTTTCTTTAATCCTTAATCCTTAATAAACCTCTAAAAATTATAATACTCCTTGCAGAGAGAAACTAATTTCTACCTGCCTCAGTCTCCCCTAAATTTTAATCATTACAATACACATATGTATATATGGGTATTTATCTTGTATGCACTGATTTATGTGCATTATGTCTCACATATCAGAAGGTAAGTTCATGAGGGCAAGGAATAATAATGTTTTTTATATTTTTTTACAGAGTCTAGAACCATGCCCTAATTACAGCAAGCACTTCATTAATGCTTATTGATTTATTGGCTGGTCCTCTTTAAACATATAAGTACATAAAAAGGCAAAGAATTGAATCAATATAAATAAATTAATAAACAAAGTAATAACTACAATGTATTATAAGTTCATGGGGGAAAAAGCACAAGTACTGATGGAGGAAACTGAATGTTTCCTCCTGAATGTTATGTAGGAGATAGAATTTAAGTTAATCTTTGAAGGAAACTGAATTCCAAGAGGCAATGGTTAAGTGGAATGCATTCCAATCATCTTGATCAATTGTGAAATGCCAAGGAAATAGGGATGGCATGTTGTGTATTAGTAACAACAAAAGAAACAATATGAGTATATCGTAGAACCCTATAAAGAGGAGTAAAGTATAATGTGCTAAATATAAACATATGGAAATATATCTAAAAAGAGCAAGAAAATAATACTGTTTGACCAGATAGAAGTCTAAATGATGGAAAATGCACAGAATTTATAAGGAAAGAAGATAGATGTCTTTTCAAAGGCATTTAGTTATTCCAGATACAATGTTATTCCACAGAGGAAAATGACCTTAAAGTGAATATGAATGCCATCTGTACAGTATCTATAAATATCCTTAAATAGCTTGCTCAATTTTATTTGACATGGTAGAGTTTTAGGTGTGCATAAATAATATGTATGAATTTATTCCTCATAAGTACCTATGAGCTTTTAAAATATTTATCTCCAAAGATTTTCATTTTATAATCTTGATAACATTTTCTTTTAAAATGTTGAAAATAGATGTTCATTCAAAGCATTTTGAATTATGCCCCATCTGGAAACTATTTAAAATCTATCTTAAGTGTTCTTAACACCAAGAAATATTTACATACATTTGTTATACTGAATAGAATCTGTATTTTACAATTATTTTCCACCTTATGACATTTAGCTTTTTTCCCTTTAATTCATAATATCTATTTGATAATATAAAGCAAATGACTTACAGATCTCTACCACAGAAATATTGCTACTTCAGTCAAACTATTTCTTCTTTCCCCTCTTTTTGTTCACTTTTATTCTGATGCTTGGGGGTGTATGGGGTGCTCAGGGAGGGGTAGTATCTCTGGTATGGAGGCCTTGTCGTGCCCTCCTAGGGCAGCTCTCCGGCCTCTGACCCCCACCTGACACCCAGCTCTCACTTGTGCCTCCCAGTAGCTGCTAGCATGTGGCAGTGGCCACACCCCGGGCAATGGCTTCGCCAGGCCGGCCAAACCTTGTGAGGGTAGCCATCGGGTCATCGACCCATGGTGAACCAGGGCTTTGCTCACCCAGCATGTGAAGACTGCTTCGATTGAACAGATGGAAGAAACCAATAAGAAGGTTCAATGGCTGAGAGGGCGACTTAGTGAAGCACTGTGGAGTGCTTAGGGCGTGTTGGAGCACAAAGGACAACACGGCCATCCACATCAGGACATTACTTGATAGAGAGAACACCCCAAGACCTGAGAGAAGAATAGCTCTAATCGGTAAAGAACTGGCATGATATAACATCGACATCACAGCCTTAAGCGAAACATGCTTACCAGAAGAGGGATCACTCAGCGAACCCACCACTGGATACCCCATCTTCTGGAAAGGTAGAGCCTCAAATGAAGACAGAATCCACAGTGTTGGCCTGGCCATCAAGACCAGTTTGCTCAAACAGCTGCCAGACTTGTCTGTGGGCATCAGCGAGAGGCTCATGAAGATCCTTTTGCCTCTCAGCAAAGACCGATATGCCATCAGCACATATGCCCCAACACTGACCAGCACAAAGGAGACCATCGAGCAGTTCTACTCTGACCTGAGTACCATCCTGCACTCAGTGCCCACCAATGACAAGCTGATACTACTGGGAGACTTCAACGCCTGCATTGGCCAGGACCATGAAAGATGGAAAGGAGGGCTCGGCAAACACGGCGTGGGTAAAATGAACAACAACGGCCTACTGCTACTCAGCAAATGCTCAGAGTTCGAACTCACCATCACGGACACTGTGTTCAGAATGGCGAACAAATATAAAACAACATGGATGCACCCACGATCAAAACAGTGGCATCTCATTGACTACATCATTGTACGCTGGCTAGACATCCAGGATGTACAGATCACCAGAGCCATGAGAGGAGCTGAATGCTGGACAGACCACCGATTGGTTAGAGCAACTCTTCAAATGCGCATTCCACCTCACCATCCAAAACGCACCCAGACAGTTCGTGCATTTTACAACATGAGTTGTCTTACAGGTCCCTCTTATTTGCAAACATTCCAGTCCTGCCTGGACGACAAGTTGTCTGCCAAGGGACCACTCACTGGAAGCTCAACTGAGAAATGGAACCAGTTCAGAGACACAATGAAGGAAACATCAAAGGCAGTTCTAGGCCCCAAACAACGCAACCACCAGGACTGGTTCCACGAGAACAATACTGCTATTGAAGACCTATTGAGCAAGAGGAACAAAGCCTTTATGGAGTGGCAAAATAACCCAAACTCTGCTACTAAAAAGGACAGATTCAAGTCTCTCCTAGCCACGGCGCAGCGTGAGATCAGGAAGATGCAAGACTGATGGTGGGAAAAAAAGGCAGAAGAAATCCAGTGGTTTCCTGATATGAAAAACTACAAAAAATTTTACAGTGCCCTCAAGACTGTCTATGGGCCATTAAAACCCACCACCACTCCCTTGCTATCCTCTGACGGTGACACTCTCATAAAAGATAAAAAAGGCATCAGCAACAGGTGGAAAGAACACTTCAGTCAGCTTCTCAACTGACCCTCTTCAGTCGACCAAAGAGCCCTTGACCAGATCCCCCAAAACCGCTCCATTGAACAACTTGACATCCCTCCTTCAATAGAGGAAGTCTAAAAAGCCATTGAACAAATGAGTGCAGGCAAGGCACCCAGTAAAGACGGGATCCCAACCGAGGTGTACAAGACCTTAAATGGAAATGTGCTCCAGGCATTCCATATAGTGCTAACCAGCATATGGGAAGAGGAAGACATGCCCCCAGAACTCAGAGATGCCTCCATCATAGCCCTATACAAGAACAAAGGCTCACGAGCAGCCTGTGACAACTACAGAGACATTTCACTACTCTGCACTGCAGGAAAGATCCTCGCCCGTGTTATACTCAACAGACTCCTGTCATCTGTTTCAGAGCAGAACCTGCCTGAATCACAATGTGGCTTCTGATCAGATTGCAGCACCATCGACATGGTCTTCACGGTGAAGCAAATGCAGGAAAAATGCCTTGAGCAGAACCTGAGTCTCTACATTGTCTTCATAGACCTGACAAAGGTGTTCAACACAGTGAACAGGGAAACATTGTGGGTGATCCTCAGCAAGCTCGGTTGCCCAGCAAAATTTGTCAAATTGATCCAGCTCTTTCATGTCGACATGACAGGGGAAGTCCTATCTGGTGGAGAGACTTCCGATCGCTTCAACATCTCCAATGGCGTGAAACAAGGCTACGTCCTTGCTCTGGTGCTATTCAACCACCACCTATTTTTCACCCAAGTATTATGACATGCTGTGATGGATCTAGATCTGGGCTTCTACATCAAATACCAACTGGATGGCTCACTATTTGACCTTTGCCCCCTGACTGCAAAAACAAAGACAACAGAGAGACTCATCCTGGAAGCTCTCTTTGCAGGTGACTGTACTCTCATGGCCCATCAAGAAAATCATCTCCAAACCATTGTAGACAGATTCTCCACCGCAACAAAACTGTTTGGCCTGACTATCAGCCTCAGCAAAACAGAGGTGCTATTCCAACCTGCATCAGGGAGGCCAACTAACCAGCTGTGCATTAAAATCGACAGCCCTAAGCTTTCTAATGTCAACACTTTCAAGTACCTGGGCAGCACCATCACCAACGACAGGTCCCTAGACCACGAGATTAATGCCAGGATCCAAAAGGCCAGCCAGGCACTTGGGAGGCTGCAAAGTCCTCCAACACAGAGGTGTAAGCACTGCGACGAAGCTCAAAGTGTATAATGCAGTGGTCCTCAGCTCGCTCCCATACTGTTGTGAAACATGGACACTGTACCAGAAGCACATGAAACAGCTGGAGCAATTGCACCAACGCTCCCTCCGGTCAATCATGAGGATCCAATGGCAGGACCAAATCACCAATCAGGAAGTCCTCGACAGAGCCAACTCCCCCAGCATCGAAGTCATGGTCCTCAAAACTCAGCTACAATGGTCTGGACATGTCATCCGCATGGACCCACAGCGAATACCAAGACAGGTATTCTATGGTCAACTGTCAGCTGGACTCAGGAAACAAGGCCGACCAAAGAAAAGATTCAAGGATCAGCTAAAGTCCAACTTGAAGTGGGCTGGCATTTTACACCAAAGCAACTAGAACTCGCAGCCTCTGACAGAAGCAGCTGGCGAACCATATTAACCATGTCGCCACCACCTTTGAAGATGAGCGACGTCGACATCTTGCCTCTGTGTGTGAACGCCGACACCAGACAACAACCACACCTCCCATAACAACTGGAGTCCCATGCCCCATGTGCCACAAAATTTGCACCTCAGCCTTTGGACTCCAAAGCCACATGAGGGTACACCATAGATGAAACTGCACAAAGACGATAGTCATTCTCGATCACGGAGAGACTACCACTACCATTCTGATGCTTGATATTCTCTTCTTCCCTTTTTCAAGATGAGTTAAATTCTTATTCATTCTTTAATGTCCAATAGTAATTTAAATTGATACTTTCTCCAAGAAGGCTTTTTTGATATCTGTTGTTGCATCTTCCCTTTCAAGTGTCCAACAGAAGTTTGCTTTGGAATTCTCTAACAAATGTACCATGGAATAGTGTGGATCACTATTAAAAAAAGTATAAGATGTATGAGAGCAAATAAGTGAGTGCTTTATCTGAAATTCTTATCTACTGTTAAACTTTAGTTTTATTTAGTGTTATATAGAACAAATGGTTCTAGTTAAGGGAAGGTCTAATTTAATGCTTGTGGAATAAATTCTAATATTAAGGGAATTGTGGATTGGTTTCAAACACTGAATCTATTTTCTTCCTCACAATGGACTCCTATGCTCTAGAGCAGTATTGACAAATGTTTTCAAGATTACATGCCCAAAGTACAACTTCAAGCTGTGAACCTGCCGCATTATCCTAGACAGCAAAGGAAGGAAGTGCTCACATTTGGATGACTGGACAGAGGGATGGAGCATGCAAAAATGTCCTCAGAAATAGTAAAGAGGGGGAATGGAGCAGCCCTCCTCATGTTACCTTGTCGCCCATGCCAGGGCTTCACCAACATGGCTATAGAATCATGATGGTACTCTGGATTGGATTGATCCACAAGCTGCCTGGCCTATTGTGGAAGGAGTTATGCTCTCTTTCCTTATATCATTTGACTAGTTCAGCCCTTGCTTCATCACTCCAGTGGTAAAACATATATAAAACATATTGTTTTGATACATATCATATCCCTATCCAAAAGCAGGGCTATATAAAAAAAAAATACCCATTTTATAATATGAATTCAGAGTGGAAGAGATGTGTTTTCTATACAAAAATGCTAAATCACAAATCTTGTCAGAATGATTTAAGAATTAGTCTTTTAACTTATAATGAATTTTATAATGACTCTGTGAGATCTAACAGTTAGAACTCATGTATGTACATACTATATTTGGCACTTCACTATCCAAACAACCTTTAGGACATGTCTCAATAAAATGGTCTAGACTTTCGCTTGTTATTTTTTTTCCCCAAGGTTTCTTTTTTTGATGCACAAACACATTTTGTTACTAGTAGACTCTGCTCTTTCTACTATATGCCTTTTATTCTCTACAACTCATAATCTTTTTCAAACATTGATATGTACATTTCAAAGATTATGTTATCTACCATAAAAGAGAAAGAAAAAATAGAAAAGACAGTTATACTGTTGTTTTTAAGCAAGATAAACCAAGGGAGAAGCAGTCTTTTTTAATAGTGGAAGGAATAGATACATCAATGAATACAAATTATATATGTATACCCAGATATATGTGTATATACATATATTCACCATTAAAATACATTTTTCTTTAAATTTTACCTTTTTTACTTTCATTAAGTAGATTTTTAAAATCTGCTTTCTCAATTTATGTTTCTTGATATTTTAAAATATTCTTAGATTTTTGTACTTTTTTGATGCTCTATTATGCACCCCCTCTTCAACCCTACCACTATTTTGTAGAGTGATGTATGGAGAGAGAAAAGGAACCACTAAGATTTTTTCACATATTATTGAAATGCAAATTTTTTTACATCCTCTGAGTTACCACATGTGCAGAAGTAATCATAATTATCAAGGACTACCACAGACAATTTTTATAACTTTTGTAGATGTGAATAAGGAAAAATATATATGCATATATACACATACATGTTATATTTGTGTATATGTAAATATTAACCCCTTCCAATTCTCCATAAAACATTTTACCTCAGATTTGCCTCTCTCAGATTCTAGCATTTTGTCAATTTTTTCTTCACCATCTTCAAATTCAATTAATATTAAGCATGGAAGGTATATTCCCCAAAGGACAAGAAAGAGGTGAAACTAACGACTTGGTTAATTCATCGATTGGATAATCACTATGGATTAAATCAAAACCTTTACCTTTCCTTTCTGCATTAAAGTCACACGATAGATCATAGGGGACTTTAGGCTCTAGAAATTTATGCCAGTGGAGTAAAAGCTTTGGCACATTCTTTCCAGTTGGAAAGGCTTGAAATTCAGGCACAGAGATAAACTTTGTTTCTTATCCAAGGATCAACCTAACTAAATAAAAAAATCATCTTTAGAAATCTGGGCAGCAGATGTATTTTTTCCCTTCTAGAGCAACACATGTAGAACATCTATAAAGGCAATGAGTATGCTGAGTTGAATTGGTGTAGGGAAAACTAATGATGATGTTGCAAAAGTATTGACATGTATCATCACTTTTTTTATTTAAAAGCATGCTATAATTAGACAATATACCTAAAAATGTATCTGACGAATTGATACTTCAATGCTATGACAGGCTTAGAAAATAGATATTGGTTAAACAACTTTAAAAGATATAATATTACACAGATAATTTAATTTTCTGTTCTAAGATACTTCATTTTTAGAGATCTGTTAATCAACAGTCAATCAACAAGTATTTATTAAGCACTTATGTGTCAAGAACAGTTACAGATTGTCTGTCAGTTTCCATCTATAATTTGCCAACATTTCTGGGCAGACACGTATATCTATTCAGCTGTCTATCCAAATGTGGTCCTCAATATAATTCATTCACTCAAGCTCTCTGGTCATTCTGGAACAGTTTCTTGAATGTACTAGGGATTATATTAATAGCCTGTCCTTTTACAGAGGTGGTCTTCACCTATCTTGTATAGATGTCATACCCTTAGCCAGGATTAATAGAGTTAATGTAGCTATTGGAAACTTGATTAAATATTTAACAACACTGGGAAAGTTTATATTTTAATATGTATAATTTTAAAAGATTATTATAAAAGAAGCCAGGACTGCCAGTATACTGCCCAAGTTTAGCTTTCTTTCCAGATGGATGTTTCAGTAACTGGACTACATGACAAAAAATGCCATTTGGCATCATTGCAGAGAGTTGGCATCAGGTTGACTCAGGGTTGGATTAAAAGATGGAAATCATCAAGGATTTAGCTAAACCACTAGGCAGGAATCTCATATTTTTTCTCCTTTTTTGTCATTATGCAATGGGTAGTCTGACCCTTATATAAATCATCTGCAAAGATAAGAAAGAAAAATCTTTGGGATAATTTTTAAGTTATTACTTTATAAAATCAGCCTATGCTTATTGGACATTTACTCTATAAGAAGCCCAATCATAGGCACAAATTAACCAGATAAAAATTTCCCTTTTGTTATCAACTCATTGGTAACACTAATAACCAATGTACTTGGTCATCACTTTCAAAAATATAGCACACCAAATATATTGTACAAGTTAAAGCATCCTATAATTTTACCCTTTGGAATTAATTCTCATTACATCATTAATGACTTTGATTCCTTTCACCCTTCACCTAATTCTAGATTTTTGCAGAAGTTTCTTAGAAGGTTAATTTGTCTTCTTTCTCTATGACTCTCTTTCGATCTATATTATTATACCATGGCCACTCTGGCCTCTTTCTTGCTTAGGGATGATCATTTCATCACATACCCAAAAAGACCTCCAATGAAGAGTTCTGTCTGCTAAATTAATGGAAAGCATTTTATTCTCATTTAAAAAAACCTCCACAACATGAATATAAGTCACTTTTTAAATATTTTGCTCAGCCCAATCACCTCATGTCTTCCATGTAGTAGTCAGACTGAATTTCATTTACAATCCTTTGTTGTTCTGACTTTGTATTGTTTCTCATGCACTATGTTATCCAGTCTTCTTGTCAATCTTTATAACCACAAACTACCTTCTTCATAAGGTCTTCCAAGAAGTTTTATCTAAAAAACTGCTATTCTAACATGCAAAATGTTTTTGTTATCTGATATCATTATGTTTATTTTCTTCTTATCCATTCATCACATCCAAATTACATCATATTTATCTGTTTTATATTGTTATTTGCACCAGAGAAAAGACATCATATATTTTTACATTTATATTTTATACAGATGTAATATAGTAAGAAAGTAACAGAATATTTGTAGAATGGATTAGGGATTGGATAGGAGAGAATGGAAAAGACATTTTTTTGGCCCCAAATGTCTGCTTTATAATGAAAGAATTCCCCAAAGTGCCAGTTTTAATGTATTTGGATGAAATACAAGTATATGCCATTGGTGGCAAGAACCCAAGTCAATATGCTTCTAAATCTGTTTTGATTTCATTAAAGAATGACTAGGCACATATTTAAGAAGAAGAAATATTATTAAGCTCCTACTATGTGCCAGGTACTATGCTAATATGATAATCTTATTTGATATTCTATTTAAGGCTTATCAAAATATTTATTTTGGTTTGTCATTAAATTCAAAAATTTTATGTGAGCTGAAAATAATGGATTTATCTTTTTCTGAGAGGTTGGATTTCCATATTTTTCTTGTTTGGGGGATAGTTAATGATAAAGGGGAAAATGTTTTATATTTCCTTATAAGGATCTTTTAACAGTATTTCTATAACTGGATGTAGTTGTGAGCCTAGTTTAAAAAATATTTAAGAAGAATTGATTGTCACTGGAACCCATGGTTGGATAACTAAGCTAGTCTTATGAAAGACATATAAGAACCATTTTCTGATGAAGTTTATTGGCAGATGCTAATTCCTTCAAATGGCAGGTGAAGCTTTCCAGAGAAACAGCAAGCAATATCTGTGGAGGTAGAGAACAACAACAGTATAAAAAATGGTGAGGGGGACATCTGGGTGTCTCAGTGGATTGAGAGTCAGGCCTAGAAATGGGAGGTCCTAGGTTCAAATCTGACCTCAGACACTTCCCAGCTGTGTGACCCTGGGGAAGTTACTTAACCCTCATTGCCTAGCCCTTAATACTCTTTTACCTTGGAGTCAATACATAGTATTGACTCTAAGATAGAAGGTAAGGGTTTTTTAAAAATAGTGAGAAATAATCAGGTGTTGGAAATGCAGGTCCATCTGTGATAGAACCCAGAGAGAGTTTTTCCTTTTCTTTTTGAGACGGTGTTCCCCAGAATTTTGTAAATAATAATAATAATTTGATAATAATTAATATATTTAACATTTAGATAGTGTTCACTACTTGTTAGATGGTACACTAATTGCTTTACAATTATTATTTTATCTGATCATCCCAATCACCCTGGGAGATAGGTTATTATCCCAACTTTATCAGTGGCAAAACTGAGACTCATTGACATGCCCAGGATCACATAGCTACTACATGTATAAAACATGTTTTGAACTAACATCTTCCAGAATTCAGGCTCAAGGCTCTATTGATCACTCCATATAATATTTTAAATATATATTTATTAATATTAGCATTCACTGGGTTATTATATATAATTATTTAATTTATATATATACATGCATATATACACATACATACATAGATACATAACTACTTGATTGCCTCTTGTTTAATTTGCTCTACTGACCTGATTAAAATATATTTGATGTATGTTTTCTTCACAATGTATTGTTAGAAGATGCACTGGATAAGGTCTTACATCATATTTGCCTAACTATGATTAACCAAAATACTATATACTGGAAATGCTATATTGTGTCTATCAAGTTCCAGAGTCATATAATAGCAATACTGATAATAGGAAAGCATGGTGGAAAGAACACTGGTTGAAGAGTTAGAAGGCAGCAGTATCACATCATGCCAATAAAACTGGTTAACATGATTAAAATGATAAATGTTGGAAAAGATATAGAAAAATTGGGACATCAATACACTATTGGTGGAAATGTAAAACTAATATACCCTTTCTGGAATGTAATCTGGAACTAAGACCAAAAGTCATAAAAATGTGCATGTCCTATAACAAAGAAATACCACTACTAGATCTGTATCCCCCCCCAAAATAATTCAAAGATAGGAGAAAAAGACCTATTGATGCAAAAATATTTATAACACAATTATTATGGTGGCAAAGACATGGAAAAGGAAGGTACATCCATCAATTGGGAGATGATGGAACAAATTATGGTATATGCTTTTGTTATCCTATTGTGCCATAAGAAATGAGAAACAAGATGATCACAAAAACCTGAAAAGATTTATATGTAGTTATAAGAAGTGAAGTGAGCAGAACCAGGAGAGCATTTTACACAGAAATAACACTATATGGTGATCAACTGTTAATGACAGCTATTATCACCAAGGAAAGGGGAGGATCAAAAATAACTCCAAGAAATTCATGATGAAAAAGACCATCCAGCACCACAGAAGGAATTGACAGCATCTAAATGCATATTGAAATATATCATTCATCACTTTATTTCCTTCATTACTTTTTTCCTCTAAGCTAAGCAATATGGATCTTGTTTCACATTATGATGAACATAGAAATATGTATTCCATGATAACATATATTTAGTGTATATCGTATTACTTGCCTTCTTGTAGAGGAAGAATAGGAGTAGGACAGAAAAACCATGGATTGCAAAATGTCAGAAAATCATTGTTAGAATTATATCATTATGTAAAAATAAGTTACAAGATTTAAATTCTAATCTCATTTCTTCAAGTGTGGGTTTTGGGGAAAAATTAATTTCACTAAGCTTCAATTCCCTGAACTAAAAAATTAAAATGTTAGAAAGTTGGCCTCTGAATTTCCAAGCTATATTTCAGTTGTTCATTTTTTTAAATTGTCATGCTTATTTTTGATTATATACTGCTCTTATTATCAGTGTAGTAGTGTCATCTGGATGCCACGTGAATACAGTTGGTTCAAATTATGAAATATAAATTAAAAGTAATGTTATAAAATATGAATTTTAAAGAATCCAATACAACATAGTATGTGCAAGATATATTGATATTAAGTCTACATTCAATCAAAATAGAAATAATTTTAATATGACACCTAAATATATATATATATATATATATATCCATATGTAGGTATAAGATGTTGTTGATTTATCTTTAAATTGACTTTCTTCTTGCTTTCCACTTCTTTGTGCCTTTAAACAAAACATATCAGTGTAATCGTCAATTTGGCCCATCACCATCCACTTGAAGCAATGGACAGATTAATGAAGGCCAGATTTCTGTCTTCTTTAGTGGAGAATATAAAACTTTGAAGGGAAAATTTAGTTGCTATTCACTTCATTTTTCTTTTATGCAATAGAAATTCTCTTCCACCACTATTATTAAACCTAATTCTATTGAATTCAACAAACATTTACTATTTGCATGCAATTAATACCTTTAAATAGGTTCAACACACACACACACACACACACACACACACATATATATATATATATATATATATATATATATGCAGCATGCAAATGAGGTATGATAGACTTTCCTCCAAAACTCTTTTTCTTGACTTGGTCTTAACTTATGCCAAACGATCCCATCCTGGAAGATAAGGGTAAATCAAAGGGGCAGTCATGTGGCTTTAAGTTCCCCTCAGATTCCTCCTTAATGTAGAGATCCAGCTCATACAAATATTTCTCTTGTGGGTTTGAATCACCTATGGAGGAAAGCTGGAACCTGGAAAGCAAAGGGCTAAGATTAGACTAGAGAAAATCAGACATAAAAGGAACAGAGAAGGAACATGGGGACAAAATTTTAGTGTGGTCTCAGCATATCAGAAAGTCAGCTCTTCCTCTTCATATATATATATATATATATATATAAATATATATATATATATATATATATATATATATATATATATGAGAGAGAGAGAGAGAGAGAGAGAGAGAGAGAGAGAGAGAGAGAGAGAGAGACTGAGCCGAACTGATTTTATTGAGGTTTGTAGAAATGGGAGCTGCAGGATGTCAGTCAAAAATAGTCGGCACATCAGAAGTGTGAACATAGAAATGACAAGCAAATGTAACAGATGTCCAGGATAGTATAGCCAGGTACTCAAGTAAGAAGCACAAGTGAAATTCTCTCCTTTCCAACACATTTGCACCAGCTTATGCATATGTAAGTCTTTGATATTACAAAGGACATATAGAACTGGTCTGCTAGGTTTCAGACTGCAGATCATAGTAAAGGCTTGATTTCTAAGTTCCAAAAAATTTAAGACACAACCAATTTAAGGATTCAGAAATGAATCATGTGAAATATTAGAAATATATTCATACGTCTGGTCCATTAGCACTTTGCCCATTAGAGTCAGCTTTTGAATACATCTTTAATGCCTTCATGATTCATTATATTTGAAACCCTACACTTAAAGAGGAATAACCTTAATTTCAAAAGGCATATGGTCTACTACTTACTATTGCCATTCAGGAGTACCATCAATGAGTTCTTTAATCATCCCAACTGATATAATTAATTTTAATATGACATTTTTACTAAACAAAAATAATCATAATAATACTTACTGGTGCATTTGTAAATCTGAGCTGCATTTTCCCATAAAATGTCATATGGAATGGTGGGTAGAAACATAAATAAACATAGAAGTGAGCATCCAAGTAGAGAAATAGTAGTTTCTTTAATGTTTCCTACCTAAAATATGTAAAAATAATGACTCAATGAATTGATTATGGATATAAAATAGATACTCTGCTTGCTGTGCTTACAAAGTATTTTCAGTTTATATAAGTGAAGTGAAGCTTATAAGTGAGTTTCTCTTCAGGGTCAGGCACAAGGATACTAAGGAGACTCTTGTTATAAAAAATAAACTATTTATTGAGAATATAAGGATATAAAAGGATTTCTAACTCTAAAGGATTTTAATTCCTCTCAAAATAAAAACTCCCTGGTTTTGCAAGGCAACACTTCTCCTGTTTCCATAGGCTACAGTGATCCTTCCTGATCTGACTAACCCAAATTTTCCCTATTCTACAATAAACTAACACTATTATCCTTATAAGAAATATATAATTCTTAAGTTTGTCTCCAAGTTATAAAATAACAAAGGCCAGCTGGCTTAGCATCATCAAGAACCAAGTTAGGACTCTGAGTCTGCAACCAAAGACCAAGTTTTTCTTAGGTCTTCTCAGAGATAAAACAATCTTTGAAACAGCAATAGATAGTCACTCGTGTTGCTAAGTTGGAAAGGAAATCACTTAGCTGCTTCAGGTTTTTCCCTCCTTTCCTTCTACCTTCAGTTAGTGAGGAGAGAGAGAAAATATGATGTCACCTGCTCCCAGCACTCACAGAGAGAACAACTCCCTCTCTGAGAGAGCAATTGCCACAGAAAAAAATGTAATACCTCCCTTACACACTGTTAACATTTGAAATTGACACTCTGTCTCAGACCTGTTTCAAACTCCAATTCTTTCTCAAGTCAGCTTCTCCACTTTTTTTTCTCTAAAATAATGTAACATGATTTAATTTCTAATACCATCCTTATAATATCTGGGAAATTCATGAATTTAAAAGACTAAGTGTCATTCCCCATACATGAGTGGTCAAAAATATGACTAGGAAAATATCAAAGAAAGATAAACTATCAACAACCATATGAGACAAATTCTCAAATCAATCATAACAAGAATAAACCATTTCTGCCATATATTTAAATTATCACATTGAAAAAGATTACAAAAGGAACATATAACAAATATTGATATGACAGTGAAAAAAACAAATAATTATGCACTATTGGTAGAGTTGTGAATCAGTCTAGCCATTCCATAAAGCAATTTGAGAATATTATAAAAATTAAACTAAATGTTAGATGTCCCTTGTCACAGCTATATAAGTATTAGTCTTAATCCTGTGTTCAAAGAAAAAAGAAAAATGTCCATATGTGAATAAAAAAAAAGTTTATAGTTCTTTTTGTAGTCACCAAACAATGAATACTAAAGAGATATCTGCTTACATGAGAACGCTAAATGAATTGTGTTGTACTAATTTAATGAATCATTATCCTGCCATGAGACAAAATGAACGAAACTTCTAAGAAAGCAATAAAGACCTCTATAAACTGATGTAGAGTGAAGTGAGAAGCAGGCAAATAACTTGCACAAAAGCAAAAATATAAATTTTGAAATAGAGTACAATAAAGCAATGATAAAAAGAGTCCAGAGGAATGATAATGAAAGCTTTGATTTCATCTACCAGACAGTCATTAGACATAATACCAAATGAAACATACATTTTTGGACATGAATGTAGTAG
The DNA here is from genome assembly GCF_027887165.1 of Monodelphis domestica. Lineage (NCBI taxonomy): Eukaryota > Metazoa > Chordata > Mammalia > Didelphimorphia > Didelphidae > Monodelphis > Monodelphis domestica. The sequence goes on from NC_077232.1 coordinate 162,522,635, forward strand.
GAATTAAAGGATAACTATGTAGCACAATGGATATATGGTTGGCATGAAGTCAGGAAGACTCATCTTTGTGTTATCCTGGGCAAGCTACTTAACCCTGTTTGCCTCAGTTTCCTCATCTATAAAATGAACTGGAGAAGGAAATGGCAAACCACTCTAGTATCTTTGCCAAGAAAATCCCAAATGGAGTCATAGGCAGATATGACTGAACAACAACAATGAGGGAATTGTGCTTCATGGGCTATGCTGATTTGTTATACTTATTTTATTTTTGCTGTTTAAATAAAAAAGTGTGAAAATATTAGTGAGAATAGAAAAGATAGTATGCAAAATCTGCTAGATAAGATGGGAGAGTGTGAGATCAGGAGTTCATTCTGGTTCAACTTCCCAGATAAAATTTATTTAATATAAACATAAAGGAAGAGAGTTATTCATTTATTTATTGAATAAGCATTCTTTAAGCACCTATTTTGGGCCCAGCTCTATGCAAAGTGTTGGGGAGAAATTATCTAAGTTGTGTGAAATGAGAAGGGGAAAAACATGACCTCGAAGCAAATGACTGAATAATTTTTCCCCCATCAAAATTAAGTAAAGTCCTTAGCTGACAGTATTGTGAGAGGGATGTCACTGAATAGAGTTAAAAGGAACACTATGATTTAGAATAGCTGCTTTGATGAATAGGATAAGAAATTATTTAAAGAGGATTTCTTTGCTGCTATGAGGACTTAGTTGAGGTAAAAGATACAGGTAAAGCGCTCAATCAGAACCTTCCTATCATTAGGAGAAAATAAGGGAGCATTTCAGCTAATTGCCTATCCTAAAACAAACCTGGCATCACAAGTGCAAGAGCAACACAGAAGTGATGAGTATTGATCCATAATCACACTGACTTGAAGTTTTAGAACATGAACATTTTCTAAAACTTCAAGTCAGTGTGATTATGGAATTATTTGTTTATTTTGAGATGTAAAAGCTGGGGAGCAAAGATGTAACCTTATTATTTTATCACCTGGGGAAACTTGGCTGAGGAAATTGTGCCTCATTTGACCACATGATGCATTATATAAAAAAGTAGATAAAAGCAAAGAAGTCTGGAGAAATTGAAATTCATGTATATAGGAACTGTCTTCAAGTTTTTGAAGAATTCACTTTTGGAAGAGGGGTTACATTATGTTTTGTTTGACCCTGAGAGGAAAACTTAGAATAATGAGTAAATGTTTCAGCTTAATGAAAATTTCATTTCCTAACAAATAAAGCTATCATTCTATGGTTCCATGAGTCACTTAAGCTCCTGACATGCAATTTTCATATATTTATTAACAATAACTAATTCTTGCACTACTCTCCTCAAAAGGCTATTGTGAATAGTTTGTGAATTACACAAGGTTTTAATTAATTTTTTTATAAAACCCTTACCTTCCATCTTGGAATCAATACTGTGTATTGGTTTCAAGGCAGAGGAGTAGTAAGGGCTAGGCAATGGGGGTTAAGTGACTTTCCCAGGGTCACACAGCTGGGAAGTATCTGAGACACAATTTGAACCAGGACCTCCCATCTCTAGGCCTGGCTCTCAATTCACTATGCTCCCTAGCTGCCCCCAAAAGTCTTTATTCTTGTATATAATACTATGTATACAAACATAAATTCATGTATATTGTTACATAAACAGTATTATCTATCATATAGCTTATATCATAATTACTACTATATAATTTGTACATTGTATTTTATATTTAATAAGAAAATATAATTCTTCATAAATATAAATATATGTTATTGATATGTGTGTTTGTTATATAGATAAAATGTAATATAAATTCATTTATATTTTTATCCCTCTCATTATTTCATTTTTGGATAAAAAGTTGCTAATGTACTATATCCTGCACACAGGAAGTAACTAAGCCAGTTAGTCATTGGAAATCCATGTTGAAAGAATGAATAAATGAATAAAGATACTTGAAAGCAAGGTTTGACACAAATGGGGGTGGAAAAAACAAAAATGAGGGGTTAACAGTGGACTTCAGTCCTCATTTCCTTTTCTATAATATGCAGGGTATATGCTAGATAATATCTATTTAACGTTCTTTTTAAGTATAAACTTCAATGATGATTAATCTTCAGTTTTCTTCTAACTAGTTGTTTTATGCTTCATAACTGATGGAACACTATGTAATCCTGAAATAATTATTCTATTAAATGATTCAACTTGTATTGAAAACTCTTAAGAGGGAAAAAGTAAAATGTGTTTGCTTTAGTACATAGTGAGAAATATCTGATTTTTAAGAACAACAGAAAATGTCTTCTTTTATCATGAACAACAGGATGAATCACATTTATTTAGGAAACCTATTATATAAGTATTGGAAATAAAATGTCCTTCACATAAATATATTCAATTTGTGCCTATATTTCAGTTGTGTATTATGCCTCTGTAGCAGAAACATTGAGGCTATTTTCATATGCTAATAAGTTTAAAGAGAAAAGAAATATCATTGTATATTTTAAAAGCCTTAAAATGCTGGAAATAACATTTAAGGTAGCTTCCAAAGCATCTTTCTTTCAATAAAACATTTAAAATTCCCCCATGAGTACAAAAACCTGAAGTTAACACACTTAAATTTTGATGCTTTTATCATTTTATGACCTCTGCTTTGGTTAATATATTGTATTAAATTTTTGTGGGACTGAAATTTAATTTCCTTACTAAAAATTGTGACTTCCATGACAATGGAGTCTGCATCAGAGGAAACATGCACACAAATGAACAGTTTAAGATCATTTAGATCTCTGTTAGCTGAATGTATAGATTTAAAGTCTATAAGTTGGCAAAATCATTTCATCCTTTTCTAGATAATGATATAAGAATAATAGATACTTGAGTATGAAATACAGAACTATAATTCAAATGAGGGAAATTCTTCTGAAATTATGGTAATAATGATGAAGGCAAAGATAGTTTTTTTATCACTAGATAGTCAAAGATGAAATGTTCTTGCATGAAATTTTTAGGAAATAGATCCTTCCCTTATTTCTGTTAGGTGATCTATTGTCATAATCATAACTTCTCATCTTTCATTCATTCATTCATCATGTCATGTCTATATCATGATACTAATTTGTGTTTTTCTATATGAATTTCCTTATTATCCAGTGTAGATTACTTATAATAGCCTTTATTCTTCATATGTCTGCTCTGTTAAATATTTTGGGGGTGTTTTTCTATATTTTTCTCATTAGAAATATATTTTCCATACTAAAAAATTAATTTTAAAAATAAATGATCTCTGTAACATTCATATTACCAGTGATGAAAACATTTTCATGAAATTAATTAATAATAGAAGTTTTTAGCTGAGCATAATATTTCCATGGAGTGGGTAAGTTATTCTCCTTTACTAAATATCAGTTCTTTATTAAATGTTCCATTCATCATCATTATTAGCACCAATTGTAGCAAGAATATTTATTAACTGCTTATCTGTGTAATGCCTCAAGAGATGAATAAAGGAAAATAATTTTCCCTAACTTGAAAAAACTAGTGTAAAGCTTTTGATAGGAGGATTCCAAAAAGAAAAGAAAGAAACAGGAATATGTGTGTGCATCTACATATATAGCTATATGGCCATATGCCCTTGTGTTTGTATATATGTTTATATACATACTAATACATACACAAATGTACATGTATAATGGGAGAGAAAATCCCCCTACTCCCTCATATGAACATTAGATTTTAATATTATCAGTAGTCTTGAAATAATCATAATTGTAATTCTAAGATCGTTATAACTTTAGCATGCTTTTGTGAATATCATGGCATGAATATTAAGGTTTTGGATTAAGTAAATAACTGCTTTTGAATAACTTTAGTGTTAGCCCCACCTTTCAGTGTTGCTATACAAAGCTTCCTAACTTGTGATCCGTTATATTTCCGGATGCCTGACCTTTAATTTAGAATCTGGTACCACTCATCACCACCCACTCTTAGTCCAGGTATCACTACTTCCCCCCTTTCCATCAAGTGATTCTTAAATCATGGTCAAAAGATTTCTTTTACCAAATAAAGGGTGCTTTTTAGTTGACATCACCTATGGAAAAATAAGAAGAGTGTCCTAACTGACCTAGCCAATGAATACTGTTTCTGGGTGTCTCTATCCTTTGAAAGGTATGACTATTATTCTCATACTATTTTTGTACTTGTATGGAAAACTTGGGTATTCTTTTAAGTTATAAAAGAAGGCCTCTCACAATGCTTGGGGTCCTCTGGTCATGACCAGGGATCCAGCTTTGTTGTGGGACCAACCCTCCCATAATAAACCTATCTTTCTTCACTCCTGGGATATTTTGCTTATTATTTGTGTACCTGTGAGAATATGTGAACATTTATAGATGTAAAATAGCTTAAAACTTTATTCTTATTAAATGTAAAATGATTTAAAAAATTCTTTACAAAACTTTTTGATTTCCAAATTCTGTCTCTAACCATTCCACCACATTGAGGGGACAAACAATTTGATACACATTATATCTGTGCAGTAATGCAGAATACATTTCCATATTAGTTATCCTAAAAAGAAAACACAGACCAAAAAAGTCTGAAAAATGTATTAAAAGTACTATGCCTATATGTATCTATATGCATCCAGACACCATCAATTCCTATTCAGGAGAAAAATATATTTTTTAATCATAAGTCCTTAGGAATTGTCTTGGATATCTGTATTGCTGATAATAGTTCATTGACAGTTCATCCTTGTATAATATTTTTCTTTCTGTGTAAAATGTTTTCCTGTTTCTACTCACTTAACTTTGCATCAGTTCATTTATATCTCTCCAGGTTTCTTTTTAAAGCATCCTGCTCATCATTTCTTATAGCACAATATTATTCCATTGCAATGACATACAACAATTTGTTTAGCCATCCCCAATTGATCAACATCCCCTCAATTTCCAATTCTTTGCCACCTATCTACCTAGGATAGGTAAATTTATTTTTGTGACTGTCCATGTTTCTTGTCAGTCATTTTTGCAGAAGTGCCAACTTTTCTTGTTTATCAGAGATCAGCAATCATAAAGGAAGCAAAATAAAATGTGTGATAGGCTTTATTTGACTGAATCTTCTGCTGTTTTCTAATTAGTTTTTGGATGGGTTTTTACGTGCCTAAAGTGAGAGGTGAAAAATAAATAAGAATGCATTTTTAAAGATGAGAAAGGGAAATCAAAAACATATGAAATGGGCATAAAAGGGCAGGGATAAGTATTTTTAATTAATAAACCACAAACTCTATTCTTTTATTTTCAGATTTCATTAATATACATTTCAAATGGAAAAAGTTCAGGTGACTCCAAGGTGAGTGATATTCAGGAACCTCTAAGAGGCTTTCATGATCAAGTAAATGAAGAAAGAATACACAAAATGTTATGCTATCAATTAAAATTCATAAGTCTTATATTTCCATCAAGGAGGATTATTTTTGGATGACATTAATATATATTTAATAATATATATTTTTTGTTTTAAAGAATTAAAAAAAATCCTCCCATTCATTGGTTAGAAATTATATGGAATTCTACCACAGCCAGTTTGAATTTTGGGAAGTTTTTTTTAATCCCATGACTGTTTAAACAAAGGTTTTCTTTTTATTCATTTGAAATGTTAAAATATAACTGGAAGTTCATATTTAAGAGGAACATCACTAGGGACAATATTCATAGTCTTATATAGGATCAGAGTTTTAGAGCTAGAAAGGAATTTAAAGGTCATTTAATCTATCATTATAATTTTACAGATAAGGAAGCTGAGATGCCCCTTGTTACTCTAAAATAGTATATGAAGGATTACCAAATATATGAAATTCAAGATAACAAAATAAAGCACACATGAAAATGGATAAACATATAAGATTTATTACCCTTATTATCCTCTCTTCTTTCAAGAGGGGAGGAAGTTAGAAAGACTTTTTATTAGAAACTTTAAGTAAGAGTTACTGTTCTATGTTTATTATTATTATTATATTAAATATATATTTAGATAACATTAACTGTACTAGAGAAGGGTTTAAAAATATGTGGTTTAATGTAATCAGAAGTATACCTGTGGCAAATTTCCTGAAAGATTTTGTACATTCAGAGATGGAGAGGCAATAATATATATCACATATACATATATATATATATATATATACATATAATTATATATTATACCCTTGCAAATCAATTTGCTACTCATTGACAGATTGCTTTGCCTCTTCCTCTCTGCTTTAAAGAAAAGTTCCCTGTCCCTAAAGGTCAGGTTAAGTGCCAGTTCCTATGCATATCCTACTTTAATTTCTCTCCTGTTGTGTTCACAATCATATAATAATTTAATACTCATTTATCTGATTACATATTGTTTCCCTTTTTAAAAAATACAGGGTATTGGAAAGTACTGATGACAGTTTAAGCAGTAACTGCTTAAAATTGTTATAAAACATTCAAATCTACTCTCATAGACTGCTTGAAAGCAGGGACAATTTTATTTCCCAACTTTTAATTTCTAGCCCCTAGCATAAGTCTTGACAAATATTTGTCTCTTCATAAGTATTTATTGAAAAATTTAATAGGTCTTATTTTACTGTGTACACAAAGTACTACACAGTACTAGACAAACTCTAAAAGGCTTTAAAAGCCAAATAGACCTTTCAGACAAGATGGCAGCCAGAGCTCTCATATATCATCTCCAGGAAAAACCTAGAAACATGAAATCCAATGAAAAACTTCTTTCACTAAAGAAATTACACATATAATGGGTAAAATGAAATGAATTAAAAATGAAATATAAATTCTTGAGGAAAGAATTGGATGAAGAATGAGTAGCTTAAAAGAGACCATTGTAAACCCTATTGCAAAATGTAATCTATGAAAACTGAATTGACCAAACGGTAATTAATAACATGAAAAAGCAGAAAACATTTAATTTAAAAAAGAAGAAGCTATAAGGAATAGAAATGTGAAAAACTGACCCTAACAGCAAGTCAAGTGATAACTGAACTTCCATAATTCCAATATTTTTAAAAATCCCACATATATAATTTCATGAAATATAAGAAAACTATAAATATAATTTAGGACAAAAGACCAAAATGAAAATAGAAATAGTGCATTTCGCTGTCCAAAAGTAAATACAAAAAGAAAATTCCTGAGAATGTCATAGCCAAAATATAAATGTTCCTAATAATTTAAAGGAAATACTAAAAACATCAAAAAGCCAGTTCTGTACCAAAGAATCATAGTATAGAATAAACTAGACCTGGCAGATTCTACAGAGTTGATCTTGAAATAAAATATTTTAAAAGGGAAAAACAAGATGGATTTACAATGAAGAGTAACTTATTCTGCAAAAGTTAACTTAATCCTACAGTGCAAAAAAAAGAAAAGAAAGGGAAAAGCACCTCTACAGGGATAGATTTTTAAGCACCTCTGATGAAAATATCAGAACTATTGAGTAGTTTGATGAATTTGAAATTGATAATTTTGTATCCAATACTCATTTTATGTTCTGCAGAGTAAACAGAATCACTTTTTCTACTAATTTCAGAATTTTAAAAAAGCCAATATATTTTCATGTATCTGAGGACCAAGAGTGAGTCAATGGAATTTCTTGAGAATAGAAAAATGGTTATACCTAATCTTTAAAAACACTAATTTAAAATAAGTCTCTACCTCTTTGAAGCAGGGACAAGAGGCTGGTGCAGGACCCTGATCCCTATCCATCCCTTCCTCATAGAGGCCTATTATTTGGGGAGAAGGCCTGACTGAGGGCAATGGGCTAGACATAGGTTCTTCCCACTTATTTTTTGTTGTGGAACCTCTTGGGCCCTGGGTACATTTAGGGTACTAAAAGCATCATGGTTATGAAGCAGCTGCTCCTATCCCTGTCTAACAGAGGAGTGCCTCACTCTATTATTCTCTGATACAGCTTGCGGGGACTTATTAGAATCCAGAAAACAAAACTAATTGTAGCAAAGTCAGATAAATTCAGTGGAGGTTGGTTGGAGATGTCATTAGGTTCTTTGAGAGAGGAAGGTTCCTATGCCCAAAGGGTGCTAAAAAAAACTGTCTGCCCTTTGATCTAGCCATAGCACTGATGGGTTTCTACCAATGAGATAATAAGGAAAAAAGAGTTGTACAAAAATATTTATAGCCACTCTGAACTGGCAAAATATTGGAAAATGAGGAATGCTCTCCAATTAGGGAATGGCTAAACAAATTGTGGTATATGCTGGTGATGGAATACTATTATGCTCAAAGGATTAATAAACTGGCGGAATTCCATGTGAACTGGAAAGACCTCCAGGAATTGATGCAAAGTGAAAGGAGCAGAATCAGTAGAACATTATACACAGAGATTGATGCACTGTGATATAATTGAATGTAATGGACTGTGTTAATTTAGAATCTTTAACCCTAGAGACTACATTTCCCACAATCCACTTCTCCTTTTCTTGTTTGTGTGTCTCCATATGTGGGAGGAGTTTTGAGTGCCTTTTCTGCCAAAGTGGGTCTCTTGGGTTCCATGGCGGGAGAGAGAGGAGCTGCTTTGTAGTTTTTGCTAGCCTTACTTCCTTATACTTCAAGATAAATATTTAATGAATATTATTAAATATAATACTTGGAGTACTGGATATTAATTTTAATCTTAACAATTTTGGCAACCATGAATGGACTCTATAACTCAGCTTTTCTTTATCCTTTTCTTTAAATCTGGCAGCTCAGTTATACTCGAGCAACTTGGCAGTTTAAAACTGCTACTGGTTTGCAACCAAAGGTTCTTTTCCACTGGTAGTTTTCACACCCCTCTCCAGCCACTCAGCTGCCTTAATTTAGGGGACATGGTGGAGAAGATGGTCCCCACCCACAACCTGGAAAGCAGCCCAATCAGCCTGATTAACCATTCTTTCCCACAGTTTGGCCAAATCCCAGCTAAGCAGGCTCCCAGGCTGCCTCAAACTAGTACCTGAGCCAGGGCACCCAGGGCCCACCACAGTGCTGCACTGTCCTCCAGCTGCTGAAGCCTAGTCACACCTGACTTGGCTTCTCCAACCTGTGGCTTTAAAGCCGCTGTTGGCTCTTTTTTTCTCAGCCAAAGGTAGTTCCAGTCTGGCCCCCACCCCCACATTGCTGCCATTTCTGCCACTTCAGCTGCCACTTCTGCTGCTTCTGCTACCCTGATCTCCATTACAGATGGTGAGTATAAGCTTCCTAGGCTCCATCAGGCTCTTTGCCTTGACTGGGAGAATCCTAGCCCTCTCTTTTTTTTAACCACCCCATCCATGCCCCTAATGCCTCCCAGTTGTAGTTCTGACTCTGGGCCACTAGAGGTCAATATTCAGCACTGATTTTTTCCTTTCCTTTTCTTTTTCCTTTTTTTTTCTTTCTTTCTCTTCTCTTTTCCTGCTTAGCTATAGTGTTTTGTTTTGTTTTTGCTGCCAGTAGATGGCAACACTAAATAAATAAATAAATAAATGACTAAATTTTTTTCCACTTAAAAAAAACACAACAAAAATCCAATAAAATTGTAAAAAATCAAATAAGTTAAATAACCTCACCTTCTACCCCACCCCTTATAATAATAATTAAAAAAATAAATCAATTAAAATTTTTATTTTTTTTCCTTTTTTGACCAAACTGCTACCATGTATGAAAGCCTTTTGCTTTTTGCTCAATTAGAAGCATGTAAAATTCCAAATTACCTCCTCCTCCTCATAATTCTAGGACATTTTATTTTTTGGATTTTCATTCATGAGGCAAAATTTCTTCTATATGAGTGATTAAAAGAGCAATGCAAGCTGATATGAAAATTCAATAAAAATATTCAAAAACTTACATGATCCAATGAAAAATATTGATCCTATCCAAAACAAGTCTGAATTTTGTGAGCTTGTGCCTGAACCACAAGTAGAGGATGATCCTTTTTCTCCTGAAATGGAGATGAGACACCCTTCTCATGTATATCAGGTGCAGACCCTTCTCCTTCATACTCTGCAAAATCTCTCTCATGCTTTGCAATTTCTGGCTGGTCCAATATTATTTTAAGACGAATTGCCCACGGTGGCCTCATATGGACCTTGAAGAATAGCAAAACATTGCTTCTTATGTATTTTAAGGCCTAAAGGAAAAACAAGAAGAGGTCAATAATATCACAGAAACCTTGAGAAAACATATCCAAATTTGGAGGAAAAGACTGATAAACAAAAGAAAGCACATGATGATCAACTAATGGTGCTAGCCCCTCTCCATGAATCTATCAGTCCCTTACCTGCCAATTCTGTCATAAGAAGGGCCATATAATGATGAAGTGTAGGAATTTTCCTCAGGTAATGATGAACTATACCACCCAGAGAAATTCTTATAGGAACAATTGGAGGAATGATAATTATAATGGTGATTTCAGGAATCATAATTTTAGGACTGATAATAATCCTAGGGAGATAAATGAGGGACCTGGCAACTCATACCAAATGACCACACAACAGTATGTTTTGAGTGGAGCTTGCCCCTGAACTTCCCAGGGAGTTACTGCCCTTCAGGAGGGAGCCCAAGGTACTACCCAAAGATGAGTAAGGTTTATGGCAGGGTGAGGATGGGGCACAGGAATCAGATGATACAACCTTTGATTTTGCAGACCCTGATGTTTTACTACCTGTTGTCCCTATACACTGACCCCCCCCATACTAATGAGCCCCATGTAACATTAAAGGTTGGTAACACCTATTATTATTGCCTTTTGGAAACTGGAGCTTCCCGGTCTGTATTGAAGAGAACACCTGATTCAGTTTGAAGTTCCATTGGCTCAGTTAATGTTGGGGGGGGTATCAGGGACACATCTAAAGGTTCCCAAGCTTTCCCCTAGAATAGTGTCCATATGACCCCTTAGTGTGGAACACTCTTTCATCTTAATACCTGGCTCCCTTTTAAATTTTCTGCAGAGAGACCTTCTGTGAAAGCTTGCTCTCCAGATGGCTCTATGACACTGGAACTGCCTGATGAATCCTTAACTTTACTCCCTGTAATTCTTTCAGATACTCAAGAAACAAAGGAGACATCTAATTTTGAGATCCCAACTGATATACCTGAGTCTCTCTGGGTCACATCATCTTCTAATGTTGGCTTACTTAAATTGGCTGTCCCTGTCCAAATTCAAACAAAATCTAGCCCACCTCCTTCCATTCCTTAGTACCCTCTTTCAAAGGAGGCAATTGATGGTATTACACCAGTAATAAATTCCCTAATTGACCAAGGCAACATAATTCCCTGTAAATCTGAATACAATACTCCCACCCTGCCTGTTAAAAAGCCTAAACTGAGGCCTAATGACAAGCATCTCTATCCCTTTGTCCAGGATTTTAGAGTTGTAAACAATCATGTTATAAAGAGACATCCTGTAGTTTCCAACATAAATACTCTTATTTCTTCTATTCCTAGCACAGCTACATCCTTTGCAGTATTAGACTTGTGCTCAGCTTTTTTCTCTATATTCGTACATGAGAACTCCAGGAATATCTTTGCTTTCACCTGGAAGGGCTCTCAGTGGACCTGGGCTCATCTGCCCCTAGATTTTGTGGACAGCCCTACTCTGTTCACCCAATTCATAACTGCTGATACAGATGCCATAAAACTTAAATACATGTGTTTAATTAAGTATATGGATGATTTATTCTTGGCCTCACCAAACAGTGAAGCATGCCAAGTGGATAGCAAACACCTCTTCTTAGAGCTACATAAGAGAGGCCACAAGGTCTCCAAGGACAAAATTCAGTGATATCTCCCCAAGGTATAATATTTAAGCTTTATTTTAACTACTGGGTCTTATTTAATTTCTCCCAAACATATTGAAAATATCCAAAAGTTATGTGCTCCTACCATTAAAAAGCAATTGAGAGGTATTCTTGGAGCAACATGATTTTGTCAGCAGTGGATCCCTTGCTATGGGGCAATCACTAAGCCCTTTGTAGCACTCACAAAATACTCAATCCCTGAACCACTTAAATTGGAAACAGAATACCTAACATCTCTTTCAAATTTAAAATAAGCTATCATGCCTGCCCATGCTCTAGGCATACCAAATTATGATAAACCATTTACCTTATATGTCCATGAACAAAAAGGTGAAGCTTCAGGTGTTCTAACTCAACTTTTGGTACCTGCTCAATGCCAAGTAGTCTATTATTCAGCCCAAAATGACACAGTACCTTCCAGAATACAACATTTGTATATAACATTTGTATATACTTTTAGTTAAAGTTATGTTATTTGTGTTTTCATGATACATTGGGGAGACTGGTCTCCCAAAGGATCACAGGGCAGATTGTGTTGATTTAGAATCTTGAACCCTATAGACTACATTTCTAACAATCCCCTTATCCTTTTGTTGTTTGTGAGTCGCTGTACATGGGAGGAGTTTTGAGTGCCTTTTCTGCCCACATGGGTCTCTCGGGTTCCATGGCAGGAGAGGTAGGAGAAACTTTGTAGCTTTGAAGTAAACTAGCCTTACTTCCTTATACTTCAAGATAAATCTTTAATAAATATTATTAAATATAATACTTGGAGTACTGGATATTAATTTTAATCTTTATAGGACTTCTCCATTAGTTGATCATATGGGTCAATGGGGATATGATTGAGCATGTAGACTCTAAATGACCACCCTAGTGCAAATATCACTAACTTGAAAATAGGTTTTGATCAAGGACACATGTAGAACCCAGTGGAATTGCATGGGAATTGGTAGGGGTGGGGGTAGGAGAGGGAAAGAAGATGATTCTTGTAACCAAGGAAAATATTGTAAATTGACTAATTAAATAAAATTTAAAAAAAAGAGGGAGGAAGTTTCAAGCTATTGGGCATAAAGCTACTACAGGTCCCAGAAAAAGTCCTTGCTAAGCTTTACGATGACCTGAAGAAGAAACCTTTCTATCCAAACTTGATCAAGTATACAAGCTCTGGTCTTGTGGTTGCCATGGTCTGGGAAGTTTACAATGTGGTCTGTACCTCTAGGGCTATGGTAGGAAACACTGATTCAACAGTCACTGCTGCTGCCTCTGAGGAGATTTCAGCATTCACATCCACAGGAATATTGTCCATGTCAGCAACTCTGTGGAAGTGGCCCAGAGAGAGATCAGCCTGTGGTTTCATAGCAGTGAGGTAGTGGATTGTGACTGCTGCAGTCACAACACCCTGTGGCATGTGTAAGGAAGCGTCTCAGCCCAACTCTCACCCACACTGATCATGGACCCACAGAGCAACTACTTCTGCCATTGGGAATGTTCTTCCCTTCCTTCTGCCCCTGTACAAGCTCCTTTCCATCTCCCTGTCTTGTCTCCCTTTCCCCACTGCAGTCTAGAGACCTCTATGATGCCAAATATATGCCTTTTCACTCCTCCCCAAGCCATTAAAGGATTGAATCTGATCCTTCCTCTAATTACAATGCTAGTCAGTCAACCTTGAGAACAATTGCCTGTAATCGGAGATGATCTTAAAGGAGATGCATTAAAATTCAATCTGTTACTTGGCAAAAAATTAATAATATATTAATTAATTTAAAATCTGTGTGTAGAATGAATTGAAGAAGGGAAACTGAATTCAGAGAGAGCAACTAAGAAACATATACAACAGTTCAGAAGAGAGATGTTAATGGCAGAGAGTAATCTTTGTAGTATGAGCATGAAGAAGAAAGATGTAAAACCTTGGTCCTACCACATTCATGGACAACTTGAAGACATTTAGAAGAGGAGCTCCAATAAATGAAGATTAATGAAGCAATTTCTCTTGAGAGAGAGGGTTCTACTGGAACTCATAGTGGTCTCTTCTTAATCTATTTCTTTTGAATATTTTTAGTGATTTGCATAAAAACATCTACACTATTTTTATCAAAAAATTTAGAGAAAATGGTAATATATCAGGTAAGAAAATTGGATCAAAAAAGATTTTTAAACTACTGGAAAGATGAATTCACTCCAATAAGATAAAAATTGAATAAAAGTCAAATTAAAATGCTCATTTTATTAAAAAAAAGACTCAACTGCATAAAATTAAGATGTCAATGAAGCCAATGAGTTCCAAATCTCTTTAGTCATGTAGTACCACATCAGGACCCACATCCTCATTCAAAACATATACATATTCCCATATTTTTTTCAAATATCATGGTAATCATAATCCACATCACATACAGGAAAAAATAAAAGAAAGAGATAAATATACTAAGGATAGGTTTGGAATATGCCTCATAAAATACTGTAAACCTTAAGATTTCTTAGACTTATGAATGTTGGAAATTTCCCCATTGGGAAATTTCATACTGGAAAAAATTTCCTACTGATAGTAAGAACTCTATTGGAATGTGAAACCCTTTGGTGTGGGAGGATCCTTCTCCTCCCTACTTAAGACTACTTTAGGACAGAGACCTTTTGCTAAACAATGGAAAGGGTTTTGACCTATGCTTAAGCATAGAACAGGAAGTTCTTTGAGTCATGATTGATTTTAGAATTGATACAATAGAGATACTTGGAATGACAGAACCAGGTCTTGGAAAATACAATCTCCACCCTACTTAGAGTAACAGAATTTAGGAAGGGCTGCAGCAAAGATCAAGATTTAATTATTTGAGAATGTGACCTTCAACAGACATGTGCAAAGCCACAGACCTCTGGGAGGTCCTGGATTAAACTAGAGCCACCATTGGCACAGGGGAGACATCGACAGTGATTGGTAGATGTGAGAACTGAGGGGAGGGAACTTAGATGGTTGACTTAAAGATAGCGGGGGCTGAGGACAGAGGAGGAGGTTTTGCTCTGAGCGAGGTGGCTCTGAAGGAGGACTGAGGAGGTTGCTCTGTGGGAGGACCAGGAGAGAAGGCTGGCTCTGAAGGAGGAGAATTCTCTGGAAACATTTCTTGAAAGGAGGCTCTCTTGAAGGTGGAGCCTGAGGTTGGCATGAGAAGCCTTACCTAGAGAGATCTTGGGTGAGTGATAAAACCAACTGACTGATTTATTCATTCTTATTCCTTTCTTACTTTCTCTCTTTTTCTATTTATTAATCAGTGTATTATAAATTAAATTTCTCTATAAAACCCAGTTGGCTTGGGCATATTCATAAATTGGGAATATATTCCCTGGCGACCATCTTATATTTATATAAAACCAAGACACAGTAGAAAACATATTTCAGCAGTCATAATTGATATATATATATATATTTCCCTTGCTCCCAAACATTTTAATTATCACAATACTGAGCCTTTACTTAGGCTAATTTAATGAGAACATCTCAAGACCATATATTTTAGTACTTTGGGATGATGGAGCAATTCTTTTTTAGAGAAATGCAGGAAGCACTGTTGACTCAGTGGATCTTTAGTATGAAGTGACTTGTCAACTGCTGTTCTCTTCTCCTTTAGTCTGTCAGTCATAGTAGACATCTCTAATATTCCTGAAGTAGGCAGGTTGAGAAAAGCTTTGTCATTTCTCTTTATTATGGTAAAAAATGGCAGATTCTAAGCACCTGGCAGCTGAAACACAAGTATGGTTTAGATGAGCTGGAGCCAAAATTTTGAAGCACTAGGTTTTCTGTGCGTTTCAGGTCTTTCCTGAGAATAGATTGATCAGAAATTGTGAGAGAAATATAATCAGCCTTGGAGGCAACACATTGAATGTAAGAATCCTGAACATCTTGAGTTGAGAGGAATAAATGCTTAACTGTACTCCTAAAAGTTATATGTCTCCAGTCGTAAACCTAATCCCATGTTTATATGAATTCAGAACTAATAGGGATCTCTTAGTGGAAACTGAAAAAGCATAGTACTCAGCATTCTTTTCCCAATGGCCATTATTATTCAATATGGAATATTTTAATAATATGTATTAATGATTAAAACTTTCTTATTTTTAAATAAAATAAAATTAATAAATTTAGTTTTTTTGATGTCAATAATATTTAACATTGTAATCATTTTCAAAAATAATGTTTTAATATTCTGTGATACAATTATAGCAATGTTTAGTTCTTATACCTGCTAAATATACTAATTAATTATAAATAATTCTATAGCTGAAAATAATGCCACATAAAACCATATCAATTCAAATGGAAAACGGCATTATTCTTTGTGTTTACAAAATTATTTTCCAATCTAATCCAAAATTATGCAAAGATTTATTTTGTGGAAATTGAGCTCTTAAATTTATTTTTTTATCAATGAATCAGTAGGTGTTGCATTTTTAATTGAAATAATTTAGAATCTCTGAGGCCATTCATTTGAAATATTTTAAACAGTTAAATAAATTGTTCCCCTGGGCTTACTTTTTATTTTATTTTTAGAGATATGAAATTCTTTATAGTTGAAATATATCATTTTCAGTATATCACATATAAACTCAATGCTGTCAATAATTCAGCTTCCACATACCTGGAAAGTTGGGTTCCTAAGCATCTGCTATTTCTCCTGACATTAGGGTTTAAAAGCATAAGTTTGATATTTTGAAGAGTTTCTCTCTACTATTTTCACTCATGAGCCATTATATACTGTTCTCCATTTAAGTGACTATCAATGCCCCAGTAGATCAGATTTTTCCAGCTGCGTCATCATATTCCTTATCTTTTTTATTCCACAAATATCATGACTCCACATAAGGAGACCCCAATGCATCACTTTTCAGGTTCCTTTTGTAATCTCCTTGAGATTAGTGACTTTGTTTTTCTGTATTCTATCTTAACATAGTATCTTGTATATAGTAAATGCTTAATAAAGTTTATTGACTATTATGGTTAATCCTTTTACCAATGGTTACTGTCTCAATATAATTTTGATATGTTGATATCTCTACAGTAACAAATGGATAATCAATTAGCATCAGTTAGCTTTTTCAAAAATACATGGAATGAAGAAATATAGTGAGGACCAATATATTAAAATACCTCTCAAAATCCACATGATAAGAATGGATTCATCCCTAAAGCTGTTGCTTCAACCATTTCTCTCATTAAATCCACTTCTAGGAGAGGTTATGGAAAATTCACTCCCTAGCTTGTAAGACATGATAATACAGCTGTCAGGTTGATTTCCTGCTGTGCCTGGTCAATTGAGTCATCTTCAAAGCTGGCTCCTCACCAGCTCTCATCATTAGCAAAGACTGTAATGGATTTCCAGTTGTTTCACCTTGGGTAATTTTGACCTTTTGGGAGTTCACAAGGTGAGGGAATGATGGGAGAGGTACTAAGAAGGAACACAAGAGCTCAAAGAATCATGAGTCACACATTTTTATTATTCACAGGCATGCACAAGCAACAGCTCAAACATAGAATGGAATGGATTTACCCCAGTTGAGAATCTGTCCTAAGAATTGATTATTATTGCTGGGCAGATACACAGAGGCCAAGCAAAAGGACCCTTTGTTAGAATCAAATCATGAGTGTTCTTGACTATGTCAATGTTACTAACCACAAAGACATAGAGATTAGAACAAAACTTAAAAGCTTACATACTAGATGAAGTTTGTTAAATAGATTATGATTAGCAAAACTCTATATTTCTTTCCTAGATATGGTGGGCTAAACAAATATTGAGTTCCTAGGAACTTTCAGTTAATAGGAGGGACAATTAGAAATGGAGTGGTCAATCCTGACAAAAAAGATCAGAGAAGAATGAACAAAACAGAGGCAGAAGAAATAATAGTGTCATATTACTGGTGCCATATGGCTATGAAGTAAGGAGAGAACACAGAGATGCTTATACCATACCTTCTTCTTTAGTGAAAGCTACCAAAGGATTTTCTAGGTACACTCAAGTCTGTCTCACAAACCATTTAAAAAGGTTTTCATTACCCCAAAGTAAGTAAAAAGGAAGCATACATGTTCCAAATCAGGAGGTAGACTTCCTTCATAATGAATGATCATAAATTTCTGAAAGCATATTCACCAAGCTTAGATAATTTCTACTTCTTCTGAATGAATAGAGTATTTCATAGATTATTCATTTTTCTTTTACATATTTCTTAGTTCTCTATTAGTCTCTCTGTGTGCCATTTAAAGCTGAAAGTATAGGAAGGTAATGATCAACATTGTCATTATGATTGGCATTAAAGTTTTCAAAGCATTCATATATATCTTTGTTATTCATAATACCACAGTAATAATTATACTCATTTTATAAATGAGGGCACTGAGAGTTTAAGATAGTAGCCCAGAGTTACTCAGCTTATAATTCTGTGATGCTATATAATTTTAGTAAGAATAAAGTAATAACAAAAATCATGTATTCCGACCACCTTATTTTACAACAGAGAAGTAATCCAGAGAAGTAATATGACTTACTCATGGTACATATGGTAAAAGTAACAAACTAGGGGTGAAAATGTCAACTGACATGGATCTAAATCATGTGGCTAGGTTGTGAGCTTCACTATGCCACACTCTTCCTTCTTTTCTGTTCCATAGCTATTAATAAAATCTCTTGTACCTAGTTGCAACTCAATAAATGTTTGTGCAATTGAAACAAATGGAATTCTGTTTTGGGGAGCAATGTGCATGATGACTTGAAAGAGGATTTAAGTAAAACATATTAAAAGACTGATAATTAAAAAAAAATAAAAGTAAAAGGAGATCCAAGAAAAGTCTTGGTAGTCTATTACATTATTTGAATTCATGAAATGTCACAAAAGATATCAAGCACATGCATATTTATAAAAAAGAGGTGGCCTGACCTTATTGCAAAAGGAAGTGACAAGCCAGTACCCAATAATTAGACTATTAAGAATGAAATGTTTATAAAACTAGAAAAGCCTGAAATATGTTGGATTAATTCTCTGTGGGCAATTTATTAGAGGACATTGAAAAGAATCATATATGCCAAAAAATCAAAAACAGTGGCTTGTCCAATGTCCAACAGGTAGTAAACACTGGAGGTGAGATTGTAACCCAGGTACCATGTCTCCAGGGTCAGTGATTTTTCTTTTATATATGATATGTCAATACCAAAAGTACTCTTAATACCACTGATCATGTCTGAATGTCTGGGTGTGTTTGCATGCACACATGTGTGTTGGGGATGGCAGATAAATGGTATACATTACCAATATCATGCTGACTGTTGTATACCAAAAATTAGTTTTTGACTTATCTGAACAACTTATATTATATTATTTTTTATTTACTCTCTTGAAGAGAGTGATAGCCCTTTTTCTTAGTCATACAGAAAATCACAGTAAAACAAAAGACATGGTAAGAGTTAATTGGATAAATTTATTTTTAAAAGATGTGTGGTGACATAAGCACAGTAAACTCTGCCCAAAGATGTTCTAGATTGAAATGTGTGAGCATCATTTTGAAGAAGGAACAAAATTATTCTATTTTATTGTAGTATTTTAAAATGAGAAGTGATTAGAAGCTGAAAAGAAAAAGAATCTCAGGTCTGATGTGGAGGAAAATCTTCTAAACATTAATCCTATAAAAAATTTCAAGTGATTTCATCAGTAAGTATGCTTTTCCTCAGAGCAGGTGTTGCACAACCCTCCTTAGGTGTGTAGCTCCTAGTATTACTTTTTGGTTTGGACTGGACTAAATGGCTGCTAAGAAAATTTCCAAATATGAATATTTAAAACATGTTCTTATATGGACATTTTATTTACTGACATTACAGAAATAAGAGATTTTATGTGAAACTCAGAGAAAAATGATTCAAAGGAATTGCAAAGAATTTACTGAATATCTGGGCAAAAGCAGACCCTCAGATTGAAGTAAAGAGAAAACTTGAATGAAAGCAGCACAGAGGGAAAGCAGACACATGCTAGAGATGGTTGGAGTATAGTGATTCACAGCCAGTAAATTGAATATGTCTCTTTTCAGGTGTTTCTTGCTGGAAAATTCTAAAACAAATGCTTTAAGTGCTATTGGTCTGTAACATATCATCGATTTTTGTCATATTTAACAAAAATATGGATTTGGAGTTACTTAAATTAAATATGGGTCACTACCCACAAAGAGAACTTGATATTAAGGCTAGAGAACCAATAGGAAACCAG
Source organism: Monodelphis domestica (assembly GCF_027887165.1). Classification (NCBI taxonomy): domain Eukaryota; kingdom Metazoa; phylum Chordata; class Mammalia; order Didelphimorphia; family Didelphidae; genus Monodelphis; species Monodelphis domestica. The sequence goes on from NC_077232.1 coordinate 162,542,689, forward strand.
ATAAAATGATACAAATTCAACATCTGAAAAGACTAAATGCAAAAGAGACCATTCTAGAGAATTGGTTGAAACTGTCTACCAAAACCAAGACATGAGAAAACAACTCAATAATAATCTTAACTTAGAAGGCAAGGATCATAAAAGGTATAAGAGGCTTAACATAACTGACAGAGAGGCTCTTTTGATGATGAGTAGAGCAAATCTTATGGGAAGAGAGCTCTGCTGTTTGAAAGATGTGATTTAAGGAAGGGGAATCAACTGCTGCATGTGAAAAATGTATGGAGCAAATTCAACCTTTGAAATTTAGTTATTTATTAGCTATTTAGTGCCATCTCTAGTTCAAGAGAGACAAAGCTTTCAATAGTTTACCTACATTGCACTTTATTTGGATTAAGAGAAGAATGGCCCCCAAAATCCATAGATAGAATACTTAAATATCTTTTTCTGATGATTTTAAAGGGGTTATCATGTTGTTCTAGTACCCAGCCAAGGAAGAAGTGATGGGACTCTAAAAACTCCAAATCTTAATAGCTCACCATGGATTCAGCAACTGAAAGTATTCAGACATTGATTTATCTAACAGGAGAGCAGAGATACTCAGAAGACAAGTGCTTGATATGAGATATGATGAAGATTTTGTGCCTCCCTGTTTGTTCTTGTCCCCTGCCCATTCTCATCTGATACTTCAATAATGGAGAGGAAGTATAACTCAGATTTGTACTCTTGTCTCTTAATTTTCTTTTATGTTTCACATTAAGAATTAATGTTATCATTATGAATAATTTTCCAGAATCATAATATTATAGTTCCCCCCACTTAATGTTAGCCCTATACTTATGACAATAATTTCTTGTGATGTCACTGGGGCTGGACTCTCCTTTTGTAAAACTCTTCCCCCATCCCATTCAAATCCCTACTTGATCTGCCAGCATAAATTCAAGATGGGCAGAGAAATTCAGAAGTCAGGAGGGACAGAGACAGAGACAGAGAGAGACAGAAAAAGAAAGAGATAGAGACAAAGAGAGAGAGATATCTAAGTCATATTTTCTATGGTGTTATATGTCTGAAAAATATCTGAGAACCATTATTATACAAATGTATAGGTTCCACAATGCTTCCTCTCATTGAATTTTACCACTCATGTAGCTTTGTGAAGGTTGAGGGATCTTTGCAGGAGCTAAACAGGCAATATTTTGTCACCATGATATCAAGAAAGTTGACAGACAGAGTGCCAGTAGAGCTTTGACATATATTATTTGAATGTGTAATTGTGAATTCAGGTCAATACATTATCTAAAAGGGTAGCAGTATATAAAAAGCAGGACTTTGGGGATCCATTTGGAAAGCTTTTTATTTTGCCTCTTTGTTTTTATACAAATGATGTGTCAAACTAAAGGTCTTATGATGACATCTAACTCTATGATGATGAAGGTAAATGTTAACAAAAATAAGGTCAATAGATTTTCTTAAAAGCAGAATGTTGGTAGACTTGTAATGCATAAGGCCTATTTTGGAACAACTGATTCATTGAGATGTTTGGAAATTCAATAAAACTCTGTTTGGATAGAGTTAAATTGATGTAAAAGAAGAGACTAAAATTACAGTCCCTTTGAATCTTCATATTCATAGTAATGCTGATTCTTCCAGAGTCCTATGATCTCACCATGATGTGCTGGTAAGTGTATAATAGCCAGGTTTCTTAGGGGGAAAATTTATGTATGATACACTTTTAAGTGTGCTTTCATTTTTAATACTTTCTCCATCCATTTTTAATTATAGAAAATTAACAAAACAATAAATCAAGCCCATATTTGTATCATTTGATGATTTGAGGGTGTGAATGCTCAAAAATTTAACAAGCAGCTCCTGTGAACTGGCATCAACTGACTCCAGAACACTTATATAATCTGGGCACTTGTTCTTGCAACTAATGACTATTTTTTAACAAATTAATAATTACCAAAGAAGAGGTATAGCCAAAAAAGACAAATCTGAAGGTATATCATTCTAGAAAGAATAGAGAACTTTTCTCACTTTGGTTATCTTTCTTGGTATATTTGTTTTGCTACTGAAATGTGATTTCTTCAGCAGTTAACTCTTGGTGATGAAATTCCTACCCTGCCTGGAGCAATGAAAGTTTAAGTGATCTGGACTTCTTCATGAAGTTAATATGTACAGGAAAAACTAGAATTCAGATTTTCTTGGCTGCAAAGTAATACTCTATCAAGTATGTAACACTATCTCTCTAATTGCTTTTTCAAAGTGAATTAACAGTGACCACAGAGAGAATGATAGAGTGGGGAAAAAAAGGAAAAACAAAACAAAACTATGGGATGTGGAGCCAAAGGATCTTTGTTCATACCCTAAACTTGGTTTATATTGTACCTATGGCCCTTATTAGTATCTCTGAGACCTTGGCTATATCATTTAATCTCACCAATTTCAATTTCCTCACCTGTAAAAAGAAAAATTGGGTAATATAACTAGATATGATATTTTATAACTCTAAGACTACCATTCTATGAAAAACAAGGTATATTTCTATATTTCTACATAGTGCTCTATACATTATATATATGTATATGTACATATATATATATATATATGTTCTTACAAAGATGTAGTAGGTAGGTAGTACAAATATCTTTATTTACTTTTTTTTATAGTTCAATATACTGAGACTCAGAAAATGTAAAGATTGCCCAAGTATTAATATGAAGACTTGTTTATTCTTAATCCATGTCCACAGATTAGACTGTATATCAAGCTGAATCTAAAATAAATGCAATTTATTTATCTCATTCATTTCAATAAGCATTTATTAGGGACCTTCCCTAGTCAAGGGATTATATTGATGTTATATGAAGAAGGATGAAAACAATCAAAACTTCTGCTATCAATTAACTTTCATTATATTAATGGGATTATTTAGAACTTGGAAACAAGAAATAGAGATTTGGGGGGGGTCGATGGAGAAAACCACATTCAGTTTTATAAAAAAAAATCTGAAAAGGTAGAAAGAATGTTCAACTGAAAAAAATCAGAAAATATTTCACGTAAGAGGTGGAAAATGAGTTGAGACTGAAAAAAAGGAGAAAAGGATTTTGAAAGGAAAATATATTCATTTCAGAAATGAGAAACAGAAGATGTTATAAAGATATGGATTCAGTTCCCCAATTGATAAATGGGCAAAGGACACGAAAAGGCAATTTTCAGTTAAAGAAATCAAAACTATTTATAAGAACAAGAAAAAATGTTCTAAATCTATTATAATCAAAGAAACAACTCTGAGGTATCTCTTAACACCTAACAGATTGGCTAACATGACAGCTATGGAAAGAGTAGTGAATGCTGGAGGGGATGTGGCAAAGTTGGGACATTAATTCATTGCTGGTGGAGTTGTGAATTGATCCAATCATTCTGGAAGACAATTTGTAACTATCCCCAAAGGGCTCTAAAAGACTTCCAGCTCTTTGATCCAGCCATAGCACTGCTGGGTTTGTACCCCAAAGAGATAATAAGGAAAAAATACTTGTACAAGAATATTCATAGCCATGCTGTTTGTGGTGGCAATGAATTTGATAATGAAGGGATGCCCTTCAATTGAGGACTGGCTGAACAAATTGTGGTATATGCTGGTAATGCAATAGTATTGTGTTCAAAGGAAAAATAAACTTGAGGAATTCCATGTGAACTGGAACATCCTACAGGAATTGATGCAGAGTGAAAGGGGAAGAACCAGGAGAACATTGTACACAGAGACTGATACACTGTGGTAAAATCAAATGTAATCAACTTCTCTACTAGTAGCAATGCAATGATCCATAAATATTCAAAGGGACTTATGAGATAGAACTCTATACACATTCAGAGAAAGAACTGTGGGAAAAGAAACACAGAAGAAAAGCAACTCCTTGTTCACTTTGTTTGATGGGGCTATGACTGGGAAAGTAGACTCTAAATGATCACCCTAGTGCAAATATTAATTATATGGAAATGAGTCTTGATCAATGACACATGTTAAACCTAGTGGAGTTGTGCATCAAATATGGGAAGGGTATGGAGGGAGGGGAGGGAAAGAACATGAGTCTTTTAACCATGGAAAAATATTCTAAATCATTTAATTAAATAAAAAAAGTAAAAAATAAAAAATGAACAACCACAAAAAATATGGATTCAGGAGACATTGGACAAAGGGAAGGAAAATGACTAATTTGACAGGATCATTGACTGCATCTTAGAGAATATTAAATATATAAGACTAGACAGGTGATCCTAGACATAGGATGGTAAGTCTAACATAACATATTAAATTATTATTATTAGTTAAATGAAACATTTTGGGTGACCTTATTTTGGACTTCAGGTTTTTAATAGATAAGTACTCTTTTCTTCCTCTTAACAGAAATGTTGATTACATAAAATCTTAGAACAATAATTGGATGTATCTTTAAGATAACCTATTCCAATACTGACATTTTGTTGAACAAGTCAGTGTTTTTAGTTCTACTTGCATTATATTTCTTGGATATAATCACTTTCTCTTCATTTATATGACAAACTCTCTAGTTTAAACTTAATCTCCTTTTGCCTGGACTACTAAAATAGATTCATATTTATCCTCCCAATTCTAATTTTTTCTCCTTTCCAATTTATCTTCCATATGGCTATTCAGATACAATTACAAATACAGAAATCTGAACTTGTCATTTCTAAAGAATCCTTTATGGGTCCTTTTTTAATTCTACCAATATTTATATTCTATATTATATCATGGTTATTATAATTATAAAATACAAACTTGTAGATTCATAGATCCAGAGCTGAAGCTATTTTATTTTTTATGAATCATAACCATGGCATTTTATAAATAGGGAAACTAAGGTTTAATAAGTTTGGGAATCCGATCAGAAAAATTAATAATAATTGTCTGGAAAGAAAGAGAATTCAAACCAATATCTTCTGACTTGAAAGTCACTACTCTTTCTAATTTACAACATTGCCTTCATCTTACCTAGCTCTAAATACTAAAGTGTTTTCGGACCGTGACAGTGAACCTATGACACAGGTGTCTAAAAGGGCACAAAGAACCCTCTATCTGGGTATGCCTGCAGTTGCTCTGAAGAGTTCGTTACTAGAAAGCCAGAGGGACTCAGGGCAGAACTATTCCCCTCCTCTCCATGCACTAATGTGATTCCAAATTTCCCCCACCCCTCTGCCCAGCACCCCAGTGGCATCCCCTGCCTGGATTAATGTACTGAGTACGAAGTATATGTGACACTCAATGAGGGACACGGCATAGCACAAGGTCTCTGGGTGGGGTGGGGGAAGGGAACAAAGCAGTCTCTAAAAGGTTTGTCAACACTGTTTTGTTATTTAAATCCTAAACAAATTGATTCTAAGTTCCTTTTCCAAATGTATGAAATGATACTTTATAATTCTACATTCCTGCTAAATTGGCCTTCTTGACCTTCCCCTTATATGTCTTACCATTTTCTTCAATTGTTCTATTTTTTCAGCCTGTCTTATGCTTAAAATTATATCCCTAAGGATATAGCTAGTGGGAGACCTGAACTTACAACTATCAAATTTAGATGAATGAAATAAAAAATAAATAAGAAAGAGTTAAAAGTGAAGGAACTCTTAGAAAAATTAAAGGGAATTGATATATGGAGAAAAATAAATATGGACGAAAAGGAATACACCTTTTCATCAGCACATGGTACATTCACAAAGATTGACAATGTACTTGGGCATAAAAACATGGTAAACAAATGCAGAAAAGCAGAAATAATAAATGCAACCTTTTCAGATCATAATGCAATAAAAATAATAATCAGTAAGGGTACATGGAGAGCCAAATCAAAATTAATTGGAAATTAAATATGATTCTCTAAAATTGGTTAATTAGAGAATAAATCAGAGAAACAATTAATAATTTCATTGAAGAAAATTATAATGATGAGACATCCTTTCAAAATCTATGAAATTCAGTCAAATCCGAACTCAAGGGGAAATTTATATCCTTCAGTGCATATATTAACAAATTAGGGAGGGCAGAGATCAATGAATTTGACATGTAAATCAAAAAACTTGAAAGTGAACAAATCAAAAATCCCCAGATGAAAACTAAATTAAAGATCCTAAAAATTAAGGGAGAAATTAATAAAATCAAATGTGAAAGAACTACTGAATAAGATTAGAAGCTGGTATTTGAAAAATAAAACAAATAAAATAGACAAAGTACTGGTCAATATAATAAAAAAAAGGAAAGCAGGAAAACAAATTAACAGTATCACAGATGAAAAGGGAGACCTAGCCTCCAAGCAAGAGGAAATTAAGGCAATCATTAAAAACTATTTTGTCTAATTATATGACAACAAATATGGCAATGTAGGTGATATGGATGAATATTTACAAAAATATAAATTGCCTAAGTTAACAGATGAAATAGAATTCTTAAATAATCCCATATCAGAAAAAGAAATTGAACAAGCCATCAAAAAACTTCCTAAGAAAAAATCACCAGGGCCTGATGAATTCACAAGTGAATTCTATCAAACATTCAAAGCACAACTAATCAAAACATTTACAAACTATTTGACGTAATAAGCAAAGAGAGAGTTCTTCCAAATTCCTTTTATGACACAAATATGTTACTGATTCCAAAGCCAGGCAGGTCAAAAATAGAGAAAGATAACTATAGGCCAATCTCCTTAATGAACATAGACACAAAAATCTTAAACAGAATATTAGCAAAAAGACTCCAGAAAATGATCAAGAGGGTTATTCATTATGATCAGGTGGGATATATACCAGGAATGCAAGAATGGTTCAATATTAGGAAAACTATCCACATAATTGACCATATCAACATGCAAACCAACAAAAATCACATGATTATCTCAATAGACACAGAAAAAGCCTTTGAGAAAATATAACATTTATTCCCATTGAAAACATTATAAAGTATAGAAATCAAAAGTCCTTTCCTAAAAATAAAAAAAAAACAGAATTTATCTAAAACCATCAGCAAACATCATCTGCAATGGAGATAAACTAGATGCATTCCAATTAAAATCAAGAGTCAAGCAAGGATGCTCATTATCACCTCTATTATGTAACATTGTACTAGAAACACTAGCAGTAGCAATTAGAGAAGAAAAACAAATTGAAAGTATTAAAATTGTCAATGAGGAGACCAAGCTAGCACTCTTTGCAAAAGATATGATGGTCTACTTCAAGAATCCTAGAGAATCAACTAAAAAGCTAGTGGAAATAATCAACAACTTTAGCAAAGTTGCAGGATACAAAATAAACGCACATAAGTCATCAGCATTTCTATATATCTCCAACACATCTCAGCAGGAAGAATTAGAAAGAGAAATTCTATTTAAAATCACCCTAGACAATATAAAATACTGAGGTATCTATCTCCTGAGACAAACACAGGAACTATATGAGCACAACTACAAAACACTTTCCACAAAATTAAAACTAGATCTAAACAATTGGAAAAACATTAACTGCTCATGGGTAGGACAGGCTAACCTAATAAAAAGACATCCTACCTGAACTTATTTACTTATTTAGTGTCATAGCCATCGAACTACCAAAAAACTTTTTTAATGAATTAGATAAAACCATAACAAAGTTCATTTTGAAGAACAAAAGATCAAGAATATTTAGGGAAAACATGAAAAAAATGCAGTATCAGATCTCAAACTATACTATAAAGCAGTGGTCATCAAAACAATATGGTACTGACTAAGACACAGAAAGGAGGATCAGTGGAATAGCCTTGGGGTAAGTGACCTCAGCAAGACAGTCTACGATAGACTCAAAAATCCCAGTTTTGGGGACCAAAATCCACTATTTGATAAAAACTGCTGGGAAAATTGGAAGACAGCATGGGAGAGATTAAGTTTGGATCAACATCTCACAACCTACACCAAGATAAACTCAGAATGGGTGAATGTGTTGAAAACAAAGAAGGAAACTAGTAAAGTAAATTAGGTGAACACAGAGTAGTATGCGTGTCAGATCTTTGGGAAAGGAAAGATTTTAAGACCAAGCAAGAGTTTAAAAAAAAATCACAAAAAGTAAAATAAATAATTTTGATTGCATCAAATTAAAAAGGTTTTATACAAACAAAACCAATGCAACCAAAATTAGAAGGGAAGTAACAAATTGGGAAAAAAATCTTCAAAACAAAAACCTCTGACAAAGGTCTAATTACTCAAATTTATAAAGAGCTAAATCAATTGTGTAAAAAAACAAGCCATTCTCCAAATGATAAATGGGCAAGGGACAGGAAAAGGCAATTTTCAGTTAAAGAAATCAAAACTATTAATAAGCACAAGAAAAAGTGTTCTAAATCTTTTATAATCAGAGAAATGCAAATGAAAACAACTCTGAGGTACCACCTCACACCTAGAAGATTGTCTAACATGACAGGAACAGAAAGTAATGAATGCTGGAGGGGATGTGGCAAAGTTAGGTCATTAATGCATTGCTGGTGGAGTTGTGAATTGATCTAACCATTCTGGAGGGCAATTTGGAACTATGGCCAAAGGACACTAAAAGACTGTCTGCCCTTTGACCGAGCCGTAGCACTGCTGGGTTTGTACCCCAAAGAGATAGTAAGAAAAAATATGTGTACAGGAATATTCATAGTTGCACTCTTTGTGGTGGCAAAAAATAAAAAAAAATTGGAAAATGGGTGGATGCCCTTCAATTGAAGAATTGCTGAACAAATTGTGGTATATGTTGGTCATGGAATACTATTGTGCTCAATGAAATAATAAACTGGAGTAACTTCCAGGAAGTGATTCAGAATGAAAGGAGGAGAACCAGGAGAATATTATACACAGAGACTGACACACTGTGGTATAATCGAATGTAATAGACTTTTCCATTAGTTGCAGTGCAGTGATGCTGAACAACTTGGAGGGATCTATGAGAAAGAACACTATCCAAATTCAGAGGAAAAACTGTCAGTGTAGAAACACAGAAGAAAAAAAACAAAACAACTGCTTGATCACATGGGTCGAGGGGATATGACTGGAGATATAGACTCTAAATAAAAATCCTAGTGCAAACATCAAAAACGTGGAAATAGGTTCTGATCAAGGACACATGTAATATCCATTGGAATTGTGTGTGGGCTACTGGATGGTCATGCATAGGGGAGGGAGGAATAGAATATGATTCTTTTATCCAAGGAATAATGTTCTAAATTGACTATATTAAATAAAAATACATAACAATAAAATTAAAAAGATTGTCCAATTACAGTAAGAAAAATACATATCCCTGCCTAATTAATGCTTCCATTAATTCTTAACATTCTTCATGTTTATTATCAGATTTTACCTTCTGTAGGAAGTTTTTTGTGATCTCTTTTGATATTACTGTTCTTTTCTTTTTCAAACCAATCAATAAGGCTTTATTAACTACCTAGTCTGTGTCAGGCACTATGCTAGGCACTGGGGACTTAAAGATAAAAATGAAATTGTTCTTGCCCTCATGAAGCATAGATTTGGTTAAAGGAAAATCAATTTATATGCAGGTATAAAATGTATTTTAAATGCAGTTATTTCAAGGAATGCACTAAGTCTTTCTTGTAATTACTTGTTTGGCTTAAATGTCATTTTCCTCCAAGTAGAATATAGATTAATTGTGGGTTTAGGGACAGTTTTCCATTTTGTCACTATATCCTTAACACTTAGGAAATTTCTTGGCAGGCAATATGGACATTAAATATTGTTGAGTTGAACCAAATAATGAAACTGAAATCCAGCTGGGCTTAGTAATGAGTTAAAATTTGATAGCTTGAGAGAGGCACTGGATAGAGCATTGGACCTGGAGTCAAGAAGACATGTTCTCCAAAACCATTTCCCTTAGTTTCCTTATCTGTAAAATTATCTGGAGAAGGAAATGTCAAAAACTCCAGTACCATTGCCAAGAAAACACCAAATGGCATGATGACATCTCAGATATAACTGAAAAATGATATAACAAGAGCAAAGCTGGACAACCAACTAAAGTCAAAACTAGGATGAGAATATATATCTTATGAGTTATAGATCAGGGCTTTTGCCATGTATTCTTAAACTGGTAGTTTACTGGAACATTTGCATATCTTCTCAGAATATATATTTTTTCTTAATTTGTAAAATATATAGGACTACAAATAAACCATTAGTGTTGAAATGTATTTAATCTATCTTTCTATCGTCCTCTTTACCTCTGTCTGATATTAAATATAGATAGATAATTAGGTATAGATATATGGATATCCAAAGAGGTTCATGGGCCCTACTTTAAGAAGTCCTATATGATTACCTTTGTTACTTTTCCATGTTATTGAGTATTTTCTTTCATGCTGTGATAAGACATTCTTGGTTTACTTTGTCTATTCTGAGTTTATCTTTTTGCCTAGTTGAATTTAAAACTTTGTTTAATAATAACTTAAGTATTCTTATTTAGTACCTTACTAGATTGTGAGGACAGGATTAACTCTCCTTTGTCTACTTTTGAATTAATCAACAAAAGCTAATACACCCATGCTTAACCCTAAAATAAGGGAAGTCCAAAAACTCTTACTACAGGAGTTTACACCTCCAAAAGGAAGATACCCCTACTTAACCTTAAGTGGAGGGAGGTCTACAACTCATGTACTAAACTGGGTGACAACTCAGAAACCTGTGAATCCTAGGAGGAGAATTAACACTGTTAGAAGTGAGAAGTTAATCCCACAGACATTGCCCCTGGCCAGTGCTGGACAATTTGGTAACTGTGATTGGCCCCTGGAAAGAGGGGCAGGGACAGGAAACCACCATAAAGGGAACAAAATCCTTATACTGGGGCAGTCTCCTGAAGTTGAGTTTCATGTAGAGTGTCTCCTGGAGATAGTCTTTGAGGAAACTTCACTGGAGAATGAGACTTGGATAGGATCTTCAACTTAGACTCTGACTCCTGGACTATTTCATTGGGTGAATGAAAAGGCTGACTCCCTTCCTCCTTTCCAAAGATACTAGATTCCATTTTGGAGGAGGCCATGTGGTTATTCACTGCCAGCCCTCCTGGCTGAGAACTAGTATAGGTATTTTTTTAACCTCTTTCACATTTCTCTATTTTATTGTTTCTCCTCTATTTAGGTAAATATACTTCTGACTTGAGATGTAATAATTTCTGCAACCACACTATTTCATATAATTGAAGTTCAGCCATTAAATTTAATGTTTACAATGAATAACAACTATCTTTCCATAATCATAGGGGAGCATTTTGAGTATAATTGTAACTAAAGAATTGAGGGGGGCAGCTGGGTAGCTCAGTGGATTGAGAGCCAGGCCTAGAGATGGGAGGTCCTAGGTTCAAATCTGGCCTCAGACACTTCCCAGTTGTGTGACCCTGGGCAAGTCACTTGATCCCCATTGCCTAGCCTTTACCACTCCTCTGCCTTGGAGCCAATACACAGTATTGACTCTAAGATGGAAGGTAAGGGTTTTTTAAAAAAAAGAATTGAGAATGTTTTCTTTGGGCCAAATTGGTTCATATTCTAGGAAGCATTTTATCAAAATCTTTTTTTGTTTAAAAGACCAAAACTGTAACTGAAAGTTTTTCTGCCATCATATTTTAATTATTGACCCTAGTCTTAGAGTTCATTTAAAAGAAAGAGAATGACACAACCAGTGGAATAAATGGTGGATAGTTAAGACATGAGAATAAGCAAATAAGTAATTAATCAACAAAACATTCATTAAGTGCCTACTATGTGCTATTCACTGTGCTAAATTCTGGGAGTATAAAAAATAATTTAAAGACAGTCCTTAGCTTCAGGGAGTTTCCAAACTAATGAAGGAGATGACTTGCACACAAATATATACAAACAAGCTATATACAAGATAAATAGCAAATATATGCAAATATGCTATGCACAAGATAAATAGCAACTAATTAACAAAGGCAAGGCAGCAGAATTAAAAAGGGCTAAAAGTCTACTTATTAAAGATGGGATTGGGGGAGGCATCAAGGGAATTCAAGGGTATCAGAGGAAGTGTTGAGGGGAAAGAAATTATTCCAATCATGGAGGATGGCCAGAGAAAATGCCCAGACCCAAGAGATGTAGTGACTTATTTGTTAAACAAGTCAAATTGTTTCTACATAATTATTTCCATGTAATAATTTGAAAACAATTTAAATTCAATCACTAAGTTCTCCACTGTATTTTCAACCGTTGCTGTGTTTAGGTCTCTTATAATCCAGGTTGTCCTCCTCTGGCTACATTCCATCTTGTCAATATCTTTCTTTATATATGGTATCTGGAAATGAGTAAAGTATATTAAATGTAGAGTCTCATCAGGAGTAGGAATGTTATCTTTTTTTTTTCTAAACTCTGTGGTTCTCTTAATGCAGCCTAATGTCAGCAAAATATAATGGAATAAACATGAACTAAGTAGCAAAAATACCTGGATACCAAATATATTTTGGCTAATAAAGAAGATGAGAAGGATGATGATGAAAAGTTAGCATGATCCTCGTTATTAGAATTCATTTAGTATAATCTGTTGCTCTCTAAGCAGATATTTGTTTATCCAGAATCTCAAATCTCCAATAATATATATTGTTTTATTTTTCTTTCCCATTCCCATATCACTGTCCTTGATGTGGAAAGCAAAATGAGTTGAGTAAATTTACCCTCTTCTCTTCACCTTATACCTTTTACAATTCTAAAATCATTTTCTTGTTATGAAATTATTACCTTCCCTTCTATAATTCCTCAAAGTTTAGCCTGGTCTTTGAGCTTCTGACATGGAGCCGTGCCTTCTTCTTTGTGATGGTATCAAATACCTAATAGTCCCTATATATCCTGCAATTCACTCTAGCCAGTATGTATTTCTCTTCTTCTCTGGGAACAATAATCAAATTCATGTATGTGTACACGCACATTCTGTGTGTGTGTATGTGTGTGTGTGTAATAGAGTCCCCCCCCACTAATGTGGAGTCTATAGGCTTTGCTTGAAGAGACCCAGGAAAGATTAAATAATCCTTTATCTAGGCAAGCCATTGGAATGTTATTTTGTGCTACCTTCAGGTTATGTGTGTGATTGCATGTAGGATTAGATGAAGTATCTCATTCTTCTGGGGGAGGATTGTGAGGTTTTCCTAAAGGGCCCTCCATCAACTTCTGTCCTTCTCATGCACCATTATTTTATTTTGATTGTAAATACTTGTGCCCAAAAGGGGAAATGTCCCCTTATAGTCCCCTTGTCAGTGTGTCTATTAATCATTTTTAAAATATGTTAATAAGTAGCCAATGGTAGTTAGACCCTCCATCAAATATATAATATCTTTAGGCCCTTATACACCCTGGTGAGACAATCTTGAAATGTATGGATATTATATATGGGATGAATCATTGGGATGCCTAATATGTTAAGTTCCCAAAGAATTGGGGAGGGTGAACCTGTAAACATAATATAAATGTGTAGCCCTCTGTTCTTTCAGAAAGGAAAAGTTTGAAAATCCAGTTAATTGGTCTCTGTCCCACCTTTTGCCAATTGTTGGAGGATACCAAAGGCCTCTTTTCTCCTTGTGACTCCTGGAATCCAGACTATCTTCTGATGCAGACTGAGGTTGTCTATCCAACAAGGGAAACCCTGACAGAGTAACCTATTTGAGGTGATGAATTAGAGATCAAGGAAGCAGCAAGTGCCGCTCAGTCTAAAGACTTGCTTGATGATGCAGCTCATGCATGGTCTCTGGGCTAGGAAACAACACACTAGCTTTTGAGTTCTCCTGGAGGGGCAGCTCATGTGCAGTCTCCTGGCTAGCAAATGGAGACATGAGATAAGTCTCAAATTCAGATTAGATATGTAAGGCCATGTGACCACATGTTTTTTCTAAAACTCACTTTCACTATCTAATAAATAATTATAAATGATCTCCTGACAACCTTCTTAACAAGGCAGAGATAGTGAGTGGAATCATAGGTAAATACATTATTATATCTTTTCTTATAGTAATTATAATATTGATTTGATTATTGTTTCCTGAAAAAGAAGTGCAAGGAAGGAGAAATAAGAGACATAAGAAGAATAGATATAAATGATAAGATAAAATTCTGGCCAGGTCCTGGTACATGATTAGATGAAATTAAATTAATTTTGGGTTCTGATTGCCTCTAATTCTTATTAGAATATAAGCTCCTTGAGGACAATGGCTTTTAATTTTTTTTCTTTATATCCTCAGTATTTAGCACATTGATAACATTTCACAAATGTTCATCAGTTGATTGAATGCTATACCCCCAAATTTAGAGGATTTAATTAAACCAAATTAATTAAATGAAGACTATAACTGTTCCATCTTCTCTCTGAAATTTCTTGGAATATGAAATAAATAGAACTGGTCTTATCCTAAATGGGCTCTCCTTGAGCCTAGAATTGTTCCTGTATGTAGATTTCATAAATATATGCCATCATTTTGCTTAAGGCATTTTGTTAATGAATTTTTGGACTTCTGCTTTGGTGCGGTATATCTTGTCTTAGGTTTGCATTGTTGCATTTGGTGCAATATATCTCATCTTAGGTTTGGTTAATTAGTAAAAGGCACTGTAACCTTCCAAGCTGAATTCTAGGACACTCTGTTACAGAGTGGTTGTCCTCTCATTTAAGAACTCTGTCTATTTCTATCTTAGCTCATTTACCTGCTGTCAGATGCTAAATCAAGTAAAAAAATCAGTAATGCCCTTGTGATAAGAAAGCATGGACAGCATTCTTAAGCATCTTATTTCTGGAGGTTGTTTTCTATATTATACATTGGAAAATAAAAAGGACTTAAAGCCATTTGAAAAGCTTGATATTGTCAAATGCAGGATAAGATCAAGAAGCATTGTAATTTACATTAGATAGACTGGGTTCAAATCAAAGATTTGTTCCTTCCTACCACTGTGAGTTAGGAAAATAATTTCACTTGGCTACAGTTCATTTTCCTCATTTGTGAAATGAGAGAATTCCCTTTTCACTTCTTAAGCTATAATCCTTTGGTTTCTCTAATCTCTTCACAGTTTTGCTTACTTATATTTGGCTGTTGACTGTTCCCCATTTAAAAATTTCCTCTGGATCCCCTTCTAAGTAAAGCTCTGCCATGGTTTCCCATTGAGTTCTCACCATGTATCTATAGGAATTCATGGCTGAGCATTCACCACATCAGCCCCACTGAGAAAATCCCCTATAGTTGCCTAGAAAGTCAAAGTTCACATATCAAAGAGGAGAACTACACAGTTCAATGATTGGGAGGTAATCATGAAATGCTTCTGTCTAGGACTGGTGATTAGCCCCAGACCTGGTAAACGAATAGGAAACGGTCGTCTAAAGTTTCCTCAATTTTGTTAATGCCACTGGGAAATATAAAAAAAAAAAAAGTCTAGTCCTTAGCTGGTAGATCAACATTCTATAACCAAACCTATAAATAAATCCTTTCTAGTTCAAGAAGACATGGCAGAGTTTATACTCTTAATGTCATAACCTTCAAAGTTTCAATTTTAATATAATACCATAATGAGGCACTGAATTTGATTCTACTAGATTTGGGATGGTGCACTTATGGCTACCATGCCAAAAATGACATGCAGAAATGCCTCTGTGAGCACTCCTGCCCTGGGCCCAACAGTTGCTCACTCCCCCCTCTACCATGCCCCACCACTCCCCTGCATCTCCCAACCCCCTATGCTTACTCCCTTCCCCAAATAGAACACTCGGACCATTCCCCTCCTTTTTTTCCTCCCCTTTCTGGGAGTAGGAACTGCAGGGAGTGACTGGGGGGAAGGTCTCCTCTCCAGCTACCCAGTCCAGCCCCACTCCCTAAAAGATCTCCACTTTCTTCATTCATTCCCAGCCAGCCACCAGTGGAGGGGGGGTGACACTACACTCCAAAGACTAACAGCACTCCTTCTGTCTCCTGCTCTGATTCCCACATGGGGGACACAATTCAATAGGCAGTCCTGAGGAGGCTGGATGTAGGAGGGCTCCCCATGACTGCAGGAGGTGACTTCTTCCAGGGTGGGTGAGCCAGTCAGGAGTTGACCCTACATCCCCAACACAGAGAGAGTGGCATTCAGTCTCTGAGCCAACCAACCTTTTTCCTCCACCTTCCCAGCTGATGTAAACCATTCATCACCCTCCTCCTTTGACCAGTCAGCAGGGAGGCTGGATACAAGGGTGAGTCCCTGTGACTGCAGAAGCCAACTTTCCCAGGGCAGGTTTGAGCCAGCTGGGAGCCTGGTCCCTGTCCCAGAACTCAGGGGAGTGGCACATGGTCTCTGAGACACCTCCCCCTAGGTTTCTTAGGCAGCAGACCCTTTACTATACCCCTGCCAAGTGGCTGGGTGCAGAGGAGGTCCCTTGACTGTAGAAGATGTCTGGGGCTGGGGGGCTGGAAGCCTGGCACCACCCCACCAACATAGAACACACAGTGGGGGAGTTAGGGCATGGCACAAAGTCTGGGGGGTTGAGATGGGGCCCAGCAGAGAGTCCCTAAAAAGTTCTAAAAATTTCACCATCACTACTAGACTGAAAACAAAATGATTTTCCAAACAACATAATATAATTTCAAACAGAAAATAACTTTATTTAATAATCTTTATAAGTAAAAAAAATCTCTCTGAATTATACAGAGATTAAATGACTCTCTAGAGTTACATAGTATCAAATGCCTATGGTAGAATTTGAATGAAGATGATCCATCTCTATTAACAGTACTTTATATATTGTTTATATAACCTCCTCCAGTTACATATTGATATTTTCGTGGGTGGACACCTGAGAAGGAGATTGGAAACTGAGGGAAATTGGATAGAGAAGAGAAAGAGAGATTGAGAGAGAGAAAAAGGAATAAAGACTCAGAGCCAAGGAATTAAAAATATAGGTTCCATCATGCTTGTCCCTCTAATGGAATTGAGAAAGGGCTTTACACATGTCCTCAAACTTTTATTGGAGAGTTTAGGAATGTGGTGTGGGTTTTGGGGCTGTCAGTCTCCCCTCTTGGAGCTTTGTCAGATCTCTTGGTACAGTCTCTAGGGGAGGAATGTTAGCTTCTCTGTCCTCTGGAGGCTTTTGATTGGATTAAGTTCAACTGGCTTGGGCTGTATGTGTTCTGAGGCGGAAGACTCCTGGAAGGCTGGGCCACCTAGGCTCTCTCCAGTTCTTTCCAGCTGTTTCTCCTCTGTCCACAAGGTTCCCCAGTGCCTTTGCCAGCCAGGAGGTTTCTGTCCTTGCTGGAGGCCCTGCACTCTAAGTGTGTGTGTGTGTGGGGTCTTGGCCTCCCTGAGCTCTGAGGAGTCCTGATGGGATTATGTTCAACTGGATTGGTCTGGAAGTGCCCCGAGGCAAAAACTTCCAGGTGAGACTGGAGCCAGATGGAAGGACCCAGCCATGGCCCTGGTCTCTCCCTGGCTTCCTTCCCTGATGTCCACACTGGACTCTTTGAGCCCTGTGCCCCGCAGCTCACAAGGTAGACCCTCCAAACCATCACCTTTGCCCGCCCAGAGGTTCCCGCTGTGGCTGGGGGCTCAGCCCTCTGGGTTGGGGGGGAGGGGTCCTGGGACCTTCCCTCTGCCTTCCCCTTAGACCCAGGTGTTCTCAGATTCTGGCTTTTTGGGGGGGTGTACCTTTTGATTTGAGTCCAGAAGGAGGATTCCCCACCTCTGTCCTGTTGTTAAATTTGAATTTCAGTCCCCTAGGAGCATTCAATTTGTGAACGGTATGGAAGGATTTTCAGAGGTCTGAACATTTGTCTTGACTCTGCCCCCCCACACCCCCCTGGGAATGTGGTGTGGGAAGTAGCTGATGAAGATGTGACATGGCATGTATTTTAACATTGGCTCAATTGACAATCACATAATCAAAGAGGAGGAGGTTAATCAAACATTTAACTTGGTAAGGAATGTTGTCTAACAGGTGTGAGGTAGGACCCTGTGACAAATATTGTCCTGCTCAGGAATTCTTTTGTCCTTTGGACTGAAGATTTGGCAATACCATTATCAATAACTAATACAACCATGAGTCTGGTATATGGACACATAAGATACAATATCAATACACCAATCATACCTTCAATATGCTAATATAACAGGTATGCTACAGTTTCTAAAAGATTAGTGCTTTACACTATTTAGGAATGGATGAGTGCTATTTGTCCAAGAAACTATTTTGAAGGGTCACATGATTTTAATCACTCTAACATTATTCAAAAAACTCTTGAACAACTTAAGGAATTATCTTTAGAGATGGCTTCATTGCTTTATATTTTACTTAGTATAATGAAAATCATTCCAATATTTTGTTGTTGGTGGTGGTGCTTCATAGAAGATAGAATGATGGTTTTGCAATCAGGAAGATGTGATTCATAGTCTTCCATTTTATAGCAAATATATGACTATAAGGATGTAACTAATACTTATGGGGAAATAAATTAATACTTACTATTTATCTACTGGGCTTTAGAGAGTTTGACATCTGCAGTTAATTGGTGATAGCAATTCCTTCATCAAGGAAATTGTGGCTCTTTAATCTAGAAAAGGTTTATATTAAAAACAAATATGTGTATGTGTTCTTCAGTTGTTACATCTTCAATTTGGGCTTTAGAAATCTGTCCTTACTAGTTTTGTCATTATACTAGAGATACTAGCTTTCTTTTATTTTACATGAACTGAGATGACATCTGCTTTTAAGAAACTGAAAATAGAAATGTTTTGATTGAATGGGAGAGAACAAATTGTATCTACCTCATTAGATCCAATATAACAGAAATTTGTTTAACAATAAACATTGTAGCAATGATATATTTTTACTAACATTGAGATACTGTGTATCATCTTCAGTTTAAGATGAGCATTACTCATTTTTCCTACCATGTATTTCATATGAACTTAGACCAATCAAATACACTCATAAAAATGAATTCACCATTCACCTTCTTTGCATAGAAAATTAAATTTAATCAGAGGCTACAATATACATTCCTTAAAGGAAAGGACGTTTTTATACTGCCCTATCATTACCAAAACTCTAGATCAGAAACTCATATCTAAGAGACAATAAATATTTGTTGGACCAAATTAAATTGAATTGAATTGAAAATTGCCCAGAGTAGATTAAAAAAAAGAATAGTCATCACAATATTCCCTATGAATCAACAACAATAAATAATAATGTTGCCATTTCAAGTGAAGATTATTCCTTGGGAAATTAAAGTTTTCAAATTGCATTTGTTGAAAGGAGGTAAAAAAGATATATAATTACCTTAATGTAAAGTAATTTTTTTTTGCACAAAATCCAGCATCATTTTCTAAATAGCTGTCTTTTCTAAGAAGGTGATTTCCCTCTCCACCAGTTGTAATAATTAGCTATAAAGTCAATTGAAAAGGAATATATGGAATATGATAATATCTCCTCCCTTGACTCCAGGACAAAATATACCTTCTTATTTGATATTTGCCTCAGCTTTTTAGTACCATGGCTTTCCTGATGGGTTATCATGGATGCTGTTACCTATGAGAAACTTTCTATGTAAATTTAAAAAATCCTAGACATCATACTAATAGAAATTATCAAAAACATATGCCCTAATATTCTTGAACAAGAAGGTAAAATAGAAATGATAATAATCCACATATCACTTCCTGCAATAATTCGACAAAAGACAATTCCCAGAAATATTATAGACAAGTTCAACTGCTCACAGGTCAAGGAGAAAATACTACAAATAGATAGAAAGAAACAATTTAAATATCATGGAGCCTAAGGCAGGATTACAAAGGATTTGGGAGCTTCCATGTTGAAGAATCAGAAGACTTGGAATTTCATATCATAGAAAACAGGGGAACTGGGTTTACAACCAAAAATCACTTTTCCATCAAAACTAACTATCTTTTTTGAGGGGAAAAATATCGCTATTTAATAAAATAAAAAACTTTCAAGCATTCCTGAAAAAAAAGACTAGATTTAAACAGACAATTTGAAGTCCAAATACAAAATTCAAGACAAATTTAAAAAAGATGAATAAGAAAGAGGGGAAAAATAAGGATCTCAATAAGGTCACATTTTCTATATTCCCATGTTAAAAGACGATATTTATAACTCTTAAAGATTTTTATCATTATCATAATAGTTAGAATAAATATATAGAGATAGAGAGTGTGCTAGTAAGCTATTTAGGATGATATGCAAAAAATTAAGGGATAAAAAAATGATTGAACTAAAGAAAAATGGAAAGATAGAAGTAACATGGGGTAAATTTTGTCACCTAAATAGGAATGGGGTTGAGATTTATTTATTATAAGTCAAGGGAGGATAAGGGTGGTGATGGGTAATACTTAAATCTTACTCTCTTTGAAATTGGCTCAGAATGGGAAGAACATCCAGATTTGTTGTGATACAAAATCCTATCTTACCCTATAGAGAAGTAGTAGGATAATAATAAAGGGGGGGGGGTGTTAGGTAGGGAAGTAATATAAGGAAGGAGGGATGGAGATAGCAATTAAAAGCTAAACACTGGTGTTGGGGGTAAGAGTGAACGGAGAAAGATTAGAAGTGTAAAGCATGATAGAGGAAAATACAGAGAAGGTAATCATAATTGAATGGAGGTGGATAGTTGAATGTATTAAAAATCAGAATCCTACCATATGTTGTTTTACAAGGAAAATATTTGAGGCACACAGACTCAAAGAGTGGTCAGGGGCAAGAGCAGAATCTATTCAGCTTCAACTGAGATAAAAGGCAGGAATGGCAATCATGTTCTCAGACCAAACTGAAGTAGAAATAAATCTGATTAAAAGCAATAAGAAAGGTAATTACATTTTGGAAAATAAAGGTAATATAGACAATAAAGTAATATCAATATTTAACATGTATGCACCAAATAGTATGGTATCCAGATTTTTGAAGGAGAAATGAAAGAAGCTTAAGGAAGGAAAAATAAATGAAAGCATACTAATGGGGGAGCTCAACCTTCCCCTATCAGAACTAAATAAATCTAACCAAAAAATAAATACAAAGAAGTAAAGGAAGTGAATGAAATTTTAGAAAAGTTCAATTTAATGGCTGTGTGGATAAATTTGAATAGGGATAAAAAGGAATATATCTTAATTTCAGGAGCACATGGTAGACATACAAAATTCGATCAAATTCTAGTGAATAAAAAATTCATAACAAAATCCAGAAAAGCAGAAAAAAATTAGAGCAACATTTCTAGATCATAATACAATAAATATAATCATCAATGAGTGTTTATGGAAAGACAAATTAAAAATTAATTTGAAACTTAATCATTTCATTCTTCGAAATAGGTGAGTAAGCAAGCAAATTATAGAAATAATCACTGATTTCATTGAAGAAAATGACAAGAAGGAGACAGCATATAAAAATGTATGGGATACAACCAAAGCATTACTCAGGGGGACACATATATCTCTGGATGCTTATAACAATGAAATTGAGAAAAAACAGATCAATGAATTTGTTAAATGACTAAAAAATCTAGAAAGAGAACAATTTTTAAATCTCCAATTAAAGACTAATTTGGAAATTCCAAAAATCAAAGAAAAATTAGTAAAATTCAAAGTAAAAAAAACACTATTGAACTAATAAATAAGTCTAAGAGTTGGTTCAATGAAAAAAATAGTGCATTGGTTAATTTGATTAAAAAATGGAAAGGGGGCAGCTGGGTGGCTCAGTGGATTAAGAGTCAGGCCTAGAGACAGGAGGTCCTGGGTTCAAATTTGACTTCAGACACTTCCCATCTATGTGACCCTGGGCAAGTCATTTGGCCCCCATTTCCTAATCATTACCACTATTCTGCATTGGAGCCAATACATAGTATTGACTCCAAAATGGAAGGTAAGGGTTTAAAAATGCAAAGAAGAGAATCAAATTATCAGTATTAAAAATGGAAAGATTTTGAGAAAATAAATGCAATCTTTAGGAGCTATTTTGCCAATTTATATGAAAGTAAATCTGATAATATAGGTGAAATGGATGAATACTTACAAAAAATATAAATTGCATAAATTAACAAAAAAGAAATAGAATACATAATAATCCTATTTCAAAAAAGAAATTGAACGAAACATAAATGAATTTCCAAAGAAAAATCCCCAGGACAAGATGGATTCTTAAGTGAAATCTATTAAACATTTAAAGTACAATTAATGCAAAAGCTATGCACACTATTTGGCAAAATAAGCAAAGGAATCCTATAAAATTATTTCTATGACAGAAATGTGGTGCTGATATCTAAGCAAGGAAGACCAAAAATATACAAAGAGAATTACATATCAATTTCCTTAAATAACATAGATGAAAAATCTTAAACCAAATACTAGAAAAGAGACTACAGTAATATATCACAAGAATTATTCACTATGACCTGGTAGGATTTATACCAGGAATTCAAGACTAATTTAATATTGGAAAAACTACCAGCATGATTGTCCATATCAATAATCAAACAAACAGAAATCACAAGATTATTTCAATAGATTCAGAAAAAGTCTTTGACAGAATACAATGCCCATTCTATTAAATATATGAGAACACACAGGAATAAAACAGTCTTTCCTTAAAATAATAAGTAGTATTTATTTAAAATCACTAGCAAGTGTCATCTGCAATGGAGATAAGACAGAAGCCTTCCCATTATGATCAGGAGTGAAGCAAGGATGCCCATTATCACCACTCTTATTTAATATTATAATAGAAATGCTAGATTAAACAATTAGAGAAAAAATGAATTAAATTAATTAAAGTAGTCAATGAGGATTTCACAACTGGAAATACCTTAGTTATTTTCTTTGATACAATGACATAAGACAATACTAAATGATTGGTGACAAAAATGTCATCTGCATCCAGAGAAAGAACTGATGGACTAAATTCAGACCAAAGTATAATACATATCACTTTTTCCTTCATTTTTTAAATTTGAGTTTTCTTCCAGAAAAACATTAAAGAAAAATGTTTTACATGACTACCCCTATAAAACCCTCTATGATGTTGATTACTATCTCAGTGAGGTAGAAAGAATGAGTGGGAAGGAGAGAATTCAGGACTCAAAAATTTTAAAAATATATTAAAAATTGTTATTATATGTAATTTGGGAAAATAAAATATTAAAATAAACAATAACAAAAAAGAACATGGAAGGAAAAAAGCAAGGAATATCATAGTAATTTAATATGTATGAGTGGCCTCTTTCTTCTTGCTGGAAATGAGATATATGTAAATATATGATATATCATATAGTATATGAACATATACATATATGAATATATATGAATAATTATATAAAACAAAAATGCCAAACCAAAAATACAAATAAACAAGTGAAAAACCACATGCTTTCATGTGCATTCTGGCTCCAACAGTTCTTTCTTGACAGGTGGATAACATTCTTTGTCATAATTCCCTCAGGATCCTGGTTCATTGTATTGCTAATAGTAGCTAAGTCTATCCAGTGAATTTCTTGATTATGAAAATATTGTCTGAGATAGAAGTGTTGTTTCCAAAGGTGTGACCCTGGGAGAAACAAACATATGATTCAAGAATTCAGGATTAGGTTGGATTGGACTAAATACTTCCTTTTCCACTTCTTTCTTGTGGTTCAACCAAGTGATATTGACTCTATAATCACTTTTCCTTTTCCTCACTTAATAGTCTAGCAAATTTGATTTTCATAATCTTCTAATTCTGAACAATGTTGTTCTTTAAAGATAGAGCATACTTATTTTTTTTTAGCAACCTAGCCTGGTTACATAGGCAGGTGTATTAAGTTTAACAATCTTTTTTATCTTTTATATCTTTTTTTCTCTGCCTAAAGCTATATCTGTTGGTTAAAATAATGAAGTCACACTTCTTAGTGAATAAAGCTATAATTACTTTTGTGTAGTGTGGACTAATTTACTATGTTAGGGCATGCAGACTTTTTGAAGTGTGGAGATGAAGGTCCTCTGCTGAACTAGTCTTGACCTGAAAATTTGAAGGGGTGTGTATTATGGAAATAAATTTTAGATAAAGAAAACAATTGCTGTGCAATGATAAAATCAGCACAGCTTAGAGAGAATAAACCTACATGCATTTTTCTATCAAAATTCAGAGGTTTGGGGAAAAAAGAAGCTGAATTTGGAAAATCTAAAAGGTGAAGTGGTTAGTTCATAGACCATGAGTAGAAGACTTGAATTTTGGTCTCGTTACTAACTGTATAATTCTAAGTAATCCACTGAACCTCTAGCCTCAGTATCCTTACCTAAAAAATTGTATGTTACAATAACAACATCTAACAGGATTTTGATAGAATCACTGCATATTTTAAGAAACTTTGTAAAGATTAGCTGTCACTGCTGCTCCTGATGCGGTGGAAGCTAAGTAGTAGTTAAGATGTTTATTCTGAATTAGTTTTCAAATTTCAAAAAGCCTCCTTCTGACAATTGAAAGTACAGGCAATCACCACTGTTTATTCAATGTGATACAAAGGAAAGATGGAGAAGGAAAGATGTCCATATGTACATTATTTCTCTCTCCCCTCCTTTTCTCTTCCTTGTTTTTTCTTTATCTCTCCCTCCCTTTTCTCCCCATCTGTTTGTATTTGTCTATCAATAACTTTAAATATTTACAAGTTGTTATTGACAAGGTATGTGACAGTCAGAAATGTGGAAGAGAAAATGATTTTAGTAGTATAGATATCCAATTATGACACCATGATGTTTAGGAAAATTGAAAATTGTCATTTTGTCTTGTTTTTTGTTCCATTCTCTCCATTCTTAGTTCTCTCCCTACTTCCTAGTGATCACATTTTATCAATTTTTCAAATATTTTTCTTCAAGGAATCCCACCTACTGTTTAACAAAGAAGACACCAAATTGTTATGTTATTTCTGCATTTTTTCTATGTAATGCTTTAAAGAGACTATGTAAAGAATGCTTTCTTCAGAATTTCAAATGTTCCATTTCTTTTCTACACATGAGTTTACTACAAACACAATTGTTTTTGATATAGGCATTCTCCTCCTCATACATAGGTAAGTTTGCAAATTTGTAATCCTTCTCTACACCTTTCTTGACCTCATTCCCAATATCAATTAATTATCAACTATTGTTGATTCTGACTCAACAACATAGCTCACATCTTCTCCATTCTCTTCATTCATACAACAGCCTAGAGAGACCATAATTACATCTTATCTAGAATATTGCAAAAACTTTTTTCATTGTTCTTCTTGTTTCCAGTTTCTTCTGTTATTAACTTCTCCATCATCCCATTTGACACATTGGCTATATCATTCAAACACCAGTCTAACATTATATAATTTTCTTTTCATTGAACTAAAAAAATTTAAAATGCCATTAAAATAAAAGTATCTCAAAGTTGAAAACAGATTTAATATTGTTTTTCTTTTTAATCTTTGACAAACCCATAGCATTTGGGATCTTATTTTCATCAACTTTAAAGCTGAGTCTATCACACTGACTTATCAAAAACTGATCTCTTAAGGGAAATTCACTGTCACTATTAAATTGATATAAAAGTCTTTTCCATGGACTATATATATACATATATATATATATATTCCATAAAATAGAAATAATATTTCTTTGGTTTAAATTTATATGGGAAATTACTAACAAAGTGATCATAAATATATTTATAGTATTAGTTTCTCCATTATATGATAATATATCTTTCAGTTAATTTTATTACCTATGGCATATGCCTAATATTATTTTTAAAAATGGTTAACCTTTGTTATTTATGATGACAATGTACACAGCTTTATGCACTTGAACAATCAACTAGCATTGATTCAATACTTAATCAGTGGCTGTTTTTTCATTCATTCATTCATTACTTCATTTTCCTTTCCACTGGACAAACAAGACAAAAGGAAACCGTCATTACTCTCAAGGATCTTGTATTTGCAAGAGGGGTCAATAAAAATTTTGTAGAACAAAACACAAAGTAAATGCAATATAACTTTGGGGGAGGAGATGCTTAGCAAGGGAAACAAGGAAACAACTATACAAAAGGTATTACTTGAGTAGAATCATGAAGGAAGAAGGGAAATCCAAGAAGTAAAAGTAAGAATAAAATGTTTACTAAACATATTTGATAATCATTTTCAAATGGCAAAGGCAAAAGATGGAATTCTTTGTGTGAAGAATAATAAAATTTCACTTTGGCTGAATTATAGTGTTCTTAAAGAGGAATGATATGAATAAGGCTGGATAGTTAGGAAAAGTCCATGTTGTGAAAGGCTTAAATGCTTTTTACAGTGTGTCCCAAAAGTTTTATTGTAGTTTTAAAATTTGATGGCCTAAAATTGCACTAAGACTTTTATAATATGCTACTTTTATCCTGGAAGTGATAAGAGAATGACTGGTATCTATTGAGTTGAGAGGACCATCAGCAGACCCACATTTTAAGAAAATCATTTTGATATCTGTGAAGTACGATTTTGTTTGGGAGACAGTCTGATTATAAAGAGAACTATTAAAAGACTAACTATATTGTCCACCCAAAGGAGATGATTACCTCAATTAGAATAGTGACTATTTGCATGGAAAGATATACTTGAAATATAGTATGGAGAAAGAAAGAAGAGAAGTTGGCAATGACAGAATGTGTATGGTGCTCTGATGAGGCTGGAGAATCAGGAATAGCAACTAGTTGAGAGGTTGTTGATGCATTTAATAGAAAGGGTAAATATCTGAAGAGATAGATTTGCAGAAAAGAAAATTAGTGCTATTTTAGATATCATGATTTTAAGATCTTTAGAGGATACCTAATTGGAAATGTACAATATGAAATTGGTGATATAAGCTTGGAACTTGGGAAAGATTCACACACGTACACCCACACAGCTAGATCTAGATAAATAGATGTATATTCATATATCTGTTTGTGCATGTTTAAATATATGCCCTTTTTAGTATATTATCTATGTATACTATATATGTAAATATACACAAATGATGGGATACACATTATATTACATATGTTATGTATATATGCATATATTTGTTTGTTTCACACATATATACATCATCAGCATTTAGATTATAATTAAACCTTTGAAAAAGAATGATTTAATAATAGAGAACATGTATAGAGAAAGAAAGGATCCAGTGTTAAGTTTGGGGTTAAATTATTAGTTAATGAGAATGACATAGTATTCCAGAAGAGGCTCAGAATTCATTGAAAGCCTTGAGTTTAAAGCCAGAGTTTAACATTTACTATCGCTGTGATGTTTGGACAAACCAGGTTTGTTTGTTTGTTTTTTTAATATCAGTTTTCTCCTCAGCAAAAGAGTAATCACAATCTTTGTTGTGAGTACCACAAATGATTGGTTCAAGATGGAACTGAAAAAAAGCTACAGAGTGAGGGCTAGAAAGGATTGCAGAGCTCATCTAAACTAGCCACCTCTTTTTTTAGAACTGAGGAGCAGACTGGTAAAGTAAGTGCTGGAATGTCTCCATAGGAGTGTAAAGCCAACCCAAGATTCTAACTCAGACCCTCAGAATCTTATTTCAGCACTCATTCTATTGATTCCTGAAAATAATTATATAATGATTAAATACGTTTTGGAATATTTGCCAAGAAAATCCCAAATGGACTCATGAAGAGATGGACATGACTGAAAAAATAATTGAATAACAGACATATTTTCTATTGAGGACATTCCTTCCACTTTTAAATTATATCTAACAGCAGAATATAGATTCACTGGAGGCAAATTTTTCTTCTTCTTTTTATTGCCAGTGCTTTATCTAATGCCTTTCACATCCTGGGCACTTAATAAACATGTTTATTAAAATAAGGGTAGAGAATACTAGAAATGGCAGAGACCATTTAATTATCTGGTGGCCAGAAAAATCATAGTCCTCTGTCAAAGAATACCAAGAATTTATATGAAATCAAATGACAAGCTAAGTCTGTTTGTGTCAGTTAATTCATGAGCCCACACATTCTGACCTGACTATGGACTTCATTAAGACAGCATAACTGCTCTCTGCTAAAGGAAAGAGATTCCGTTTTTGGTAGTAGAATGAACCTTAGCAGGCACTTAATCAGACACTGTATACACTGGAGGACCTTCAAAAATCAACCAATTTCAGAAGCTGATCTTCCAAAGACAAAATTACAGTGAAGTTATTAAATGTAATTATCTGTAGACAAGAAAAAAGTAGTCTTCAAGTCTGTTCTTTCCAATTCTCAAGTGGTTAATGCATGACTCTGAATGAATCAAGAGAATTCACTTGATTCCCAAGCTGACCTTGTCCAGGAAATTTAATTTCTACTTCTCAAACATACATTTTTTCTTCATACAAAAGAGCAAAAACTGAACCTTATCATGCCCCTTTACAATTAGTCATCCTTTTGTTTCATTAATCTCTAAAAGTAAATGGGAGGATTTCTGTTTGAACACAATATGAAAGCAGAGTCAGAATGCAAAGTAATTGTAGATGTGATTTTTGGTCTTGTGTTATATTGTGTAACTGCTTAGATGTTTTTTATAACATCATTTAAATTTGAGATTTAAATTCCAAGTATTGGGAATATGTATATATATATATATGTATATATATATATATATGTACATGTGTATATATGTACTTCACGATGATTCATAGTAGGTCATTAGTTAAACTGGACAATAATAAGCTTTGAATCTAAAATTAATTTTAAGCCTATAGTCAGAAATGCAATATTTATTAGTGTGACTCTCTAATAATTTGCTTTAATTCTCTGGTATGAATTCTTGTAAATGTGGGGGGAAGAAACAAGACAAATATAATAGAAATTACCTGTTTTTTTCCTATAGAAAGATGAACATTGTGTTATAGCATTCCACTTTGAAGGAAAAAAAAGAAAAATTATAGGAATCCAAATTTTTCTTATAAATACTGTCCCTTAGTTTCACATATAGTTCCTTTTTTCTATGTTTTCTATGGAGTGTGCAATTGTAGACATAAGAAAAGTGACAAGGAAAGAACTGCTGAAGCAATGTAAAACGATTGTACTTGGGTAATTGATATCACAGCCTTTGCCTTCTCAGCATTTTGGGGAGGGTTTGGAAAAGGAGAGCATTTGAAACTCAAAATTTAAAAATAAAGAATGTTAAAATGAGTAAATAATACATTTTAAAATAATTTAAAATAAAAATGAAATAACATATTTGCTAAGAAAACTTTTTCTTATGACAATTATAAATTTTAGCATGTAAAATGTTATGAAATTTAACCTAGAGAGAAGTAGTTTTTTTTTTATTGCTCTGAAATACTCAGATAAAAAAGATACAATGGACTACTTTCATGTTCTTCATTTCTTAAGAAGTGGAGGACCACTGAATTTTGTGACCTTAGGAATGACTGTCTTTGATGAAGATGTAAAAGTACACTGAAGTCATATCTCATGTAGTTAGTTTCTAGAAGTCAGAAAAAAGGTGAAAATAATTTTCAAAATTACCTTTGAAAATCTCTTAAATCTCTTGCATATTGTTTTGAAACAGTTGTAATTGGGGTGGTTCTCTCAAAAGAATGTAATTTGTTTCAGAAGGTTGGCTAGGGTTTGGTATCTATGGAAACAACTTAATACACATACACAAAACATTTAAGGAAAGAAATTATGAGAACATTAGGAATTCTACTCTCACAGAAGAAAAAAGAAAGGTCTAGTAGATAAATCCTTCTCTGTAAGAAAATCTGATGATTAAGGGGGAGCATAATTCCAAAGGCTTGATCCATTTTAGAGGGTTGAGCATAGAAAAGTATTGGAACTGTTTCTTCTTCTTACTTTACTAGAAGATAAGAGATGACTCAAGAAAATCCAAAGGAACAGTTCAGAAGCACTTTAGATAACAGTAATTCTATAGAGCTATACAATGATGGTGTCTCTTCTTATTAACCCTTATATAATACTGTTGGGGATAGGGGAAAAGGGAAAGGGGAAAAATAACTGATATTTACTTAGTGCTTCTGAGCTCTTTACAAAAATTATCTCTTTTGATCCTCAAACAATTCTGTGAAATAGGTGCAATTATTATGGTCACCTTTTTATAGGTGAGGAAACTTGGGCTAAGTCAATATTACTAATTTACCCAAGGTCATACAGCTGGTAAGCATCCAAGAATTCACATTTTCTTATCTCCAAGTCTATCACTCTATCCTATCTGTCGCTCTTTTCAAGAGCCTGAAAAAAAGGGTTAAACTGAGCATAATATAGAGAACACTCTAGAATTGTACTCTGTGAGATGTGATGTTCCCAATGGAGTGATGACCAATGGAGTTACCTTCCATTTAGTCTGGAACCTAATACCTTTTTTCCCCACACTGTGCTTAAGAGACACTTTCATAGGTCTGTGTAGCAGGCTCAAAAGAAACATGAGATCTGCAAATTCAGAGACATTCCCAACCCAAATGTACTTTGGTGAGATTTTTAAGTTGAGTATGTCTTTATATCATTATCTTCTGACTTCTCTGTGATTGCCTTGGATGAATTCTCAATGAAATAGTCTGGAAAATTTCAATCTGCTTTTGTATGATCAGAGGACCACGTTATAGAGGAATAATCCAGAGACTAATACAACCCCTACCTTATAAATCTCTTGGAATAAAATCAGTATCATGTACTTTGTGACCTCAAAGGATCCTAATGACATCCAAAAACACTTTTTTAGTTGGAAGTTCAGCTCAAAGGTATATGCCTAAACATGAAATTTGAGGTCAATGTTTTCAACACTGGTTGATGAAAGTCTATTGAGAACACTATGGATGTGTTCAGTGTATATTGCTGAAACCATTGACCTCATTTTTCATGTTTAGGCAAATACCTTTCAAGCTGAACTTCCAAATGGAAGTTGACTCTAAGATTTGAACAGGGAGATAAGTCATGGGCATGTAGTTTTACTTTGTATCCCTTTTATTCCTTTATTTCTAATGATCATTAATAAATCTCTTAAAATATAATATTTGAAATTATTATGTATAAATTTTAATTTTACAATTCTCATCAGTTTCATGGCATTCCTTTTGGGGAGAGTGACATCTCTCCACTTAGAGTGAACCCATAAGCCTCTAAAAATACGGATGCTTTTTAAAAATGTGAACTTATTTCTAGACCTCTCATTCCCATATTTTCCTTGTGATTTTATTTTTTACTCCAATTAGAAGACTTTTATTTGTCTTGATTGTATCATTTTTTTCTTTTTTAGACTACATAATAGCGAGTTTTTCCAAATCTTTATGAATCTTGTCTCTACTACTGAACATTTTAAACATTTCTCTCAATGTTATGACATTTTTTTATATTTGATAAGCATGATGTCTATGTTTTAACCTAACCCTTAATACAACTTGTAGGGTACAGGTGAGTATGTGTTCACAGGACATTCATATATCTTTTTTGAATCATCATTGACTACTCTTTTTAACCAAACATTAAATCAGTTCAGAATCATAGGATCATAAATCTATAACTAAAAGGGACCAGAGAGATTTAGAATAACTGCCTAATTTTACAGATGGAGACACTCTGACTAAGGGAGATTAGGTTATTTACCCAATTTAACAATGCTAGTAAATACCTAATTTTCCTGTTATTTAGTCAGTGGAAAAAATATAATTTGCCTTCAGACAAATAATTATGTCAATGGGATGGAGAAAATTCAGATATTTTAACATACAGAAATGCTTAAGTCCTGCTTAGATGCCATTCAGCCTATTCTAGAATCCTGGTGTCAAATCTATGGCATACACACCAGAGAAGGCACTCAGAGGCCTCTCTATAGGCCAACCTGATGTTACCGTGGTCCAGCACAGAGTTCAACAGAGTTCATTCAGAGTGAAGCTGGACTTGGTTGCTCCCATTCCCCTTTCCATAAGCACCTAAGGGCATCTCTCACTTCAACTGCCCCTTTGCTCAGCATTCCGATGGGAGTGCTTCCTCCCTCCCCTGTCTGGAGTAAGTTGAGGGCTCATAATGCAGGGATAGGGTTGCAGTTTGGATCCTCAGTCTCTAAAAATTTGCCATTTCTGGTCTTGGACATTGAATTTCTAACTCCTCCATAAGGATTTCACAGCAGAACTCAAAACTGTTACTTGTTACTTCTCCAATTCATACCTGCAACCACTGTCCTCTTCTGTCCATCTCCACCTGAGTTTTTGGTCAGGATTGCTAACAGTAAGTGAGAGCAATGGGGAGCAGTATTTCTTCCCCTGAAAACAAGTGGTCATTATTCTCATCACCTACACACATTACTTGGAACATGATATATTGGGGAATGAGGGGCATGCCTATTACTGAATTCAAATACTATCTCTGCCATCAACTCCCAACATGTCCTTGAGGAAGGAACTTACACTATTTGAATCCTTGTTTCCACATCTATAAAAGAGTTTGACTAGATAGACACTGAGTTCACTTTGAACCATAAATCTACAACCTTTACCACTAAATAATAGATGATTTAAAACTTCAGGGCAATTAAATTCTCTCTCTCCCTCTCTCTCTCTCTCTCTCTCTCTCTCTCTCTCTCTCTCTCTCTCTCTCTCTCTCTCTCTCTCTCTCTCTCTCTTTCTCTCTCTCTCTGTCTCTCTGTCTGTCTGTCTGTCTCTTTCCTGTGGATGTATGAGGATCACATATATGAAATTTGCAGATATGTTCCAACACATATTTAGGGCTTAGAAAAACTGGCTAATGATGAATGTTTCTTTAAATAAAAAAGAAAGATATATATATATATATACACACATATATATATATATATATATATATATATATATATATATATATATAAGACTGATAAAATAAATCTAATCACCACTTTTCCAAATGGAATATTCTTTCTAGTGATAATAAGGATTATGACATTCATTTTTTCTTTCGATAAATTTAAAAAAGCAATTACTTTGTAGGCACATATTGTGCTAGTTATCGGGAACACAAAGAAAATACAATCACTGACTTTATGCATGTTTCCATCAATTAATTAAAACAACACCAGGTTAAGTAAATATATGTATATATACAAATAAGCACAGATAAATGTACTTATGTAAACTATAAATATTTGTATATAGTATTACAGATACTAAATATTTTTTCGTATGAAAGCAAGGACTTATTATTAGAGGCATGAAGATAGACTTGATATAGGAGATGATGCTTGTCCTGAATTTTAAAGGAAATAAAAGTTTTTATAATTTTGATGCGAAGTGGCCTTCCTTGTCATAAGGAGATGGAGTTGGAATGTCACTTGTGGAGGCTATCGAGTTGCCTAGTATGGCTGAAATACAAAGCATATGAAGGGCAATTATATAGGAAATTATGAGTTATAATCAGACTCAAAAGGAATTTAGATGTCAGAGGAATTTGTATTTTATTCCAGCAACAAGAAAAAATGGATATTTGTAAGTATAAGAATGATATTGATAAATCTCTGTTTTGAAATATAAATTTTGTAGCTCAGTGTTAGATTTCTTTATTTCTATGGGAGGAGCTAGATGTTAATAAGGGCAAATAAGACTGGAGAATTTTAACTGGCAGGAGAGCATTCCATTACATGTAGTTAAATGTAAATCCTTTCTTTCAGTCAAAATTGAACAGATATGAGTTTGTTAAAATCATAAAAGCATGACAGAGAAAATAATGATTATTTCCCTATAGGTTCTGTTGATAAATATTAAGTTAATATCAGTTGAATTTATTAATGTAATAGACACTTTTAATTTTTTGAATTAAATTAATTAAATTAATTAATTTAATCAATGCATTTCCCAGAAAGATCTTATCTTTGCCCTGTACATTTAATTTATACAGTTATTATATAAATTAAATATGATTTATGTCCAAATATATTAAATAAAAAAACACGTTATAAGATTTAACTGAATTAGTCCTGTCCTCTGTCAAGATATTTCTCTGAATATTCTAAAGTGTTCTTTGGTCATGTTCTCCTGAAACTACAAAAATTATAGTTTTCTCTAAAGTAGATTTTTGTCTCTGGATATGTAATTTCCTTCATTGATTCTTACATTTCTTCATAGAAACCAGAGGATGGTATTGTTACACCATTTTGGAAATGGAATAAATGGAGACATCAAAAGTTAATTGCTTGCCAGAGTTACTATTCTCTTACAATAGTACTGAATCAATTTTTGATCTTGCAATTAAGACTTTGTTGAATCAATTCAGTTGAATGTAAAACATTATAACATTCCACTACTAAAGTCTTTTTAAATTGTTATTGTATTTTTTAAAACCTACATTAAAATAAACCACTCAGTTCCTTTGAGGCAATCACGGGAAAAGAATATTTTGTTGACTCATCTGGACCACCAAACCCAACAAAATGATTTTAAGTACTGTTGTCATAATGTATAGAATGTGTATATATAATGGATATTTTTGTATTATAATGATGTTGCAAGGTTTTACATAGTAACTTTAAGTTGAATTTGAATTATTATCTTTAGGTAGGTTTTGTTAAATTTTAATTGTGGTTGGACTCTGAATATAATGGTTTAGATAGAGATATGGATCTCCTTTTCCCATATTTCCTTTTCCCATTCTTCCCTGTCCATTATTCCTTGACAAACTATATCCATGACAAACTATGATCTATTAACTAAACATTAACTAAAACAATGACCTGAAAAAAAGTAAATTCAGCTCCCAAAATATCAAACTAAGTTTTAGAAAGTAATTTAATATGACATGGTTTTAAAAATATAAATAAAACCAATAGATCTAA
This sequence comes from Monodelphis domestica, assembly GCF_027887165.1. Taxonomy (NCBI): domain Eukaryota; kingdom Metazoa; phylum Chordata; class Mammalia; order Didelphimorphia; family Didelphidae; genus Monodelphis; species Monodelphis domestica. Next base: position 162,577,498 of record NC_077232.1, read on the forward strand.
AAAAAGACTCCTACTTTTAAACAGGTAATGCAAGGGTGTATATGCAACATATATTTCCATATTGCTCGTGCCATGACAGAAGACACATCACAATACAACAAATAACTCATAAAGGAAATAATGGAGAAAATGAAATACTTAGGTCTGAAATCAGACTCCAATAGTTCCTTCTTTGACTGTGGGTAGCATTTTTCATCATGTGTATTTTATGGGTATCTTGCAAACTTGTTTTGCTCACAATAGTTTAGTTCTTCATATTTGATCATTTTATACAATATTTCTGTCACTGTAAGAAGTGTTCTACTTCTGCTCACTTCCCTTTATATGATTCTAAAACTTATCCTACTTATCATTTCTTATGGAACAATTATATTCTATTATAACCATATACCTCTACTTGTTCAGTCATTCCTCAATTGATGAACAACTCTTGGATTACATTTTTTTTTTTTGCCACTACAAAGGTGCCTTCACCAGGGAGGTATATCTTTTGACTGTATTTTTCCTTCTTACTCTCTGACCTCATTCCTTTATACTGCATCTGTTCATGTTCCTCTTTCTTCTTACTCTCCTCTTTCTCCTCCATCCCTTAACATACCCTTTCATTCTCTTCCTGTCTCCACTCATCCCATTACCTACACCCTCTTTCACCATTATCTGTACCCTATCTCACTCAGACCTTCCTTTTTCCCCTCTTCCTGTTTCCCTTCCCACCCTCCTCCTCCTTTTCCTGCTCTCCCTCTTCCCTTTTCTGTTCCCATCCCCCCATTCCTCTGCCTCTTCTTCTTGCTCTAAATAGAGATAAATAAATAATAAACATAGTAAAATGGTGAAAAATTATTACAAGTATATATTAAAATCTTATTTATCAAATATATAAGAACAGAATTAATTTCCCAATTAATAAATAATCAAAGGATTTCAACAGGCAGTTTCTCAAAGTAGTTAAAACTATCTATAGTCTTGTGAAAATGCTACAAATCACTTTTATTTAGAGAAATGCAAATTAAAACAAGTTTGAAGTACTCCCTTACATCTACCAAATTGGCTATTATGGCAGAAAAAGAAATATCAAAAGATGGTGGAAATGTAGAACAATTGAGGCATTAATGCATTGTTGGATAACTTGTGAACTACTTCAAACTTTCCAGAGAGCAATTTACACACACACACACACACACACACACACACACACACACACACACACACACATATATATATATACCCAAAGAATATATTAAATAGGACATATCCTTTGAACCAGTAAAGCCATTAATAGGTATGTATCACAAAGAGAAAAAGGACTAAAAGGGGAATGTACATGGATGAAAATACTTGTAACATTCTTCCGGTTAAGATGGCGGCTTAGAGAAAGCTAAAGTTCAGATCTCCGGAAAACCCTTCCCAACCGATCTCAAACTATAAGCTCCTAAGGCGCCGAAATTCAAAACGATCAACAGCACAGACCCTGGGAACCCTCCTCCTGGACCTGGACCCGGATCAAAAGGTACGGCTCCCCTCAAAAGCCAGAACCCGAGATCACTTGGACCTAAGGGGTAGGAGCGCAGAGTCCAAGGCTCAGGGAAGACGCAGCCCGGCCAGGCTCAGAGAGCAGGGTCCTCGGAACAACAACCCTCAGGGCCTTCTATCCGAGTCCCAGTGAAAGTCACTGCCTGGAGCAAGACAGCCTCACGGGCTGGATCCTGCTATCCAAGTCTCAGTGAAAGTCCCTGCTCTCAGAGCTTGGGGAAGCTGCAGCCCATCCCCCCGCAGGCCGAGGAAACAGCCTCACAGCCAGCGATTTGGAAAGCAACTTCCGGAAAGCAACGTGGTCCGACCCTTCCATTCCAGTTCCAGTGAGGCATATCCAGTTTAACCCAGGGAAAGGTCATAGAACCGACAATCTGTCCAGGACTAAAGCCTCTGAACACCAGACAGAGATAAGAAAAGCTAATCCTCCAAATTCAGAGATGGCAAACTCCACAGAAGCACAGAAGCCCCAAGATACCAAGAAAAATAAGAAGAAAGGGGCGACTTTGGACACATTCTATGGAGCCAAAATACAAAATACAGAGCAGATAGAAGAAGATATACAAGAAAATGCTCCAAAATCTTCCAAAGGAAATGGAAACTCTCCACAAACCCATGAAGAATTTGAATCAGAAATGACCAAAAAGATGGAAGCCTTCTGGGAGGAAAAGTGGGAAATAATGCAAAAGAAATTCATGCATCTACAAAACCAGTTTGACCAAACTGTAAAAGAAAACCAGGTTTAAAGCAAGAACTAATAAAGCAAAGCCAAAACACCAAGAAATTAGAAGAGAACATAAAATATCTCACCGACAAGGTGATAGATCTGGAAAATAGAGGGAGAAGAGATAATTTAAGAATAATTGGACTCCCAGAAAAGCCAGAAATAAACACCAAACTGGACATGGTGATACAAGATATAATCAAAGAAAATTGCCTAGAGATTCTAGAACAAGGGGGCAATACAGCCACTGACAGAGCTCAGAGAACACCTTCTACACTAAACCCCCAAAAGACAACTCCCAGGAATGTAATTGCCAAATTCCAAAGCTATCAAACAAAAGAAAAAATCCTACAGGAAGCCAGAAAAAGACAATTTAGATATAAAGGAATGCCATTCAGGGTCACACAAGACCTTGCAAGTTCTACTCTGAATGATCGTAAGGCATGGAACATGATCTTCAGAAAGGCAAGAGAGCTGGGTCTCCAACCAAGAATCAGCTACCCAGCAAAACTGACTATATACTTCCAAGGGAAAGTATGGGCATTCAACAAAATAGAAGACTTCCAACTTTTTGCAAAGAAAAGACCAGAGCTCTGTGGAAAGTTTGATACCTAAAATCAAAGAGCAAGGAATACCTGAAAAGGTAAATATTAAGGAAAGGGGAAAAATGTTATCTTCTTCTTTTACTCAAACTCTCTTCTATAAGGACTACATTTATATCAATCTATGTATACTAATATGTGGGGAAAATGTAATGTATAAATAGGGGGTAAAGAAAGACCAAATAGAATAATCATTCTCACACAAAGATTCACATGGGAAGGGGAGGGGAAGAAAACTCCTATAAGAAGGAGAGGAAGAGGGGGGGGGGTTACTTAAACCTCAATTTCAGGGAAATCAACTCTGAGAGGGAAAAACATCCAGATCCATTGGGATCTTGAATTCTATCTTACCCAACAAGGGTAAGGAGAAGGGAAAACCAAGGGGGGGAGGGGGAGAGGGAGAACAAAAAGGGAGAGAAAGAGAGGGGGGAAGGGGGAGGGAAGAAAAAGGGAGGGACTAAAAAGGGAAACATCAAGGGAGGGGACAAGGGGGACTGATTCAAGGTAAATCACTAGACTAAAAGGTAGAGCCGAAGAAGAAAAGGTTAGAAATAGGGAAGAATATCAAAATGCCAGGGAGTCCACAAATGACAATCATAACTTTGAACGTGAATGGGATGAACTCACCCATAAAACGTAGACGAATAGCAGAATGGATTAGAATCCAAAACCCTACCATATGTTGTCTTCAAGAAACACACATGAGGCCGGTTGACACCCACAAGGTCAGAATTAAAGGATGGAGTAAGACCTTCTGGGCCTCAACTGATAGAAAGAAGGCAGGAGTGGTAATCATGATATCTGATAAAGCCAATGCAAAAATAGACCTGATCAAAAGGGATAGGGAAGGTAATTATATTTTGTTAAAAGGGAATCTAGACAATGAGGAAATATCATTAGTCAACATGTATGCACCAAATAATATAGCACCCAAATTTCTAATGGAGAAACTAGGAGAATTAAAGGAAGAAATAGACAATAAAACAATACTAGTGGGAGACTTAAACCAACCATTATCAAATTTAGATAAATCAAATCAAAAAATAAATAAGAAAGAGGTAAAAGAAGTGAATGAAATCTTAGAAAAATTAGAATTAATAGACATATGGAGAAAAATAAATAGGGATAAAAAGGAATACACCTTCTTCTCAGCACCACATGGCACATTCACAAAAACTGACCATACATTAGGTCACAGAAACATAGCACACACATGCAGAAAAGCAGAAATAATGAATGCAGCCTTCTCAGATCACAAGGCAATAAAAATAATGATTAGCAATGGTACATGGAAAACCAAATCTAAAACCAAATGGAAATTAAACAATATGATACTCCAAAACCATTTAGTTAAAGAAGAAATCATAGAAACAATTAATAATTTCATTGAGGAAAATGACAATGGCGAAACATCCTTTCAAACCTTTTGGGATGCAGCCAAAGAGGTAATCAGAGGTAAATTCATATCCCTGAATGCTTATATTAACAAACTAGGGAGAGCAGAGATCAATCAATTGGAAATGCAAATGAAAAAACTCAAAAGCAATCAAATTAAAAACCCCCAGCAGAAAACCAAATTAGAAATCCTAAAAATTAAGGGAGAAATTAATAAAATCGAAAGTGATAGAACTATTGATTTAATAAATAAGACAAGAAGCTGGTACTTTGAAAAAACAAACAAAATAGACAAAGTACTGGTCAATCTAATTAAAAAAAGGAAGGAAGAAAAGCAAATTCACAGCATTAAAGATGAAAAGGGGGACAGCACCTCCGATGAAGATGAAATTAAGGCAATCATTAGAAATTACTTTACCCAATTATATGGCAATAAATACACCAATTTAGGAGAAATGGATGAATATATACAAAAATACAAACTGCCTAGACTAACAGAAGAGGAAATAGAATTCTTAAATAATCCCATATCAGAAATTGAAATCCAACAAGCCATCAAAGAACTTCCTAAGAAAAAATCCCCAGGGCCTGATGGATTCACCTGTGAATTCTATCAAACATTCAGAGAACAGTTAATCCCAATACTATACAAACTATTTGACATAATAAGCAAAGAGGGAGTTCTACCAAACTCCTTTTACGACACAAACATGGTACTGATTCCAAAACCAGGCAGGTCAAAAACAGAGAAAGAAAACTATAGGCCAATCTCCCTAATGAATATAGATGCAAAAATCTTAAATAGGATACTAGCAAAAAGACTCCAGCAAGTGATCAGAAGGATCATTCACCATGATCAAGTAGGATTCATACCAGGGATGCAGGGCTGGTTCCACATTAGGAAAACCATCCACATAATTGACCACATCAACAAGCAAACTAGCAAGAACCACATGATTATCTCAATAGATGCAGAAAAAGCCTTTGATAAAATACAACACCCATTCCTATTAAAAACACTAGAAAGCATAGGAATAGAAGTGTCATTCCTAAAAATAATAAACAGTATATATCTAAAACCAACAGCTAATATCATCTGCAATGGGGATAAACTAGATGCATTCCCAATAAGATCAGGAGTGAAACAAGGATGCCCATTATCACCTCTACTATTTGACATTGTACTAGAAACACTAGCAGTAGCAATTAGAGAAGATAAAGGAATTGATGGCATCAAAATAGGCAAGGAGAAGACCAAGTTATCACTCTTTGCGGATGACATGATGATCTACTTAAAGAATCCTAGAAATTCAACCAAAAAGCTAATTGAAATAATCAATAACTTTAGCAAATTTTTTTTGCTAAATTTTGCAGGATACAAAATAAACCCACATAAATCATCAACTTTTCTATATATCTCCAACACAGCTCAGCAGCAAGAACTAGAAAGACAAATCCCATTCAAAATCACCTTAGAGAAAATAAAATACCTAGGAATCTACCTCCCAAGACAAACACAGGAACTATATGAACACAACTACAAAACACTCGCCACACAACTAAAACTAGACTTGAACAAATGGAAAAACATTAACTGCTCATGGATAGGACAAGCCAATATAATAAAAATGACCATCCTACCCAAACTTATTTATCTATTTAGTGCCATACCCATTGAACTACCAAAATACTTCTTCACTGATTTAGAAAAAAACCATAACAAAGTTCATTTGGAAGAACAAAAGATCAAGGATATCCAGGGAAATAATGAAAAAAAAAAAACACATATGATGGGGGCCTTGCAGTCCCTGACCTAAAACTATATTACAAAGCAGCAGTCATCAAAACAATTTGGTGGAATAGACTGGGGGAAAGCGACCTCAGCAAGACAGTATACGATAAACCCAAATATCCCAGCTTTTGGGACAAAAATCCACTATTCGATAAAAACTGCTGGGAAAATTGGAAGACAGTGTGGGAGAGACTAGGAATAGATCAACACCTCACACCCTACACCAAGATAAATTCAAAATGGTAGAGTGACTTAAACATAAAGAAGGAGACCATAAGTAAATTGGGTAAACACAGAATAGTATACATGTCAGACCTTTGGGAGGGGAAAGGCTTTAAAACCAAGCAAGATATAGAAAGAATCACAAAATGTAAAATAAATAATTTTGATTACATCAAACTAAAAAGCTTTTGTACAAACAAAACCAATATAACTAAAATCAGAAGGGAAACAACAAATTGGGAAAAAATCTTCATAGAAACCTCTGACAAAGGTTTAATTACTCATATTTATAAAGAGCTAAATCAATTGTACAAAAAATCAAGCCATTCTCCAATTGATAAATGGGCAAGGGAAATGGATAGGCAGTTCTCAGATAAAGAAATCAAAAGTATTAACAAGCACATGAAGAAGTGCTCTACATCTCTTATAATCAGAGAGATGCAAATCAAAACAACTCTGAGGTATCACTTCACACCTAGCAGATTGGCTAACATAACAGCAAAGGAAAGTAATGAATGCTGGAGGGGATGTGGCAAAGTAGGGACATTAATTCATTGCTGGTGGAGCTGTGAACTGATCCAACCATTCTGGAGGGCAATTTGGAACTATGCCCAAAGGGCGACAAAAGAATATCTACCCTTTGACCCAGCCATAGCACTGCTGGGTCTGTACCCCAAAGAGATAATGGACAAAAAGACTTGTACAAAAATATTCATAGCTGTGCTCTTTGTGGTGGCCCAAAACTGGAAAACGAGGGGATGCCAATCAATTGGGGAATGGCTGAACAAACTGTGGTATATGTTGGTGATGGAATACTATTGTGCTAAAAGGAATAATAAAGTGGATAAGTTCCATGGAGACTGGAACAACCTCCAGGAAGTGATGCAGAGCGAGAGGAGCAGAACTAGGAGAACATTGTACACAGAGACTAATACACTGTGGTATAATCGAATGTAATGGACTTCTCCATTAGGGGCGGTGTAATGTCCCTGAACAACTTGCAGGGATCCAGGAGAAAAAAACACCATTCATAAGCAAAGGATAAACTATGGGAGTGGAAACACCGAGAAAAAGCAACTGCCTGAATACAGAGGTTGAGGGGACATGACAGAGGATAGACTCTAAATGAACACTCTAATGCAAATAGTATCAACAAAGCAATGGGTTCAAATCAAGAAAACATCTAATGCCCAGTGGACTTACGCATCGGCTATGGGGGGTGGGGGGGAGGAAAAGAAAATGATCTATGTCTTTAACGAATAATGCTTGGAAATGATCAAATAAAATATATTTAAAAAAAAAAGAAAATACTTGTAACAATTCTTTTTGCACCACAAAAAATTGAAAAATGAAGGGATTTCAGCAATTGGAGAATGACTAAGTCATGGTATGTGAGAATAATGGACTACTATTGTTTTTTAAAGACACAATGAACAGGAGGAATTCAGAAGGAAAAAAGAAATTGTAAAGCCATAGACTGATGAATAGTGGAGGAAGTGTGAGAAAATTGTGATATTAATGCACTATTGGGGGGATTTGAACTGACAACCATTTTGGAGAGCAACTTGAACCTATGCAAAAAGAGTTATCAAATAGCACATATCTTTGAACCAGACTATTACTAGGTTTTTATTACAAAGAGATTAAAAAGGGGTCAAGGAACCTCTACATATAAAAATATTTAAAGGAACTTTTTTTGGTGGAAATAAAGATTTGGAAAGTGAGGGTATACCATCTATTTGGGAATGGTGGAGTAATTCAGAGTATATGATTGTAATGGATGGCTATTCTACTATAAGCAATTATGGGCTGGAGGACCTCAGAAAAATCTGGAAAGACTTACACACTACATAGGGAAGATATAGTTTGATGTATCCCTGATTCTTGTTCTCTTTTCTCCTGATTTCTGCTGGGAAAGCTGGCTTTATGCCAGACAGGAGAAACCACACATGTGGTTTTACTTTTAGTTAGATAATTAAGTTTGAACTTTGATTTTTTTAGTTTATTTTCTATCTACTTCAAGAGATTATTAATAAACCTTATAAAATATAATACTTGGAGTTATTGGGTATTAATTTAAATCAAACAAAAGGAAAGATCCAGTCACAAATTCACAAGAAGAAAATTATTTCAGAACAATTTCATGGAAAACTTGGGCAAAAATATGAATTTGACATAAGACTAACAAAACTTCTGAAAATAAATTAAAATATATAAATATTTAAAAATAAATCTGGTAGAGTAAAATTTAGCTAAAAGAATGAGAACAAAGAAACAAATTTATGAAAAGACAATCTTGTTCATTCTTCATTTTTTAAAAAGCCCAATGATATCATGAGGTAATGATTTGTGTATGAATTGGAAAATATTGTTATTGGATTGATTTTATTGATATTACTTCATTGTCTTTGGTGCCATTTAAATAAGATATTTTTCCCAATTTATCATCTTTATAAAAGATCATTTTTGCTTTTCCTTTATCCGATATCATTATTGTTCATTTCTCTATATCCATCTACCTATCTGCCTATTTATCTATCTATCCAAATATATGCATATATATATACATATAAACAAATATAGACACAACTACATATACATGTTCTTACTATACATACATGTATATATACATACGTTCACATGCAAATATAATTTCTACCAGAAACATACTTGAACCACAGAGAGACACACAAAAAAAATTCTGCTGGAGCAGCATGCATATATATATATATATATATATACATATATATATATATATATATATATGTATATATATATATATATATGAGAGAGAGAGAGAAAGAGAGAGAGAGAGAGAGAGAGAGAGAGAGAGAGAGAGAGAGAGAGAGAGAGAGAGAGAGAGAGAGAGAGAGAGAGAGAGAGAGAGAGATGTCTCTTTGTGGTTCAAGTATGTTTCTGGTATAAACATATTGCTGGCATCTGGTTGCTAATCCATTCTGCTATCTATTTCCCATTACCATGTGAATTCATCACATTCTATATCATAGTTAGGACTTCCGGTTAAGATGGCGGCTTAGAGAAAGCTGAAGTTCAGATCTCCGGAAAACCCTTCCCGACTGATCTCAAACTAGAAGCTCCTAAGGCGCCGAAATTCAAAACGATCAACAGCACAGACCCTGGGAACCCTCCTCCTGGACCTGGACCCGGTTCAAAAGGTACGGCTCCCCTTAAAAGCCAGAACCCGAGATCCCTCGGACCTCAAGGTTAGGAGCGCAGAGTCCAAGGCTCCCGGAAGCGGCAGCCGCGCAGGGCTCAGAGAGCAGGGTCTGAGGAACAACAACCCTCAGGGTCTTCTACCCAAGTCCCAGTCCGGGTGAAAGTTACTGCCTGGGGCTTCCGCTGCAGAGAGCCGGTTGGTCCTGGCGAAAGTTACTGCCTGGGGCCTCCGCTGCAGAGAGCTGTTCAAAACAACAGCAACCCTCAGGGCGGGCAAGACAGCCTCACGGGCTGGATCCTGCTATCCAAGTCTCAGTGAAAGTCTGTGCTCTCGGAGCTTGGGGAAGCGGCAGCCCATCCCCCCGCAGGCCAACGAAACAGCCTCACGGCCAGGGATTCTGAAGGCAACTTCCGGAAATCGAGCCAGGGGGAGAGTGTGGCCTCGTGGTCCGACCCTTCCATTCCAGATCCAGTGAGGCATATTCAGTTTAACCCAGGGAAAGTCATAGAACCATCTGCCCAGGACTAAAGCCTCTGATCACCAGACAAAGACAAGAAAAGCCAATCCTCCACGTTCAGAGATGACAAACTCCACAGAAGCACAGAAGCCCCAAAATACCAAGAAAAATAAGAAGAAAGGGGCGACTCTGGACACATTCTATGGAGCCAAAATACAAAATACAGAGCAGATAGAAGAAGATATACAAGAAAATTCTCCAAAATCTTCCAAAGGAAATAGAAACTCTCCACAAACCCATGAAGAATTTGAATCAGAAAGGACCAAAAAGATGGAAGCCCTCTGGGAGGAAAAGTGGGAAATGATGCAAAAGAAATTCACGCATCTACAAAACCAGTTTGACCAAACTGTAAAAGAAAACCAGGCTTTAAAGCAAGAACTAATAAAGCAAAGCCAAAACACCAAGAAATTAGAAGAGAACATAAAATATCTCACCGACAAGGTGATAGATCTGGAAAACAGGGGGAGAAGAGAAAATTTAAGAATAATTGGACTCCCAGAAAAGCCAGAAATAAACACCAAACTGGACATGGTGATACAAGATATAATCAAAGAAAATTGCCCAGAGATTCTAGAACAAGGGGGCAATACAGCCACTGACAGAGCTCACAGAACACCTTCTACACTAAACCCCCAAAAGACAACTCCCAGGAATGTAATTGCCAAATTCCAAAGCTATCAAACAAAAGAAAAAATCCTACAGGAAGCCAGAAAAAGACAATTTAGATATAAAGGAATGCCAATCAGGGTCACACAAGACCTTGCAAGTTCTACGCTGAATGATCGTAAGGCATGGAACATGATCTTCAGAAAGGCAAGAGAGCTGTGTCTCCAACCAAGAATCAGCTACCCAGCAAAACTGACTATATACTTCCAAGGGAAAGTATGGGCATTCAACAAAATAGAAGACTTCCAACTTTTTGCAAAGAAAAGACCAGAGCTCTGTGGAAAGTTTGATACCGAAAATCAAAGAGCAAGGAATACCTGAAAAGGTAAATATTAAGGAAAGGGGAAAAATGTTATCTTCTTTTACTCTATATCATAGTTAGGATTACTGTGTGTCTTTCCCTCTATCCTATTTTCTTTTTAATCCTCTCTTTTTAAAAGATCTTTTCTCTCTTATAAAGTCTGTTTTGCTTCTCAAAACTGCCTTATTTTAGCCACCCTTCCTTAATTTGTGTGTGTGTATGTGGATGGTGTGGTAGTATGTGCATGTTGGTATGCATATGTATTTATTTCCCATGTTTATGTATATATGTGTGTATATCTGTGGATGTTTATATTTCCTCTTTGAATTGATTTTTTTAGTGAGTTGCAAGCATTGACTGTCCCCTTACCATAGTTCCATCCACTGTAAAGGCTGTTCCTGTAAGCCTCTTTTTGTGAGATAAATACCATTTTTCTTTTCCTTTTGCCCATCTCCCTGCATACCTCTCTTTTTTGACTCTTCTTGTTTTTTAAAACATTCCAAAATAATTGACTCACTTTTATATACTCTTTATAGGAATAATTCTTCTACCTGGACTAATAATGAAAATTTTCTTAGAAGGTACATATACCATTTTCCCATATAAAAAGATAAACAGTTTAACCTTATTGATGACCTTATGAGTTCTTTTTCATGTTTACCATTTTATGTTTCACTTAAGTCTAGTATCTGAAAGTTAAATTTTCTTTTTTAAAAAATTTGGAATATTTTTCAATGTCTATATGATTCAAAGTTTGCTCCCCCTTTCCTCCCCACTCCCAAAACCAACAAGCAATTTCATTGGGTTATACATGTATCATTGTTCAAAGCTTATTTCCATGTTACTCATATTTCCAGTAAAGTGACCTTTTAACATCAAACCCCTAATCATATTCCTATTGAACTATATGATCAATCATATGTTTTTCTTCTGCATTTCTGTTTCCACAGACCTTCCTCTGGATGTGGACAGCACTCCTTCTCATAAGTTGCTCTGGATTGTCCTAGGTCATTGCATTGCTGCTAGTAGAAAAGTCCATTACATTCTATTGTACCACAGTGTATCTATCTTCTGGGAAGATATATGAATTTGTAAAAAGTGAATTGAGCAGAACCAGAAGAAAATTATTTAAAAAACCACCAGTATTTTAAATATGATCAATTGTGAATAAAAAGTACTCTGATCCACACCATGATCCAAGGCAATTCCAGGGGATCAATAATGAAAAATGTTATTTTCCTCTAGAAGGGAACTAATGAACTCTGATAGTAGATTGACTTTTTTATATCCTTTATTTTTAGGGGGTTTTTAGTGTCTGTCTTTTATTTCATAATGTGGTTAATATGGAAATATATTTTATGTGACTTTACATAATATACATCAAATTCCTTGCCTTCAAAAGGAAGGTAAAAGAAGCAGGAAGATATAAGAGAATTTGAGATTTAAATTTAAAAAGTAAATCTTTAAAAATTTACATATAATTGGGACATTTGAAAAAGAAAAATATAAAACTATAAAAAGGTAATATTCAATGAAAATAACATTAAACTGAAGAAAATGTTAGCTGTTGATTCCTGAGTGTTTGTAAGTTCCTCTTACATTTTCGTTATTTTTAGGCAAATAACTCCATAGATAAGATGGATGTGATGATGAAGACTCATTTCAAGATACAATATTCTTATCCAGTTTTATTTCATTTGTGTAATTAATTTTCCGGTACTATAGAACTCCAATTCCCAATATCCCATGTTCCTTTTCATGTTACATTCTGACATAGGGAGGACATAGATTTGGTGAAGCCCTGCCTCTCACTCTCTTTAGGTGATAGCATACTGTGGAGTTGAGATAAGGTGAGAGGCAGGGGAACTTGCTCACTGGTTTTAATTTTGCTAGATAAGTGATGATAAATAAACTCTATAAAATATAATTCTTGGGGTGGTGGATATTAATTTAAATCCTACACATTCAAAAATGAATTGAACTTCAATATACTTCAATCAGTCAAACTGTGTTAAAGGGTATATTCTATGTCAATTAACAATAAGAATAACTTATTTTAATTGTAGGCATTAAACTTTTTAATACCTATTTTCTTTACTCTGAGATTCTTTGTAAATATTGAGATTCTGTGATAAGAATGAAAATATACATAACTTCTAAGGAAAATTATATATATCTATATATATATATCTTATTAAAATTTATGTAGCAGGAAGGAAGTGAAAAAAAAGCCAACACTTGTTAAGCCAAGGAAAAATTCTGCAGCATAAGACATCTATAGTGTACTAATTTCCTCTTCCAATGGTGAATCCAACATAGTATGTCAATTGTAAAGAATTGAATGTCACAAAAATTTAAATTTCAAGAGGTTATACTTACAATCAATCAACATCTTTAATTAAGTACTATATAGTATAAGCAGAACTGTAAAATCAAAACGAAATTAAAAAAAAAAAAACTTTGGTATTCGGGATAAGAATGGAGGAGATTGACTGGATACCTCCCAAACTACCCATAACCCATAGAGTCTGGTCTGTTTCTTCATAGTAACACTTAGTTCTGCTCTTCAAATATCAGGAAGTTGCAGAATGAGGGTGATAGCAAGAAAGAGGTGTGATAATGTGTGTACTAAGATACAAAACACTTAAAGTCTCAAGATATGATAAGAAACTTTAGCAGATATAACACTGTAACTGGCTACTAGAAGAACAATATGCTTTTGTCAGAGTTTGGAAATGATACAAAGAAAAAGAGATCTTGGTTGCAATTTGCATCCAAAGTTCCATGACTTAAAGTCAATGGAAAATAGTGAAGCATGGGTATAGAGGTTTAGAAGAATGCTAGAGAATTCAGGATATTGAGACAAAGCTCTTGTGCCTCTGAAATTGTTAGACTTTGTTGATTAGAATACAATGCTGAAAGAGAATTTAGAGATACCCTGTTTCAGTGATGGCAAATCTTTTCAAGAAGGTGTGCCAGGCCCCATCCCTACCCCACTGCTCAGACTAAGTTCCATGCCCATCTCCCCAGAGACTACCCAGGAGCCCAATGGGAGGACTTTCTCCCATTGGGTTCCTGGGTATTTGGGTGGGTGATGAGAGACCCATGTGGATATGGGGAGGAGAATGACCCCAGTGCTCTTCTCCCCTCCAGCTCTGTTCCCATCAAGGTAGTTGCCACATCATGATCTTTACTTCCCTCAAACCTAGGTCCTCTCCAACTCCAACATGGGAATCACCTTCACCAGAGACTCTTCAGACTGCCATCTATCCCACATCTTCATGCAACATGTGAGTTCCTCCCCTTACCCAGCACCTTACCCCAGACAGGGAAGGGAGAAAGGACTCCCATTTGTCTTCTAGGCAGAGGGGTAGGTGAAGTGAGGAATGCACTCAGGTTCATAGAGAGGGGGAGGAGAACAGCTCTGCTCCAAGGACCTCTGACTCTCTATTAATGAACTCTGGTGGGTGACTTTAGGTGTGCCCAAAGGAAGGACTCTGTATGCCCTTTCACTGCTCTAGTTCAATTCCCTTATTTAACCTGCCTATTTTGTACTCAATACTTATAAATCTGCCATGTTTTGATTTTTTCAAGACTCACCTTATAAGAAAGATGAAATGCAAATTAATCATCAACAAATACATCAAGTCCCTACTTTATGTAAAATTTTTGGTGATGGTGATCTATACCTTATCTTGTAAAGCTTTCAGTCTTTCAAATAATACTATATTAAGGTCTATAACTAATATTATACAAAATTATTTTAAAATGCATATTAAAGAGATATAAAGGCAAATTCTATAAGAAGGCTAAAGGGGAATGTTGCCCTCATACAATGGGATGAGTGATTTTTTTTTTTTTTGCTAACAATGCCATTTGAGCAAAGAAAGGAAAAATTAAGTAAAAGGGTGAAGTTAAAATAAGAGAAAGACTTCTATGAGAAACAAGTATGATGCAAAGAGGCAAAAAATAATCATTGTCCTGCCTTTCTGTTATTTCTTTAGGGAACTGAGATGACAAAAATAAGAGAAAATTTGAGAACAAGAAGAACACCAGGAAGAGAAGTATTTAAATTCCTCAAAACCAAGTTCAACTCTTTAGTGTTAAACTTGAGATAAAGGTAAGAGGTCCTCTTGAAAGGAAATAAATTATTTGAGGGGAAAATACTAGGAATATAGATGTCCAAATTTAGTTTAAAATGATATTTTTAAGATAAGCAGTAAGTCCTGGATTATGTATCATATTTATCTTAGTCCCTCCTTGGATTATCACACTGGTTTGCATGTAAGAAGCATTTAATAAGTGCTAATGGAACTGAAGTAAAAAAAATATTGAGTAAGTCTTTTATTATTGTCTTCACTGAGAAAAGGGAACCACAGTTGACCAAATAGAGAATCAGATGGAATCAGAGACTCAGACACTCTGCATGATATAGAGATCACAAGATTTTGACACATATTTGATTTTCCAAAGGGAAAGTATTTTATTACATTGAATTTCTCTCAAACTTTTAAATATAAATTCATTTTTACCAAACTAATTTTATCATAGTTTTTTGAGTGATGTTTAAACAAGTCAACTCTTAATCCACTCAAACATGTGTAAGCTTTAATCCCTTTATTAACATTGTTAACCTTTTATGATTTATTGTATGACATGTGGCTATATTGTAATATTCTTTCTCCATATGGGAATTTCTGCATTTCCAAAATAATTGTGATTCATACTATATCAATATGCTCATTATATTTTATCATTTGCTCAATGATGGACAATACTTCTAGCTCCAAAGGAAATTTTAAAAAGTGTTTGGAGCAAGGCTCAGTGGATTGAGAGTCAGGCCTAGAGACAGGAGGTCCTTGGATAAAATTTAGTCTCATCTACTTCTTAGTTATGTGATCCTGGGTAAGTCACTTACTACCTATTGCCTATGCCTTATTGTTCTTCTGCCTTTGAATAAATACTTAGTATTTATTTTGAGACACAAAGTAAGGGTTTTTAAAAAATGTCATCTATCTTTTAAAAATTGTATTTCTTCTACTTTTTATATAAAAATAATGGTTCTATAACCAATTGATGATAATCTGGAGAACTATAGATTCATGCTTTTTGGAAGGGTTGATAAAATATTTGTCTTCAAATACATCAAGAACTATTCTGTGTTATAAATGTCTCCATATATTTTGAGGGTGCCCTCATTGAGTATTTATTTTATTTTTAATCTTCTGTTCCTTGATTGGCTTACCTCTTAGAGTATAACCAGTTTCAAATACCATGGGACTCTAAGGGCCCCAATACCTCTTAGCTGGAGATCACCAAAATGATTCTCATTGTAGTGGTCCAAATTATAATTCAATTGAGGCAAAAATTTTATTTCACATGCTTGCTTCCAGATCCAGCTTTTTAAATTAGCTGATTAGGTTTTTCAGGTGCATACAACATCTGTTCCACTTTTGCTAATGAGGTTTGTATAGTAGGCAGCACCTGTTTCCCTTGTTGGGTTTAAGAGCTCCAGCATAGTTACCTTGTTCTCTGATCACTTGGTCCCAACTGGTTTGGATGCTGGTCAATCAACATGACAGGAGCATCAGCCCAGTGGATTCCCCAATACCATCTTCATTCAAACCAAACTGATTATATTCTGACATTTCTCTCTAGTTTTGCTAGATCGAAGGTTCTCTTACTCTCCTGATGCTTGCTTCCCTTCCTCCCACTACTGAATTTTGCATATATAGTGAACACTAGTTTTGTTCTATAGATAATTTCCTTTTAAATGCAGGATTATTGATTGAAAGAGGTTTTTTTTTAATGAGTGACTTTTTATCAAATATATTAGCATACAGTAACCATACAAAGAAATGTAATAGAATCTGCTAGTTAAACTATTAAATAACATATATAATAACCCATAGCTGCTATAGGGTTTCAATACTTTCATTTTTGTGATCTTCAATCTATTTTAAAGAAACATATATCCATGTGTATCAGATTTATTTTTTAAAATGTATTTCAATGTCACTTGGTACATGGTTGGAGCTATTGCAGTGGGAGAAACCTTATTTGAAGGTTCACCTATAATTATTAGGGTGAATTTTTTATTGATAAGGTTATTCAAACATCGGTAGGAGTGAGTTTAAGATTTTTTTTATTTCAAAGTCAGTACTATTACAGGAAAATAGTGTTAATTTTATCTTTCTGTGACCATTGGAGTGTGTGGAAATATCTCTTAAATTTATTTTGACATTTTTATATTTCGTTAATTTCAAACATTATTCCATGGTTACAAAAATCATATTCTATTCCTCCCTCCCCTCCCCTCGCCCTTCCCCTTGCCAAAAAGCAATTCCACTGAGTAATTACATGTGTCCTTGATGAGAATCTATCTCCATGCTGTTGATGTTTGCACTAGGATGTTCATTTGGGTCTATATCCCCAATCATATCCCCCTCTACCCATGTAATCAAGCAGTTGTTTTCTTCTGTGTTTCTACTTCCACAGTTTTTCCTCTGAATGTGGATACTGTTTTTTCTCCTATATCCCTCCCAGTTGTTCAGGATCAATACATTACCACTAATGGAGGAGTCCATTACTTTCAATTGTACCACAGTGTATCTATCAGTCTCTGTGTACATTGTTCTCCTGGTTCTGTTCCTTTTCCTCTGCATCACTTCCTGGAGGTTGCTCTTGTTCCCATGAATTTCCTCCACATCATTCCTTTGAGCAAAATAGTATTCCATCACCAACATATACCACAATTTGTTGAGCCATTCCCCAATTGAAGGGCATCCCCTCTATTCAAATGTTTAAAACTACAAAGAATGCAGCTATGAATATTTTTGTACATTTCTTTTTCCTTATTATCTCTTTGGGGTACAAACCCAGCAGTGATATGCCTGGGTCAAAAGGCAGGCAGTCTTTTAGCGCCCTTTGGACATAGTTCCAAATTGTCCTCCAGAATATTTGTATCAATTCACAACTCCACCAGCAATGAATTAATGTCCCATCTTTGCCACATCCCCTCCAGCATTCATTAATTTCCTTTGCTGTCATTTGAGCCAATCTGCTAGGTGTGAGGTGATACCTCAGTATTGTTTTGATTTGCATCTCTCTGATTATCAGAGATTTGGAACACTTTTTCTTATGCTTATTGATGGTTTTGATTTCTTTGACTGAAAATTGCCTATTCATGTCCTTTGAACATTTATCAATCAGAGAATGCCTTGATTTTTTGTACAATTGTTTTAGCTCTTTCTAAATTTGAGTAATTAGATCTTCCTCAGAAGATTTTGTTATGAAGACTGTTTCCCAGTTTGTTATTTCCCTTCTGATTTTGGTTACATTGGTTTTGTTTGTAAAACAACTTTTTAATTTGATGTAGTCCAAAATATTTATTTTACATTTTGTGACTCCTTCTAAGTCTTGCTTGGTTTTAAAATATTTCCCTTTCCAAAGGTCTTACATGTATACTCTTCTATGTTCACATAATTGACTTATAGTTTCCTTCTTTACATTCAAGTCATTCACCCATTCTGAGTTTATCTTGGTGTAGGGTGTGAGGTGTTGATCCAAACCTAATCTCTCCCACACTGTCTTCCAATTTTCCCAGCAGTTTTTGACAAAGAGTGGATTTTTGTCCCAAAATCTGTGATCTTTTGGCTTGTCATAGACTGCTGTTTTGCTGAGGTCACTTACTCCAAGTCTATTACACTGATTCTCCATTCTGTCTCTCAGCCAGTACCAAATTGTTTTAATGACCACTGCTTTATAGTATAGTTTGAGATCTGGTACTGCAAGGCCACCTTCCTTTGTATTTTTTTTTCATGATTTCCCAGGGCATCCTTGATCTTTTGTTCTTCAAAATGAATTTTGTTATGATTTTTTTTCTAATTCAGTAAAAACGTTTTTTGGAAGTTCAATGGGTTTGGCACAAAATAAATTGATAAGCTTGGGTAGATGGTCATTTTTATTTTGTTAGCTCATCTTACCCTTGAGTAGTTAATGTTTTTCCAATTACTCAGATCAAGTTTTAGTTGTGTGGAAAGTGATTTGTAGTTGTGTTCATAAATTTCCTGTGTTTGTCTAGGCAGATAGATTCCTAAGCATTTTATATTGTCTAAGGTGATTTTGAGAGGAATTTCTCTTTCTAATTCCTGCTGCTGAGATGTGTTGGAGATTTATAGAAATGCTGTTAACTTATGTGGGTTTGTTTTGTATCCTGCAACATTGATAAAGTTGTTGATTATTTCCACTAGCTTTTTAGTTGTTTCTCTAGGATTCTTTAAGTAGACCATCATATCATTCATAAAGAGTGATAGCTTGATCTCTACATTGTGAATTTTAATGCCTTCTATTTCTTTTTCTTCTCTAGTTGCTACTTCTAGTATTTCTAGCACAATGTTAAATAATAGAGGTGATAATGGGCATTCTTGTTTCACTCCAGATCTTATTGGGAAGTATTCTTGTTTGTCCCCATTGCAGATGACATTTGCTGATCATTTTAGATAGATACTGTTTATTATTTTTAGGAAAGACCCTTCTATTCCTATGCTTTCTAGTCTTTTCAATAGGAATGGGTGTTATATTTTGTCTAAGGATTTTTCTGCCTCTATTGAGATAATCGTATAATTTTTGTTGTTTTGCTTGTTGATATGGTCAATTATGTGGATGGTTTTCCTGATATCGAACCATCCTTGCATTCCTGGTATAAGTCCTACCTTATCATAGTAAATAACCCTCCCGATCACTTGCTGGAGTCTTTTTGCTAGTATCCTATTTAAGATTGTTGCATATATGTTTATTTAGGAGATAGGTCTGTAGTTTTCTTTCTCTGTTTTTGACTTGCCTGGCTTTGGAATCAGTACCATATTTGTGTCATGAAAGGAATTTGGAAGAACTCCCTCTTTACTTATTATGTCAAATCATTTGTATAGAATGGGGATTAGCTGTTCTTTGAATGTTTGATAGAATTCAATTGTGAATCCATCAGGCACTGGAAATTTTTTTTCTTAGGGAGTTCTTTGATGGCCTGTTTAATTTCATTTTCTGATGTAGTATTTTTTAAGAATTCTATTTCTTCTTCTGTTAATCTAAGCAATTTATATTTCTGTTAATAATATTTATTCATATCACCTAGATTGGCATATTTATTGCCATATAATTGGGCAAAAGAGTTTTAATGATTGCTTTTATTTCCTTTTCATTGGGGTGAGTTCTCCCTTTTTGTCTATAATACTGTTAAGTTGGTTTTCGTCTTTCCTTTTTTAAATTAGATTGACCAGTATTCATCTATTTTGTTTGTTTTTTCAAGATACCAGCTTCTAGTCTTATTTAATAGTTCAATAGTTCTATCACTTTTGATTTATTAATTTCTCCCTTAATTTTTCAGATCTTTAATTAGTTTTCTTCTGGGGGTTTTTAATTTGTTCCCTTTCAAGTTTTTTAAATTGCATGACCAATTCATTGATCTCTGCCCTTAGTAATTTGTTAATATATGAACTCAAGGATATAAATTTCCCCCTGCTTTGGCTCATCCAATAGAGGATGAAAGGATGTCTTTTCATTGTCATTTTCTTCAATGAAATTATTAATTGTTTCTATGATTTGTTCTCTAACTAACCAATTTTGGAGAATCATCTTATTTAATTTCCAATTAATTTTTGATTTAGCTCTACATGTACCCTTACTGATCATTATTTCTATTGCCTTATGATATGAAAAGGTTGAATTTATTATTTCTGCTTTACTACATTTGTATGCCATGTTTTTATGACTGAATATATGGTCAATATTTGTGAATGTACCATATGGTGCTGAAAAGAAGGTGCATTCCTTTTTGTCCCTGTTTTTTTTTTTCTCCATATATCTATAAACTCTAATTTTTCTATGATTTCATTCACCTCTTTTATCTCTTTCTTATTTATTTTTTTCATTTAATTCATCTAAATTTGATAGTGGTAGATTCAGGTCTACAACTAGTATAATTTAACTATCTATTTCCTCCTTCAATTCTATTAGTTTCTCCATTAGAAATTTGGGTGCTATACCATTTGGTGCATGCATGTTGATTAGTGATATTTCCTCATTGTATATACTCCCTTTTCTCAGGATGTATTTACCTTCCCTATCCCTTTTAATCAGATCTATTCTTACTTTAGCTTTGTCAGCTATCATGATTACAATTCCTTCCTTATTTCTATCAGTTGTGGCCCAATAGATTTTGCTTCAATCTTTAATTTTGACTCTGTAAGTATCTACCCACCTAAGGGGTGTTTCTGTAGACAACATATGATAGGATTTTGGATTCTAATCCACACTCCTATTCATCTATGTTTTATGGGTGAGTTCATCACATTCACAGTCAAAGTTATGATTGTCACTTGTGAATTCCCCAACATTTTAATATCCTTTCGTAGTTCTCTGCTTCCTTCTTTTGCTATATCCTTTTAAACCAGTGGTTTACTTTCAATTAATCCCTCTAATCCCCTTCCTTGACATGCTTCCCTTTCTGGTCCCTCCCTTTTTGTTCCCTTTTTGCTTTTTTTAGGGTCTGTTAACTTCCCTCCCCCCCTCTCCTTCCCTCCCTTTTTGTACTCCCTGCCCCTTACCCTCCTTAGTTTCCTCTTCTCCCTTACCCTGTAGGATAAGAAAGAATTCAGGATCCCAAATCATCTAGATGCTTTTCCCTCTCAGAGGTGATTTTGCTGAGAGTAAGATTTAAGTATTGCCCATTAGCAGTCTCTTCCTCTTCTTCTTATAAGAGTATTCTTCTCCTCCCCTTCCCATGTGTATCTTTTTGTGAAAAGATTATTCTATTCATTTTATTTCTTCAAGTATCTCTTGGTACCATCATCAGTCCCCCCCTTTTTCTTTTCATACAAATCATCTTATAGCCCTTAATGCCCCAATCTTCCCTCATGAATGATTCTTCTAATTCCTATAATAATGAATACAACTTTTGAGAGTTACAAATAATATTTTCCCATATATTAATACACACACACATACACACACACATATATATATACATATATAATTTGATATAATTGTAGCCCTAAAAGAAGTGAGTTTGAATAAAAAAAAATTGTTCTCCTTTTCCATCTCTGTCATTTTTACCTTTTCATGTTTCTCTTGATTTTTGTGTTTTTATATGAAATATTCCACTTATTTCTGGTCTTTTATTTTCAAATACTTGGAAATCTTCTATTTTGTTGAATGCCCATACTTTCCCCTGGAAGTATATAGTCAGTTTTGATGGATAAGTAATTCTTTGTTGAAGTCCCAGTGCTCTTGCCTTTCTTAATATTGTCTTCCAGGCCTTTTGGTTCTTTAATGTGGAAGCTGCCAGGTCTTGTGAGATGGATTGATGCTCCTTGGTATCTGAATTATCTCTTTTTAGCTTCTTGTAGAATTTTCTCCTTAGCTTGAAAGCTTTGGAATTTGTCAATTATATTCCTGGGAGTTGTCTTTGGGGATTTAGTGTAGAGGGTGTTCTATGAATTCTTTCAATGTCTATTTTCCCCCCTTGTTCAAGAACATCAGGGCAGTTTTCTTGGATGATTCCTTGTATTATGATGTCAAGATTTCTGTTTATTTCTGGCTTTTCAGGTAGACCAATGATTCTCAAATTGTCTGTCCTTGCTCTATTTTCCTGATCTGTAACCCTGTCAGTGACATATTTGATGTTTTCTTCTAATTTGTCAGTCTTTTGAATTTGCTTTATTAATTCTTGCTGTTTTGCAAGATCATTGGCTTTCAGTTGCCTAATTCTGGTCTTTAAATACTGGTTTTCCCTTTCAGTTTGGTCTACCCTGCTTTTTTTGGCTTCCAGCTTTTTCTCCAATTGGGATTTCTTGTCCCTTGGACTGTTTTTTTTTCCTGTTTGAATTATTTCCCACTTTTATTACCAGGTGGATTCCATCTTTTTGATAAGCTCCAATTTGAATTCTTCCAGAGCTGGTGAGCTTGTGGAATATTTCCTTTTATTATTTTTTTGAAAGGTTTGCTTTTCTTTGAATTTCTTCCTCTTTTTCCTCTGTAGCCTGTGTTTTTGCTCTGTAAAAATTTTCCAGGGTCAATGCCTTCTTCCCGTTTTTCTTGGAGGGTGCTTATTGGTCCTGGGCACATTTAACCATCCATATGGTGGTTTTTCCTTCCCTTTTTAGTCAGAAGTCTGAGTGAGATGGACAGGTTCTCTGTTTATGGAGTTAAGGAGTAAGCTTTTTGCCTGAGTCAAACTCTTGAATCTCTGCAGCCTCTGCTTTTTGTGATAGTGCCCACAGTCTGCACTCCCCAGAACAACCAAGTTTCCAGTGTAATTGCTCTTAGGTGTAGGTCTCTGATGTTCCTAGTCAGCTCCCAAGAACTTAGAGGTGCCCCTTGCTCACTCCAGAGATGCCCCTCGCTCACTCACTGATTCTGACATGCACTTGCTCTGACTCTGGCTCCATAGGCGGGGTGGGGTGTAACTTTAATTCATTCCCCCCTACTTAAACCTTACTTTAGGGGAAGATAAAATTGTAGTCTCCTGATTGAATAATGAAAGTACTTAGTTCTCACCTTATAGTGTATCTTGAATGCTAAGCTAACTCTGTTTTTAGATCTTAATATAAAAAGGTGTTAAGTAACTATAAAGGTTAAATTAAAAAAAAAAGGTCAAGTAACTAACAAAAGGTGAACTTAACAAAGAAGTGTTAGGTAACTCAAAAATCTAATCAAAGAAGGTGAGAACTAAAAATATGGGCAGTCCTGGAGAAAGCCTTTGTGTGATTGGTAGATGTGAATATTTAGAGAAGGAGACACAAGGGTGACATGTCTATATATTTGGGATTTTTTGTCTCTCAAAAAACACTCTCTTACCCTTATTGGCAGTGGAGAGTTAGTTAAGAGGAGCGTGATGAGTCTTAGTGTGGCTACAAGCTATTGTCCGGTTTGGTGGTGAGTTTCTGGTTGAGTTTTCGTCCTTTACTTTCCAATTTTATCCTCTTAAAAGCCTCTAATATTCTTCAGAGACCTAGAGGCAGGGATTTTTAAATTCCTCCTGTTACAGGCCAGGTGGGAGAAATCCTATATTCCCTTCCTTCCTTCTCCTTAATTCCTTCCCTCTATATTAATTAAATTACCATAAAATACCAGACTGACTTGGGTATTTTATTTGGGATTTCCCCTGGCAACTAATTAAATCTACATTTTAAGTCACAACTCTAAAATCAATTTTACAGTCTGAGGGTAGATTAGCTCACATTTGGGTGGGAGATTTTTCACCCTCTAATAGTGTGGAAATGTCCAAACCCCACATACCTTCAATGCTGTGCCCTACTGTAGAGTTCCTCCATTCTTCTGAAAATGTTTTTTATGGTCTTTTGAGGTAGTCTATTTTGTTGGATGCTGGGGAGAGGAAGTGCCCCATGTCCAACTGCTGCCATGCTTACCCAGAAGTTTTATCTCTTAAAATTTGAAGGATTACAAGATCTATATCCAGGTAAGGTTCAGGGGGTTAAGAAGCCCTATATCCATGCAGGGAAAGCTATGGCACAGGTATCAGGGCATCATGGAGAGGGCTGTTCCATTCCTCCTCTCTATCATGCCTTAGCACACTTTTTACATACCCTTCCCCACTGTCTAGCTGCCCAGTGTGATCATTCCCTCTCTCATCTGTCTGGAGTAATGTGGGGTTCTCGCAGACAGCTTGAAGTTGTAATTTAGGCATATGATCTTGAAAAAATTTGTCAATAGTGAACAATATGATTCCACTGAAGAGCAAGAATCTGTATCCAATGTTACTGGAAGTGTCAAAAGTATTAGTAAGGGAAGTACCTAATCAATATGATCAGTTCATAATTAATTTAATAAGCTTATTTGACATATGCTTTTTTCTGGAATTAGAGTAATGCCTCTTAAGATTATGATCATATACACTGGTACTTTGTTTAGAGAGCCAAAACAATTTATTCTTTAACTTTGTTGACTGATTTTACCACCAAGATCAAGATTATTGACTTGTTAAATTAAAGATGACAGAGTCTTTTTGTAAAGTCATTTCTCAGTGGCATGGAATTTAAACTATTCCATCCTTGATTTTCATTAATTACCTTAAATACTTATCCAGGAAATAAAAATCCTACTATACAAATTTGTGGAAGTAAAAATAAGGGATATAAATAAGTAGATTTAAGAATATTTCCTAGGAATAAATTCTAGCATAAGGGAATAATGAATCAAACAGAGAAAAATTACCATTTAGTAATAAAATTTCAAGATATGATATTATTCCATGAATTCATTATTGAAGGAAAATTAAAAGAATAATTACCCAAGAAGTTTGAGAGAGAAAAGCATGAAAGAGCAGCATGGTAAATTGAAGGAAGTGGAGGTACCATTCAGGATTTAATACTCCTGAATGTTAAATGAAACAAATATTAGAATTGTTTGTTTTGGTGACAAGTAAAGATAAATATTTGTAAATACATTAGTTGAGAAGGAATTGTAGCAAAATGAAGCAGAGAAGAACATAGAGACAAAGAAGTTTTAACTTGATAATTATTTAGAGAAAGAACAAAGAAAGAATGGGGAAGGGGATGTCTATGTAATGACAAAGGTTAAGACTCAGAAGAAACAAGAGAAGCATATGTATAGAAGCAGTTAAATTCAAGTGGAGAATGAATACAAAGAGCTTGTGAAATGGACAAATTCTTCACCAGGAGTTGAGACTCCTTCATCAATAAAGCCCAACAATATCCTAAGTAATATGTGATTTACATTCCCACATTCTCTCTCCTTCCCCCGTTTCCCAATGACTCAAAGTGACAGAGGAAGGGAGAGGGAAAACTGACTCCAATATTCATCATGAATACCAAGGGCAGTTTGATTATACGTATTCTATTTCTTACATGCCTAGCAGAAAGCTATGAACAATCTTTCATAGCCTAGGAGATAATGAACAATCACTAGTTTCCTTGACAGCTGTTATTCAATGAAAATCCATCATTATTAAATCAGAGTCAACAATATTTATTAAATGCTTACAATGTACAAGGAGAATTACATGGAATACTTGTATTTCTAGTATGAAGTCTTGTTCGGTTTATCACTTGGTTGTTTATCCACCTTTGGTGTCGACTGTCACATATGCCTCCAGGAAGCTCTAGTATGCTCACCAGCCATTCCCAGGTGAAATATCCCAAACTGATGGGCTAAACTAGCTTGAAAGTAATTGGACAGGTCTCATGTCTATTGGTTAGGTCGGAAGATGTCAATTTAAATATGTGAAGGATTCTCCCAGTGAAATGGTGGAGAACAATTTGGCTCAATGATCATGAAGGTAGTTTAAGCAGATTCTGTGCAATGCTTAGAATTTGGTCAGATATTGAAGTCACCAACATCATCCAATGCTCCATGGCCATTACCATTCTATCTTTTTTCTTGTTATCTTTTTTCTTGCCGTGACTGGAAATTGATGTCTGGAAAAGAGAATAAGACTCATGATTTTGTACAACACTATTTCACTCAAATCCAATTCATGCTCCAGTCAAGAATTCATCCCATGATATCATTGTTCCTCTTTGAAAGTGAAGGATATTTTGTAACCAAGGAATAATGTTCAAAATTGACCAAATTAAAGAAATAATGTTAAAAAAAAGAAAATTAAGGATAAACAATAATGTACCAGGCAGAGGGCCAAGATATGGGAATAAAAAGAAAGAAAAAACAAAGAAGCAAGCAAACAAAAACAAAAATAGAATTATATTAGAATATTAAGATGTAGACAATTGAATTTTATTTCATTTTTAAGTGCTCTCTACTATAAGGGATTTTCTTATATGGAAAAAAAAACTTGAAAAAGAGAAATTGTGAATCTCTTCATTTATTTCTCATTCAATAAAAATGCTTCTTCCTCTTATTTCTTCAAAATTGGATTCTTCTTGAGAGTTAAGCTTAGAATTATAGAATGTTAGAGTAGTATGGAAACTTAGAGATCATTTTGTCCTACTTCTTAATTTCCTTAGTGATGAAACTTTAAGTCAAAAGGAGAGAACCCTGACCAATGTCACAAAGCAAATTAGAATTATTTTGCCTTAAAACAGATATTATTAACCCCTCTGTGTCACAGACTTTTGAAATAGAAAAATAATTATTTTTTTATTTTTTTAGATTACATGTTGACACAATTTTTAAAACATGTTATCTAAAATCTCTGATCCATGTTCTCTCTCATCCTTCCAAACTCCCCTTCCCCAAGAATTCAGGCAATATGATATAGGTTATAGATATTATTACACAATACATATTTACACATCCATAATGTGAAACAAGATACATATTGTTTACACTCAAGAATAATTTATAAAGAAAATGAAGTGAAGAATAACATGCTTCAATCTATATTCTGACTGTTTATTTCTTCTTTGGTGGTAGTACCCTTATTCTTCATGAGTCCCTTGGAGTTGTCCTGTATCCTTGCCTTGTTAATAATCAACTCATTCAGAGTTGATCATCATATAACATTTTTGTTTCTTTTTAAATCATCCTCCTTTTCTTCTCACTTTATTTTTCACCATTTCATGTAAATCTTTTCAGGTATTTTTATGATCATCTTGCTTGTCATTCCTTATGGCTAAATAGTATTCCATTACAATCTTATAACACAACTTTCTCATCTATTCCACAATTGATGGACATTGCTACAGTTTTCAGCTTTTTGTCATGAAAAGAAGAGCTGCTATAAATATGTCTTTACAAATGGATCATTTTGCCATACCTTTAATCTCTTTGGGTTATTGACCAGTAGTGGTATTGCTGGGTCAAAGGTTTAATAGACTTTTTAGCAATCTGGTGAAGTCTTTGGAACCCTTCTTAAAATCATGTTATTAAGAGCATAAAATAAAATGTAGAAAAAATGAAGAAATAAATTATCTTGAGATTAAATGTATTTTTTCCTATTCAAATTCACCACTCTCCTGAAAGCTATTGTTTTGTGGATCCCCAGTTTAAGAATCCATAATTAAAATCTTGGAGAAGTAGTTGAATATTATGATAGGGGTAAAGTGGAAATGAATGGAGAACATTGAAGCACATGTCTTAATAGAATATGGTGAGTTTTACACTAAAAAGGAATTTCATATAAATTGTTTCAGTGCTTGTTTGCAGCAATAGTATAAAGAAAAAAATAAAAATTTACTATAGTCATCAAAAAAATCTAGTTGCAGATAATATGGCACAAATTTCTGCACTTTAGGATAAAGAAAATCTGTATTACTGATGCCAACATATAATCAATTTATGTTTCACAAACAACATTTGTAAGAAATTGTAATTACACCCTGCTCAAAGGATATACAGCAAATGTTGTTCCAGAAATGTTGTTTTGAATATATTCTAGTTCATGAAACTACAGTGAAATTAGAAATTAATTCTGACAAAATTGTTTCTAAATGCTAAATGGTTTTTGTTCAATTTCCAGACACTTAATCTAGCAAAATCTGACTACCAAAGCAACATACCAATAACAGAACCCCATTCTATGTCCCCCTGTTAAAATTCCCCCATGTACGAAATGAATAATTCTCTTTTGTTATTTTTCCCACTCTCACATCCAACTTAGCCCTGCTGGCAGTCTATCCACATACATTTCTCTTTATTTCCTTTAATTAGCTAATGAGGGAAACAATTCTAAGTCAATAATTGTCCTCCATGAAGGTCTCACAATAATTTGTGAAGAAGCATTCATGTGAGGTTGATGTTTGACTTCCTACAAGTGAAATCTTATGACCATTTAGCCAATAGACCATACTGTTCATTTAATTCACTTTCAGAGAATATTGCTGCCCCTGGTACATTGATTCTATATTATGTACTGAAGAGAAATGAATAAGTTTGTACATTTGCCTTGACCTTTGTATGCAGTTCTTCAATGATCAGGTAAGTGATTCATTTGAACTGCTAGGAAGTGAGGCATTTGAGATGTTTAATGTGGAATAAAAAGCCATATTAGCATCCTACCATCTCTGCCCCACTGCCCATGTGGTTACATTAAGCCATATTTTACCCCTCAGCTAATTTTCTACGTTATAAGTCAACAGAATTTTTCCTAACAAGTTGTGGTGATATATTAAAATATGACAGGTATACAATTATATAAACCCCTATGATTTTCTTTTGATAGAGTGAAAACTTATTTTTCCCTTGAATAGAATTTTCTCAATGAAGAACTTACTCTACCATGCAGATTACCTTTATTGCCATGTATAATCTTAGTCATCTAATTTCATAAAACATTAAGTAATTTCCTAGAGATACAGAGCTTGCACATGTCAAAGAAGGGACTTGAACTTAGTCCTTGCTATGTTTCATATATAAAACTGTATATGTTGTATACTGATATCACTACTTTATTTAAATATGTTTAAATATATCATTTATTTTTGGGGCTGGGGTCAGTTCAATTTCCATTTCTTCTGTTTATTTTTGATTTGACCCTAAAACGATATTTAAATTCTCTGTGTCTCAAATTAACTCATCTATAAACTGAAGAGATTAAATTAAATGCCATCTATTGTCTTTTATAGCTCTTAAACTATAATGCAAATCTATTAATGGAAGGATTAGATTAGTTAATTTCTAAAATTACATGTTGCTTTAAAACTATGATCTAGTTGAAATTATTTATGTTAAACTCAATATTAATTATTGAAATAATTTAATTACAAAATATTTTTAAAGTTTCTCTTTTTTAGAAGCAATCATATGAAGAGAAAAGAATGCTGCATTTGTAATCCAGAGGACCACCATTTGAATCCTCTTCTCTAAATTTAGATTAAATTTCAAGTTCATTAGAAAAAGAGGGAGTACTATATCCCTCTTCTGGTGTTCATTTGAGTGAAAAATCAAAATAAAACAGTAAAAGTAATTTATTTTCAAAATCTCATGTAAAAAATCAACTCTCCAATCTTCCTTTCTATGATAAATACACTAAACTTCATTGCTAAATCTAAAAAGATACAAAATCTAGTCATTCAGGGTGCACTTACTAGCCACTCCTCACTCTTAATTTATATTTGTTCATCCATTTAAATATTATTAAGGATTTGTATCAATACCTACACTAATAAAATAGAATTGTCAATAGATAAAAATCCAACTATATATGAAATTCTAAAGAATTTCCATATAAATAGGATTTTATATTTAAATTCCCCACAGGTGAATGAGATCCAATATTCCTTAGAAATCAGAACATCAGAATGTCTCATTTACTGAAGTAAAATTTACCTATTAGAAGTAAGTTGAAAGTGAGAGACTCCTGATTTGCAAGTCATTCTTCTCAAGTAGAGGGACCAATAAATCACAATCTATTGACATGTTGTTTAGAGTTGATTACTTCAGTTGTATTTTTTTTAATGCTGAACACTTTATTTCAATAGAAATATTTTAGAGGAGGGTGTAGATTACTTCTCTTTTCCTCATAAATTTCCATTCATTACTATTTTCTTAAGTTAGGTGATGAAACTGTCATTTGTCAGCAAGTACTCTAAAAATGAAATTTAAAAATAACAATTAGGCTTCATTTACACATAGCAAAGTGACACTGTTTACTCCACTATAATTAAAGATCTTCCAGTTTTTCAGTTATGAATTCCTATATTTAGTAATTTATAAATCTTTTCCAAAAATCACTTTAATATATTTTACAAATGTTAAACAAAAAGGGGAGTTTTATGTGATAAAAATGTATAAAAATTTCTAAGAGTTGAATTTTTAAAATCTCTATATAAATTACATTTCCTTTTTTGTTGAAGATTAATGGCATGTTTGATTAATTAATTTTTAACATTTTTGAATACCAATTATATCTTATTGTAAAAATTAAATTATTTTATTACAAGTTCAAAGAAAAGTATGAAAATTTTAAAAATAACTATTATTTATAGAAATGATCTTATTTAATTATTGTCTTTAAACACAGTAGTAAATTTCCTAGAGTACAAAGATTTAGAAAGACTTAAAACAGTCCCTACCTACAAGAGATTTACACTATAGAAGGGAATATTGGATTATACATAATAAAGTTAGATGACACAATAAGACAAGGCATGTTAAAATCCTGACAGTGATGTACCAGCCAGACCAAAGGAGAAATCAAAATTTGAATTTAATGCCATGATTTTTTTTGAAAGGACAAAGAAAGTTTTTATTTATCAAAAAAAGTGAATAATCTAATTAGCTCTTAGTGTTTACCATAGTTCCTGCCTCTGAATGGATATTCAGAGATAATTCCTTGAATAACTTAAGCCATTCAACTTTGTAATTTCTGTGATTGGGCCAAACTATCCTGATTGGTGGGTGAGTACAATATTACTTATTCTACAAAATCTAGCCAGTCCTTGACCATAAATATCAATCTTGCTTTACATCCCATTCTGCCATCCACCCTAAAAATTTATTTGCCTTCACACTCCTATTCCTTAGTCACCCATTCTTCATTTTATATTTCTTCCTCTCATAAGTAAAAGCAGATAAATACTACCATTGTTGATGATGTTGATGATGTTGATGTTGTTGATAATTTTAATGATGATGATGATGATGATTGAATTTGGAGTTGGATGTCTTCCTTCCATTTGAACCTTTCTGACCCTTCCTACTGTAATAATTAAAATTTTCCTGGAGACTGTCTCCAACCTTTTCCACCCTTCCATTGTATTGGTCTTCTCCCTCCTTTCTCCCATGTGTATCATTATGAAATACAAAATTACCTCATTTATTTATTTTCCCATTTCCCTTAGTATTATCCTCCTTTATGCCTAGTTTTTAATATATGCATATATTTTTGACATTTCATGCTATAACTTTGTCACTGTTCCCTCTAAGTATACTTATTCTAGCTACCCTGATGATGATAATAATTTTAAGAATTACCAATATCTTTTCTTATAGGAATGCAACTCATTTGAACTGATTGTGTACCATAAAAAGGTCCCCCCTCCCCTTTCTTCATTACCTTTTTGTGATTCTCTTGAATTCTGTGTTTGGTAATTAAATTTTCTGTTTAAGACAGGTCATTTCTTTATGAATACCTGGAAGTCTTCTATTTTATTAAATGGCCATACTGCCCCCTGCAAGAATATAGTCAATTTTGCTGAGTAGTTTATTCTTGATTGTAGCCCCACTTCCCTTGCTTTCCAGAATATCTTACTCCATGCCTTCCAGTCATTCAGTGTGGATGTGGCCAGACCCTGAGATATCCTGATTGTGGTTCCATTAAATCTGTATGGTTTCTTCTTAGCAGTTTGTAGTAGCTTTCCCTTGGTCTGGTAGTTCTTGAGTTTGGTTATAACATTCCTGGGTATTTTTATTTGTGGATTAATGATAGGAGGTGATCTGTGGATTCTTTCAATCTCCATTTTTCCCTCTTGTTCAAGAATGTGGAGCAGGTTCTTTGGATAATTTCCTGTAGAATGATGTCCAGACTTTTTCTTTTGTCATGATTTTTTGGTAGTCCAATAATTCTTAAATTGTATTTTTCTGGATCAATTTTCCAGTTCTGTAGCTTTATCAATGAGGTGTTTCATATTTTCCTCATTTATTTTCATTTTTAATTATGTTTTATAGACTCTTGCTACTTTGTGAAGTCATGTGTTTCTAGTTCTTTGATTCTAATTTTTAAAGACTGAATTTCATAACTGTTTTTTAGTCATCCTTCTCCTTCTGATCTGTTTTTCTTAGTAGGTCATCTTTCACTTTATTTGTCTCATTTTCAAGCTGGTCAATTCTGGCTTTCAAGACACTATTTTCTGTTTCCAGATTACTTATTTTGCTTTTTAAGTTCTTTACCCAATTATCTTAAGCCTCTCTTTTGATTTTGATTTGTGATTTGAGTTCTTCCAAAGTCCTGAGTCCAATTCACTGGAGTTTCTGCATTTTTTCTTGGTCTTCCTTGGTCCTCCTCTGTTCCATTTGCTCTTTGTTCATTGCCTGGATATAAGCTGTCGATCATAATTTCTTTTTTCTTTTTCGGTTGTTTACTCATATTTTTTTTCCTTCTTCCCCTCTTGTCATTGGCCATAATCTTGCTCCTCTGATTATTTGCTGTATCTTTTTTAACATGATTTTACAAGCACAGTCATATGTTTTTGGAAAGATTGATTTTAAAACATTAAGTAGAATTAGAGTTTATACTTGTGATTTCATTGGTATAGAGTTGCAATGAAGAAATTCACTCTACCTTTAGAGATTAGAATATTTTGTTCTACTTAGTGTTTTAGATAATTTCCAAAATCACTTAGAAATTCATTAACTTGACTGAGATTAATTACTTTATGTGTCAGAGTCAAAAGTGGATCTAATTTCCCTGTCTTTGAATCCAATTCTTTATTCACAAAGTTACATTACTTCATCTATTCAATTATTTAGTTTAATTCAATAAGCATTATGAAGTTCCAGTTACATTTTCTTCTTTGAAAGCAATATTTCTTTTTTTCCTTTTCTTCTTTATATTTCTTAATATATTCTCAGGGAATATGATCATTATTCATATCACTGAATCAAGGTTTTTTTCCGTAAAAAATAGAAATCTTCTATACTTCTCTTTCCTTCCCTCACCTCCCTTTACCCTTTCTCTTTTCTTTCTTTTTTTTTAACTTTAATTTTTTCAGTTACATAATGATGCAATTTTTGACAATCTGACATTTTGATATTCAGGTTGTCTCAGAAGCAGTAAATAGGATATACCAGTGCATTCCTGCACTTTATATTTCTATATTCCTCATGTTATGAAAGAGGACACACATTATACATACAAAAAACCCCCCGAGGGAAATAAATGAAAATGCCATACTTTGAACTGCAAACTCCAACAGTTTCTTCTTTGGCTCTGGGTAGCATTTTTCATAATGAGTGAGGTTATTTTGGAACCTTGTGTTGCTGATAATAGTTTTGTCTGTCACAGTTTATCATCATATAATATTTCTATTGCTGTATTTACTTCTCTCCTGGTTATGGTCTATTTACTTTGCACCAGTTCAAATACATCTCTTTAAATATTTCTGAACTCATTTTGTTGGTTATTTCTTATGGTATGAAAGTATTTCATGGCAACTGTATAGGATAACTTGTTTAACCATTCCCCAATTGATGGAAATCTTCCCCATTTCCAGTTTTTTGCCACTGCAAAAATTGCTGTTAAAATATTTTGTGCCAGTTACATCCTTTTCCTTATCTTTGATCTTTTGGAGATAGAGACCCAAAAGTGGTATTGCTGGATGAAAGTGCATGCATAGTTTTATGACTCTTTGTGCACTCATTGTGCTCCATATTGTTCTCCAGAATGGGTGTTTCAGCTCAGTCACACCAAATTCAAATTTCTCACATACCCTCTAACATTTATCATTTCCCTTTTTAGTCTTATTGGCCATTCCAATAGGTATGTACTATTTCAGGGTTTTTTTTAAATTTCATTTTCATTTCTCTAATCAACAGTGACTTGGAGCATTTTTTCATATGACTAAAAAGTTTTAATTTCTTTATCTGAGATCTAACTGCTCACATCCTTTAACCATTTGCCAATTAGGGAATATTTTATATTCTTATAAACTTGAATTAGTTTTTCCTCTATATTTGAGACCTGATAATTTTGTTAGAGACAAAATTGCTATAAAATTTCCCCTAGTTTTTATTTACCTTATAATCTTGGCTACTTATTCTGTTTGTACAAAATTTAATTTGCGTTTTGTTCTCTATGTCTTGCTTACATCAAAATTCTTATCTACAAGTCTAACAGTTAAACTATTCCATGATGCCTAGTTTGCCTTATTTCTAGATCAAGTATCTATTTTGACTTTATTTTGGCATATCATGTGAGATGTTGGTCCATTCCAACTTTCTGACACACTGATTCCACTTTTCCCAGGATTTTTTTTTTCAAATAGTGAATTCTCCAAAAGTCTTGAATCTTTAAATAGTAGATCTGTACTCTTTTATTCTAGGAGATTGGGGTTTCTAACTTCATTCTTTCCACTTAATTTTAGATTCCTCTTTGGAAAACTTATCAGGTCAGTTCTGTGTCTTACAATACAAGTTTACAATGAAAGAGATATCCATTTAACAGTTATCCAGTTAACAGTTATCCAGTTAGTAATGGAAAAAATCAGAAGGAATTTACAATATGAAGCAAAAAAATCACAGTTCACTAATTATTATTTCATGTATTTATACCTTAAAACTTTATCTAAAAAGTAAAGCAAAAGTATTTGAAATTTAGGTAAATATTACATAATCCATATACAAGTTGAAAGACATTTCTATATTTAGAAGTATGCAAGTACTTGACTATTTTCCCCATTTATTTTAGGAGAATGATGTGGTATAGATATAATATATGAAAGTAATATATTATATATGAAGTATTATATAAAAGTATCTCTGAAAGTATTCTAAAGAGAGAAAGCTACTTCATAAAATGATGAGGTTAGCAATTTGTATATGTTGTCTAGTAATTGGTTGCAATAAATATAATTGTTAATATTTAATTTCCCTAAAGAAAGTTGATAACCATAGATTTGTAATTATAAAATTAGCAATCAGAAATGCAAGCTTTTAATCAGAAAGCTACAGTATTCATATAACTTAAGAAAATTTAAAAATACTGATCATACATTTAACATTTCTATAAATTTTACAATTTTTGTAATTTATTTTTATTTCATAAAAAAGTTTATGAATTTATACTACCTGAAGATTATCATTAACACTCAGAATCATCATTTACCACTAATATATTTTATCCTAACTTTAGTAAATAGGAGACGTAGGCTCAGAAAAATCAAGAAAGTGTTAGATCATTGATGTAAATTTAATTTTCTTTTTTTCTTCCTTCCTTCCTTCCTTCCTTGCTTCCTTCTACAAGAATGTTTTTATCACACAAGTTCAAGAACAAAATAAGTTCATTATGTGATAGGTGATAAATAACAGTCTAAAGTTAGTTATACAAAAGTAACAATAATAATATATATTTACCATATATTGGAAACATTAATATTTCAATTGAAATAGTAATAAAATATTAATTTTTATACATAAAATATTTCTGCTATTCCTCACATTGTGATACAGTAAAAAGGACTGGGTTTAAATTCCAGGTCTGCTTACTAATAAATTAGACAATTTACTTAATTTTTCATGTCTTTACTATGTTATCTCAGCTGTGAAATGAGAATCGGATTAACTGATCTCTGAATTTCCTTCAAATTGAAATTTATGGTCCAATCAATAATGCAACCTAATCCAAAAGCATAAATATATGCAAGTCACTTTGTTTGGCTCTAGGGATACAAAGGTAAATATGGACAACCCTTGATCCTGCAAGCTGAAATTTTACCAGAAATAGTTAATGTTGAAGATGAATAGAATAATATATTTTTCCTTATTTTGCCAATCAAGAGTAAATATATGTATATATAAATTATAAAAGATCTCTGTTATATCTTGGTAAATGATACAAAAGCTACAAATGAAGTGGCTTAATGTGATCTGCATTCTCTTTACTTGACACCTGACTCACTTTTTAGAATATTAAGTTTTGTGTCACAAGCTATAGGACTATAGAAACCAAAGAAGTATCGAGACAAGAAATTTCATTGACTTTACTTCCTTCATATTACCCTAAGAAATCATTTAATATCCAGACAAGCATATTTATATTGCAGATCATACAACAGAATATGTAAAATAGCAGATTTCTATATTTTATTAAAAAATGTTAAATTTCCCCTTGGTATCTGAAATACAGTCTTTGGTGGATTGATTATTCCCTTTGCTAATTTAAAGAATACAAATAAGGCATTTTCTATTATTTCTATGTAGGAAGCTTAGGAGCTTTGCCTTAGTAAATATTAAGTAAGAGCTAGCCAACCCAGACTTCAAATAGGAGAAATAAACTGAGCAATTTTTTTTTGCAAAGAATTGATATAGGTAGACTTTTTAAAAATATCATAAAAAGATAAATTATACAACCAAATGGGAGGTAAGAAGATGCTTGTCTTAATGAATAAAGTTATAAAATTATCTTAAAAAACAATTAATTTAAATCTTTTGAGATAACTATAATTAAAAAGTGTTTAATTTAGTTCATTAAATACATATGAGCATTTGCTAAACACGCAAATACAAGGAAGGTACTTTTCTAATTGATGGTGATACTAATAAGAAAACAAAATACCTGCCCACAAAATGCTTTCTAATGTGTGAGGGGAGAGTGGTGGTAGGAAATATTTGAAAAAGGCTTTAAAAAAAAAAGACTGCTAGTACCTGGGTTACAAAGAGGAATATGGGAAAGAAAGATGCACCTGAACTGTGTTTTTGGTAAAAGAGATGGAAATGAGGAAGACATAGATTTTATCTATGAATGACCACTTGTATAAAGAAAAAAAGACAAGTGATAGAATACTGGATAAATTAGTTGGCCAACTATAAAAGGGAGTCAGTATGAATTCTAGCCTCAAACACTTACTGGATCCTGGGCAAATGACATTTTGCCTAAAACCTATTTGCCTCAGTTCCTCATCTACAAAATGAGCTGGAAAAGGAAATGGCAAACTACTCCAGTATATTTGCCAAGAAAACACCAAATGGGATCACAAAAAGGCAGGTATAAATATAATGCTTGAAAGAAACAACATGTAATAAGATAGAATTGGTAGTTGAAATTCATAATATAGAGGATCATCAATACTAAACTCTTTCTATTTTATCAGAGAAAAAAAACAGGAAGCCAATGTTTTCTTTTCTTTAAAATGATAAGAAAATTATTTACTCTCTTTAAATAAAAAGTTATTGGAGGACAGCTGGGTAACTCAGTGGACTGAAAGCCAGGCCTAGAGATGGGAGGTCTTAGGTTCAAATCTGTCCTCAGACACTTCCCAGCTGTGTGACCCTGGGCAAGTCACTTAACCCCCATTGTCCGGCCCTTACCACTCTTCTGCCTTGGAACCAAAACCCAGTATTGATTACAAGACAGAAGGTAAGGGTTTAAAAACAAATTTTTTAAGTTATTGGGATGAAACTATATTGGAAAACTAAAATGTACTAAATTTTTTGTTATAAAAATAATTATATTAAACATATGTACATTTCTAATGTATCTATATTAATCTCTTAAGGTATTTCTTTTTTTTAGTGAGGATGAGATAATTAATAGATTTTAAGAGATACTCATAAAAAGCTCAAACTAAGAAGCCAAATATTCATAAATATTCTTAATATAGTTTATTCAGTTGACTTCATTCTGCATTCTTTTTAGCAATCTTCTGAGCAGGATAATATCAAATCAATTTAATAATTAAGGAAAGTATATAACAAAGAAGGTAAATTCTTGCCCAAGTCACATTTACAGTCACTGATAAAACTAAAAAGATAACAAGAATGTTAATGAATGGTCATCCTCTCATAACTAAGAGGCTTACATTCTAAAGGAAGTTCATATGTATATTCTCTTTACTTTAACTAATGTTAATTTCCAGAAATAACTTTTACTGAATCTTTGCATTATTAATATAGCCATATTCATATAATCTTTTAGGACTTCCTTTGAAAATTTGAAAAAAAATATTAAACAGAAATGCAATAAAAGAAGGAAATGAAATGAGAACTAGGAAGAAGAGAGTATTTTAGAAACCAGAAGGGCAAAATTGAAAATGTCTCAGGAAAAGCACCTTTTAGTCACCATTAGTAAATGGCATATTAATATCACCATTCTAAATTATTCATTAAGGAATAAAAACATCAAAATTCCCAAGGAAAATTTAGGGTTCACATTAGTTGCTTCATCACATTTTCCTGCACTTTTAACACTTAGAATTCTTACTGGGTCTCAATTTCTCAACAACATATTTAGCAATCCTTTTTTATTGTGCCAGACAGTGTGAAAGCCATTCTCATTTAAAATCCATGAGGAGTTTGATTCAAACCCTAGCTTTGAAATTGCTTCCATATTAAGACAAGCTCCTGGGATAGGATTGTCTTAAAATGCCAATCTTTTTTATTTTTATTTTTTCTTTCCCTTTG
The DNA here is from genome assembly GCF_027887165.1 of Monodelphis domestica. Lineage (NCBI taxonomy): Eukaryota > Metazoa > Chordata > Mammalia > Didelphimorphia > Didelphidae > Monodelphis > Monodelphis domestica. Next base: position 162,616,475 of record NC_077232.1, read on the forward strand.
ATGAACCATTCCTCATGTTCATTTCAATGAACAATAATGTCAGAGTTATCAAAAATAAGTGTTTCAATTCCAAACATATCCCTGGAGATCACATCAATATAAAAGTAATTTGTTATCTTGATAGGTTTTGAATTGCCACTTTCTCAGGGTTTGGTGACTTTTTAATTTTTTAAAACTGGTTTTGAATTCAGAAAGTATAGTAATCATTATTTTGATCCTGCAGTAGGCAAATAGATTATACTATGTGTATTTTTAAAATGCCTGTAAAATGCACAACCCAAAGTCTATCCAAAGACAGATACCTGTACTTCAATTTTTCCCAGACATTTCTTGAAATCTAAAATAATTCTCTCTCTCTCTCTCTCTCTCTGTCTCTCTCTGTCTCTCTCTCTGTCTCTGTCTCTCTCTCTCTCTCTCTCTCTCTCTCTCTCTCTCTCTCTCTCTCTCTCTCTCTCTCTCTCTTTCTCTATAAATATGAATGTAACTGAAGGAGGTGAAGGAGAAAAAAGTTGGTATAACATGGCAAATAGTCATATTTGCCTGTTGAGGTACATCTCATGGAAAGAGAGTGGCAACTCCTGAGATGAAAACTTTAAAAGGTATTTTACCACAGTAGACTTCCAAGATCATTAAATACAAGAACAGCCAGAAAGATTTGAAAAATTATGCCTCGAGCAACCATAAAAAACAGGTAGAAGTTTGTAGTGACTTTTAAAAATCTACCTTATGCTTTTATTTCTGTCATAGTCAATTACTTATCCATAGTCAAAGTTCACATATAAAACCAATATACTTTGAAAGATGCAAGAACAATAACTATAAATGGGTATTAGATTAATCACTGGAAAGAAAAAAATTTAAAACCCTTTATTTTAACATATATATATATACATATATATATATATATATATATATATAGTTAAGGGATTTATTCAATAACTCTGTGTGTATGTGTATGTACATATGTATGCATGTATATAGTTAAGGGATTGGTTCAATGACCTAAAAGAGATTCAGGAAGATGCTACAGTTGTTAAATGTTACATGTACTTTCACATGAGGAAATTGTATTTTTTTTTTTACTCATCTGTTTTACTTTCTAACAAGAGATCTTTCAAAAAGTGAATGTATTCTGTAAAGTTATATAATGTAAAAACAAAATACAAGGACAACACATAATGGTTTAGGGAAAAGAGAGATGAGGGAAAAGGCCTTTAAGAAGAGTTTTTTGTTATTCATGGTTTGTTTTGTTAGAAGTTAGTGTTCTATTAAAAACAAAACTGTTCTTGAAGAAAGACTTGCATCAAAATAGGATTCATATCTTTCATTTAAAGTAAAAGAAAGAAACCATACAGAAGAGGGTGCCTGTGTGAAAAAGTGATTTAGAGGAGAAAGGTAAGAAGGATCATTGACTGCTTAGTTAAAAAAGCAACTTGAACTTTTAAAAGGAGTCAGACCCTCAGAAGAACAAGTAGTGTTTTCAACTCAGAGAAATAATAATGTGGATCTACAGTTATTGATAAGTGAGAAACAATAGAATAAGGGGCAGAGAAAAGATATAAAACTACAGGTAATTGATGTCCATTTGTTGAGGGTTTTTTAAGTATTTTGATCAACATGACTTAAATGATATGATTTTTGAAAGTTGCGAATTTCAAAACTATTCCACCCTAATCAGACCATTCTTTAGTAGATGTGATTTAGCTATTTCCTAATCAGTAATGATGGAGATACTTGGAATAACAGAATCAGCTCTTGGAAATTCGACATTCTTCACCCTACTCAGTTTAACAAGATTTTGAAGGTCTGCATTAGACTCAAAACTTAATTGCTAAATCTGAGGAGATGGCCTTCAACAGACATGTGCAAAAAAAAAAAGGTCAGACCTCTGGGCTGTCCTAAGTCAAGCTAAGTCCTCATTGGTACAGATGAGAAACAGAAAAATGATGTAACATCCATATAAGGCACAGCACTTCCTGGCCCCTCCTCTTTCCTTGAAGAGATGACTCCGGGGTGCTAAGCTTTCCAACATCTTGGAGTGTTGTGTGGTGAGTTTGGCCCAGAAGCTGATTTCAGATTCAGACATCATCCCTGAGCCCCTTTGGAGGTCAGGCTGATTCCTTCCTCCTTCATACTCCAAACCCTTACTCCCTTATCTCCTGATCTTCCTGTCTGATACTAATTATGTGGGGGGAGAGGGAGAGAAAAAAAACCTACTCCTTCCTCTTTTTCCTTCTTTTTAATCTTCTCCACTATCAATTAAATCACCATAAAGTTTGGCATCTGGCTTGGGTATTTTATTATTTGGAATTTCCCTCTGAGACCACTTAAATTTAGATTTTTTTTCAGTCTCAACCATAATTTTACCCTTTACAAAGTCAAGATCTAAGATTTGAAGGAGAATATTCAAAAGATTTTCAGAACTGATACCTGCTGCCTAGTTCTGGAATTTCAAGTGAGGACAAATAATAGAGCTAGAAGCAATTGTGGAAGGATGGTCAAGGATCATGAAGATTGCTTAGAAATCAATGACAGTAGAATAACAAGTGGTGTTTTCATCACTATTCTTGAATCTCTTCTATTGAGAAAGGCAGAATTGTGAAGCGAATCACTAGCTAAAGATAGCTAGGATCTCTTAGAACTAGATTTGGATTTTTTGGTCATTTTCAAAGTAAAGAATTTATAAGCTTTAAGCCAAGAGATAATGATAACTCATTTGTCACAGTCTATGCTTTATGAATGTCAATCCAATTGATATTTGAATGAATAAATTATCTAATATCTATTATATCCAAGGATACATGTTGAGCATATTCAATAAGTCAACATTTACATAGGATGGAATAGATATTAATAGAAGAAAGACTATCTTTTACAATCTTGTGTGAAGTTTTAAAATCCATGCATTTAGAAGTAACAAAATGAATTTATATGTAAATATAAATCACACATAGCATGTATATATACATGCATATATGTATGCATATATATTTATTTACACAATAAAAAGTTGAAATAAAAGTTCAATGGAACCATTATCACATAATGTATAACACTAATAATTACTACATTAATTTATAATAGCAAATAATAATTACTATGAGGTCAGATGACCAAAGTTTACCCTCTAATGCTTTCCTATGACACTGTTCAATATTTGATTCTACAAAGTAGCAATGATCATATCATATAGAGTTTCTACCAAGTTGGAAAATCTTTTGAGTATGAGCTTCCTAAAGTGCTGCCTACTGTCAGTAGAGGGAGCAGCTTCTCTGAGATAACAGCACCTATTTAGAAGAGTGGAGATGAGGTAATTATTTCTTTCTTTCTTTCTTTCTTTCTTTCTTTCTTTCTTTCTTTCTTTCTTTCTTTCTTTCTTTCTTTCTTTCTTTCTTTCTTTCTTTCTTTCTTTCTTTCTTTCTTTCTTTCTTTCTTTCTTTCTTTCTTTCTTTCTTTCTTTCTTTCTTTCTTTCTTTCTTTCTTTCTTTCTTTCTTTCTTTCTTTCTTTCTTTCTTTCTTTCTGTCTTTCTTTCTTTCTTTCTATTTTTTTTGCCACAAAATCAAGAAATGGCAAGCAAGGTATGCGAATGGATGTTATCTGCAACCATGAAAGGAATCCACTTCAGTTAAATCAAGAGTCTTTGAAATATTGAAATCCACAAGGGATCAGAGAGAGGATTAAAGGAGGAATCAAATAGTGAGGGAAAGTTCTATGAAGAAGTTGTGTTTGGAGTTAGTTTCATGGATGGATAATTTGTATAATGAGAAAAGAGTGAAATGATGTGAGCAATGGTTCATTGTTATATGGTGAAATTGGAGGATGAGACAAATTAAGATAGTTTACCTATCCAAGAATGAGTTTCAGATTAAAAAAAAAAACTGCTGAAGTTCCATTTACAAATCTACTAAATGATATACCAACCACAATTTTGGTAGAACCATGTATTTATTAGTATCATGAAGAGGAAATTTTTTAAAGAAATATCACCATACAAAAAATAAGTCAAAGTATGTGTTATATATTTATTTAGATAGACAAATGTGTTTTTCATAAATGGACATGCATATTTTATTATGTAAGAAAATAAATTAAAAACATTGAAGAGAATATACAAATATCTAAATTACTATTTACATGAGAAAGTTTTTTTTTAATGAAGAAAGTACCAGATTAAAACTATCATTAAAACCACAGATATTTTATATTTATTTATGACTGAAAAAAATGATGCATGGTCCTTTGTGACTGCCCTACATTTGACACTTAATACATGATGATTTGTTGGCTTGGCAAGTAATCTAATTCTGAGTACTAAATAAGTGAACCCCATCTTCAAAAAATTAACAATGCAAAACGTAAAAAGTTTCATAATAAAATTATTACTGTAGAATATAGCACAAAAGTGGGACCAAGTCTACCTGTGATCCTTCAGGTCACAAAGAGCTGGTATTTCATTTTAACTCTATTTCTATATTTTATTTTTTATTTTTATAAGAGAAAAGAAATGATTAGAATTTCTATTTTTTGCTGTTCCATATTTTTTCTTTTTTTGTTTTGATTCTTTTTGTTTTCCCCTTTCACTGCTTTTTTTTCACTTAATGCTACATGCCTAAGATAGGAATATTATCTATTTATTTAAATGGTGCAATGTCCTCTAGAAGATATTAATTATTTTATGACTCATGGATTATATTACCTACAAATTGTTCCTTTCCTCAGTCCAGTCCTATATTCCATAAGTGAAAAATCTCTTTGAGCTAAAGTGTGAGCTTTCTCTGTATACAAATTATAAGATTAGGTCTCTATTTACTTGGTTAATAACATATTTCAATCATTTTCCAGAATTTAGTCCTTTGAAGAAAAATAAATTAATGCAAAAGTGAGAGAGAATAGGCAATATTTTCTTGGGATCTAGAGAATATGTACTTAGAATGCTCTCATATGTATGTTTTTGCTGAGTGATACTATGTGATAGGACAGCTGGATGACAATTCTTTGAGCCTGACACAGCTTCCTTCTCTGATACAACCTAATTGATTCCAGCTCTCTTTTTTCTGATTCGTAGCCTAGTGTATGAAAAGTCCTACTTGTGACTTCTCAGATTTGGTGACATAGTAGACAGTGAAACTTGAAGAAAGTGTGCTGGATTTTATACTACAAGCAATTCGGTTCTGCTTTGCTATTTTCCCTTCTTAGCTGTGTGATCATGAGCAAGTTAACTACTATAACTTCAACAAGCCACTGTTTTCTAAACCATAAGATGAGAGTAATAATACTTGTGGCACTTATTATAATATATTAATGCATGAGGGTCAAATGAAATAACATTGCATAGAAATTTCCAAAATTTTAATTGCTAAATGAAACTATTGTTATTTTATTAATATTATTTTTTAAGAATATCTCAGGCACCAGTTTCAGAACTAGAAAACATAACACTTCATGTATTTTATCCTAAGAAGCCACTTTGACTTTCCAGAATATGGAAGAGGGAAAACTTTCTCATGGACTTTACCTCAAATTATATTTTTGTGATCAGATCTTGAGAATGACAATAATGGAAAGCTTCACACCAAAATGTAATCAAAGGAAGAGAAAGACATGAATTATCTTCTTGACGGAGGGGAGAGAATTGTGCTGTTACTTTACTACAGGGTATCTTTGCCCAAATGACAATGAAGTTCCTTACACACTTAAAACTTATTGATAATTCTCCAATTGATAAATGGGCAAGGGAAATGGATAGGCAGTTCTCAGATAAAGAAATCAAAACTATTAACAAGCACATGAAGAAGTGTTCTACATCTCTTATAATCAGAGAGATGCAAATCAAAACAACTCTGAGGTATCACCTCACACCTAGCAGATTGGCTAACATAACAGCAAAGGAAAGTAATGAATGCTGGAGGGGATGTGGCAAAGTAGGGACATTAATTCATTGCTGGTGGAGTTGTGAACTGATCCAACCATTCTGGAGGGCAATTTGGAACTATGCCCAAAGGGCGACAAAAGAATATCTACCCTTTGACCCAGCCATAGCACTGCTGGGTCTGTACCCCAAAGAGATAATGGACACAAAGACTTGTACAAAAATATTCATAGCTGCGCTCTTTGTGGTGGCCCCAAACTGGAAAACGAGGGGATGCCCATCAATTGGGGAATGGCTGAACAAACTGTGGTATATGTTGGTGATGGAATACTATTGTGCTCAAAGGAATAATAAAGTGGAGAAGTTCCATGGAGACTGGAACAACCTCCAGGAAGTGATGCAGAGCGAGAGGAGCAGAACCAGGAGAACATTGTACACAGAGACTAATACACTGTGGTATAATCGAACGTAATGGACTTCTCCATTAGTGGTGGTGTAATGTCCCTGAACAACTTTCAGGGATCCAGGAGAAAAAAAACACCATTCATAAGCAAAGGATAAACTATGGGAGTGGAAACACCGAGAAAAAGCAACTGCCTGAATACAGAGGTTGAGGGGACATGACAGAGGATAGACTTTAAATGAACACTCTAATGCAAATACTATCAACAAAGCAATGGGTTCAAATCAAGAAAACAACTAATGCCCAGTGGACTTACGCGTCGGCTATGGGGGGTGGGGGGGAGGAAAAGAAAATGATCTATGTCTTTAACGAATAATGCTTGGAAATGATCAAATAAAATATATTTAAAAAAAAAAACTTATTGATAACCACAAAAAGAAGTAATTTGTCTTTGTTGCAAACTGGGAGGAAAAAAGAGCTCATTTGTACATTATTTTTTTTAATTTTATTTAGCCAACATAGAACATTATTCCTTGGTTACAAGAATCATATTCTATTCCTCCCTCCCCTACACCCACCCTTCCTGAAGCCAACACACAATTCCACAGGGTATTACATGTGTCCTTAATCAGAATCTATTTCAATATTGTTGATGTTTGCACTAGGATGATCATTTAGAGTCTACATACCCAACCATATCCCCTTCTACCCATGTAGTTAAGCAGTTGTTTTTCTTTGGTGTTTCTACTCCCACAGTTTTTCCTCTGAATGTGCATAGTGTTCTTTCTCATAGATCCCTCCTGGTTGTTCAGGATTGTAAGAATCCTTTTCAGGTTCGGCCAATCCTGTGAGATCCTACGTGGGGTAATGAAAAATGAAGAGTAACAAAAGAAAAGACGAACACTATATGAAAGAGAGAAATACTGCCAGATTTATTTGCTTCATGCAGAACTTTTATAGGCAAAGACTACTTAGACAAAACCCAAAGGAATTTATGACTTTACATTCCAGAAACCCTAACTTTGGTCCAGCGATAGGCAGGTGTTCAAAGGTTAATCCACATCTTTCGTCTAATACAAATCCAAACAAGGGGAAGAGGGGCAAACAAGGGGAAGAGGCACCCACCTTATCACAATTTGCTTTTCATAAATGTTATCCTGCTTCCTTCATGTTTACTGTTCCAACCTTGGTCCCGGGATGGGTGTAGGTTAATCCACATCTTTGTCTGAAGCAAAGACAAACAAGGGAAAGAGGAGGTTCCACCTCAAATACACAGGATCACTGCATTGATATTACTGGAGAAGTCCATTATATTTGATTGTGCCACAGTGTGCCACAGTGTCTCTGTTCTCCTGGTTCTGTTCATTTCACTCTGCACCAATTCCTGGAGGTTGTTCCAGTTCCCATGGAATTTCTCCAGTTCATTATTTCTTTGAGCACAATAGTATTCCATCACAACATATACCACAATTTGTTCAGCTATTCCCCAATTGAAGGGCATCACCTCACTTTTCCAATATTTTGCCACCACAAAGAGTATAACAATAAATATTCTTGTACATGTATTTTTCCTTATGATGCCTTTGGGGAACAAAACCAGCGTTGCTATGACTGGGTCAAAGGTAAGAAAATCTTTTAGTGACCTTTGGGACTAGTTCTGAATTGCTCTCCAGAATGATTGAATCAATTCACAACTCCACCAGCAATTCATTAATATCCCAACTTTGCCATATGCCCTCCAGCATTCATTACTTTCCGTTGCTGTCATGTTAGCCATCTGCTAGGTGTGAGGTAATACCTCAGAGTTGTTTTGATTTGCATCTCTCTGATTATAAGAGACTTAGAACACGTTTTCATGTGCTTATTAATACTTTTGATTTCTTTAACTGAAAATTGCCTATTTGTGTCCCTTGCCCATTTATCAATTGGAGAATGGCTTGATTTTTTGTATAATTGATTTACCTCTTTACAAATTTGAGTAATTAGATCTTTGTCAGATGTTTTTGTTATGAAGATCTTTCCCAATTTGTTACTTCCATTCTAATTTTGATTGCATTGGCTTTGTTTGTACAAATCCTTTTTTTTTAATTTGATATAATGAAATTATTTATTTTACTTCTTGTGATTTTCTTATGACTCTTCCTTGGTCTTAAAATCTTTCCTTTCTCAAAGATCTGACATGTATACTATTCGGTGTTCATCTAATTTACATATAATTGATGTCTTTATATTCAGATCATTCACCCATTCTGAGTTTATCTTGGTATAGGGTGTGAGATGTTGATCCAACCCCAATCCCTCCCATATTGTCTTCCAATTTTCTCAACAGTTTTTATCAAATAGTGGATTTTGGTCCCCAAAACTGGGATCTTTGGGTTTATCATAGTCTGTCTTGCTGAGGTCACTTAAACCAAGTCTATTCCACAGATACTACTTTATGTCTCTTAGCCAGTATCATATTGTCTTGATGACCACTGCTTTATAGTATAGTTTGAGATCTGGGACTGCAAGGCCACCCTCCTTTGTATTTTTTTTTTTCATTATTTCCCTGGATATCCTTGATCGTTTTTTCTTCCAAATGAACTTTGTTATGTTTTTTGTCTAATTCAGTAAAAAAAGTTTTTTTGGTAATTTGATGGCTATGGCACTAAATAAGTAAATAAGTTTTGGTATGATGGTCATTTTTATTATGCTAGCTTATCCTACCCATGAACAGTTAATGTTTTTCCAATGTTTTAATTGTGTAGAAATTGTTTTGTAGTTGTATTCATATAGTTCCTGTGTTTGTCACAGCAAATAGATTCCTAGGTGTTTTATATTGTCTAGGGTGATTTTAAATAGAATTTCTCTTTTGAATTCTTGCTGCTGAGATGTGTTGGAGATATATAGAAATGCTGATAACTTATGTGGGTTTATTTTGTATTCTGCAACTTTGCTAAAGTTGTTGATTATTTCCACTATCTTTTTCATTGATTTTCTAGAATTCTTTAAGTAGACTATCATATCACCCACAAAGACTAAGTGATAGTTTGGTCTCTTCATTTCCATTTTTAATACCTTCAATTTCCTTTTCTTTTTTAATTGCCACAGCTAGTGTTTCTAGTACAATGTCAAATAATAGAGGTGATAATGGGCATCCTTGTTTCACTCCTGATCTTACTGGGGATGCATATAGTTTATCCCCATTGCAGATGATGTTTGCTGATGGTTTGAAGACCCATTTCTCTTACCTTTTTGAATATCATGTTCTAAGCCTTGTGGTCCTTTAATATGCCAGATCTTGTGTAATCCTGATTGTTCTTCCTTGATATCTGAATTGTCTCTTTTTGGCTACTTTAGAATTTTCTCCTTAGCTTGGAAACTCTTGAATTTGGCAATTACATTCCTGGGAGTTGTCTTTTGAGCATTTAGTATAGAGGGTATTCTATGAACTCTTTCAATGTCTTTTTTGTCCCCTTGTTCAAGAACATCAGGGCAGTTTTCTTGGATAATTTATTGTAGTATGATCTCAAGATTTGTTTATTTCTGAGTTTGCAGGTAGACCAATGATTCTCAAATTGTCTCTACATAATGTTTTCCAGATCTATCACCTTTTCCGTGATATATTTTATGTTTTCTTCTATTTTGTCAGTCTTTTGACTTTGCTTTATTAATTCTTGCTCTTTTATAAGATCATTGTCTTCCAATTGCCCTTGTCTTTAGGGATTGGTTTTCCATTTCAGTTTGTTCTATCATGCTTTTCATGGCTTTCAGCTGTTTCTCCAATTGGGAGTACTTTTCCTTTAAACTGATATTTTCTTTTTGAACTATTTACCAATTTTCTTTCCAGAAGGCTTCCATCTTTTTGTTAAGCTCCAATTTTAATTCTTCAAGAGTTTGTGGACAATTTCTATTTTTTCAAAGGTTTTAGTGCATTTATTTGTATTTCATCTATTTCCTCTGTAGCCTGGGTTTTTTCTCCATAAAAATTATCTAGGGTCATCCCCTTCTTCTTATTTTTCTTTGGGTTGGAAAGTTGTTGTTCCTGGGCACTGATTGCCATCACTCTGGTGTATTTTCCTTCCCTTTCCAGTCATAAATCTGAATGAGATGGGCAGGCTGTCTGTGTATGCAGCTAAGGAGCAAGGATTTTGCCTGAGGCCAACTCTCATGTCTCTGCAGCTTCCTCTGTTTGCTGTCCCTCTCTTTGTGCTATTTCCCAGCCACAGTCTACAGACTGCACTGTACAGCATGCTGGGGCCTCAGGCCTATCTCCTCTCAGGGGTATGTCCTCGGTGGTCTCAGTAAGCTGCCAAGGACCCAGAGTTGCCCCTCATTTACTCCAGAGATGCCCCTCACTCACTCACTGATTTTAGCATATGCTGTCTCTGACTCGAGCTCTGTAGGTGGGATGGGTGAGGGTGGATCAGCTTGAGTTTTGATGGAAGCTTTTTCACCCCTTATTGTGTGGAAATGCCCAAATACCAGGTACCTTCAAAGCTGTGCCCTAGTATAGAGTCCTTCATTCATATGAATTTGGTTTTTTGTTGACTTTTTGAGGTAGTCTGTATCAGTAGCTGGTGAGGAGAGGAAGAGTCCTGCATCCAGACTGTTGCCATGTTTAAGCAGATGTCTCATTTGTACATTATAAAGAGAATACAAAAAGAAAGGTCTAGCATACTAATGATTATGTATTAATGGAATATATTACTTATAGACTGTTCCTTTCCTAGGGCCAGTCTTATAATCCTTAAATGACAAACCTGCTTGCCCTATGGTGTAAATTTTCACTGTATACCAATTAGAAGATTAGGTTTTTACTTTCTTGGTTAATAACATATTTCATCCATTTTTAGACTGTAGTCCTTTGGAGAAAAAAATGCATTAATGTAAAAGTGACAGAGAATAGACAATATTTTTTTTTTCTGGGAGGTAGAGAGTGTATACTTAGAATGCTTTCATTTATGTTTTTTTTTATCCCCTTATAAGAAATTACAAAGAGGAAGAAGAAGCATTGTTTTCATTCTGGCATCTTTACTAAGAGGAATGCATAATAAGATTCTAATAGCTGACCACATTGCTTCTTTCAGTCTTTCTTTTTGTCTTTTTGGGGAAATTTTTAAGTGCTATTGATGACCCCTTACTTCTCCCTGAGACAATGGGCAGTACTTTTGTTACCAATGATCTACTGAAGTTGTTGTTTGACTGTAAGTCATAGAACACTAAAGCATCCAAATAATCATCTGTCAAAAGGCAAATCACAATGCATATGGAGAATAAAAGGATTCTGAAATACATTAACAAATAAGAAAATATACAAATAAATATTTTGATGTTATGAATATCTTGGAAGCAATGTAATACTGAAAATCAAGATGAGATCTTCATTAAATGTGTAAAAATATAAGCCATTCCTCAGTTGATAAATGGTAAAAAAAATATGAACAGATGGTTTGGGGTTGACTAAATCACAGCTATATGTAACTATATGTAAAATATTCTAAATTACTGTGGATTAGAGAAATGTAACACAAAATAATTCTGAGATATCACCATATACCTATCAGATTGGCCAAAATGATAAGTTTTGCAGGAGATATTGAAAATGGGGATATTAATACAGACTTGGTGGAATTATGAACTGATTCAATCATTTCTGAGGGCAATTTGGAGTTAAGCCCAAAGAGTTATAAACTGTGAGTAATTGTAGATCCAACAATACCACTTTCAGCTTCATTTCCTAAGGTGATTCATGAAAAAGGAAAATAACATATGTATTATGACACATGTAAAGCAGCTCTCTTTGTAGCAGCAAAGATCTGAAAACTGAGGTGTTGCCCATGAAATGGAAAAACTCTAACAAGCTGTGGCTTATGATTGTGATGAAAGACCTTAAAAATGAGATAAAAGATAATTTTTAAAAATACAGAAACATCTACATGAATTTATGAAAAGTGAAATGAGCAGATGAAGAGAACTTTATATACAGGTACAGAAATATTGTTTGAAGAATGACTTGCATATCTCCAACTCCAGTGAAAAAATGAATAGAAAAAAGCAAGAAATAGTTATATATGTGTATGTGTATGTATATACAGATGACATTTTAAAATTCATTTATTTGTGTACTTTTTGCTTTCAAATTACCAAATATCTGAATTTGAAAGTAAAAAGTACATAAATAAATAAATTTTAAAATGATATCTTTATAATTAGAATTTGCTCCTCTGAACTTTTTCCTCAGCTTCCCCTGTTCCTTCTATGCAGCATACTAATGTAGGGAGTATATAATTTTTGTGTAGCTCCACCCTTCGCTCTCTCTTCCCCTGATCACAGTTCAGAAAGCTAACTTTACTCAGGCCTTTACTTTTGTTCTTTTTATTTCTTCTACTTCAAATGATTATTAATAAATCTTATAAAATAAAATACTTGGAGTTATTGGATGTTAATTTTAATTGTACACATCCTAATAATTACTACTATCAACTAGTGAAATGGGATAGTTTTGGGGGTGCTGATTCCCTTCAACTAGAAGTCTTCAATTAAAATAAATATGACCAATTGTTAGCTATTTTGTAAGTGGAATTTTTATTTAGAGGTAACAAAATGGAACAGTGGAAGAAGTTATGAGTTCAAATCAAGCCTTAGACATCTACTCTTGGGAAAACCTGTGCAAGACAATCTCTGTATCCCTCAGTTTTCTCATCTGTAAAATGAGGATACAATAATATCTAATTTCCACACTTATTATGAGGATTGTGAATTTTAAAACTATTCCACCCTAATCAGACCATTCTTTAGAAGATTTGATTTAGCTATTTCCTGATCAAAAACAGTAGAGATACTTGGAATAACAGAATCGGGTCTTGGAAACTCTACATTTCTCCTCCCTTCTTAGTTTAACAAGATTTAGAAGGTCTGCATCAAACTCAAGATTTAATTATCTAAGGAATGGCCTTCAACAGACATGTGCAGAAAAAAGGACAGACCTCTGGGCTGTCCTAAGTCAAGCTAAATCCTCATTGGTACAGATGAGATGCAGAAAAGTGATGTAAAAACATCCATATGAGGCACATCACTGCCTGTCCCTTCCTCTTTCCCTGGAGAGGCTACTCTGGCTGCCAGTGTGCTAGGTACAGCGACATCTTGGGAATAGTGGCAGTTATTTGTCTGGGTTTGGGGGGTGAGTTTTGTCTTTGACCTGATTCAGTTTCAGGCATCTCAACTGAGTCCCTTTTGGAGTTGAGGTTGATTCATTCCTCCTTCACATTCCAAACCCTTACTTTCTAGATATTCTAATCTTTCTGCCCGGTATCAGCCAGGTGGGGGGAGAAATCCTTCACCCTTTCTTTCTCCCTTCTTCTTAATCTTCTCCACTATATCAATTAAATCACCATAAAAATTTGGCAGCTGACTTGAGTATTTTATTATTTGGGTTTTTCATTAGGATTTTTATAAATAAAATTCTTGGCCACCTAAATTAATTATACATTCACTCTCCACCATAATTTCACCTTTTACAGATGAAATCAGCTAATATTTGCAAAGCACTTCTAAAACCTTAAAATTTATAAAATGCTAAGTATTACAACTATTAAAATACTGATTAAAAGAAATGTCTGAAGTTTTTCCAATTAAAAAAAAAGTTCTGTATTCTTATATGCACAATATGAGTTAGATAAAGTTTATAGGCACTCCAATTTAGATTGCAAACTCTTTTGAGAAAGCAACTGGTTTTTGCCTCTTTTTGCATCCCACTATGCTTGCAATAATGCATAGAACACATATGTTCTTATAAATGTTTAATGATTTATTGATAATAATAGATTTGAATTGAAGGAGAACTGAATTCAAATCCTTCCTTAGAAACTGAAGTTGTTATATAACCTCTGGACAAGTAGCTTAATGTCTCAACCTTAGATGCCTCATCTGTAAAATGGGGGTAATAGTACAATCTCTCTCACAGATATGCTGTGAGGAGCAAAAGAGGATGTATAAAGTGTATTTCAAACCTTAAAGCATAACAAATATTAGATATTATGATTATTAATATAATAATAAAGCTGGGAATCTTCATCTTTTGTAGGGGGAATTATAAGGTTTTACAAACTGAAAGCTATGTCACTATTTATATCATTTGTCCTCTAGAAACCAGTAGCAAGACTGTAATCTCTCCTAAGGAGAAGTAAACAAATATTTGAAAATTCATGTCATTGAAAAACCATAAGGAAATGAAAAGAATATTTATGCCATTTTTAATGCAACCATGTATATATGATGTTGCATAGATTCATGTCCCTTATTCAGAATTTAGTATAGTGCCTGGAACATAGTAATTTAATATGTGTTTATTGAAAACTGACCACCACGTGTATAACAAACAATATTAACAGAGTACTCACAAAACAGTCAGACTCTCATTCATGATGCTTCATAAAGCTCTCATGCACTGGGAAGACTTCATGAATAGTGAGACTATCTGAATTGTCTTAAACGATAAATTTTTCTTTCATGGGAATGTGAGTTCAGTTAGGAAAAAGTGCATTTTTGCCATTTTTAATATCTCCATCACCTCACACAGGGACTACAATATAGTAACTGCTTAATAAATGTGTTTTTCTTTGCTCAAATCTGGAATGCACTCTGTATCTTCACTCCCAGAGAATACAGGACCAAATTGTGAATCACCAAAAAAACCCAAAACATAAGTTCTACTTGAGTATCTGCATTGCCATCTTTTAAGAGTCAGAATACCTAAGACCACACTTGGCACCAGGATCAATACAAGAACATGAGAGAGAAGGAGGGAGAGCAAAGTTCATATCACCTTAGTGAGAGCAGAATTTCTAAGTAAGAGCAGAGCTGACAGGAGTCTGTGTGCCAGAGCTAGAGATTCTGTTACCTAGGAGACAAGGAAGTTAAGGGACAGTTGGCAGTTAGAGGGTCTTTTACATCAAGACCTCTAGAAGAGCAGGAGGTCAGTCTTTGTCTCTGCTACTGACATTTGGAGGATAAAATCTAATTGAAGGAGTTCATGGGTGATGAATGCTTGTTTAATTAAGAAGATAGGTAGTTGGTAAATATTGTATAGATAGAGTAGATTAGATAGGCCTAGGCTGGCCAAGCAAGAAGTACCTGTCCTTGAAAACAGAGTAGATTTTAAAGAAAATTTAGATAAGAATTTATGTATGATCATAGGGTATTGGAATAATAATCTCTCTTTCCTCCTTTCTATTTTCTATCTATTAAACTATATGATTTTCTCAAACTGCTGTAAACCTTAAAATTTATTAGACTTATAAATGTTGGAAATTTCACCATTGGGAAATTTCATACTTGAAGAATTTCCTACTGATAGTGGGAACTCTATTGGAATGTGAACCCCATTGGCATGGGAGGTTCCTTCTCCTCACTTCTTAAGATTACTTTAGGACAGAAACCTTTTGCTAAACAATGGAAAGGGCTTTGACCTATGCTTAAGCATAGAAAAGGACCTTCTTTGAGTCATCATTGATTTTAGAATTG
This sequence comes from Monodelphis domestica, assembly GCF_027887165.1. NCBI lineage: Eukaryota > Metazoa > Chordata > Mammalia > Didelphimorphia > Didelphidae > Monodelphis > Monodelphis domestica. The sequence goes on from NC_077232.1 coordinate 162,632,252, forward strand.
ATACAATAGAGATACTTGGAATGACAGAACCAGGTCTTGGAACTTACAATCTCCACCCTACTCAGGGTAACAGGATTTAGGAAGGGCTGCATCAAAGGATCAAGATTTAATTATTTGAGAATGTAACCTTCAACAGACATGTGCAAAGCCATAGACCTCTGGGCGGTCCTGGGTTAAGCTAGAGCCACCATTGGCACAGGGAAGACATGGACAGTGATTGGTAGATGTGAGAACTGAGGGGAGGGAACTTGGATGGTTTCCTTAAAGATAGCAGGGTCTGAGGACTGAGAGGTGGTTGGAGAGGTTTTGTTCTGAGAGGTTGTGCTCTGAGAAGCTTGCTCTGAAGGAAGCTGGAGGTGGGGGCCCCTGAGACTGTTTCTCCATTTTGGTCATGTGAGTGATAGGGACTGATCTCTTTTCTTTGCCTCAGCTATCTAAGGGCTTGGGCCTTTTGGCCCAGCCTAAACAGAGGGGGTATTTAAGCCCTATTCCCTTCTCTCCCCTTTCTCTCTCTCTCTCTCTCTCTCTCTCTCTCTCTCTCTCTCTCTCTCTCTCTCTCTCTCTCTCTCTCTCTCATACCTTTCCTCCTCCTGTTTGTAATTAAAAACTCCATAAAAGGTTGACTGCTGACTTGAGTTTCATTAGGAATTACATAGCTGAATTCCTTGGCGACCTTAAATTAATATATATCAGTCATTTAAAGTGATTTCCTTGTCACATTGTGGCTGACCACACGGGAGGCTAAAGAATTCTCTCAATAAACTTCTGAAATTTCTTGCCTTTTTACTCTACCATCTCACCACTTAGTCCCTTTTAACAGCAAACTTGGCTTAAAGATACAGCTGCTAGAACACGTGAGTATAAAAAACTTTTTCTCTCTTCTCTTTTCTCCTTCAGTTAAATTGGAATCAGCAGTTTTTCTTTTTCTTCCCTTTAATCTTAAGAGACAGCTGGGTAGCTCAGTGGATTGAGAGCCAGGCCTAGAGACAGAAGGTCCTGGGTTCAAATCGGACCTCGGATACTTCCCAGCTGTGTGACTCTGATAGTTAGATAGAAACAGCTGTTTTAAATCTCAGAAACAGGACCCTAAAGTCCTGGCTGGAAGAGCTGTTTCTAAATATCCTTTCCCTTAAGGAACAACTTCCTAGATTAAAAAAACAAACAAACAAACTAACAAACAAACAAAAACCCTGTGGAAAGTTTGTTGCTTTTCCCTGCTCCCCATGTGTTTTGTGAAGACTGTTAGAGAAATAATTACAATATATATATATATATATATATATATATATATATATATAAATGAGTACTACATTCTTTGACATTTATATGGCAGATGAAGAATTAGGGGCATTGAGGAATGCAGGATACCTCCATATTTTTATATTGATAGGTACTGTCATTTTTGTACTCCTAAATACTATATTTAGAGATGCTAAAATAAAAAAAATATTGGGGATAAAATAAAAAAAATTGAGGATAAAATGCAAGCCCAATTAGAAGATCAAAAATGTTTCTTACAGGATCAATGGGCAAACACCCACTCTACCAGAAACAGACCTGTTTCTGAACCTTTGAATGAGGAAATTTCCTTCCCTGAAATAGAGATGGAAAACACCTTCCCTATAGCCCAGTTAACAGACTGCTTCTCTTGTGCAGTGCAAATCTTGACTGAATTTAATCCCCAAAACCCTTCCCCTGCAATCCCAGTTTCTCATGTTCCCTCTCCTACAGAAAACCAAATTCCAATGCAAAGGAGATCTTGTCCTCCTAGAGAAACCTGTCCTTGTCAATCTGACCCAGAGGTACAAAATTCAACTAGAGGCCTGTTTCCTCTAAGAGAAGTACCTGAAATAGGACGGAATGGGGATGTGGTGACTTTAAGACATAGGATACCGTTTACTCCCCAAGAAGTAAATGAATTTACAAAAAATATCCCCACATATGAACAAGATCCTTTTCTAGTAGCAAAAAAGATGGGAGACATATTTTTTCAGTATAATCCTTCTTACAAGGACTTTGAGAACTTGCTACAGGCTTTTTTAACTGAACGTGAAAAAAATAAAATAATTGCTCATGGCAACAAAACCCGGGGGCGTAATGCAGCACATTGGCCATCTCAGGATCCCGAATGGGACTATAACAATCCTGAGGATTATCTACAACTATACCGTTGTAGAGAGGCCATCCTCACGGCAATGAACGAATGTGCAGACAGTACAGATAAGTGGATGGAACTTGAAAAAATTAAGCAAATGGAAGAAGAAACACCCTCCAGATTTATGGATAGAATAATCGAGTTTGGGGACAGATACTTAGATTGGGACTTAACTAAAGAGAGTAGTTTAAGACAAGTTAGAAGGATCTTTGTAAATAACTCTTGCAAAGCAATTAAGAATTATTTTAGAACACAATGCCCAAGATGGACTGATATGGACCTTGAAAAATTTCAAAAAACAGTTTTAAAGGGAAACAAAGAAAAGGAGGAAGAAAATAATGATGACATGGAGGAAATGAAGAAAAAAATTAGATATTTAATAGATAGGATAACTAAATTAGAAAGTGGGCATGATAATGAACCAATGACAATTGCCCCTCTCCAGTAATCCAATTATCAATCCATTACTTGCCACTTCTGTGAGAAGAAGGGCCACAAAATGATGGAATGTAGAACTTTTCTTAAGATGATTGGAAGGAATATACAGTTTAATAATAGCTTTAGAAATAATAACTATAGAAATGATGATAATGGTTATAGAAACCAGAATTCTAGAAATTATAATAATGACTATGGAAATAACTATAATGAATATAGAAATAAGAACTTGAGAAACCAGAATTATAGAAATAGGAATTGGGAAAATAATGACAATGCTCCAAATGAAGAGAATTATAATGATAATGAACAACAACAATATATGAGAAATGGCGCTGGTCCAAAAAATACTCGAGGTACTAATGACCCTCTGAGAGGTGCCCTTCAGGGGGGTGCCCAAGGAATATCCCAAACACAATGATGGTGTCCGGGGGGGGGCTGGGGCACAGGAATCAGAGGATACAACCTTTTATTTCCCAGACCCTGATGTCCTACTACCCGTTGTCCCTATCCACTGCCACCCCCCATACTAATGAATCCCATGTTACCTTAAAGGTGGATAACACCTATTATGACTGTTTATTAGACACCGGAGCTTCCTGGTCTGTATTAAAGAGAACACCTGATTTACAATGTTATTCTGTTGGCTCAGAGAATGTAATGGGAGTATCAGGAATAACCCAAAGAGTTAAAAGACTTCCTCCTAGAATGGTGTCTGTAGGACCCCTAGAGGTACAACACTCCATCCTTTTGATGCCTGACTCCCCTTTAAATTGGCGGGGGAGGGACCTTCTATGCAATCTCAGAGCCACAATAACCTGCTCCCCAGATGGCTCATTATCATTAGAAATACCAGAGGAATCTTTAAAATTACTCCCTGTAATTCTCTCAGAGAGTCAGGAGAAAAAAGAGCATCCTGTCTTTGCAATACCTAAAGATATACCGGAGTCTCTTTGGGCCACATCTTCTTCCGATGTATGTTTACTTAAGTAGGCTGTTCCTGTGAAGATAAAAACTAAATCTAGCCCACCTCCTTCTATCCCTCAGTATCCCCTCTCAAAGGAGGCAATTGAGGGTATTACACCGGTTATTAACTCATTAATAGAACAGGGAATAATAATCCCTTGCAAATCTGAATACAACACGCCCATCCTGACAATTAAAAAAACAAAAAAAGGGCCCGATGACAATCACCTCTATAGATTCGTACAGGATCTAAGGGCAGTGAATAATCATGTCATAAAGAGACACTCCGTAGTTTCTATTATTTCATCCATTCCTAGCACAGCTACATACTTTACAGTAGTAGATTTGTGTTCAGCTTTCTTCTCCATACCTATACATGAGAACTCCAGGCATATTTTTGCTTTCACCTGGAAGGGCTCACAATATACCTGGTGTTGGCTGCCACAGGGTTATGTCAAAAGTCCGAACTTATTTAAATATAACATTTAAAAATAGCAAATTAATCAAATATGTAGATGATCTACTCTTGGCTTCAACAGATGCAAAAACACGTCAAGAAAATAGCAAACACCTTCTTTTGGAATTGCAAAAAAAAGGACATAAAATCTCTAAGGATAAAGTTCAGTGGTGTCTCCAAAAAGTAGAATATTTGGGATTCATCTTGACTGCGGGTGCTCGTTATATTTCTCCAAAATGAATTGAGAATATTCAAAAATTGAGTGCTCCTACCACTAAGAAACAGCTGAGAGCAATTTTAGGAGCAACATGGTTTTGCAGACAATGGATTCCTTGCTATGGGGAAATTACTAAACCCCTTATAGCATTAACAAAGGATTCGGTTCCTGAACCCCTCAAATTAGAGCCTGAACACCTGTCAGCTCTATCAGATCTAAAAAAGGCTATCATGTTTGCCCCTGCTCTAGGCATCCCAGATTACAACAAGCCATTTACTTTATATGTGCTTGAGCGAAGAGGAGTAGCCTCTGGTGTGTTAACTCAGACTTTGGGACCTTCTCAGAGCCCAATTGCTTATTATTCTGCCCAACTAGACCCAGTAGCAGCAGGAGCAACACCATGCCTTAGAGGAGTAGCTGCTACAGCCTTACTAGTAACAAAAACCGTTGATTTAGTATTGGGATGTCCATTAACAATAATGTGCCCACATGAGATAGAAGCATTATTGATAAAACATAGAACACAGGCATTCTCGGATCAGAGAATTACAAGGTATGAAATAACCTTATTAAATAGTGAAAATATTACCTTGAAACGTTGTTCAACTCTTAACCATGCCACCTTGCTTCCAGATTTATCTACTTCAGAAGAACCATTACATAACTGTGAAACATTAGTGTCCATGGAAGAAAAGCCTTAAGATAATCTCTTGGACACTCCCTTAGACAATGCAGATCTGATTTTATTTATCGATGGTTCCTCTTTTATGAGGGATGGCATACGTTACACTGGAGCTGCCATAGTCTCAGAATTTGCCACTGAATGGTCAGCTTCATACCTTCTAACATTAGCGCTCAAGGAGCAGAACTCATAGCTCTAAAACAAGCTTGTATAATTGCCAAGGATAAAAAGGCAACAATTTATATGGATTCTAGATATGCTTTTGGCATTTGTCACTCAGTCAGGATGCTATGGCTCCAGAGAGGATTTTTAACCTTAGCTGGAAAATCCATAGCTAGTGCAGAAATTTTCTTTCTGCTCTCAAACTGCCTAAAGCCCTAGCTGTAGTTCATTGCTCTGCCCATACAGGTGGCTCTGAACCTGTCTCTAGAGGAAATGACCGAGCAGCAGATGCAGCTGCAAAACTAGCAGCCATAGAAGGACCTGGATTAATTTTAACATTAACAACCACTGATAATTTAAATTTATCACTTTCCTATAATGAAAAGGAAGTGGAAAAATGGGAACAAAAATTTAAAGAAAAACAGATGAATGGAGTATGGGTGTCATCTGAAGGAAAACCCCTGCTCCCTAGAATTTTCTATAACCAAATTTGCCAATCTATTCATAAAAATGCTCATTTTGGCACCCAGGGCATCGTGGACACTGTCAAGAGAGTATGGATAGCCCCTGGTATAACTACTATAGCCTCTAAAGTATGTTCAGCCTGCTCCATTTGCCAGACATATAACCAACATGCATATCGTGGAAAAGCCTTTGGGGGACATCCTCTGGCTTACACAGCTTTTGAACATCTACAGATAGATTTCATAACGATGCCAAAGGCTGGACATTATAAATTTTGTCTAGTAATTGTAGATCAAGTAACCAGATGGCTGGAAGCATTTCCTACAACCCGAGCCACAGCAGATTTTGTTGCAAAGATACTTTTAAAGGAAATTATTCCTCGTTTTGGCCTGCCAGCACGTATTGACTCCAATAGAGGGAGTCATTTTACCGATTCTATCTTAAACCAAATATATTCTTACATGGGGATAACTCCAAAATTCCATGTTCCATATCACCCCCAGAGCTCAGGCCAAGTGGAGAGGATGAATAAAGAACTTAAGACTATGATTGGCAAATTATGCACTGAGACCCATTTAAAATGGCCTGAAATTCTCCCTCTGGCCCTATTTTATCTTAGAAGCAGGCCTAGAGGAGACTTACATATTTCACCATTTGAGATGCTTTTTGGACCTCCACCTATATAGGCTAAGCCTTTCTCCCTGGCTTATACATCACTATTAGGGGGAGATATTACTATTGCTTCCTATATACAGGTGTTACAGCACAAACTACGTGAACTTTATGAATCCAGAGCTTCAGTACAAGCCGGACAATTAGACTTTTCTCTGCATGACCTGAACCCAGGAGATAAAGTTTATATCAAGAATTTCAAGCAAACTGGAGCAACTCAACCTTCATGGGAAGGACCATTCCAAATATTATTAACTACTCCAACATCTATAAAGATTGGAGAAAGAGACTCTTGGATTCACTGCTCACATGTGAAGAAATCATCTTCTGCTGAGACTGATTGACTGTATTCTAAGAATTGTGACTATATATTATTATATGAATTGGAGATAATAATCCATAGACAAATGGATGCTGTTTTTTCAAGAATATATTGAATTACTGATTTTTTTCTTATTTTTCTTATTTCTTTTCTTTTCTTTTTTGATCAGAATATTTGATTTTTTTCTCATTTTTTGTACTGAAGGTACACATAATTAATATTAATATTATTTTTTTCCTGCAGTAATACAAGTTAATATATATATACTCTTAGTATAATATCAATATATGCCTAAAAGCTTTAAACTATGGGAACCTGCCATTTATTGATAAAATATTATAGGACTGTGATTAATGTTTGTGTCTGATTCCAGGAAAAGGGATAAAAACAAGGAGCACAGACTAAACCTGAATAGTGCCAATAGAGCACACAAGAAATATTAAAGTGAGACACGAGGTTGCGATGCTTAACTTGTGTTTAAGTCGTAGGACTTCCTTGTATCTACACTCTTTATGAAGTACTCAAACAAGTACAAAGCTTGACTATCATGCTGGCTCCCTATATCCCTGAAGGAAAAAAAAAATCAGACGAGGGAATGACATTTCCCCATCAAAATAGAATTCTAATTCTTTTCTTCTTATATTATGGCTACTTCCTGTAGTCTTGGCTACAAATGGCTAAGTGAAATATTACTGCATTCTGTCCTACATTCTTGTGGGATAGAAATTACTTTAAACTGGACCTATACAAGGCCTATTTTGAATTTTTCTTATGTTTTTGATTATTTTTCTATTCTTTTGATAATTGACACATACATCCCCATAACTTAACATTGCATTCTGAGCTAAACTTCATATTTTTTAATACTTACTTCAGGGGGGATTGTATTTTAATTTAAAATCTAAGAATTTTTTTATTTTTGAATTTTTTTTGGTTGAGATTGTATTTTTATAAAAATCCAAGAATTTTGAATTTTGTTTAAGATTTTACTGTTATAAAAATCAAAGATTTTGATTTTGTTAGAGGAAAGATCTTCAAGAAAGAAGCTTGAAACTTTCATATCCAGAGAATGAACTGTTGCAGAAAGATGCTGAAAACCTACACTTCATCAAGAAGATCAAGAATGAACTTTGGATATGATTGATTAGACTGAACTTTTGATTGAACATTTATTGTAATTGTACACATTTATGCCAAAAGGGACTGCCCCTAATTTGACTTTCTGTCAAAGCGCCTAGCAAAACATTGGTTTTGCTTTCTTTTCTTTTCTATTTCCTCTCTCACTATTCTAATTTCTCTTAGAAAATTGAATATTGTGTATATCTATAGTTAGAAATGCATTTAGAACTACAAAATGATTATGTTAAATGATCAATGGGGAGACTAGTCTCCCAATGATCATCAGGGGGGATTGTAAACCTTAAAATTTCTTAGACTTATAAATGTTGGAAATTTCACCATTGGGAAATTTCATACTTGAAGAATTTCCTACTGATAGTGGGAACTCTATTGGAATGTGAACCCCATTGGCATGGGAGGTTCCTTCTCCTCCCTTCTTAAGACTACTTTAGGACAGAAACCTTTTGCTAAACAATGGAAAGGGCTTTGACCTATGCTTAAGCATAGAAAAGGAAGTTCTTTGAGTCATGTTTGATTTTAGAATTGATACAATAGAGATACTTGGAATGACAGAACCAGGTCTCGGAACTTACAATCTCCACCCTACTCAGAGTAACAGGATTTAGGAAGGGCGGCATCAAAGGATCAATTATTTAATTATTTGAGAATATGACCTTCAACAGACATGTGCAAAGCCATAGACCTCTGGGCAGTCCTGGGTTAAGCTATAGCCACCATTGGCACAGGGAAGACATGGACAGTGATTGGTAGATGTGAGAACTGAGGGGAGGGAACTTGGATGGTTTCCTTAAAGATAGCAGGGTCTGAGGACTGAGAGGTGGTTGGAGAGGTTTTGCTCTGAGAGGTTGTGCTCTGAGAAGCTTGCTCTGAAGGAAGCTGGAGGTGGGGGCCCCTGAGACTGTTTCTCCATTTTGGTCATGTGAGTGATAGGGACTGATCTCTTTTCTTTGCCTCAGCTATCTAAGGGCTTGGGCCTTTTGGCCCAGCCTAAACAGAGGGGGTATTTAAGCCCTATTCCCTTCTCTCCCCTTTCTCTCTCTCTCTCTCTCTCTCTATTTCTCTCTCTCTCTCTCTCTCTCATACCTTTCTTCCTCCTGTTTGTAATTAAACTCCATAAAAGGTTGACTGCTGACTTGAGTTTTCATTTAGGAATTACATAGCTGAATTCCTTGGCGACCATAAATTAATATATATCAGTCTTTTAAAGTGATTTCCATGTCACACTGCTCTCCTCAATTTTATCAAACTCCTCCCACTTAACCTTTGCAATAGTCGATGATAATCTTCCTAGAGTCTTGCCTGTTGCCAACAGAAGTGTTCACCTGACCTAAACAGTGTAATGCAACAATGAATGTGGTTATGAACCTATTAATTTGTAAACTCCTTGAGAATAGGCACTATCATTTTATTTGTAATGTATGCCCAATATCTGTTGCCTAATAGGCAATTAAATGTTTATTGTCTGGCTATTGACTGTAAGGTACCTAGAAAGATTCTAGGAAGAAGCTATCCTGTAGCAGAGAAGTCCCTATTTCCATTTTGATGCACTTTGGAGAATTTGCCCATGGTTAAGATTGGGAATTCTAGATGTCTTATTTTCCAGTGGGAAAACTCATCTACCACAGGTATTATCTGATATAAATCTATAACTTCTCTGATTTATTTTTGTCATTAGCTTGAATAAATATGTTTATTCTATATTTTAAAATAAATAAAAATGCAATGATTGCCTACTAAATATATATATGTATGTATATAGAATAACTTCCATAATTTCAAGTATCATACTTTGACTGATGCTCTCCTCTCAGTTTGTTGTTAACATGATCTTGCTCTTTCATTGTATATCATGTGAACCAATGATAAAGAGAATGAGAAAAGAGAATTCCAAATAAGGCAACAAATTCAGATGTTTTTGCCTTATATAAAAGATGTTTCAAAGAATTTGAAGAGTTCACAATAATTCAAAAGCATATCTCATCTGTTTCTTTTTAGAAAATACACACATATTTACTAAAATAGTTTTTAAGCACAAATTTTCAAAATAGCCAATATCATTTCTCACAATTGATTTAAATTGACAATGAATGCAAAGTCAAAATGTAACTTTTTATCGATGTGCAAACTCAAATTTTAGAGTATTTGGATTTGATTTCTAAATTCCAAGAATTTAGTTTTATAGGATTAAAGAATGATAGATTGGTTATAATATAGGATCTAAGATTTAAAATAAATTAATTTGTAATTGAGATGCTTTTACTTTGTAAAAAAAATCTGAATAGTGAGCCATCATTTTACTACACTTTTAAGTAAATCATATCAAACTGAATAGTATAAAAGCAAATTTTATCAGTCAACTTCTATTTGTTTTTTCAATGGCAGCATGAGAAGTGTAAAAATAAAAATAAAATTTCTCTCAGGTTCAATGTTAATAAAACCTTTGTGTGACTGTTTGACTATGATGCAAGCTTGTCATTTAAAGATTTGTCACTTTATCAATTATGGTTCAACCAGTATTAAGTGACAAACCTTGAAAATTGCATATTATCGGGGGGGGGAAGGGTTATTTTTTAAAGGGTTGAATTTGATTATTTAAGAGTTTGGTCACTAGGAATTTAATTAATTCCAAAGAAATTTCATTTACATTTTATTTACAAAATGTAGAGTGAAGCAAGTAATCAGAGAGAAGATGAGGTAAGACTTCTAGCCTGAGCACTAAGTAATTTACTCCTGGCCTCTCTGGGCAGGGAGAATTAGTTTCAACCAGCCTTGGCAAAGACGATGACCAGGGAAATCTCTTCAGAAAATACAGCAGTTAAGAGTCAGCTTTTCACTCACCAAGTGTCAGTGCAGCCCCTCTTCACCAGCCTCAACTCAAAAGCCTGAAGAATTCCTCCTATCTGCACTTCCAAAAATGAAGAACTGTTTCTCTCACAGGAGGTTCTACTACAGGTATCTCCAGTTCCAAGTTGAACTCCACTTTTAAAGACATTTTCTTTTCTGTCATTTCCCCTAATTCCAGGTATACCAATAATAGCTGATGCGCTGCTCTAGGACTGACCAGAAGGCAGTTAGTTAATCAATTCTGATTCGTTACCCACTATTGCACATGTGGGTCATAGACCTTCCACTTCATGATTAAATGGGATATTTGCATGTTTGGTGATTAGATCTAAATGGGCAGATCTTCCTACTCAACTTTTAATGATCACATTTGCACTTTTTGTGATTGTCTATAAAAATAGGCAGGTCTCCATCTTTAACTTTTAAGTAGGGTGTTTACACTTATGGGGATTAAAATCTAAAAATAGACATGTTACAATTTAAATCTTCACAATCAGGGAAGAGCTAAGTACCTTAGTTGTTATAATCAAGGGAGAACCAAATTCAATATTCACAATGTTAACCATCAAAGTATATTGTGAATATATGATGTAATGTTGGGGACTCTAAATATTTTTGCTATTTCTTTATTACTATTGAAAGGAATCAGAGATGTCACCAATTTCACAATTATGCGTAAAGAATAACCTTAAATATCAATGCTAAAGCAGAGTTTTTGCATTAATAGATTTCCTTTTACATTTGCAGAAGGAAAGAAAGCTAACTAGTATCTGAATTAAAAAATGAAACAACTTTTCATGTTTCATGATCCTTCTTTAAATAAATAAGGATGTCCAAAAATCAAAGCAAATAGGTGAGAGAGGTACTGAGTAAAATTAATTCCAGATTACATAATGCTTGATTATAACTAAAAGACATATTTAAATTTCTTGTTGAGAAAAGCATCAATGAGTTCTAAAGACTAATGAATATACTGTACTACCTATTTACATTTTAAGTCAATAAGAATGCAAATCTTTCAACCTAAAACCATTAAGTTTGGATTATTTTTAGTAATATGAGCTTCTGAACAGATCATATGATAATGATGATAGCTATCATTCTTATAGGGCAGTTCTCTTTTAAACCTTACAAGAACACTGTGAAATAAATGCAATTTTATATTAATGTAACAAATGAGGAAACTGAGACTGAAAGATAATTTGAATAAGGTCAGAAAATTAGTAAATCCCTTGTTAAATGACCTTAAAGTGAAAGGCCAGGGAGGAGGAGAATTCTTTTTTCTTTACTTTCTCAATTCTGCTTATATTATGAACTGCCACTAAACCAGATTATTAGGTGAGGTGAGGGTAGGTCTTATTTTTTATAATAAAGTAAAAAAAAAATCTAGAGTCTTTCTGCTCTCTACCAAGCTGCCAATACTCTCTCCATGGACTTCCTTACTGATGGTACAGAAGTTAGGGTGCTGAACTTGAAATCAAAAAGCCTGAGTAAAAAACCTGCTGTAAGTACATCATAATGGCATATGTGGCAGAATGACCCAAAACAATTTAATTAACCTCTCAACTTTCAACTTGTATAAAATGATGATTATAATAATAATAGAACTTCTTTCACAAGTTTATTGTAAGAATTAGGTAAGATAAATATTTGTTAAATGGTTTACATACTTAAAGACTTATATAAATGCTTCTTTTAAGTTATTATTATATTTATCATCAACATTATCATTATTATTCTCTGGCTCTGTTACTGGAACTACAATGCCTTCAATTAAAAACAAGCAATATTCTGAGAAGGAATCCAAATATTTGACCAGATGTATACACACACACACACACAGACACACACACACACACACACACACACACACACACACACCTTTTATCAATTGAGAAATAGGAAAACACTTAAAACTACTCACTTAACAAGAGTTTATTAAATGTTTACTATTTACTTGTCATTGTTCATTACTGTTTTCTAATCACTGTACAAAATACTGAGATTAAATAAAAACAAAGTGAAACAAATCCAGTTCTTGCTTTCAAGGAATTCATAATAAAATGGAGGAGATAATTTACAAGTATGTACAAAAAAGGTATATAGAAACCCAGAGGTAAACTCAGATAGAAGGCACTAGAACTGACACTGATTAGGAAGCTCTTCTTATAGAAAGTGAAATTTTGGCTGAGACATTAAAGAAATAATGAAAATAGGAAGAATGAGATGAAGAGTGAGATGAAGGGGCAAGTAGGAAAGAAGTGAAAATACATGGAGGCAGAAAGATGGAGTATCTTATTAGAGGAATATTGAGATCTGTTATCACTAGATCATATCATATGTGATGAAGTGAAAGAAAACTATAAAAATAGGAATGGTCAAGTTCTGAAGGTATTTAAAAGTTGAAGAAACACTTTCATATTTGATTCTGGACTTCTTAAGGACACACTAGTTTTAACTGCATTGGATGGGTGACATAAAGTTGGTTCTTTAGGAAAGTCACTCTTCTAAATCATAGGATGATAGACCAAAGTGAAAAGACATGAGGCAGACAGACCATCCAGAGATTATTACAATAGTCTATATGTGAGACTATGAAGGTGTGAAAATGAGAGGAACTCCACCCTACTTATTCTTTAGATTTTTAGCCACCAGGAATAAGGATCAAGTGTAGAGGGGGAGAAAGTTTATTCCCCATGTGTGCTAGTGAGTGACAAATCAGAAACAACTGACTGCCCCCTGGGCAGTCCAAAGCTAAGTTTAAGCTGCCATTGGTACACATAAAGGTGAGCTACAACAGGTCTACAGGACATACTCCACTGAATCTGTTTGTGAACAGAAATCAGGCAACATTGCCAGATGCTTTAAAATAACACAAGAAAAATAGGACTTGTAAATTAAGGAAAACCCCAATTCTGGTCAGCTTTAATTTACCCTTTAACCCTATAACTAGCTACAAAATGCTTTGTTATCCATCTCCTAAGTAATTGTCATTGATTGTGAAAACTGACCAAAAGTAACAATGATTCTCCTAACTGGTCATCCCATATGAAAGGGAGAACTAACCTCCAGATCACCCTGTTTATATCATTCATCTATTTCTGTCATAGCAACAATGTTTCTTGACTATCTCCTTAGGCTTTATGTCTGTTGTTAGGTTCTATGGAAACATGTTTGTCGAGAAATGATTGTGTGCCAAGAAAGTATGTACTCACTGAACCTGTAAAATAAACCAAACCCTGTGCAATGGCAGAGCACTGTGTGACGCCTGACACAAAATTGAGCATGCAGTGCCTATCATCCATTATTTGACTGAATCATCACACTTAGACAAAAGGACTGTGAATTTTGTTTTATTCCACCCTGGTTAGTCTTTAGAATTCTAGCAAAGATGGCCTATGACCCTTATGTGCTAGCAAGTGACAAATAAGAAACAACTGACCCCTGGGCTGTCCTAAGTCAAGCTTAAGCTACCATTGGTACATGTGAGATGCAGGAAGTGATGTAAAGAACTGTCTATATATTTTGTATCACTTCCTCTCCCTTGCTCTCTTGCTCCCTGGGCTCTCTCAGCTTTGGGAGATTGTGGTGGTGTCCTTAGCATGCTTGTTGAGTGCTTTAGGCTGATTCCTGTTTTCCTTTACCTCCTAAAGAACTATCCTCCTAGGAGGCCCCTCATCTAGGAGGAGGCCTCGTGACTGAAAGCCAAGCTAGATTGAGAAGGCCCCTTGGCCTAGGCCTCTGAACTCCTACCTAGCTTGCCAGAACAGTCCAATTTGTTTTCCTCTCTCTTCTTCCTAATTTCTTCCTTCTATTTTAATAAAAGCACCATAAAAATCCCAAACTGACTTGAGCATTTTATTGGTATTGAATTGTAATCCCTGGCAACCACTAAGATAATATATTCAGTCAACAACCCTAATTTTACCCTTAACAGGACCCTTCCCTCTGAGAAACTGCTGGAACAGCTCTCAAAGGGAGCCAATGAGTCTTGGGAGTGGGATATTTCTGTAGTACACACACATGCATATTCACAAAACATATAGGAATATAGATGTTTATATATCATATATACCTGTTTCTATGTGCATTCATGCATGGAAACATAATGTATTTATGCATATATAAACTGTATGTATTATATACTTATATGTATAACATATACATATAATATATATCTATATGTATGTGTGCATATATATATTCAGACATCCATATTTGTATACATTGTTTATAAATATTCCTATATAGCATACTATTATATTTATATGTATGTATAAATGTATAAACATATATCCTATACTATCATATTGTATGTATATGCATGATAACTGATAATTTTGGAGAGAATAGTTTGAATGAAATAATAAGATTGAAAGCCAGACTTCAGAGAGTTAAAAAGACAGTAAGGAAAGAAAGTTTTGTTTTGTTTTGTTTTTCAGCATGGTAAGAATGATTATAGATTGCTTTTTCAGGGAATTTAGCTGTTGTAGAAACATAAAATATAGTAACTAGCACAGAAGGATGCATTGAATGTGACTAAATGACTTGCTTAATGTGATAAAAGTAGGAAATATTAGAATTTAGATTTGAGCCTAGGTCCTCTAATTGTAGAATCAGTGTTTGGTCCACTGTACTGCTCCTATATTTTCAGAATTATGTAATAGCACAATGATTTCAGAAGCTATGTGAAGGATGGATTAAGGAAGGGCAGATGATACAGGTAAGAACACCTAGCAAGCTAATTACAAAATGATCAGGCAAGATATGATGGGATCTTAAGTAAAAGCTTAAGTAGGACCTTGTTTGACAGAATGTTGGTGCCAAAGATATAAATAAGAATTGTGAGAAATCATCTTCTTGAGATGTAGAGATCATAATTATAATTCTTAACTGTTCCCTAAGAAATAAAAAAAAACAACAACTTTGTAACTCATTTCCTTCATCTTTAAAATGAGATGGTTAGACTAGGTTTTATATATATAATTCCTTTAAGTCCTAAAAAATCTGTGATTTTAATTAGTGTACAAGCCAGAATGAGAAAGAGTTGAGATTGAATGCCAATTCTATTACTAAATCATAAAAATACCCCAGGTCAACTGTCCCATTTGTTCTGGTTACCCCCAATATCACAAATCCCCTTAAATGGTCTACTCAAACTATACACTTGATATGTGGGATATAAGTTGATAAAACTTTGCCTCTAAGAAAAAAGGGCAAAGTAATCTTTGCTAAGGAGAGGTCACAGTGACTATAAGTCAATATAAGGAAAATAAATGTTTCCTTCAGGCTATTTCATATTTAAATAGAATTACTATAGAATATGTATCATCCAACAACTATTCACAGGCTATATAATATCTTTTGGTCTTGTTTAAGTTTCTGAAAAGCTGATGTGTCAGGTTGATTAAATTTCTTTTCTATGTTCCTTTGATTACAGAGTCAAGAACAATAGATGAGAATTAAAGAGAGGTAAACTTTTGAATCAAATATAGGGAAAAAACAAAACAACTTGGCAAATCAACATTATGATGTTTTTAATCTTTTTTTTTCTTGTGATAAAGTTATTTTTCTTGCCTATTGAGATTCTTTTTTTCTATTTTTTCCAATTACTTGTAATTTTTTTAACATTGATTTAAAATGTTAATTTAATTAATTAAATAATTATTTTAAAATCTCCATTCTCCTTTCCACATCATTAAGAAGGCAAGATATTATATATAGGTTATATGTGAACAGTCAAAAAAAATGTCTATGTTAGTAATGCTTTGAAAGAAGGGACAGACAAAAATCCCAAGAAAAAAACCTTAAAAAATATGCCTCCTCCTGCAATAGGACTCCATCAGGCTTTTTCTGGAGTTAGTGTTTTTCATTATGAGACTTTTGGAATTTTTTTTCTTCAATGTATTGCTGAGAATAACTAAGTTGTTCACAGTTGATCAACACACAATATTGCTGTTACAGTGTATAATATTACCTTGGTTCTGCTCACTTCACTTTATATTAGTTCATGCCTTTTCATGTTATTGGTTTTTTCTGAAGTCATACTGACTCATCTTTTCTTAAAGCTCAATATTGTTTCATCATAATCATATACCATAAATTGTTCAGAATTTTGCAATTGATAGGGAAATTTCAATTTTGAAATTGTCCAATTGTTGGCCATTTCAGAAAGTGCCACCAAAAATGTATGTATAGTTCCATTTCCTTTTTTAAATCCCTTTGGGATACAGAATAATAGTGCTCTTACTTGGGCACAGGGTAAATACAGTTTTGTAGCCTTTTGGGTATAATACCACATTCTTCTACATTTCTAAAGATATTTAAGCTGAAAATGAAGACTACTTGTCAGAGAATATATTTAGGAGGTTCATGTACAATTATGATTTAGATAAATTAACTTCTGACACACACTCCAACTCTGATATTCTATGACTCTATTCTTTTTAAAAACTTGTGCCAGATATAACTAAGGTCCTACTATGTAATCTATTTACCTTACCTGGATAATTTTTATCAATTTTCTATAGCATCATCATGTATGCTACTTTATAGTTTCTTTACAGTTCATTCATTTCCTAAGCAAAATGGGTTGAGTCTAATGGTCTATAGAAGGACTCATATTTATGTGTTATGATAACCATGTGAAACTACTCTGCAAAATCACTGTTTTCATTCTTAGGGGAATTATTTAAGTTATTTCCCCCCATAGTTATTGATTGAAAAATCAAAATCCAGAACAAGTGTCCCATTTTATTAAGTTTTTAAAGTCTTTTCATTTTCCACACCTTGTCATCTATCTTCATTTCTTTCATCAACAATTTTTTAAGTGTAATTTCCATTTCCGGGTTACATGTTCAAATCCATTTACTTGAGTTAATCTATGACTCAAAACTGCTGCTTGCACTCACTTACTAATTGAAGTGCTCATAAAAAGCTCTCTGCCCTAGTAAATCACTTTTCATTGTGCTTAATGATTTGAAATTACAGCAGCATTTCTCAATTTAGAAGAGCTTCAGGCATAGGAATTGAAGTACTGGCTTTTGGAGGTGTACCTGCCTAAAGCATCTTTATGATAAACTGCAAGTAAATGTGCACTTTCCAAGGTTGAATACATCCCTTGAAGGAATAATCACTTTGTTTTAATGCCGCCTCATACTTTGGGCATGGAGGTGGAGATGGAGATTACAATCACAAATTGGATAAAGAAATAGCACTGTTGTATAGCAGAATGAAAGATAGATTTGAACCCTGAGAACTTGAATGCAAATTCTGGCTTTTCATCTTGCTGCTTTATGACCTTGAATGAATTATCTATTTAAGACTACAATCTGAGATCTCTTTATACTCTGATCTTGATTGCTATAACTATCCTGACATCTGAATGTGAAGTTTATTAGAATAAATACCATATATATTACTACTGATGGCTTCATACCCAATATGAGGTTTCCTTCATGCATTGAACACAACTCCCAATGAGATATGCTATTTAGATCAGCGATTTATTGAATTCAAGACAAAAAAAAAGGAAGAGAAAATTATTTGGAACCTATAACATGCCAGGCCCTGTGCCAAGGGCTTTACTAATATTATGCCATTTGATCTTCACAACAACCTTGGAATTTAGGTTCTATTATTATTATATCTATTTTAAAGTTGTGAAAGTTAAAATAAATAACAAATAAGTATTTTCCCCAAGATCACATAGCTAGTAACTCTCTGAGTCTGGATGTGAACTGCCATTTTCCTCATTCCAGACCACTTTCTCCAGCCACTGTGTTGCCTATCTGCATATTGTACTTAACCCTTCCTAGTAGCATTGAGGTTGATTATGTAAAAAAGCCAAAATGAATTTGAATTCTCTCCCCAAAATGCCAGGATTATACCTTAAGAAATATTTGATTATCTCTCAGATACTTTAAAAAACTGCATAAATACAATTTGGTAGAATTTGTGACTAGTTGAAAGTTTGGGCATGTGGAAATATACTGTAGAGAAAAGGAAAAGAATATTTTCTGTTTTCACCATTCTATAATTACCATGAACCTTCTTGAGTTTGTATGTATATACATATATATATAATATAAATTATAAATATAATAGAATATAAAATATAAATTAGATATATATTACTTGATTTTGGAAACCACTCAACTTCCAAATATCTGTGTAAGACTCATTTCATTAGACAAATTAATGAAAAAAACTGTTTTCAGAAAGAAAAAGAAACTAAAGCAGGCATTTCAAAAATATTCACCATGTTACTCACTTAGAAGTATATATTTTGGAAAACTTAAACAAAGGAAAAATGTTCATTCCAGATTTGGAGATGTCCCTTTACAAAAAAAAAAATTATTAGCCAGCAATTTAGTTGAGAGAAAGCATAGCCTAACAGATGACTACCCTGTCAGTCTGATGGACCGGATTTTGAGTCCATCCTTTGATACATGTGATCAGAACAAAAAGAGTCTTTTTCCATATTAGAAATAAGGTATAGTAACACAATAAAAGGCATAAGAAGAGAAAAATTATAAATGAATAAAATGCTGTTAAGACTCAAAAAACAAGAATCCTCTTTTATAAGTTTCCTATATTTCCACATCTATTTAGCAAAAAGAAAGTGTTAAACTACAGACTTGACTTTTAATGGTTCATGTAATTAGATTGATACTTTTCCCTCTGAAGTACAGTGATTCCTAATTGGACATATGAAATGAAAAGTGAGGTTCAAATGAAATTAGAAGGTAAATACATGACTTTTATGGAAAGGCATCAAATCAACAACTCATTGTTGAGTCTAAGAAATTTTGTTCTTGCTTTTTACATATTACAAAATGTGTAACATAAATGAGGTTTTAATTTTCCTTAATTTCTCAAAGGAGAAAGGGAAAGGTGAGAGAGTCTATGAAACTAAAAATAAAATATTTTAAATAAAATTTTATCATATATAAAATGTAATGTATATGAAATATGTCTATATCTACAGGATTCTATTTCATAACATATTGTAAAGGGAAAAATGGGTTTAAATTTAAAAGGGGTTGGACTTTATATTTTATGAGTGTGGTCACCAGGAATTAAATTAATTGCAAGGAGATTTTATTTACAATTTAATGAAAAAATGTAGAAAGAGTGAAGCAAGAAATCAGAGAGAGGATAAGGTAAGATATCTAGCCTAAACACTAATTAATTTGCTCTCTGGCCCCTGGGCAGGGAATTAGTTCTTAGCCAGAGGGGCCTCAGCCCTTGTAGCAGAGGTCCTGGGGATATAGGGAGCCTCTCTCAAGAGGATAAGTCTTTTTTGAGATCAGTCTCCTCAGAGAAAAACCAGCAATTAAGAGTCAGCCTTTCATTCACTTTGTGTCAGCCCAGTCAGGAGCAGGGTCTCAAGTCCAGTCAGCAGAATGAAATATTGAATTCTCACAGGAAGTAACAGCTCCTTTAAAGACATGTTCTTTTTCTTCACTTCCTGTGCCATCCCCTAATTCTATGTCTACCAATCACAGTTGAAGTCCTGTTCTAGGACTGCCAAGAAGGTAGTTAGTTGATTCTTATTTGTCACCCACTATCACCCACCTCCAACTTCATGATTAAGTGGAATATTTGCACTTTTGGTGATTAGATCTAAAAATGGGCAGATCTCCATACTCAACTTTAAGTACCGTGTTTACTCTGATGGGGATTAAAGCTAAAAATAGTCAGGGGTTACAATTTAATCTTCACAATCAGGGGAGTGTTAAGTTTTTTATTGTTATAATCAGGGGAGAATTAAGTATTTTTATTTTCACAATGAGGAGAGTTAAATTTAATCTTCACAATATGTGTTATTTAGGGGCTATATCTTGCCCTTTTTATAGATGAGTATACTGAAGTTCAGAACAGTCTGAATTTCTCAGTGTCACACAGGAAGCAAGCATGTGATTCAGGCATTGGTTTTCTTGACTTTAAGCCAAATCCTCTAGTCATTACCCCATAGCTGTCTGCCACAGCTACAAATAAAAAAGATTCTAAATAAAATACAATGCAGAAATAAAGCCTATTAAATTTCTAATCATCACATAATTTTCATCAAGTCTACTATTTAATTTCTTTTGAGCTCATTTTACTTCCTATCACCATTATTTAGTTTTATGACTAGAATAAATAGTGATAATATACAGTTATTTTACTAGATAGCAGGGGACAAATCCAACAGTAACTATTCTCTTCGACTATCTTTATATTTTCTTGCACTTTATTTCCTGACATTTTGTTGGTAGATCAGGCTGGGGTAGGTGAGACCTGAAAAAAATAAAAAAATAATTCTGGTTGAAATTTTCCTATTAATAGAAATCATGGCAACCCTCAGAGTTGAAAAACATTCTTTCCCTTCTTTGAAGCAAAAATAAATATAATTTCTCAGGTTTTCGGTAACCATGAGAGCATACCAATTCCCAATAACTGCAGATAATGAATCCACACTGAAATAGTTGCATTATTTGAATTCTGTATATTTCTATTATAAGGGAACCATTATTATATTTTTAAAATAATTACAATTTTCAAAAATATGTATTTGAATGCAAGTGACTGTTTCAGGGGAATTTATTATTTGTACTAGTAGTAATAGACTTGAACAAGTCAAGAAAGGAATAAAGCACTAGTTTAGTTAATGACTTTATAGAGAAGTGTATCATGGATAGGAACACCTTGTGAGTTGTGTTTTCATTCTTGAAGAAATCTAGTGTTCTACTTTGATTCTCACTATGGCTAAGTGCTAGATTCTGGAAATTTATGGTGGTTGTAAAGGAAAGCTATTTGTAAAGAAATTTGGAATGATCCTGGTGAGGTATTGCTAGTTATCTAAGGATTCATTTTATCAAGTTGGGATTGGGGATTGTGGCAATGGGTTCATCATCAGATTATTGCCAAGCAATTATTTTTTTTGCCATTATTAAAGTAATTAAGGAGAGCCTAAAGTATGGAAGGTTAGAGATCTGTATTACTGAAGAAGTCTTCTCTTCCAAAGAAACCATGAAGCCTTAAATTTTAGTGAAACAAGAATAACCCCGTTCCTTCTAAACATCAGCAACAACACAAAGAAATATACCACATATGGACATTTATCTAGATCTATTGTGACTCTTCTTAAGTACTTATCTAAAATCAAGACATATATGCCAACGCTCCTCCTTACCCTGCTTCCCTCATACATAAAAACCCTAAATGTATTGCTGACATGACTTATACATGTATTGAAATAGTTAGAAGACACAAGGCTTTCTGCCAAGAGAGTCATGAAAATTAACTAGCTCAAAATCATGAAGCTGTGAGAATCAGAAACCCATTATCTATTTCACTTCTCAACAACTAATTTCTACTCCTGGAACCACCCTCACTCTACACAGTATAAAAATAGCATGGAAAATAAAACAAAATCCTATTGATAATTCTGTTATGTGGCCAGAATTTGTTTTAGGAAATACTAAAATACCCATCATGAGGTAAAAACATTAATTTAACTTTTTATACTTGACTTTCACATTCAAATCAATTAGTTTTAACAAGCATTATTTCAGTCTCTGTTCCAGACAGGACCTTTGCCATAGATGGGGACAGGGAATGTGTTAAAAGTGAAAGTAATTTATTTTTCTAAAGTTCTTAGATTCTGTTGTTAATGGGAAAAATATGTAGAGAAAGCATCTTCTATTTCCATCTTAAAATAATAAAGTCAAATAAAAGGAGGGAAAATTAAAAAAAGGAAGTAAAATAAGAAATAAAAAAAAAGAAATGTGATAGTCATTGGTTAAATCATTCAATCACCTCATGCCCTAATTCACCTGCAATATTTGAATTAAGTAGTTAATTTTATTACAGAAAATGGACATTCATTATGGAACCTTCAAAAGGCCATTCAATCACACCTGCTGAAGGCATCTCACAACCATGGTTCCCTTTACGTGGAAGAACTGGGAAAAAGAGCTAAATAATACCAGGAAAGTCTCTCCTTTTGGATATCCAACTCTAGGAGGGTCTATCTTTTAACTCATTACCTAAGGGTAGGGCCTCACTGTCTCATTGTAGTTGTACAGTATTATTTATTCAACAATTCTGATAATCCACTTTTACACCCAGCCTTCTTCATACATGGCATGATCTCATGACAAATGTGGTTTCATCATTATTGGTGGAACAATCTGCCTGTGATTTGTTAGTTTATTGCCTGTGATGTTTTTGCTCCTTTGTACCAA
Organism: Monodelphis domestica; assembly: GCF_027887165.1. Lineage (NCBI taxonomy): Eukaryota > Metazoa > Chordata > Mammalia > Didelphimorphia > Didelphidae > Monodelphis > Monodelphis domestica. The sequence continues at coordinate 162,655,005 of NC_077232.1, forward strand.
GGTTCTTGTAAAGAAAGAGAATGAGAAAGCAGTCCTCCAACTCATGAAATGTACCTAAAAGAATAAGGAAGTGAATGAATAGCAAAGGTCAATAAAGATTTCAGTGTGGAATAGTGAAAAGAACTACGTTTCTGGAATAAGAAGAAATGAATTCTACTCCAAACTTTGATGGTAATTCCTTGTGCATCCTTAGTGTAGTAACTTAATCTCTCTGAGATTCAGTTTTCCTATATGTCAAATAAGTGGGTGCCTATTACAGGCAAAAGCTGGAAAAGCCAAATTTCCTTAATTTGGCCTCTATGATTTTAACTCTGTTAATCATGAGACCTGAGAGGTTAGCCCAGGTCATAGTCAGTGGGTTCAGAGCAAGGTGGTTCATGGCTCAACTACATCTTCAGAGTGGAAAAAACATCTTGTAGAGACCCTAGATTTTCCTTCAACTTATGATTGATTCATCAGATTTTGAAATATTGGAATATTAGGAGCCTTGGTAATTGAATCTGGGGCAGGAAAAATATAACATCTAAAGGGCAGTGTTATGAAAGGGCAAAGGCCAAAGGAGATAGTAAAAAGAATTTTAATGGAATAGATATAGCACTGACATTGGAGTCAGGGATCTGAATTCTAATCCTACTTGTCTGGATTGTTTTGACCTTGTTATTCTATTCATAGAAAGGATATTAGAATGCATTAGCAACTGATTTTGAATCTACTTTCCTTTTGTATTTTTGTGTTATCTCTTCTTCATGGACCAAGATGGCATGTTAGGTAAATTTATTGCTTCTAATCTCATCACCATTCTGTTAACCCAATCCTTGGATATTCAACAACTTTCCACCTCAGACTGGAAGATCTGGGGGTGAAGCATTTAATTCCTCCAAAAGTTTTCCTTTTCAGAAGGCAAGAATTGAATTTACAACTATTCTTTCCCTGTGCAGTTCTGCTAAGCTTCAACTTGATGCCCCTGATCTGGGTAACCCTTGTCATCCTCCCCTTTGTTTTTATATGTTTTTTTTTTGTGTGTGTTACCTTCTCTCATTAGATTGTAAGCAAGCTCCTTGAAGGCAGTTACAGTTTCTTATTGTATTGTTTTGGCCTTGGCATGTAGTAAATCCTCAATAAATATCTGTTAAATTGACCCAAAGGACTTAACAGGCGAACGTTAAATGATGTCTAATGCATAACAAGGTTGAATTAATTATCCAAGGCCATTCTGGTAGTCTCAGAATAAAGATCTGAACATAGGTCTTCTTCATACCAAGCCAAGCTCTATGGCTTTCATATCATTATTTCTCTATTTCACAGGGATAAATCCTCTTTAATTAGTAGTAAAATGATCTGTTTTTGGTTACCTTTCTAATTTCAACATGAATTAAAGTGTAGAGTACAAAGTTCATTGTAAGAAATACCTGGATTCAAGTCCTGCCTCTTATACCCATAAAATGTGTGACTTTAAACAAGTAACTTGACATTACAGGGTTTCTTCTCTGGCATTTTTAAAATTGTAAGTTACATATGAGTAGTCAATATACTTTGATGGAAGTAGTTTACACAATGGGTATTCTTTGAGTCATTTGACTTACAAAGTCATACTCCTTTCACATTGAGGGAAAGGGAATATAATTGAGAAACTATGTAGCACTATTATTAGTGCTCTAGAATTTGAGTATGGAAATATGTATTCTTTGCATTTCTGATACTTATTAGCTATGTGACCATGGGCAAATAATTTATCACCCCTAAACATCAGATAACTCTAAGAAGAAATGGGAAAATCACTACCTTTTCTGAGAAAATAATTCCAAAACCAAAAAAACTAAAGTAAAATAAAGTAGATTCATGATTTAAGAGTGTATTTTTAAGAGCACAAGTATGGCATTTTCAAAAATATATTTTGATCCTCTGGAAAAATAAAGTGTTATATGTCCTCATATCTTGTAAAATTGCTATCCTCACTTATTCTGTTTTTTTCTCCCAATGCCTGACATATAAGGTATCCATGCATTGATTCAATTCCTTTTGAAAATACTACCTTACTCCAAAATATGAGCTACTGTGATATTTGTTTATTTTCAAATCTAAAGCCAACTATCAATTACTTATTTTAAAAGAAGAGAAAACATATGAAAATAATCTGAATTTTTGTCTTCAGCTCTGAATAATATTCATACTTGCTGGTGAATATTGATGCTGTTATAAACCTTGAGATTTACCCCTCATGACATAAATTCAAAGCATTGCACTAAAAAAATGAAGAACATGTTTAACTATATCATTTCCTTATTCTGTTCCAATGCTCAGTAGTTCCATATAGTTCAATCCATGTTAACAATTATTATTTCCATGCAAGTTTTGTCAAAATTCACTTTAGGAGGAAGCTAGTCCAAATTTCACCTAAAATAGAATCACCTTTCCAAAATACATACCAAGTGGTCATTCAGTTTTAGGATTTCAAGTGAAAGAGATTCCATTAATTTCTGAAACTATTCTTTGATTTCTTTTATATTATGTATAATATAAGAAAGTAATATTGCATACATTAATCAATCCATTCAATCATTCAATAAGAATTTGTAAAATGCCTACTTTGAGCAAAGCATACCATGGTCAATTCAGATACCAAAACTAAGAAACAAAGTTAACCTGATACTCAGGGAGCTTATATTCTATTGAAGGAAAACAATACATAAACAGAAAAATCAATAATGTATGAAAAGCTAATACAAAGAGGCAGCATGGAATAATCTATAGAAAGTTGGCCTCAGAATCAGAAATATTTATGTTTAAATCTTTTGCCTGAATCATTTTGGCTATGAAACTACTTAATCTGTCAGTTTACCAAGAAATATTATTTTTCAAAGATATTTTACTTTCCAAATTACATACAATAATTTTTAATAAATGTTTTTAGAAATCATGAGATCCAAATTGTCTCCCTCCCTCCCTCTATTCTCTCTCCACTCAGAGATGGTAAATGATTTGATCTGGATTATATGTGTATTGTCATACAGAACATACTTCTATATCTTTCATTGTTATAAGAGCTCATATAAAACCAAAACTCAATACTCAAACTATAAATAAACTGTGAAAGATAGTGTGCTTTTATCTGTATCTAACTCCAACAGTTCATTCTCTATAGATGTATAGCATTCTTTGTCATAAAACCTTTAGAATTATCCCTGATCATGTGTTACTGAGAATAGTTAAATCTTTCACAATTGATCATCATACAATATTGCTTACTGTATACAATGTTCTCTCAATTTTGGTCATTTCATTCTGCATCCATTTATGTAGATCTTTCCAGCATTTTCTGAAATCATCCTGCCCATCATTTCTTATAGCTGAAAAAGTATTTCATCACTAGCATAGAATACAATTTGCTCATCTATTCTCCAATTGATGGACATTCCCAAATTTCAACATCTTTGCCACCAAAAACAGAACTTAAGTAATACTAAAAATAATCTTACCTTTTGTCATAAAATTAACAGTGAGTATTGGCTCTAAGACAAAACAGTAAGGGCTAGGCAATTGAGGTTAAGTCACTTGCCCAGGATCTAGACACATCTAGGAAGAGTCAGAGGTCAGATCCAGAACTAGGATTCTATCAACTGTGCTATCTGGTTACCCCCAAGAAACACTTTTACACTAAAAGTTTTAGAATATTTGCTTATTCTCATTAGTAGAGGGAATTTCTCACTAGGAGATGTCCACAGGAAAAAAAAATAGATACAACCCAAAACAAAGCAACAAAGTAATTCCCAGCTAAGGGATTAGGAGCACTGGGAACTAGGACTATCAGAATCAGCTAATGAAGAGGTGACACCTGGAATTGAAGGGGAAAAATCCTATTCGCTTATACTTAATTTTGGTTTAAGGATGCCCTACAATAGTATCACACTTTGTGTTTGACAAGCATTTCTACATAAATTAGTTCACATGAGCCTTGGAACACAATAGGTAATGTAAATATCATACCCAATTTTAAGGTGAAAAATTGAAGTTTTGAGAAGTTATGACCTCTCTAAAAATCACAAGAATCATAGATATCACTTTACTACAACACAATAGATGTTTATGTTCCTCTAAAAGTAGCAGAACACAGTTGAAGAAAACCCACTTTACCCAATACTTTTCATCAATTTGGTAACTATGTCCGAACTTCCTTATTGATCAGTAGACTATATTTGATAAACATGAATCTCTTTGTTGTGATTTCCCTCACACTGCTTTGCCCTCCACCCCCCCCCCCAAATGAAATCAAGTTTCTACATCACCATTTTAAAGAAATGGGATATAGAGAATAGGAAAAATAAGCAAAATTAACTCTAAGGACTACTGTCTCTCTAACCAGAAACCAAGTTGGAGCAAGTATTTATATTAATATCCCTTTTCATGATTTCATTTGATTTGCAAACATTACAAAATCCCTCTGCATTTTCCTCTAATTCTTTTTAACTTGAGGTCACCAAAATAAATCTTATATTTTAATTTGTCCTCCTAGGTCTCTAGATGTTCATTCTCTGTCATAGCTCTCTTGCTCTCCACATGAAATGAGAAATTAAGTTGTTTGTTTTGAGCAAAATTATATTTGCACTAGTGTATGTTAATTAATGTGTTGTGTATATGAATAATAATTTATGATCTTTAGGTTAAGATTGCTCAGAGAGATTGACATGCACATAGGCTTTCTATAAGCAGGGAGTTATTGGAATAATGGGAGGAGAAATGTCACCGAAATGGCATACTCCTAATTGTTTCAAAGACAGCTTGCTATTTTTGTTGGGCAAATACAAGCAAATGGTTCTCTATTCAGAAAAATATATTTATACAACTCTTAAAAATATTTAAGATTATCAAGTCCCAGATCATGTTTTGGGAAATAGAGATAGTTTCTCTTAAGGTACATAAATTTGGTTGTTTGAGAAACTTTATTTCCCTTCTCAGGTGAGCTCTTCTACTAAAGCAATGATTTAAGCATTCTCAATCAGAACACAGTTTAAGAAAACCCACTTAAAGAATCATTAAACTACTGAATTATAGGTTATTAGATTTAAAGAGGGATTAGAGATCTCATAACTTAACTCTTATAAATGCTTCATTTCACTATCAGAAAATGTTATGACTCTATGCTCTGACATTACATTTCAAGAGATGGATAGACTACATATTTGTATGTTCTACTGAATAATAATATAAATATCATTGTTAACTTTTCAAAAATTGTTGAGAAAGCTCATATTTGAACATCAAAAAAATAGGCTATGGCCTCAAGAACTAATTTTTGTTTGATATGTCAGGGATTCATTTAATTTTTTTTTTATTTCTAAATTTCCTGGAAATGACCACATAAATTTTAACAAGAATTAGTGTATTGCATTTGAAGAAGTTAAAACATCAAATAATTTCAAATGATTACTGTGACATCTTAAGGCTTACAGTAGCTCAATGACTTTCCCTGGGTCACAAATTATATTTCATCATCTGGAATTATTGTGTAGGTCATAGAAAAACATAGGGTCCTTCAAAATTGATACATACCAAAGTGTCATTTAAATAATAACTTGTACAGCTCAACACTTTCACAGTTTAATTTGTTTCATTATGTGGGTACTCCTTCCAACAATGTGGATCACAACTCATTCATAATTGATCTTCCTTAGTGGTTATTTTTCATGAACTATGATAAGTTTGTAGAGGGGATCCAGTCAATGTGCTTAGGGTATTTACTTTGATTATATAATTGAGTTGGTAGCAAGATCTATAGCAATTCTATCATGATTTTTCAAATTATCAAGGTCTCCCTTAACAAGGGATTTATTTTTTTATGGATTTGCCCTGTGACTGCTTTGGTGGAGATAATTTATAGTGAAAAAAGAATCTCTTCCAATGCAGATAAATTTGTGCTTTGCAACTTAGGATATTCAAAAGTTGTCTATGAAATTCAGAGTTTTAGTGTCTTATACTGGGTCACATATTCCAAATGAATTAGAAGCAAGTCTTGAACCCTGCAATCCTTCTACCTTTACTAAGTCACTGCCTCATTATATTGTTGTTGCTTGTTTTAGTTTGATTGTTAGTTTATCTTGTTTTGTTCTCCATCAGTCACACATTTCCCTAAGAATACCATTTCTAATTATCTTGGCATTTCCTCATTTTTTGATGTGCTGAAACCTATTCATATATTTTCATTGGTATTTGGTTGATCCTTAACTGCAATTCACCAGAGACTAGAATTTCATGATTCACAGGGATGCTAGAAAGTTACTAGAATAATAATGTTCTTTAAAATATGATTTCTTAGTATCAAAGAAAAAGCTTGGCAGTCATTAGATAACTATGCAATTACCCAAGGAAAATCAAATCTACTTTCAATTCTGAGCTCATTTCATTATCCACTTGCAATATCTTTCATAGACATATAGAATGATAGGTGAGGTCTCTGAACTCTTTATGAAATGATAAACATTGTGGAAACAAAAATATAATTAATACCTAAAAAGTCTGTTCCATAATTTGAGGGTATTAGGATTTCCTACATACTGAACACACTGGGAATCTCAGATGAAAGACTTAGTACATATAGTCACTGTAGTCTACTTTGAAGGAGTGAAATTGTTCTTTATTTGTCTAAGGCATAGAAATGAATGTTTATAAAATGAAGTACAGTTGTACCTACCACTAAATTATAATACTATTAAAACATCATGAAAAATACTCATCTCTACACTTACCTTCCTAACAGTGAGTACTTTGTTAATGTTGTCCAGGTGAATGTAATCATTGTAGGTTCCATGCTGTCATTCCATGTAAAAACTGTTTTTAGTCTACATGCTTCTTTCTTCTTTCTGATAATTTAAGCAAATGATAAAAATTCAACTATAATAGCATGAATCTGATGATTTTGTTAGGCTCTGCACCTATATTACAATAAAAAATGGGAACAGGCATTTTTATTCTCTCTAAAACTATAAACATAGAATGTCATATCTCTATGAAATGGTATTTTTTAAATTAAAAACACCTCTGCTCTCATAATTTAACTGTTTCCATTTTTCTTATAAAATTCTCTCTCTTCTTTGTATATATGTGTGTAAATGTATGATATCTGTGTGTATATATATATACATATATATAGTAGCAAGCAAATTATCATTTAAGCAGAGACTTGCTGAAATAAATGCAAACACATTAGCATACATATGTAAATAATTTATTTTGAAGTCAGCCATGTATACCCATCCCATCACACATAACTCTTGCTTGTGGCCTCCTAAGTCTCTATTAAAAATACCGCAATTATTCAGCCATGTTTCTTGAAAATGTTAGGCTACCAATGGAACACAAAGGCTATGCTTGACTTATGTGTTTCAATAATTTGATAAATTTGCACTAATCAAAGTAGATACTTTGACAATTTAGAGTATCACTTATTCCATGCCTACCCATTCTATATGACCATTTCATACATATATATGTATATATATATAATTCTACAAATCCACTGTCAAGCAAGAATATCACATACACACACACACACACACACACACACACACACACACACACATATATATATATATATATATATATATATATATATATAAAGAGAGAGAGAGAGAGAGAGACAGAGAGAGATAGGGGGAGGGAGAGAGAATGTAAATGTATATATCTATATCTATATATCTATATCTATATCTATATCTATGAGGTGTATGGGGTATTCAAGGAGGACTAGCATCTATGAGGTAAGGCATTGCATAGCTTTTTTCATGATCTCTCATCCACCTTTCATGTCTACCTGTTACCAAACTCTCAAATGTGACTTCCAGAAGCTGTAGCATGCACAGTGGCCACATCTCAGTGAAACTATCTCCAATGGTCAGACTAATTTGATTTAAAGTGACAGATATTAAACTCATTGGTGAGTTTGGGGATGTCTATCCTAACTACATGAAGATTTCCTCCAGCATAATGGGTGGATAAGAACAATGTTTTCCAACATCCATGAAGATAACTGGTCCAGGTGGTGTGCAGTACTTAGGGATTGTTCAGATGTCAAAGAGGCCAAAGTTATCCACTGTCACAGTGCATCACCAATTATCCTGACTTTTGTCTTGCGGCTGGTCTTTAATGACTCTGGAAGACTGAGGCTTAAAACTCATGCAGCTCTCTTTCATCTAAAGCTAATCCACACTTGAATTATAAAGCAAATTATATATGTACATATATACATATGCAGGCATCAATATATGTCACATATTGTTATATGAAATACAAACACATATAAACATACACATTTGTGCATACGAATATATAAATGCATAGATATTGACAGTGTTATAAATGGGTGTGAATTTCAAAACTACTCAATCCTGTTCAAACCATTCTTTAGAGGATGGGATTTGGATGGAGATACTTGGAATGACAGAATCAGGTCTTGGAAACTAAAATCTCCACCCTACTCAGGGTAACAGGATTTAGGAAGGGCTGCAGCAAATCTCAAGATTTAATTATTTGAGAATATCACCTTCAACAGACATGTGCAAAGGGGACAGACCTCTGGGCGGTCCTGAATTAAGCTAGAGCCACCATTGGCACAGGGGAGACACAGGAATTGAGGTAGAGGACAGCTGAGGAGTCTGGGGAATATCTGGGTGGAGGAAAGGAGGTTGTTGGAGCCTGGGTGCTTGGAGTGGAGGCCCTGAGACTGTTTCTCTATTTTGGTCACATGAGTGATACGGACTGATCTCTTTTCTTTGCCTCAGCGATCCAAGGCCTTGGGCCTTTGGCCCAGCTTAAGCAGAGGGGGTATTTAAGCCCTATTCCCTTCTCTCCCCTTTCTCTTTCCCTCTCTCTCTCTCTCTCTCTCTCTCTCTCTCTCTCTCTCTCTCTCTCCCTCTAATACCTCTAATACCTTTCTTCCTCCTGTTAGTAATTAAAAACTCCATAAAAGGTTGACTGCTAACTTGAGTTTTCATTTAGGAATTACATAGCTGAATTCCTTGGCGACCTTAAATTAATATATATAAGTCTTTTAATGTGATTTCTATGTCACAGGGTGTGGGTGGGTATCTATAAATTCTATACATTTAACATGTGGGGGCATATGTCTATATACACATATGTAAATATATGCATATAAGTACATTAATGTTATTTATTAACAGAAAAGAGGAGTGCCTTTTGTTTGACATTAAGGTAGTGATATTATCTACTACATTTGACCAGATTTGGATTACTTAACTATATTATACATTTTTTAATTTTTATTATTTAAATTGGAAAATATATTAGGGAATTTTGATTTTTAATTAAATTTAGAATTTAGAATTTAGAAATTTGTGATTTCTAATTATAAAATAAAATTATACTAAATAAAGATATATTACATTTTTCAGTCATTGTCCAGTTTTGTACACATATTTTGTTTCCAAAATTTACTATTTTAAATAATGCTAAGATTTTTAATTTTTTATTTTATAAGTCTTTTCTTTTAGTCATTTGTTCTCCTTGAGTTATTTAGGTTTCCTAATAAGTACTTTTTTAACATTATTAATATTTCTATTTAAATTTGACAATTTTAAAGGATAACAAATTCTACATTTCTACATAATTAAACTCCCTGAAAATAAATTTCCCTTCAATTTTGTTTCTGTAATATTGGCTACACAGGACCTATTATTGGATCTTGCATTTGATAGACTTCCTTTAAAAATGTGTTGGAATATGTTGCTTTCTGCCATCTTCTTTTCATTTTTTAAACTACACTTCATGAAAATAAGGACAACACAATCCCCTGCCTTCCATATTACAACATAAATGACAATTCTGTGGCTACCTAAACTCTTAAAGTGAATCTTCAAAGATGGTCAATTCCAGGAACTCTGCTTTTGAGTAGAAATGCCAAATCTAGATTTCTGGTAAAGATTTGTTTGAGTGGGTCTTAAGGGAAAAGTGAAAAAAAAATCAAGTTCTTTACTCATGTGGTCATGTGGTTAACAACAAAAAAATTGGATTATTGCCCTATGTGTGGTTTGGCAAAAATTTTCCTTTCATGAGTTACAGGAATTTTTGTTCATATGCCCAGAATGTCTTTAAATAAGACACAATATAAATAATGAACAATTTAGGCCTTTTTCTTAATGGCATTCTTCTTGCATACAGCTTCTCTCTTAACTAATTTATGGATATACTTTGTATATATATTTTGTAAGTATATATACACTATAAATTTATGGATATGCTTTGTAAAAAAAATACCAAAATCTTATTTAGTGGTTGGTATTCATAGTGGAGGGGTACTAATGTAATCCATCTTTGTGGATTTTGAATCTTGACCATTTTAGATTATCCATATAATGAAAACATATTATGTATATGTATATATATATATATGAATATGTCTATAAAATACATATACTCATATATGTTCACACATACATACAGGTATAGACATGTTTGAGTATGTGTATATAAAAGAATGTGTCATATACATGTACATGTATGGCAAAAATCCATTAGGTAAAATGTAATTTCAAAAACAATAGTACAATATTTGCTCACCAGTTTCTTTGTCTATAAGGCAATGAACCAGTTAAATATTTTCCTTCTTAATTTGAATTGATCCACTATTTTGTGCCTTATACATTTATTTTCAAGTATTTTTTCTTAAAAACTAAAAATTCTGTTTTTTAGTAAAATACAATATACTATTATATACCACAGGTCATTTACTTTCCAGTTTTTACATCACAATATGGATAAAATTGTGGAAGATATATATTTTATTTCTGATACTACTACTAATGGTAGCTCTGAGAGATTCAGAGGGATTGTTCTTTATCTTACCTGCCTGTGACATGTAGGCCTGAGGTCCTACTCTTCTCATTTCATACTCATCCCCTCCCTACCTAGCTTCCATGCTGCTGCTACCTCACCTCAAAAATAAGTTTTCTTACTCTATGGAGTTTGAATTCTATCCTCATCCTTTGATTCACACTACTCCCTCTAAAGTCACCATGATATTAATTGGCAAACCTAAAAACTTTTTCTCAAGTCATCCTTTTTGACACCTGTGGAATATTTTATACTTGTGACAGCACCATTCTTTATGATATTCTTTTTTCTCCTGGATTTTAATGACACTTCTTTATCTTACTTCTCTTCCAATGTGTATGATTATAGTTCAGTGTCTTTTGTTGATTTTTTATCCAGGTCATACATGCTAAATAGGTGTTTCTCCATAAACTTTATCTTTTAAAAAAATCAAATATTATTTTATCTCCCAAATACATATGAAAATAATTTTTATTGTTCTTGATTTTGTTTTATTTTATTTTTAATTTTCAAAATGTTTTTCCATGTTTACATATTTCCTTTTTTCCTTCCCCTTCCCATAATGGATCCAATAAGCATTTCCACTTGGTTATACAAATGTTATCATTTTTACTTATTTCCATATTATTCATTTTTGTAATCAAGCAATCTTCTAAAACCAAAACCCCAAATTATATTTATATAAACAGAAGATAAGTAATATGTTTTTCTTTTGTGTTTCTACTCCTGCAGTTGTTTTTTTTCTCTCGATATGGATAGTATTCTTTCTCATAAATCCATTGGTATTGTCTTGTATTAGAAAAGTCAATTACATTGTGTTGTTCCACAATGTTTTAATTTCTCTATATAAGGTTCTCTTGGTTCTGCTCATTTCACTCTGCATCTGTTCTTGGAGGTTTTTCCAATTCATATAGAAATCCTCCAGTTCATCATTTCTAACAGCACAATAGTATTTGATCACCATAATATGGCACAATTTGTTGAGACATTCCCCAATCCAGGGACACCCTCTCATTTTTCTATTTTTTTTTGTTCACCTCAAAGCATGAGGCTATAAATATTTTAAGCAAACATTTTCCTTATTATCTCTTTAGGGCACAACCCTAGTAGTGGTATTGCTGGATCAACATGTATGCATTATTTTAAATCCATTTGGGCAGAGTTCAAAATTGTCTTCCAGAATGGTTGGATCAATTCACAACTCCACCAGCAGTGTATTAGTGTTCCAATTTTGCCACAAACCCTCCAACATTTATTTTATTTTTCCTTTACTTTCATATTGGCAAATCTTCTAGGTGTGAAGTGGTACCTCAGCATTGTTTTCATTCATATTTCTCTAATTATGAGAGATTTAGAGCACTTTTTCAGGTTTATTCTGTGACAAGGAAATCATTTTAAAAGACTGATATATATTAATTTAAGGTCGCCAAGGAATTCAGCTATGTAAATCCTAAATGAAAACTCAAGTCAGCAGTCAACCTTTTGTGGAGTTTTAATTACAAACAGGAGGAAGAAAGTTATTAGAGAGAGAGAGAGAGAGAGAGAGAGAGAGAGAGAGAGAGAGAGAGAAAGGGGAGATAAGAGAATAGGGCTTAAATACGCCCTCTGTTTAGGCTGGGCCAAAAGGCCCAAGCCCTTAGATAGCTGAGGCAAAGAAAAGAGATCAGTCCCTATCACTCATGTGACCAAAATGGAGAAACAGTCTCAGGGGCCTCCACCTTCAGCTTCCTTCAGAGCAAGCTTTTCAGAGCACAACCTCTCAGAGCAAAACCTCTCCAACCACCTCTCAGTCCTCAGACCCCTCTGTCTTTAAGGAAACCATTTCAGTTCCCTCCCCTCAGTTCTCACATCTACCAATCACTGTCCATGGCTTCCCTGTGCCAATGGTGGCTCTAGCTTAACCCAGGACCACCCAGAGGTCTGCCCCTTTGCACATGTCTGTTGAAGGTCATATTCTCAAATAATTAAATTTTGATCTATGCTGCAGCCTTTCCTAAATCCTGTTACTCTGAGTAGGGTGGAGATTGTAAGTTCCAAGACCTGGTTCTGTCATTCCAAGTATCTCTATTGTATCAATTCTAAAATCAATCATGACTCAAAGAACTTCCTGTTCTATGCTTAAGCATAGGTCAAAGTCCTTTCCATTGTTCAGCAAAAGGTTTCTGTCCTAAAGTAATCTTAAGTAGGGAGGAGAAGGACCCTCCCATGCCAAGGGGGTTCACATTCCAATAAACTATCAGTAGGAAATTTTTCAAGTATGAAATTTCCCAATGGTGAAATTTCCAACATTTATAAGTCTATGAAATTTTAAGGTTTACAATTCATAGTTTTGCTTTCTTTCTCTGAAAACTGCCTACTCATGTTCCTTGACCATTTGTAAATTGGGGAATGGCTTGACTTTTTGTACAATTGACATAGTTCCTTAGAAATTTGAGTAATTAGACCTTTGTCAAAGTTTTTGTTATTAACATTTTTCCCAGTTTTTTTATTTGCTTCCCTTCTAATTTTGATTGCATTGATTTTGTTTGTACAAACACCCTTTAATTTAATGTAATAAAATTATTATTTTTACATTTTGTAATGTTCTCTATCTCTTCCTTGGTCTTTCTTTCCTTTCCCATAGATCTGACTGGCACACTATTCTATGTTCTATGTAATTTACTTATAATTTCCTTCTTTATATTTAAGTACTCCATAGTATCTGCTCTAAGTGCTCCACAATATCTGCTGCCTCCACCTTCATGTTATGCTAGAAAAATCTGTTAACCTCAACCTATTCTACCAGGTGTTATTAGAGGCTTAGAATAAAGGGTTAAAAGCTATATATATATATATATACATATATATATATAAATATTTAAAATTTAAAATAAAAGTTTATTTAACTAAAAGGAAGGGAATAAGGAACTGCCTTGCTTCTAACCTCACCACAGATATTAAAACTCTAAACTTTCTAAATGATACTAAAACAACAAAGAGTAATTAATGATAGAGAGGGATTTGTAGGGGCAAAGACAACAGGGGCCCAAAGAAATCTCATAACCAAGAGTCCTTTTTTGATTCAGAGAGTCTCAAGATAAAGAATCCTCACAGGATTCTGGAGGGGATGGGTATTAACACACACAATGTCCACCAGTGTGGGGTAATCTCTCCCTCAACCACTCCTTCAAGATGGTCCAATTTCATGGCAGCTCCAAAGTCTTTTCCCTTCAGAGAGAAACACCCCCACTCCCTCTCTGTCTTCTTACAGGAAGGCAACTCTCAGTTCCCAACTGTCAGTCTGCAACTGCCTCTCTGCTTCTCAGTGCTTTAAAATGTTGTCCCAGTTTTAGCTCTGTGGAATCTTGTTTTGCAGCATCCCATTCTGTCAACCTGCCATAGTGTGCACTGCTAGAAACCCCTTACTACACAGGGAAGTCTTTTGATACATGAGATAGACAAACCTCTCACTTACCAATAGGTTTGAGCCCTGTCCATTTACCTTTAACCTGTTTAGCCTATCTGCCAAGACTGGTTTACTGGAATGGGCTATTTTGCATGCTACAATTCTTTGAGGCTCAAGAGAGGTTAATGTGGCAGGTGGACACCAAATATGGATAAACAGCAATGAAAAGTACTCAGAAGACTTTCCATAAGAGGTACTAGTCATTTTTGAACACCCTATGCACCTCATGATGAAAACTGAACATGTGTATAAATAGTAACAAAAAAAATTGGGACAACTAAATGTTAATAAAAAATCAATTGGTTTTAGTTTTCAACTGAATACCTTGAAAGCCACCAATGAGAGGAAATGGTAAGATTATGAGAACAAAATAGGATATATTTGGAAGAGATGGGTTCATTGAATCTAGGCCCAAGTCAATAGAGCTAAATAAATCAAGAGAGGTAGAATATTAATAATAATCGAAGTGGTTATTCAGATTTTGCATGAAGACTTTGAGTGAGAAAGAACCTCTTACCCTTAAAGCAGACTATTATACTTTATGATTATTATATTAAAATTCAATTTGACTTCACAAATTTCCTTTATTTTTCCAGTTCTGAAATTGGTAGTGAAGCAGAATATGTTTGATCTCAAGGCATCTTTTTGAGATTGAAGATAGTCTCCAAGTCTTCTCTTCTTCATATGTAAAAAGTTTGTTCAATATTCCTGATAAATGATCTTAATGCCATTTACAATTTTGTTTATCCTCCTCTGGATGCTCTCCAGATTATCAGTGTCCTTCCTAATATCACAAATTTGACTAATATTATACATGTGTCCACAAACTATGATGATCATTACCTTTAAGGCTTTTGTTTCTTGCCATTCAATCTACTTTCTAACCAACTCTTTTAGATTGCATTTTTGAAGTAGAAAAACCATACATGATATATATATATATATATGTATATATATATATATATATGATTGAAAAACACCTTTACCTTTTCTTAAAGTAACAGGAATTTGTTAAATGGTTACTATATGCTTGGCGCTATATTAAACACTTGGGATACCCAAAAAGTAGAACAAAATAAAATAAAAACAAAAGTGAGCCACCACCTTCAATGAGATGATAATCTAGTTGAAGAGAAAACATGCAACAACTCTGTGTATAAGAAGTATATGCAAAGGAAATTATAATTAATCATAGATAAAATGCATGAACATTAATCATCTGGAAAAGGTCTCTTAAACAAATTGTATTTTTAGATAATAATTAAAAGGAATCAAGAAGGGTAATAAATGCTGACAAGGAGGGTAAAACATCCAGGTATGTGAGAAAGCTAGTGAAAATGAATGGAATCCATCCATCCATGCAATATTTTGTATGAGAAATAACAGGGATGTCAGTATTTCATTCTGTATAACAGAAACCATTCTCAAAAGTTTGTTATCTGATTGTTAATTCTAAAGTCTTTGAAATTAGCAAGCTTCTATCTCATATTTAAAGGTGATAAGGTAATAAATCTCTCCACACTTTTCATGGGAAAAGAAAGGCATGTTTACTAATGGGAGTAGAGGGGTAAATAAAAAACAGAAGATAATTTTCAAAAGAAGAGTGGATGAAAACTAAGTTTGAGCTTCATTCTTTCCTAGGATAAAAATCACCCAGGTTATATTTTTATTTATTATTGGCCACTTCCAGAATGACTTTTAATAAATACATCAATCAGGTGTTTCTCTTCTCATTCAAAAGGTATCCAGGCAATGATTAAATCAGAAGCACTCAACATGTTGAGTCTACTGATGCATAAACACAGGGGAGCTATATAAAAATTCCTAACTGGCTGCTTCCCTGCAGCTGATCTGCCTGAAGGCCTAATCATATGTTACTGTTTTATTGTTGGTGTTCAGAAAACAAGCTGTAGATCATAATCTTCTAGTCAACTGAAATAATTTTTTGTTGTTGTTGAAGAATAGATATGAAGCAAAACTTAATTATTTTTCTTTAGTACAAACTTCATTAAGTTTCCCAAAGTTTTCTTATCAGAAGTACTACCTTACACCCTCCAACAATATTGTTATTTGCTATTTAGGAAATATGCCGTTATTCAACTGCATAAATTTTCTAATATATGTGAAATAAGCAGCATAGGCGATTTTTCATGTGGCATTTTTCAACTTTTCTATGTGTGCCCATTTTATGGAACTCTTATATACATCCTTTAAACAATCTTCCAGAGGAGATCCATTTAATGTACTCTTATTCTCTTCATATTTTCTTTTTTTTTAATTTTATAGTATTTTATTTGATCATTTCCATGCATTATGCATTAAAGACAAAGATCATTTTCTTTTCCTCTCTCCCACCCCCCGTAGCCGATGCGTGATTCCACTGGGTATCACATGTGTTCTTGATTCGAACCCATTGCCATGCTGTTAGTATTTGCATTAGAGTGTTCATTTAGAGTCTCTCCTCTGTCATGTCCCCTCAGCTAATTGCAAAGCACAGAGGTTCTTTTTTTCTTGGTACATGAGTGTTCCAATTCTCCAATTCTCTTCTCTGACCCATATTATTTTTTTCACTATGAAAAATGCCTAAATTGTGTTATCTGTATAGTGTTTGATGTCAAAGAACAGGAAAACAGGAAGTATAGAACACAGGGAGACATGAACATCAGAAAAACAAATGTGAGTGAATAAAAGGAGTTCATACAGCTTTCAACATAATTTATAGAGTAACTTAGGCACAGCTTTATGCCACCTCCTCTTCAACCCCTTTCTCAAATGTTCCTTCCTTTTCAGCTTTGGCTTCCTGATACTGCTGATACTCAGAAACCAAATCATTAATGTTGCTTTCTGCTTAATGAATCCCCTCTCCAGTACACTAGCATAAGAAACGCTTTCTGGGAAACGCTTTTCTTGGTGGAGGGCAGGTAGATGGCTCAGTAGATTGAGAACCATAACAAGAGTTGAGAGGTACTGTAGGCAAATATAGCCTCAGATACCTCCTAGCTATGTGACATTGGGTAATTTGCCTAACCCCTAATGTGTAACCCTTACCACTTGTCTGCCTTGGAACCAATACACAGTACTGATCCTAAGAAAGAAGGTAATAATTTAAAAAAGAAGAAGAAAATAAAAAGAAGAATATTGGTACTAGGTAGTACATATTTATATAACACTTCAATATTCACAAAGCACTGTCATGATTAGCATTTATTTAGGTTTTCATAGGAGTAGAGGTTTAGAGCAGAGAAAGAGTTTGTGATTTTTTCTCTGTCCCCTTTAAGGAAGAAGACCATACATCTTGGAGAGGTCACTTTAAGAGATGTAGGATAAAAGAGTAACAGTTGGGAGTTTCTAGGTCTGTCTCTTAGACTCCTCAAGAGAGCAGGTAGCTGGGTCTATTTCTCTGACAGAAAAGATTTGTTTGTTATTTTGAGACAGTTTGATTTGAGATTTGAGATTCATACTGAGCTGAGAGTGATTTAACTGAAGCTTTTCCCTTCTTCACCAGAGGGGGCACTCACTGAAGAGGAGTTTTTGTGACCTGAGTTGAAAGTTGGACCATTGATTCTGAGAATGAGAGAGGGTGAAGCTGACTCAGTTTCTCTAAAAGAAGATTTGATGAATGAATTTAGAATTCATAATAAATTAAGGTTTATTATCTAGAATAAGGTAGTAAAATAGAATTTCATTTTAGTCAGAGTATAGATAAGTCAGGTTTGTTTTAAGATAAGAAGAAACTGTGAAGAGCATTGGGGGAGGGGGGTTGTTTTTATGTAGAAATCTTGGTTTTGGGTTTAAGAGATTCCTGTCCTGTCCTATTCCTAAATCTTGTCTCCTGTCCATACCTCTCCTCAGAGAGATAAATAAATTTAGACTGGATCAAACTGCTTCCTGACATCCATCTACCATCAGTAAATATTTTTACCACTGAAATCTACAGCCTGCTCCATACTAGATTTAGTTTATTTATAGCTAATTAATAATAGTTTGGTTATCAATACACAAGCTATTATTCATGTATTACAAGATTTAATTCACCAATTATAGTACTTTCCTCACAATAATCTTTTGAGGTAGTTTAGACACTATTTCTATTTTACAGATAAAGGAACAGTCTATAAGAGGTTGCAATGAATGATTTATGACAAACAAAAATCAATTAGAAAGTAGTAGCATACTCAAATCCAAGTCTTTTGATTCTAAATTATATGTTCTTTATACTTTCTAATTATGTATTTATTTCTGTGGAAATATTAAAATATTCAAATAGATCTAGGATCTTATCAATTCAGGAATTCCCCCCAAATGTGATCACTGGTCATAACTCTATTAATATTCATCCTGTCTGAGTTTTTGTTGGTGTCTTTCCAAAAATTCCCAAAACATGTACTCTTGGAGAATGTCAGAGACCTCTTACACATTCTCTGACCATTACCAGGGTACCAGTGAACTCTCTGGACATCACCTTTTATTCTTTGCTCTTAGTAGGTAATAACATTCTCAATAAGAACATTAAGACTATATTTTAATTTTATTTTTTTCTTTTCTGGGTTATACATGAATTATCATGTAAAATGTGTGTCCATTTTTTTCATTTTCATAAGAGAATAATCATATAAAACAAAATAACCAAAATAAAAATAGAAATAATGGGAAAAACATCCTTTGATCTTCATTTCATTTCCAATAGTTCTTTTATTGGACATGGATAACATTCTTTGTAATAAGTCCTTTATAATTGTCTGGATAATTGTTTTGCTAGAAGGTATCTTTCAAAGCTGATCATTCCACAATATTACTAAGTGCTATTACTATGTACAGTGCTCCCTCTTTCTGCTTGTTTCACTGCATCAGTTCATCTAAGACTTTCCAGTGTTTACTGAAATCATCTTGCTCATCATTTCAGCATAATGTATTCCATCACCATCATATATTACAATTTGTTTATCCATCCCTCAATTGATGGATATCCCTTTAATTTTTCATTCTTTAACACCACAAAAAAGAGTTACCATAAGTATTTTTGTATAAGTAGGTCCTTTCCATCTTTTTTATGTCTTTGGGATACAGACCTAGCAGTGATATTACTGCACCAAAGTCTAGGCACTTGTTATAGACCTGTGCACATAGTTCCAAATTGTCCAGAAGAATGGTTGGATGAATTCACAACTCCATTAACAATGAATGAGTGTCCCAATTTTGCCACATTCCTTCCAACATTTGTCACTTTCTCTTGCTGTCATACCTGGGCAATATAACAGGTATGAGCCGGTACATCAAGTTTTAATTTTCAATTTTCTAGTCAAAGGTAATTTAGAACAAGTTTTCATATGGATATTGATATCTTTGAGTTGTTCATTTGAAAACTACTTATTTATATCCTTTGACCATTTGTCAATTGGGAGATGCTTTGTATTTTTAAAATATTCACTTAGGTCTCTGTAGAGTTGAGAAATTAGACCTTTATTAGAAAAATTATGTTGTATATTTTTCCCACTTCATTTTTCCCTTTTGTTCATTTTGTTCAAAATGTTTTTTTAATTCAATATAGTCAAAATTATTTATTTTACATACTAAGATGTTTTCTTTCTCTTGTTTGGTCATAAATTCTTCCATTCTCTATGGGTCTTACAGGTAAACTATTCAATGTTTCCTATTTTCTTATGGTATCACTTTTTATATCTAAATCATATATCCATTTTTAGCTTGGGATATTGATATATGCCTAGTGCAGTGATTTCTCACCTACCTCAGGAATTATGTTTCACACAACTCCAGAAATGTGAAAATCCACGAATTATTGGGAGAGCAAACAGACTGCTAATACAGTCACTGACCTAATCAGCACTCAGGATACAGAAAAAAGCATTGTGTTGGGTTGCCTTTTATCAGCCAATAGTGTGCTGTGTACAATCTCAAAGTGGCAAACTTGTGCATTTCCATTGTGTACAGTATGATATTCATCTACAATCTACTGCAAATATGAATAACATGGAAATAGGTTTTGAACAATGATACATGTATAACCCAGTAGAACTGCTTACCAGCTTTGGGAGAGGTGAGAGGAGAAAGCAGGGTGTGTGTGTGTGGGAGAATGAATCATGTAACCATGGAAATTATTCTAAATAAAAATACAAAAAAGAAATCACTACAATGAAACCTTAATAAGTGAACCATGATATATCGATGGACAACTATATATGCTATACTATTTCTCAGTTTTCCAAGCAATTTTTGTCAAATCATGAGACTGGTAACTTTGGATTTATAAACATGAGATTATTAGGTAATTTCCTGCTAATCTATTCTATTGCTAATCGATTTCTTAACCATTACCAACCAGATTGTTTAAATGATTACTGCTTTACACTACAGTTTGAGATCTAGTACTACCAGGCCACCATCCTTCACATTGCTTTTCATGCATTAATTAATATACATATATATATATATATATATATATATGATTTATGTGTTTATTTTGTATCTGAAACTTTGCTAAAGGTATGAATTATTTCAATAATTTTAGTAGGTTCTCTAAGGTTTTCTAAATATACCATCATATTATCTGCAAAGAGTGATAATTTATTTCCTTATTGCCTACTTTAACTTCAAATTATTTTTCTTCTCATACCTAAAACTAGCAATTATAGTACAATATTAAATAAAAGTGGTGATAAAGGGCATCCCTGCTTCATCCTAAATGATATATAAAGAATGGGTATGCAGTACCACCCACTCAAAATAAAAGAATATCTAGAGTCAGAAAATGAGAATGAAGAAAAGCAATTGCTTATTCCTTCTTTTTTTTATGAGAAAGACAGATGCCCTAATGGCAAATGCAAATGCCTAGGTGCAAAAACAGATATTTTATAGGTTCCTAACATGAGAATTCCTACTCCTTACCTCTCTTATCAGGAGGTCATTAACATTCTCTTAAAATGATTTGTTTTTCCCTTTTAAAAAAATTCAAATATTTTCCCATAGTTATATGAGTCATGATTACCCTCTCATCCCCCAACTCTTTCCTCCCAACTCCAGAAGCTGAAAAGTAGTTCTATAGAGTTAGACATGTATCATTGTTCAAAATCCATTTCCATATAATTCATATTTGCAATAGGTTGATCTTTTAACATCAAAACCCTATGATATCCTCATCAAACTATGTGATCAATCATGTTTTTCTTCTCCATTTCTGTTCCCACTGTTTTTCCCTGGATAATATTCCGTTATCATTCTTAAGAGATAAATGAGCAACTGAGTCATTTATTGCCCTTAAACCAAGGGCTTTTATCTTTTATCATTTCTTTTCTCAGACTTGTCCAGGAATCTTTAGATAAATAGTCAACAAGAGGTCATTGAAAATTAAAGTAGGCAGCCATTCCATTCACAATTGGGTCTATTTGGGGATTTTTAAATAAAGCTTTCTGCTTGGGGAAGATTGGGCTATCGGTCGAAACACAAGGATATTATTTCACACAACCCCAGGCTTATTGTGAAACATTATAACTTTGCCCCATTACAAATGATACTTGCTAATGATTTTATTTCTTTTAATTTTTTTCCATTTGAATTATTTAATCAGTTTAGAACATTATCCCTTGGTTACAATAATTACATTATTTCCCTCCCTCCCCTCCACCTACCCTTCCCACATCCCACAGGCAATTTCATTGGGTATTACTTGTGTTCTTGATCAGAATCTATTTCCATTTGTTGTTTACACTAGGATGTTCATTTAGTCTACATCCCCAACCATATCCCTTCGATCCATGTATTCAAGCAATTGTTTTTCTTCTGTGTTTTTACTCCCAAAGTGTTTCCTCTAGATGTGGATAGTGGTTTTTTTTTCATAGATTCCTCCTAGTTGTTCAGGATCACTGCAATGCCACTAATGGAAAAGTCCATTACATTTGTTTGTAACACAGTGTATCAGTCTCTATGTAGACTGTTTTCCTGGTTCTGCACCTCTCACTCTGCATCAATTCCTGGAGGTTGTTCTAGTCCCCATGGAATTCCTCCACTTTATTATTCCTTTGAGCACAATAGTATTCCATCACCAACATATACCACAATTTGTTCAGTCATTCCCCAATTGAAGTGCATCCCCTCATTTTCCAATTTTTTGCCACCACAAAAAGCAGAGTTATGAATATTTTGTACATGTTTTTTTTTCCTTATTAACTCTTTGGGGTACAAAACCATTAGTGCTATAACTGGATAAAAGGGCAAACAGTCTTTTAGCACCCTTTAGGAAGAGTTCCAAATTGCCCTTCAGAATGGTTGGATCAATTCACAACTCCACCAGCAATGCATTAATGTCCCAACTTTGCCACATCCCTTCCAGTATTCATTACTTTCCTTTGCTGTCATGTTAGCCAATCTGCTAGGTGTGAGGTGATAACTCAGAGTTGTTTTGATGTGCATTTCTCTAATTATGAGATTTAGAACACTTTTTCATATGCTTTTTAATAGTTTTGATTTCTTTAACTGAAAATTGCCTATTCATGTCCCATGCCCATTTATCAATTGGAGAATGGCTTGATTTTTTTGTACAATTGGTTTAGCTCTTTATAAATTTGAGTAATTAGACCTTTGTCAGAGGTTTTTGTAATGAAGATTGTTCCCAATATGTTGTTTCCCTTCTAAATTTGTATGCATTAGTTTTGTTTGTACAAAAATGTTTTAATTTGATGTAAACAAAATTACTGATTTTACACTTTGTGATTTCTTTCTAGCTCTTGCTTGGTTTTAAAGTCTTTCCTTTCTCATAGATCAGACAAGTATACTATTCTGTGTTCACCTAATTTGCATGTATTTCCTTCTTTATATTTAGGTCATTCACCCATTCTCAGTTTATCTTGGTGTAGGGTGTGCGATATTGATCCAAACTTAATCTCTCCCATACTGTCTTCCAATTTGCCAGCAGTTTTTATCAAATAGTGGATTTTGTTCCCTAAAACGTGGATATTTGGGCTTATCATAAACTGTCTTGCTGAGGTCATTTACCCCAAGTCTATTCCCCTGATCCTCCTTTCGGTCTCTTAGCCAATACCAAACTCTTTTGATGACCACTGCTTTATAGTACAGTTTCAGGTCTGCGACTGCAAGTCTCCTTTCCTTCTCATTTTTTTTTTCATGATTTACTTGGACATCCTTGATCTTTTGTTCTTCCAAATGAACTTTTTAATAGTTTTTTTTCTAATTCAGCAAAAAAAGTTTTTGGTAGTTCAATTGGCATGGTACTAAATAAGTAAATTAATTTGGGTAGGATTGTCAACTTTTTTTTATGTTAGCTCACCCCACCCATAACCAATCAATGTTTTCCCAATTGTTTAGATCTATTCTTAATTGTGTGCAGAGTGTTTTATAGTTATTTTCATATAGTCCCTGTGTTTGTCTCAGCAGATAGATTCCTAAGTATTTTATATTGACTGGGGTGATTTTAAATGAATTTCTCTTTCTAATTCTTGCTACTGAAATGGGTAGGAGATATATAGAAATGCTGATGACTTATGCGGGTTTATTTTGTATCCTGCAACTTTGCTAAAGTTGTTGATTATTTCGATTAGCTTTTTGGTTGAATCTCTAGGATTCTTTAAGTAGACCATCATGTCATCTGCAAAGTGTGATAGCTTGGTCTCCTCATTGCCAATTTCAATACCTTCAATTTCTTTTTCTTCTCTAATTGCTACTGCTAGTATTTCTATATAGTGGCAGTCTCTCGGTGACCGAGAATGATTATTATCTTTGTGCAGTTTCATCTACGGTGTACCCTCATGTGGCTTTGGAGTCCAAAGGCTGAGGCGCAGAGTTTTTGGCACATGGGGCATGGGACGCCAGTTGTTACGGGAGGTGAGGTTGTGGCCTGGTGTCGGCGTTCACGCACAGCGGCAAGATGTTGACGTTGCTCATCTACAAAGGTAGAGGCGGCATGGTGAATGTGGGTTCGCCAGCTGCTTCTGTCAGAGGCAGCGAGTTCTAGTTGCTTTGGTGTAATGCCAGTCCACTTCAAGTTTGACTTTAGCTGATCCTTGAATCTTTTCTTTGGTCGGCCTTGGTTCCTGAGTCCAGCTGACAGTTCACCATAGAATACCTGTCTTGGTATTCGCTGTGGGTCCATGAGGATGATGTGTCCAGACCATCATAGCTGGGTTTTGAGGACCATTACTTCGATGCTGGTGGAGTTGGCTCTGTCAAGGACTTCCTGGTTGGTGATTTGGTCCTGCCATCGGATCCTCAAGATTGATAGGAGAGAGAGTTGGTGGAATTGCTCCAGCTGTTTCATGTGCTTCCGGTACAGTGTCCATGTCTCGCAACTGTACAGGAGCGAGCAGAGGACCACTGCATTATACACTTTGAGCTTCATTGCAGTGCTTACACCGCTGTGTTGGAGGACTTTGGAGAGCAGCTGCCTGAGTGCCTGGCTGGCCTTTTGGATCCTGGCATTAATCTCGTGTTCTAGGGACCTGTCATTGGTGATGGTGCTGCCCAGGTACTTGAAAGTTTTGACCTTAGAAAGCTGCGTGCTGTCGATTGTAATGCACGGCTGGTTAGTTGGTCTCCCTTGTGCAGGTTGGAACTCTGTTTTGCTGAGGCTGATAGTCAGGCCAAACAGTTTTGTTGCTGTAGAGAACCTGTCCACTTTCACGCACAAGTATCATTGTGCTAATATTTCTAGTACAATGTTAAATAATAGAGGTGATAATGGGCATCCTTGTTTCACTCCTGATCTTATTGACAAGGCTTCTAGTTTATCCCCATTGAAGATGATGTTTGCTGATGGTCTTAGATATATATACTGTTTATTATTTTTAGGAAAGGCCCATCTATTCCTATACTTTCTAGTGTTTTCAATAGGAATGAGTGTTACATTTTATCAAAGGCTTTTTCTATATCTATTGAGATAATCATGTGATTTTTGTCATTTTGCTTGTCAATGTGGTCAGTAATGTGGATGGTTTTCCTAATATTGAACCACCCTTGCATTCCTGGTATGAATCCTGGTATGACCTACCTGGTCATAGTGAATATCCCTTGTAATGGCTTGCTGGACTCTTTTTGCTAGTATCCTATTTAAGATTTTTGCATCTATATTCATGAAGGATATTGGTCTATAGTTTTCTTTCTGTGTTTTTGACCTGCCTGGCTTTGGCAGCAGTCCCATATTTGTGTCATAAAATGAATTTTGCAGAACAACTTCTTGGCTTATTCTGTCAAATAATTTGTATAATATTGGGATTAGTTGTGCTTTGAATGTTTCATAGAATTCATTTGTGAATCCATCAGCACCTGTGGATATTTTTCTTAGGGAGTTCTTTGATGGCTTGTTCAATTTCTTTTTCTGATATGGGGTTGTTTAGGTAATCGATTTCTTCCTCAGTTAGTCTAGGCAATTTATATTTTTTTGTAAGTATTCATCCATATCACCTAGATTGTCATGTTTGTTGTCATATAATTGGGCATAATAGTTTTTAGTGATTGCCTTAATTTCCTCTTCATTAGAGGTGAGATCTCCCTTTTCATCTTGGATACTGTCAATTAGGTTTTCTTCTTTCCTTTTTTTAATTAGATTTACCTGTACTTTGTTTATTCTATTTATTGTTTCAAAGTACCAGCTCTAATCTTATTTATTAAATGAATAGTGTTTTGATTTTCAATTTTATTAATTTCTCCTTTGATTTTTAGGATCTATAATTTAGTCTTCATCTGAGGATTTTTAATTTGTTCACTTTCTAGTTTTTTAGTTTGCATGCCCAATTCATTGACCTCTGCCCTCCCTTATTTGTTAATATATGAACTCAATGATATGAATTTCCCCCTAAATACTGCTTTGGATTCATCCCATATGTTTTGAAAGGATGTCCCATCATTGTCATTTTCTTCAATAAAGTTATTAATTATTTCTATGATTTGTACTTTAACAGGTTTTGGAGAATAATATTATTTAATTTCCAATTAATATTTGATTTACCTCTCCATATGCCCTTACTAATTATTATTTTAATTGCAATATGATATGAGAAGATTGTATTTATTATTGCTGCTCTTTTGCAATTGTTTGCAATGTTTTTATGCCCTAATACATGGTCAAATTTTGTGAATGTGCCATGTGCTGCTGAAAAGGTGTATTCCTTTTTGTCCCTGTTTAATTTTCTCCACATATTTACTAACTAATTTTTTCTAAGATTTGATTTACTTCTCTTACCTCTTTCTTATTTATTTTTTTGGTTTGATTCATCTAGTTTGGATATAGGAAGGTTCAGGTCTCCCACTAGTATAGTTTTTCTATCTATTGCCTCCTTGGGCTCCACTAGTTTCTCCTTTAGGAATCTGGATGCTATGCCATTTGGTGTATACATGTTGAGTACTGATATTTCCTCATTGGGTATATTGCCTTTTATCAGGATGTAATTACCTTCCCTATCTCTTTTAACTACATTTATTTTTACTTTGGCTTTCTCAGATATTATGATTAGGACTCCTTCCTTCTTTTTATCAGTTGATGCACAATAGATTGGGCTCCAACTTCTTACTTTCACCCTATGCATGTCTCCCTTCCTCATGTGTGTTTCTTATAGACTGCATTTGGTTGGTTTTTGGTTTCTAATCCACTCTGCTATTCACTTCTGTTTTATGGGTGAGTTTATTCCATTCACATTCAGAGTAATGATTACTAGCTGTGTATTTCCCAGAATTTTGATTTCGACTCCTGTTCCTGCCTTTTCTTCTTTCACTATATCCTTCTACACCAATGTTTTTTTAGTCAATCCCCCTAGTTCCCATCCTTATTTTGCTTCCCTTTCTACCCCCTCTCTTCTTATTTCCCCCTTCTTATTTGCCTTGTAGTCTTTCTACAACTATCCACACCCTCTCCCTCCCTTGTACTTCCCTCCGCACCAGTCCATTTGTTACCCTTCTATTCCCCTATAAGGTGCAAATCTATTCCCTGCCCCCAATGGATTGGATTCTTCTTCCCTCTTTAGGTCAATTTCAATGCACATAAGAGTTGAGTATTTCCTATCTCCAACCTCTTTACCCTTCCAGTGTATTGATGTTCTCCCCCATCCCGCCATGAGCTTCTTTGTGACATATAAATTTACCCCCTTTTGTTTCTTTTCCCATTTCTTTAGTATTAATCTCTTTTTTAGCTCTAGTTATATATATATATATACACATACACATATTTATGTATTTATGCATACATATATATATATATATATATATATATATACCTATTTATGTCTTGTCATTTCATCTTATACAGTTTGTCACTGTTCCCTCTAAGTGTAATTCTTCTAGCTGCCCACTTGAAAATAACAAATTTTAAGAGTTACCAATATTTTCTTATAGGGATACATATCAATTTAACTTTTTTGGTCTCTTTAAAAAATGTGCTTTTGTTTTGTTTTGTCCCCCCCCCCTTTTTAATTACCTTTTGATGATTCTCTTGAGTTCTGTGCTTGGACATCAAATTTTCTCTTCAGGTCTGATCTTTTCTTTATTAATGTTTGGGATTCTTCTATTGTGTTGAATGATCATACTTTCCCCTGTAAGAATATAGTCAGTTTTTCTGGGTAGTTGATTCTTGGTTGTAGATCTAGTTCCCTCTCTTTCCGGAATATCATATTCCATGCATTTTGGTCCATCAATGTGGATACAACCACATCCTGCGTTATCCTCACAGTAGTTTCATGGTATCTGAATGATTACTTCTTGGCAGCTGGTGATATCTTTTCTTTGGTCTGATAGTTCTTGAATTTGGCTATAACATTTCTGGGTGTTTTCAGTTGGGGAATAAATACAGGAGGTGATCTGTGGATTCTTTCAATCTCCACTTTCCCCTCTTTTTCTAGAATATCAGGGCAATTTTCTTGAACAATTTCCTATAGTATTATGTCCAGGCTTTTTTCTTTTGTCATGGTCTTCTGTTAGACCAATGATTCTTAAATTGTCTCTCCTCGAGAGATTTTCTAAATCCTCTGTTTTGTGAATGAGATGCTTCATATTTTCCTTAACTTTTTTCATTCTTTTGTTTTTGTTTTATAGTGTCCTGCTGCCTTGTGAGGTCACTTAATTCTAGTTGTTGTATTCTGGTTCTTAAAGACTGGATTTCATCCCTGGCTTTTTTGTCATCCTTCTCCTTCTGGGATGATTTTTCTTTGGAAGTCATCTTTCATTCTCTTTACCTAATCTCTCATTTCCTTTGCCTCATCTTTCATCTCCTTTGCCTCATTGTCAAGCTGGTTGATTTTGGCTTTCAAGACACTATTTTCTGTTTCCCGATGATTTATCTTAATTTTTCAATTCTTTTCCCAGTTGTCTTCAGCCTCTCTTAATTGTGTTTTGAATTGAATTTTGAGTACTTCCAAAGCCTGTATCCAATTCTCTGGGATTTCTGTTTTATTACTTGCCTCCTCCTGTGTATTGTTTGTTCTTGTTTTGTTGCCTGGTCAGAAGCTGTCAATTGTAATTTCTTTCTTCTTTTTCTGTTCTTTGCTCATATTTACCCTTTTTTTGCTCCCCATATTTGTCTGTGCTCTTTCTCCTCTCATTTTTTTTTTTTTTGGTTTTGGAGCTTTCTGTCAGTCTCCCTTCTTGGAGCTTTGACAGATCTCTCAGTGTAGTCTCTGGGAGAGGAGTGTTGGAGTTTGAGCTTCCCTGTATTCTAGAGGCTTTTGATTGGATTAATTCCAGCAGTCAGTGAGGTAGAGGTGTTGGAACTTAGAATTCCCTGAGCTCTGAAGACTTTCGATGGGATTAAGTTCAGCTAGGTTGGACTGGTTGTGCTCTGAGACCAAAACCTCCTGGAAGGCTGGAGCAATATGCAGGGTGTCAGCCATCCTGTCCAAGCTGCCAGCTCTTTGCTCCCTCTCCAGCTGCTTCCCCGCTGCCTGTTTTAAACCCAGAGCATGGAAAAGTCCTGCCTTCAAGGTATACCCTCCAGACCAGTGCCTTTGCCTTCCAAGAGGTTCCCGCTGCCACTGGTGGCAAAGCACTCTAGGGGTTGGGGGAGAGGTCATGGGACCTTCCCTCTGCCTTCCTCCTAAGCCTGAGTGTTCCTGGATTCCAACTTGTGTGGGGCATACCTTTTGAATTGAGTCCAGCAGGAGGGTTCCCTGATTCTGTCTTGTTGTTAGGTTTTATTTTCAGTTCCCTAGGAGCATTTAGTTTGTGATTGGTAAGGAAGGGTTTTCAGAGGTCTGAACTATTGGTGTTCCGTTTCCCCTCTCTTTCCTTCACTTTTTATACTCCTTGCCTTCCTACCCCCTTTAGTTTTCCCTTCTCATTTACCCTGTAGGATAAGATAGAATTCAAGATCCCAATGGACCTAGATTCTCTTCCCTCTCAGAATTTATTTCACTGAGAGTAAGGTTTAAGTATTACCTATTAGCACTCTCTTCCTCTCCTTCTTATAATAGTATTCTTCCCCTCCACTTCCCATGTATCTATTTGTGTGATAAAGATTATCCTATTTATCTTATTTCTTCAAGTTATTCTTGGTGCTCTCTTAGATTTCTCCCTTTTTCTTTTTTGACATATCATTTTATAGCACTCATTATCCCAATCTCTTCCAATGAATGATTCTTCTAATTACTATAATAGTGAATATAATTTTTGAGAGTTACAAATAACATTTTTCCCTGTATTAATATAAATAATTTGATGATATTGAAGCTCTTAAAGAAGAAAGTTTAAATAAAAAATTTTACCCTTTTCTCTCTCCTTCTTATTTATCTTTTCATGCTTCTCTTGACTTTTATGTTTGGATATCATACTTTCTACTTAGTTCTTGTCTTTTCTTCATAAATACTTGGAAATCTTCTATTTTGTTGAATGTCCATACTTTCCTCAGGAAGTATATAGTCAGTTTTGATGGGTAGTGTTAAATTTAATTGTGGTTGGACTCTAATATTTAAATTGGTGGTCACCAGGGATTTAATTTCTAAATCCCAAAATGAATTAAAAAAGTACAATGGAATTAATGGTAGTTTTATTTATAATAGAGGGAAGATATTAAGGAATGAGAGAGAGAGAGAGAGAGAGAGAGAGAGAGAGAGAGAGAGAGAGAGAGAGAGAGAGAGAGAGAGAGGGAGGGAGAGAGAGAACTCCAGCTTCCTGTTAGCCAGGTAGATTTCTAAAGCCATAATCAGGGAAAAGAGTCTCAAGATGATAGTCATAGTTACCAAGTCAGCCTTTCACTCAACAAAGATGACTGTCTACAAGGAAAGCAATCTGAGGTCCTGCATGAGCTCCTTCATGGGTCCAGTTCCATAGCCAAGTCCAAGTGTCCATCTTCCAAACTCTCCTCTGAGTGATAGTTCTTCGATTTAACCTGAATCTCAAATATCACTATCTCTTTGCCTCTGGTCCTCTTTTTAAAGTTATTTTTCTGTTGTGTCACCTCATCTAAATTTCATATCTACCTCTCCAGGACTGTCCACCCTTTAGTTCACATCTTCTTTGGTTAGATTATACCTTTTTTGGTTAGTTCACCTTCTGTAGTTAGTTAACACCTTTTTATAGTTAAAATGGGTAGATCTACTTCAAATGCTGAGTTACCACCTTTTGGTGATTAAAATCTAAAAATAGATTGTGGATTACAATTCAATATTCCCAATAAAGGAAGAGCTAAGTACCTTCATTGTTATAATCAGGAGATAGCTAAATCCAATCTTCACAGTAGGTGATCCTTGGTTGAAGACCCAATTCTCTTTCCTTTCTGAATATCATATTCCAAGCCTTGTGGTCCTTTAGTGTGGAAGCTGCCAGATCTTCTGTAATCCTGATTGGTACTCCTTAATATCTGAATTGTCTGTTTTTGGCTTTTTGTAAAATTTTCTCCTTACCTTGGAAGCTCTTGAATTTGGCAATTACATTGCTCAGTGTTGTCTTTTGAGGATTTAGTGTAGCGGGTGTTCCATGAACTCTTTCAATGTCTATTTTGTGCCCTTGTTCAAGAACATCAGGGCAGTTTTCTTGGATAATTTCTTGGAGTATGATGTCAAGATTTCTGTTTATTTCTGGCTTTTCAGGTAGACCAATGATTCTTAAATTTTCTCTTCGTGATCTCTTTTCCTGATCCATCATCTTTTCCATTAGATATTTTATGTTATGTTCTATTTTGTTAGTCTTTTGACCTTGCTTTATTAATTCTTGCTGTTTTTTAAGATCATTGGCTTCCAATTGCTTAATTCTGGTATTTAAGCACTGGTTTTCCTTTTCGGTTTGGTCTATCCTGCTTTTCTTGGTTTCCAGCTATTTCTCCAATTGGGAGTTCCCCTTTAAACTGTTATTTTATTTTTGAACTATTTCTCATTTCTCTTGCCAGAAGACTTCCACTTTTTTAATAAGTTCCAATTTAAATTCCTCAAGAGCTGACCAATTTCCATTTTTTGGAAGGTTTGGGGTCATTTATTTCTATTTCCTCTTCTGCTATTTCCTCTGTAGTCTGGATTTTTCCTCTGTAAAAATTATCTGGGATCAACCCCTTTTCTGTGTTTTTCTTGGTGTTGAGAAGTTGTTCCTAGGCTCTGTTTGCCATCACTGTGGTGGTTTTTACTTCCCTTTCCAGTCAGAAATCTCAGTGAGATGGGCAGACTCTCTGTGTATGGATCTAAGAAGGAAGGCTTTTGCCTGAGGCCAGCTCTAAAGTATCTGCAGCTTCTACTGTTTGCTGCCCTTCTCTGTGCTATCTCCCCACAGGAGCCCATGGTCTATACTCCTCAGCCTGCTGGGATTTCAGGTTTAGCTGCACTCAGGGGTAGGTCTTTGGTGGTCTTAGTCATTTGCCAAGGACCTAAAGGTGCCCTTCACTCACTCTAGAGGCACCCCTCACTCACCTACTAAGTGCAAACCTTAAAATTTCTTGGACTTATGAATGTTGGAAATTTCCCCATTGGGAAATTTCATACTTGAAAAAATTTCCTACTGATAGTAAGAACTCTATTGGAATATGTAACTCCTTGGCATGGGAGGATCCTTCTCCTCCCTACTTAATACTACTTTAGGACAGAAACCTTTTGCTAAACAATGGAAAGGGCTTTGACCTATGCTTAAGCATAGAACAGGAAGTTCTTTGAGTCATGATTGATTTTAGAATTGATACAATAGAGATACTTGGAATGACAGAACCAGGTCTTGGAAACTACAATCTCCACCCTACTAAGAGTAACAGAATTTAGGAAGGGCTGCAGCAAAGATCAAGATTTAATTATTTGAGAATATGACCTTCAACAGACATGTGCAAAGGGGACAGACCTCTGGGCGGTCCTGGGTTAAGCTAGAGCCACCATTGGCACAGGGGAGACATCGACAGTGATTGGTAGATGTGAGAACTGAGGGGAGGGAACTTAGATTGTTTGCTTAAAGATAGCAGGGTCTGAGGACTGAAGGAGGTTGATGCTCTGAAGGAGGTCTGAGAGGAGAGAGGTCCTGGAGGGAGAGTCCTGGAGAGGTCTTGACGGAGGCTGTGGGAGGAGAACTCAGGAGGAATCAGGAGGAGAATTCTCTGGAAACATTTCTTGAAAGGAGGCTCTCTTGAAGGTGGAGTCTGAGGTTGGCATGAGAAGCCTTACCTAGAGAGATCTCGGGTGAGTGATAAAACCAACTGATTGATTTATCTCTTAGGACTGAGGTCTAGGCCTTATTGGCTTGAGGCCCTTCATTCTTATTCCTTTCTTACTTTCTCTCTTTTTCTATTGATTAATCAGTGTATTATAAATTAAATTTCTCTATAAAACCCAGTTGGCTTGGGCATATTCATAAATTGGGAATATATTCCCTGGCGACCATCTTATATTTATATAAACCCAAGACACAGTAGAAAACATATTTCAGTGGTCATAATTGTTATATATTTCCCTTGCTCCCAAACATTTTAATTATCACATTTTATGGCTCCCACTCTCTTATCAAAATTATTTAATGCTCAAAACTAATTTAAATCTAGCATAATTGTAGTGCACACTTGTTCTGACTCTGGCTCTGTAGGTGGGGTGGGGGAGGTTAGATCAGCTCCCTTTTTGGTGGAAGTTTTTTCACCCCCTTATGGTGTGGAAATGCCTAAATTCCATGTACCTTCCATGCTGTGCCCTACTGTAGAGTCCCTTCACTCATATGAATTTGGTTGGGTTTTTTTTTTTTTTTTGGCTTTTTGAGGTATTCTGTATAGTTAGGTGCCAAGGAGAGGAAGAGTCCTGTGTCTAGACTGCCACCATGTTCCTGGAAGTGGGGGAATACACTCTTCCATCCATTTTCATTTTATAGGTGAGTTCATCCTATTCCCATTCATAGTTATGATTATCATTTGTCTATTCCCTTCCTTCTTA
Source organism: Monodelphis domestica (assembly GCF_027887165.1). NCBI lineage: Eukaryota > Metazoa > Chordata > Mammalia > Didelphimorphia > Didelphidae > Monodelphis > Monodelphis domestica. The sequence goes on from NC_077232.1 coordinate 162,688,620, forward strand.
TTTTTAAATTTTGATCTTGTTCTTTCTTTCTCCTTTAACACTTTCCCTCCACATGATTGTTTTGTTGTTAATCACAACATTCAACTCCCTATTCAACCTAATTCATATTACTTCCCTCCCCACTGACAACTTATTCTTCTCCTACTTCTACATAGTATAAGATAGGATTCTATACCTTAATCGGTAAGGTTATTATTCCCAATCTGAGCCAGTTACAATGAGAGTAAGGTTTAAGCATTGCTTTTAACCACTCTCAGATTCCCCGCTACTGTAATTGCATTTTTTTTAACTTTTAGTGATAAATTTGACCTCATTTTACCTTTGTATTTCCTTTTCTGTCAGTGAAATACTTCTTTGATTTTTTTTTTACATATCATGTCATCCTAAACAGCTTATATCCAAATTCCCTGACTATGCATACTCCTAACTGCTCTGATAATGATTTAACAAAAATATCATTTCTTTTAGGAAATATACTGTTCAATCTTATCTAATCCTTTAAATTTTCTCTTTCTTCTTTACCTTTTCATGCTTCTCTTGAATCTTGTGTTTGTACATAAAACTTTCTGTTTAGGTTTGTTTTTTTTTTCATCAGTAATCTTCAGAAATCTATTTCATTAAAAGGCTATTTTTTCCCCTTGACAGAATACAATTATTTTTTTTCTATAGGTGATTCTTGGTTATAAACCTAGTTCCTTTGCCCTCTGGAATATCATAATCAATTTTCTTGATTCTTTAAAGTAGCATCTGGTAAACCAGAGTAATTTTGACTGTAACTTTATGATACTTTAATTATTTCTTTCTGCCTTTGTGCAGTATTTTCACCTGTGAACTCTTGAATTTGGCATCAATATTCCTGGGAGTTGTCATTTAGGCATTTATTTCTGGAGGTGATCTATAGAGTATTTCAATTTCTATTTTACACTGTTATTTAAGAATATGAGGGCAGTTTTCTTTGATAATTTCTTTTATTTTGATGATAAGGATTTTTTTAATCATGAATTTCAGAAAGTCCAATATATTTTTTTAGATTTTTCTCTCCTAGAACAATTTTTCCAGTTTGTTGTTTTTTCAATGAGGCATTTCATACTTTATTTATTTTTCATTCTTTTGATTTTGTTTTATTGTTTCTCCATGTCTCATCAAATCACTAGCTTCTTTTCCTCTACTATGATTTTTAAGGATTTATTTCTTCTCTGACCTTTGAATTCTCTTTTTTCCATTTGGTCAATTCTACTTTTTAGAAACTCTTTTATTCTTTGGATTTTTGTGCCTCTTGTTCCATTTGGCAGTCCTTCTCTTTAAGCTGTTATTTTCATTTTGCATTACTTTCATTCCTTTTATTAATTTTTATTCTGCCTCTCTTATTTGAATTTTGAATTATTTTTATCTCTTCCAGAACCTGAGACAGATTATCATTTTTTCTTAGAAGTTTTGCATGCATGACTACTATTCCTTTCTAAGTCTTGATCTTGTTCTTCTTTGTCTCCATAATAATTTTCTGTAGTTAAGTGGTTGTTGTTGTTGTTACTGTTTACTTCTTTTTCCAGACTTTTTTTCCTTCTTACTTTTATCTTAAAGGTTGCTCAATTCTCAAGGTAGGAACTCTCAAACTTTGGTTTTTCTTTATTCCTATCCTATGCCCTAGTTCTAGGTTACTGCAAGTTTCAGTTCCTCCAAGATGGTATGCTGGCCTGATACTGGGAGCTTTGAAAGTCACCCCTTTTGCTGGTTCAGTCTCCCCCAGGAATTGCTTATGGCTTTCATTACTCAGAGCTTTGTGAGGTATCTTGTAGGCAGTGTCTCTGAGGCTCACTTGAGATTACACAGGGTAGGTACACAACAAACTGCCTTGGCCTTGGGCTAAAGCACTCAGAACAGGTTTAGTCAAGGTCCTGGACTCCCCTTAGGCTAGCATCAGGCAGACACTGATTTCCTTGCACTGTATTTGTACTGGGGTTTGGACCTTCACTGCTGACTTCAGGAGAATCTCAGAGCCTTACTCTTGGCTTACACCAGTCTGGTACATTGTGGCCTGCCTTGAAATGGAGCGTGAGACCACACTGTGGTTTTGGGCATGGCTCTGTGCCTTCTCTTAGGCTAAAATGACTCAGGCAAGATGTACTGCTTTGTGCTAGGGCTTAGGGCATTGATGCCAAAATTTTGGCATGTGTGCCTAAGATGGCATACAGAATGCTCTCTGTGGGCACTCAGAGACCCTCTCTCCCCATCCCCTCAACTCCAGAATGCATTACTAGAAAGGCAGAGGGGCATGGGCAGATCTTCTCCCTTTATCCTCTCCACTGTGCCTGATGACATATTTTCACTTCACTCAACCCTCTTCCCAGCAGCCAAGAAAGCACCGAGATAGTAAGGTTAGTGGCTCAAAAGCAGCAGAGCTGGAGAGGAGCAAAGGGTTCAAATCACTCCCCTTCCCCTTTCTACACTTGCTGAGGATGTTCCTCACTTCACCCACCTGTCTGCCCAGGAGCCAAATGGAAGATTTTTCTCCCTCCTCTATGTGGGGCATAGGGGAGACAAGATATGTCTGACTCTCAGTGGGGGTATAGGCATGGCTTTTGGTCTCTGGAGGAGGTCTGAAGGGGAAGCACCAAGTACTCCATTTATAAAAGTTTGTCATCACTTTCTTAGGGCCTCAAGGTAGTCTAGAACTAGGGCTTGGAACTTCAAGGGGGTGGCTCTGGAGTGCTCTGCTATTGGCTTAGGCAGAGTCTCAAGGTCATGAATCCAGCTATTACTCAGGTTCAGAGCCTGTAGCAGTAGGTGGATGTTATTAAAAGGAGGATTTTTGAATGTTATCCTGGGGAAAATGAGTTCATTTACCCATAAATTTTATTTCTAAAAGCATTAAGATTATAAATTTTGAGATGGAAGGGCATTTAGTTGAAATTTAGTCAATTACCCTAATTTTACTCTTAAATAATTTGAGTCCCAGATGAACAACTCATCTAAGACCATATAATAAATGCAAGGAGTGAGATTTTAACTCAAGATCTCTAAGTGTTTAAATTCCATTGAAAGTATAAAATTCTATTTGTAGTGTCATAGACTCCTATGATTGATTCACTCTAGAAAGATACAATAGGTAACTATGTTATATTTTTGATTAGGGTAGGAAAATATTTAAAAACTTTGCTTTAGAGATGTTATTTTGAACCCTTTAAAGGGAATATAAGTTGAAGAATATAGATACAATAGGGAGATCATATAGGAGGCTAATGGAATAGTCCCAGTAATAGGTAATGAGGGTCTGAAATTGAATAGGTCTTGTTTTATCCCAAAGCTTTTACTTTAATGACAAACTTGAAAAGAACATAGCAAGTGGAAACCTGTTATTTTTAATAGAGCAAGTAAGGAAAGCATAGAACAATCAAGACCACTCATTTTCTGGAAAGCATTCTGATATTAAAAACAAATACAGATTGCTGTTTCCCAGAGTACCAACAATGGGTTTTTGTCATGCAATGTGTTTCCATATTCATACTTGCTTTTATATTCAAAAATACAAAAATTATACCAACAGAAGTCTTCTTCATGGATTATGACGATAATGTAAACTTTGCAAAAAGATCTCTTGTGGGATATTAAACATATTCTGAATTGTTCTACTTTTACATAAAACAAATTTACACAAGAAAATGGGTATGCTATAGATCAGATGATAGATGTTACAAACTGCATACCTCTGGAAATCATATGTTGCTATGAAAACCACTAGATTGTATTCCTCTCTAACAAGAATAGAATGTCAGTATCAATTGTTCTTTATGATAGCATTATGAGATAATTATCTACTAATTCTTTAGAAGAAATACTCTAGTGGTTTTCATTTTATAATGAATAGAGATTCCCAGATGTGTATATTCAAACTAACTTTGGCTAAGATACCAGTGTTAAGTACTTTGAATGAAAAATCTGAAACCCCTGTTCCTTTGTTACTGTGGATTACTGTACCAAATGAATACTGGCAGCCTTTCTTTCATTTGAATATGCTTAGCACTCAATAACATGGGGTTAGGTAGCACATGGATAGGGCAAATGGCATATACCTCTCCTCCTTCAATTTGATTCTCCTCCTAAAAAACTTGTAGACAGTTCTCCAAACTTAGTCTTCAAATAAATGTGTAGAGACATTTGCAAAGCTTCTATTTTCTTTAAACATCTGTGTGTTCTAAATAATAAATTAAACACTTGCTCCAAAGTAATGCATAATCCAGAGAAGTCATCAGAGTATAGAAATTAAATGTGAAACAGATGCTTTTAGATTTAAAACTGTTGCCAGGATGACACCAATATAACACAAGGACACGGTAGGGACAGCTGTTATATACACCAGGTGCCAGCTGCAAGTACAATGTACCTTTTTGAAAACAATTTAGATTTGCTATAAATACTTTTTAATAAGTTATTCTGCATATAAATATATTTCCCTCCAAAATCTTATTTTTCAAGTGATAATCCTTAGACACACATATGCCTATTTTCTATTTTCTATAACTTTAATAGTAAACACAGGATTTTTTTGCCTAAAATTCAAATAGCATTATGGTATTAAATAGGGGGTATTAAGAGTTTTATGACATAACAGATATCATATATCTCTATACAAACATAATTTAAATGCTACTCTAGTAAGATGTGGAATTTCTCAAATGATTGCATACTTGAAATTGATTAGAAAGATATTAAATGTGTAAAGCAATATAACTATCATTATGAAAAATCTTATTAAGAAGTTCAACTTGTATAACAAAAGCTTTATATGAGTAAGGAGAAAGAGCTTCTTATTTTGAAAATGAGCTATTTTGGCTATTTTTTTCCTACATAAATACTAATAGGTAGGTATTTGAATTATTCTTTCACTCTGAGTGTGTGTGTTTTCTAAAAATTCCAAGAACAGAAAATACAAAAGTAGAATCCATGGAGCTATACATAGTGTGCCCTTCTTCAGAAAATAATTCATAAATTCTTTTGGGGATTTTTGTTCAGCTACATTGGCTTCTTTGCAAAATATGTTAGCCAGATTAACATTGGGCAATAAAACATTCACACCCCTCTTTTTCAGTTTTCTGTACTATGAGTAAAATTGTAATGTAAAAATTAAAATTAAACCTCAATAATAAAAATATTATATTTTAGGAGATTTATCAATGGTCATTAGAAATAAAGGAATAAAAGGGATACAAAATAAAACCACCTGCCCATGGCTAATCAGTCATTTCAAAATTCCCAACTTACTACCATCATGCTTGCTGTCATCAAGTCAAAGAAGAGAGAGAGGAGCCCTACCCACTCAATTTATTATCTGTCTACAGGAAGTACATAATAACTGGAAGTCAGGCTCCCTGGAAATGTAGTTATTTTTTAGGGTAACAGATTTTCAATTACACATTTCCCCCCCTGGGATCCATGGAAGACTGTTCTCTCTAATGGGTCTTGTAAACATAAACAACTTTTAAATTAAGAGAACAAAACCAATGATTACTAGGCCCATTAAGAAAAAGCCAGTTAGGGGGTAGGCCCCTTCAGCATAAGAGTATACATACAAAAGAAATCAATCCCACACAGTTCAAATCCCAAAGTTCACTCTGGCTCTTTTGGTGCAGTGTGTGGTCTGTGGAGGCATCTTTATGGTGCCTTCTCCAAACAGTTTGCTTTCTGGATTTGGAGAAGTAGCATGTTTCTTAAACTAAAATTACTCTAAAAAAAAATTAAACTTTGCATTTTAGAATAACAATACATCCCCCACCCCGAAGAAGGTGTTAAAAACACAGGAATCACTTAGGGATACATAGCTAAGTTATGAGGCATATGAATCAATTGATCAGAGAAATCAAAAATATGAAAAAATCAAAAAATACAAATAAAAGAGAAAATAATTTCTGGATGAAATATAGACTATCAAAGTTTTATGTGTAAATATTCTAGATGAAGAAAAAATAAGCCTATAACGGGTCCTTGAATCAGGGCCCAATTAAAGTAATTTCTATCCCACAAGTCCATAGGACATGTGCAATAATATTTTCACTTACCCATTTACATCCAAGACTACCGGAAGTTGCCATACTATAAGAGAGAAAAAAGGACTAGATTTTTGTGTGAAAGGGAAGTGTCATTTCCTTGTCTGATTTTACCTTCACTATCAGGGATGGGTGAGCCAGGAAGATAGTCAAACTTTGGCACTTGTCTGTATTTCACAAAGAGTGTGGATACAAGGCTTCCTGTGTCTTAACATATATCAAGTGCTTCAAACTTGAGTTTCACACTAGGTACAAGTCCTTTCATATTGGCTTAGAAGTCCATCAATCCTACCTGGATTAGTTTAGTCTGTTTTGACATTGTGCTCAATTGGAACTATGCAAGTAGCTTTGCGCTTCTTTGGCACTGTGCAATGGCTCTTTTTGTATTCCCTTCCCCTGGAATTAGACATAATCATTAAGTAAAGTCCCATAATATTTTTAAGCAATCATTGGCATCATTTTTATAGTCTAAAGCTTTGGGGGTATGCATTGACATTAGGGCAAATGTACTTTAAAATTATATGACTGCAAAATTAAAAAAAAAGAAAAGATTCTTAATACTATTGACATGTGCCTTAAATAAAAAAGGGAGAGAAAAATAAGCTGAAATAGTACATTGCACATGAAAGCAAAACTAATAATAAAAAAATAATAAAAAAATATATAACTTACAAACATTGACACACCATGTCAGCTGAACAAAGGTAGAGTACAAAGGTTTCTCACTGAAAAAATGAGATCTATGTCCTCCTTCAAACCTGGCCATGATCCAGTGTTAGTGCAAATGATTTTCACAATGTAGCAGGTTTTTTTTAAAATAAAGAACAGTAATACAATAGGTAATGCACATTCAAAAAATATCAAAATCCCTAAAGTTATAAAAGACCACTTAATGACAATAGCAAAAAACAAAACAAAACACTATCATATTTTACATGAATCTGCTGTGTGATACTAGAAGCTAATGGATACATGTCACAAGTTTTTCAGGTGTAGCAATCTTACAACCTTGGCTGAGATATTTAAAAAATCTATTACTGTCATCATTACAAAAATGTGGCAGATGAATCTAGGAAAAAACAAAACTCTGTACTGTTGTTGTTGGGTCTAAAAAATGTCACCAAGAATCTAGATCATTCTGGTGGAAGGATAGAGTAAGCTGAGGAGTTACAAATGGGAGATGCTCTATCTTGAGAGCCATCCAGGGATACAAAGCCCTAGGAACAACTTCCCAGCTCCTTTAGTATGAGACTGTTATGTCCCATCCATTCACATTTTTGCAAATGAGGAAATGGGGATTATAATAGTGCTTTACTTCAGTTACTAAAATGGATTCTTTACCTCTTATTACAAATAACTCAGAGGCAGGCAAAATGAACAGTCAGAGTTGTTGAAAAAATCTAAAGAGCATGTCTGAAAGCCCCTTAAAATCAATTTGAGATATTTAGCTAGTTAAATTCTTTAATGGCTGTTAGCCAGGTTGAGTTTATCTATCATCTATGTGACACTTAACAAATGCAAAATGGAAGAAAAAGCTGTTTATGAGCTTTACAATATTTTGTTCAATATAGTTATAGTGGAAAAGTAACATAATATAACACTAGTTAAAACACAGTAGATTAAAATGATTCAGTGTAACAGAAGAGTATTGATCAGACTAATATATGGACTTAAAACTAACAAAATTAAATCTTAAAGCAGAGAATCAACAAAATACAATAAATTACGGAGACTTTCATAAAACAATGGAGTCTGAAAAGGTTTAAAATTTCACCTCCAGACCCTTTAAAGTTCTTTTCTCTATCTATTCAGATTCCTTTTGTAAGAGCTCTGAGATTTCCCACAGCAAGGGAGAACATGGGTTTGAGGAATCCCAAATTGGATGAGTCTTAGGGCCTGGGCAGGCTGAAATTGCAAAGGGTTCTGGAGAAATGAAAATCTCCCCTCAACCTCAGGCAAGATAAATAAAAGGATCAGTGAACTCATGAAAAAAAAATCCTAAAGATGGAAGCTGTTTGAAATAGGTAATGCACTGCTCTTTCAAAGAGTATACCATGCTTGTAATTTACTTCCTGTTTGAAAGAGTAACTTCCTTCTTCCCTTCCCCTTCCCTCTTGAAGTAAAATGCTAAGGAGCAGTTTATTTCCCCAGCCACATGGAGAGGATTTAGGAGGCTAATCCTTGCCTAAGGAAAATACACCCTGGTTTTCACCAGCTACCCAGAGAGAAGCTCCAAATTTGTGAGGTCCAAAGATATAGTGGGAGTTACCAGCAGCCCAATTGGACCAGCAACAGTGGTTGGGGTCAGGGTTGGGGCAGAGGTCAAGTCAGGAGCATGAGTAGGAATGGGTTTGGAGATGACGAGGAAAGTTGCTGGGAAGCTGGTGGTCAGGAGAAGAAACAGTAGCAGGAGCAGGAAGTATCAGCAACAGCAATGCCAGAGGTAGTATTGAGGAATGCTGGCAGATGGGTGAAAGAAGAAGCTTATCTCTTCTTCACCAAGAGCCAGGCCTTTAGGGAGAGCAACCAGGAAAAAACTAGGGAAAGAAGAATACAGCAGCTCCAAAGAGAGTTTGGAGTTCTCTCAGAGGTTGCGAGGGTGGGTGGGTGGGGTGGATAAAAAGCCTTAGTAGGAGAACCATGGCTTAAAAATATATATTTATCTAGGCTATCTTTAAAAAAATTGAGAGGTTCTTCTCCAAATGGTTGTTGCCAAAATGTAAAAATTAAATTAAATCTCAATAATAAAAATATTATATTTTAGGATATCTATTAATGATTATTAGAAATAAATGAATAAAAGGGATACAAAATAAAACTACGTGCCCATGACTAATCAGTCATTTCAAAATGCCTGCCTTACCACCACCATGCTTGCTGTCATCAAGCCAAAAAGAGAGAGGAAGTCCCCTCACTCATTTTATTCACTATCTAAAGGAAGTATGTAATGACAGGAAGTTGGTGGGCTCCCGATAAATGTAGTTCTTTTTACGGTAACAGATTTTCAATTATACAGTAACTAGTAAAAGGAAGCAAGATGCACTTTCATAATTCACATGGACTCTGAAAAGTGTTAAATTATTTAGGAAGAGAGCCTCATAATATTTAAGGGTAGCTTCTATTAGCCTGCTTCTTTTAAAAAAATCTGAAGGGTAACAGTAAATTTTATTCAAATGGAACAAAACAAATATTGAAAACTAAAAAGAAGAAAACTACTCAATTTTTACCAATTGTTGAGTGAATATGAATTGGTCTGAGTCCTAGGATCAATCTTTCAAATTATCTCAATCATTTTAATTAAGGTAGTTTTCTGTATTATCATTGAACTAATATAAACTAATATGCATTATGTGTTAATTAAAATAAAGATTTCATAAATATTTAATGTAATATATATATAAATGAATTCATTCTTATATAAATAATTGAATAAAAACTACTCTATGCCTAGCAATGTTCTGAGTACTAGGGAAACACATGAAATTAAGATTGTCTCCAAGAAACTTAGATTATAAGAGAGAATTTTAATTTTGTTAATATTTCCCTAAAGCCCCCCCACACACACACACAACTTACCAATGGACTCCTATTAACATTTATAATTTTGACCATTAAACCCTTTTGCTATGCTCTTAGTAATGCCATATTATCTTTGGTTCCTCTCACCTATTCATTCACTGTCTTTTTCAAGATCTCCCCTTTCCTCATCCTAGCCTCATTTGATCTTTCCTAAAAACATAAGTGCTCTATATATATTGTCTTGGAATACAACTAACCATTGATATACATTCTAAGACATAAAATAATTTTTAAAAAAGAGAGATGAAGAAGAGGAAGAAGGAGAAGAAGAAAGAAAGGAAAAAGTAGTAGTAGTGTTTAGTGGTGATGTTAGTGTGGTTAATACCAGTAGTAGTAGTAGTAGTAATAGTAGTTGTTGTAGTAGTTGTAGTAGTAGTAGTAGTGGTTGTAGTAGGAGTAGTAGGAGTAGTTATAATAGTTGTAATAATAGTACTGGCAGTTTCATCATTAGGGAGTTTTTTTATTTAGATGAAATCACATTTTCACTCTTTTATCATTCTCCCCTAAATAATATCTAATAATTGCTCAATAGAATTCCTAAGAGAAAAAATCAATATGCTGAGAAAAGTTTAATGATGAGTAATTACAAAGTAATTTAATACCACTCTATCAGAATATAAAATAAAAATCTAAACAAAGATGAAGACTAATAAAAATGTGGAGGCAAATTAAATATTAAACATTATAGACAATATAAAAATGAAAAAACTCAATTGAAAATACAAAATATTTTAATTTAATTCAGATTATTTGTAAAAATACCATATTATGGGCCTTAATGCATAGAGTATATAGAGAAAAGGACAAGAGTTGTATAATAGATAATTTAAAAAATATATAGTAAATAGCACAATTAATACATTTTGCCCCTCTTAAAACATTTTTCTAAAATCATTCTAAATACTCACTGCATGAAAATATCAATTGCTTTTAAATAATAATAGAGCATACAGAATATTTTGTAGGGCAAATACTACATAAAATCACAGATTGTATCTTGATAAGATGGTGAATTATTGGTTAATTCTAATCACAAATTTATTTCATCATCTTCAACAAATATGTATGTATCAGGTAAATTAGCAAGAGAAAAATGTGATGAAAAGAAAGAAATATCTCAGGAGAAGGATCAAAGGAAACAAAAATCAAGTTAATAAATGAGTAAGCAAATAAGGGATCAGATCCTATATATCATGATTAAACAACATGAAATCAAAGCAAAAAATAAGAATAATACTTAAAAGGAAAGACGGGTACTTTTTCAACAATACCTAAATATTCATTGAAGAAAACTGATCTGGGATAAGAACATCCATGATGTTACAAGCTTATGAAAATAATTAAAGAAATAAGGGTAGAATATTCCAAAAGATTAATGAGAATGTCAAAAAAGGATGGATTTCTTTTTTTTTTTTTACAACCCTTACCTTCTGCCTTAGAATCAATACTGTGTGTTGGTTCCAAGGCAGAAGAGTAGTAAGCACAAGGCAAAGGAAGTTAAGTGACTTGCCCAGGGTCACACAGTAAAAAGGTGTCTAAAGTCAGATTTGAACCTAGGACCTCATGTCGCTAGGCCTGGATCTCAATCCACTGAGCAATCTAATTGCCCCTGTAAATAATGGATTTCTGAGAATAAAAATGTCAAAATCAGAAAAGAGAATTAAATTGAGAGTAGAAAATCTATGAGAAAAAAAATAAAAATAGAAATTGACTAACCCAAGAAACAAACTCTTACTCAAGGTTTATAAAGAGAATATAATAATTACTTGTGCCGAGAAAAAAATGGGAAAAACAAATGTCAAATCATAAGAAATTAAAATGGAAAAATGTCTGGACATACTGAAAGACAATGTATAAAACTGTAAGGATGATATTAGAAAATAAATATAGTTTTATTAGTTTAGGGATAAGAAGTAAAGTGGCTGCTTGAGAAAAGAATTAGAGTTTGAAGCAGAGCTCAGAGAGCAGGTTAATTTCAGATGAGATAGTTATAACCATTTTTCTATGTCAATTACTCTCTCTGGCAGTTGGCAGAGACACACTCTCAGAAATTCTCTCTCAGGGCTCTAGAAGGAAAATAATTTACCTCTCTCTCTGTCTGAGGGAAAGATATGAAGGAGCTCAGTGTTTTCCTTTCCCAACTTGGGAAACCTTAGTGACAATCTATTGTGGTTTTTATGAATTGTTTAACTCTGAGAAGACCAAAGAAAATCCTGGTATTTGATTTGGTCTTTGGTTTGGACTCTGACTTTTAACAGACTCAGAGTCCTAACTGGATTCTTGTTGAGACTCAACCAGCTAGCCTTTGCTATTTTATACTTCTTGAAGGAGAAGTTAAGATTTATAAGGATAATAGCAGTAGTTTTTTTTTTATTTAGATAGTATAAATTTGGGTTAGTCAGATCAGGGAGGAGTAGTATAGCCTGTTCCTTGTGGAACCTGGGAGTTTATTTGGGTGGATTTAGAATCCCTTAGAATTAGAAATCCTTTATTTATCCTTATATATTTCAATAAATATTTTATTTTATAATAAGAGTCTCTTTAGTGTCCTTGCACCTGACCCTGAAGGGAAGTTCACATTTGAGCTTCACTTCATCACTGAGGATACTTTTGATCACCTCTATCAAAAGTATCCAAGCAGTTTTAACCTGATTGGTGAGTTAAAGTATCTGAACAGTTTTGAACCTATATTGGAATAGTTTTTCCATCTAAATGTTTTATTTTACAACTCACCAAATTTATTTTTACAATATGAAGTGTTAATACATAAAAGAACACAGGTTTAGAGCTTATGAGGGTCAGTAGATGCAAAAATATTCCATCACTCTTGTATTACAGAACAAGAAACTGAATATATGAAAGACTTGAATATATGATTGACCAGAGTAAGTGTGTAAGGAAAAAAATTAAACTCAGGTCTTCTTGTTTCTAAATTCATGTTCTATCAATTGTACCTGCTAGCAGCCTCTAAGGAAGATAATTTTAAATTAAATTGCTCAGAAATTTTTTCAAATTCCAAACCATGTTAGTAAAATAAAACAAAATAAAACAAATTTACAAACTGCAGGAAATTAGAAGTCACATTTAAAAGAATAGAAAATCAGATTTTATAGGATATGTCTTCAACAACATTACATAAGAGAAAAAATACAGAACATAATATTTGGAAGTGGAAACTTTAATACATTTTGTAAAAACAAAGATAAGAATGGAATGGCATTCTTTCACAATTCACAATTCACAACAGGGAATTTTTTTTAATTCATATGAAAAAATTTTGTATGTTAATAAAGTAAAGTAAAACTGAATAGCACAAAGACAAAAATAAGAAAATGGAGCAATATAAAAATTGTAACACTATTATGAGAAAAATTTAAATTATAATAAGATCATTAAAGACTAACCAAAATGATAACTATAAAATATTATTTTTTAAATAAATAAATCCAAATTACTTGAATTTGGAAATAAGAAGGGAAGATTTCAAAGGACAAATGAAACAAAGGATACTAAGAAGCATATACACATATGAACTAACAATTTTAGAAATAAAGATGGCCATGTATAGATATCCAAAATAACTATGCTAAAAAACCACAAGAACTGAACATTTTTAAAAGACAAATCAGAAAACTGGAAATCAGATGACTCATTAATTAAAAAGATACTTTGTGACAGAGGTAGAGTGAAGATGGTGGCATAGAGGACTTGAAAGTTCAGAACTCTGAAAACCCTTCCTCACTAATTATAAACCAAATTCTCCTAGGGGACTGAAAACCAAACATAACAACAGAACAGAACCAAGGAACACTCCTGCTGGACTCAACTCAAAAGGTACACCACCAAAAATCCTGAATTCAAGAACAGTTGGGTTTAAGGGGAAGGAAGAAGGAAGGGTCCAGGATCCCACCCCCCAAAGAGGAGAATCAAGGAACATCAAGCAAAAACACAGAAACCCAGAGAATTGTACACAGGCTTTTGAAGAACTCAAAATACAATTCAAAACACAATTAAGAGAGACTGAAGACACCTGGGGGGGGAAAAAAAAAACTTAAAAAGAAAGATAAGTCATTTGGAAACAGAAAACAGTGTCTTGAAAGCCAAAATTAGTCAGCTTGAAAATGAGACAAAGGAGATGAACAATCAGAAGGAGAAGGATGACCAAAATGCCAGGGATGAAATTCAGGCTTTAAGAACCAGAATACAACAATTAGAAGCAAGTGACTTCACAAGGCAGCAGGAAATTATAAAACAAAATCAAAAGAATGAAAAAATTGAGAAAAATATAAAACATCTTATTCACAAAACAGAAGCTTTAGAAATTCATTCCAGAAGATACAACTTAAGAATCATTGGTCTATTGGAAGACCATGATAAAAGAAAAAGCCTAGACATAATACTACAGGAAATCATCCCCCCCCAAAAAAAACTGCTACAACATTCTAGACCAAGAGGGAAAAGTGGAGATAGAAAGAATCTACACATCATCTCCTGTACTTAATCCCCAACTGACAACACCTAGGAATATTATAGCCAAATTCAAGAACTATCAGACCAAGGAAAAAATATTACAAGCTACTAAGAAGAAGTCATTCAGATACCATGGAACTACAGTGAGGATAACACTGGATGTGGCTGCATCTATACTTAAGGACCAAAAGGCATGGGGTATGATATTCCAGAAAGCAAGGGAACTAAGTCTACAACCAAGAATCAACTACCCAGCAAAACTGACTATATTCATACATGGTAAAGTATGGTCATTTAATAAAATAGAAGAATTCCAAGCATTTGTAAAGAAAAGACCACACCTGAACAGAAAATGTGATGCCAAAACACAGAACCAAAGAGAATCATCAAAAGGTAATTAAGAATGGGGGAGAAAAGAAAAACAAAATAAAAGAAAACAAAAAAAAATTAAGGGACTCAATAAGATAAAGTGATATGTATCACTATAAGAAAAGAGGATATTGGTAACTCTTAAAAATTGTTATTATCACCTGGGTCCTAGAAGAATTATACTTAGAGGGAACAATGACAAACTGTACAGGATGAAATACCAAGACATAAATATGTATATAGATATATGTACGCATAAATATATATTTCTATATTTCTATATATACAACTAGAGTTTTAAAAAAAGGTTCATACTAAGAGAAATGGGAAAAGAAACAAAATGAGGTAAACTTATATGTCAGAAAGAAGCTCATGGCAGGTGGAGGGAGGACAACAAAACCCTGGAAGGGTAAAGAGGTTGGAGATAGGAAATACTGAATTTTTATGTGAGTTGAAATTGACTGAAAGAAGGAAGAACAATCAAATATATTAGGGCAGAGAAGTGATTTGAACCCTATAGGGAAGTAGAAGGGTAATAAACAGACTGTGGGGAGGGAAGCAATACAAGGGAAGGAGAGTGTGGGGGTAGTTTAAAAAGACTATAAAGAAAATAAGAGGAGAATAAGAAGGAGGGGTAGAAAGAGAAGTAAAATAAGGGTGGGAATTAGGGGGACAGATTAAAAACAAAACACTGGTGTAGAAGGAAATAGTGAAAGAAGAAAGGGCAGGACTAGGAGCAGAAATCAAAATTCTGGAAAATGCACAATTGGTAATCATAACTCTGGATGTGAATGGAAAGACCTCACCCATAAAACACAAGCGAATAGCAGAGTGGATTAGAAACCAAAAGTCTACCATATGCTGTCTATGAGAAACACAAATGAAGAAGGTAGACACACATAGGGTAAAAGTAAGAGAATGGAGCCAAATCTATTGGGCATCAACTGATAAAAAGAAGGCAGGAGTCACAATCATGATATCTGACAAAGCCAAGGTAAAAATAGTTCTAATCAAAAGAGATAGGGAAGGTAATTACATCCTGATAAAAGGCAGTATAGACAATGAGGAAATATCAGTACTCAACATGTATGCACCAAATGGCATAGCATCCAGATTCCAAAAGTGGAACTCAAGGAGGAAATAGATAGAAAAATTATACTAATGGGAGACCTGACCTTCCTCTATCAGAACTAGATAAATCAAACAAAAAAATAAATAAGAAAGAGGTAAGAGAAGTGAATGAAATCTTAGAAAAATTAGAGTTAGTAGATATGTGGGGAAAAATAAACTGGGACAAAAAGTAATACACCTTCTTTTCAGTAGCACATGGTCCATTCACAAAGATTGTCCATGTTCTAGGGCATAAAAACATTGCAAACAAGTGTAATAGAGCAGAAACAATAAATGCAACCTTCTCAGATAACAATGTAATGAAAATAATAATTAGTAAGGATACATGGAGAGGCAAATGAAAAATTAATCAGAAATTAAACAGTTCTATTCTCCAAAACTGGTAAAAGAACAAATCATAGAAACAATATTTTCATTTAAGAAAATGACAATGATGAGACATCCTTTCAAAATCTATGGGATGAAACCAAAGGTGTACTTGGGGGAAACTTATATCTTTGAGTTCATATATTAACAAATTAGGGAGGGCAGAAGTCAATGAACTGGGCATGCATATTATAAAACTAGAAAGTGAACAAATTAAAATTCCTCAGATGAAGACTAAATTAGAGATCCTAAAAATCAAAGGAGAAGTTAATAAAATTGAAAGTCAAAGAATTATTGATTTAATAAATAAGAATACAAGTTGGTACTTTGAAAAAAACAAATAAAATAGACAAAGTACTGGTCAATCAAATAAAAAAAGGGAAAGAAGAAAACCAAATTCATAGCATCCAAGATAAAAAGATACTTTGCAAGAGGGACACATAATACAGATAGACTAAAACATCAATTTGATTAATCTTTTAATGAGAGATTCCTCCTGGTACTAAATAGATTTTGATTTATTTTATTTTGTGTAACCAATGTCTTTTATTTTTGCACTGGAGTCATTGCACTATGTAGCATTTCAGCTCTAAGGAGCCTTCACTTGAAGCAAAGAGAAAAATAAATAAAATGAAAGTAAAACAAGGTCAAGTTCTACATATGTGGACTCTGACAAAATTTTATGTTCACTATCTCTTCTCTCTTTAATGGAAAAAGGAACATAAGGAGATACATATATTTCTGATTTCTTTTTAGGTCTTAAATTTTTCTTTATATTGTTATTGTGTTTAGCTTCATTTTATGATGATTTTTCTCTTATATTCTTATTAGAAATGTCTATTTAAGTATAGAAGTATAACAAATTCAACATGACCAAGTTTTATAAAGGAAATTGGAATATTATTTAATATAAATAAAATTATCAATAATGTAATTATCCACAAGAAAACATAAAAATATATCATTTATTTCATTTATTTTAAAATACAGCATTAATTTATGTGAAATTTTAAAACAAATTAGAAGTGAGTTTCCATAATAAAAAAGTATGTTTGTGTAACCATGAAACAATATCATATATGGAAGAGAAACAAAAATATTTTCAGTCAGCAATAGAACTAAAAAGGAATTTCCATCCTTGCCACTCCTAGAATATACATTTTAGACCTTTTATTTTTTTACTGGAAATAACACACACAAAAAATAAATGAACAGAATACATATTGAAAATGTTAAGTATTAATGTCTCCCTGCTAAGTCATAACTTCTCCACTGAAACATGTTTATTTTTGTAAGAAGCATCACCAAACTTCCAGTTACTTAGTTTCTGGTGTCATGACCAACTCCTTAGTCCAACTTATTTCAGATATTCTAAAGGTTAACCAAACTACTGATTTATTCTTCCACACTGTCCCTCTCACATGTATCTTTTTTATTTCCACTCAGCACCCACCATTCTATTTTAGCTTCTTATCATATCTTTCTTACACAATATTGTAATGATTTCTTTGTTGATCACAGTTAACTCTAGCAGATATTGTAAAAATATTAATTAACACTTAAACTTATTTTAATAGTCTTTGATGAATCTCTCCTTTTCAAGGTTTAATTTGTTAAACCTTTTCTTTCTGTCTTAATGGTAAGGGCTGGGCAATGGGGGTCTAGTGACTTGCCCAGGGTCACAGAGTTAGGAAGTATCTGAGGTCAGATTAGAACCTGGGACCTCCTATCTCTGGGCCTGGCTCTGAATCCACTGAGCCACCCAGCTGCCCCTTCCCCCTTTTCAAGTTTTAAAGAAGCTCATGGATTTAATATAATAGCCTCCTGGCTGGTCTTCCTACTTCTATTTTTTCCACTCTAGTATATCCTCTATATTCATCACTATGTACATGTGTATTTATGTGTGTATATTTCTCTCTGGGTGTCAATGTATGTACCAATACAATTCTAAATAAACTTATTTGATTCTTTGTTACAAAGAGATCAAATTTTTCAAAATCATGTTTGTTATTTGAAGCTTTTTATCCACTTGTCCTCTGCACACTTGATGGTACACACAATCAGAACTTGACATAAGATCCTTGTTCTTCTGTCTTTGTATATTTGCATGGGCTAGCTCTCATTCAAATGAATGCTAACACCTCTAGGTATTTGAATCAATGGTTTCTTTTTCAAATCAGCTCAGGCATACCCTTTTTGGAAGGCACCTATTTCCTAGATGTTTCTCAATGTTCCCCTCTATCTGTTCTTTTTTTTGTATTTTATAAGTATTAACGTACAAACTTGTTGTTTGCTTCCTTTAGAAAATCAAGTTCTTGAAATCATAGACTAATTTTCATCTGAACTTCTTCAGTGCCTAGCAAAGAGCATGATAATTATGTAGTTAAGAAATGCTTATAGATTGATTAAATATCTGAAAATATAAAGATTATCACCTTACTAAAAACTGAAAATCTGTCAAGAGGAATAACCAACTAGCAAAGATTAGTTTCATGGCACAGTGAGATACGTAACAATTATACAGACACATATAGAATCTACATTCCCATATACAGCTACCAAGAATTAATTGAAACTACTATAAATAGACAAAACCTTTATATTAATTACACAATGTTTCAACTGTGTATAAATTTAGAGATTACTACAACTTGAGATTGATTTTGATAGAAATCTTGGAGGAATATTTCAATTTAATTAAGTGAAATATGCATTTTTTTAGTGTCCAAAATGTGTTCAACCATCGGTTGCCACCAGGAATACAGAGAATTAAGAGTCCATTCCCTCAAGACTTATATGCTACTGGTGGGAAATAATATATTGATATGTTCCAAATCAGTTAGCATATTTAATGCAATATCAATCAAAATATGAATGAATTTTATTTTATAGAGTTAGCTACATTATGACTAAATTATATCTAAAAAGACATTAAAGGAAAAATAAAACTAAAATAACAACCTAAAAAATAATAGTTATTATAATCATTAGGTAACAGGAGTTATATGAAAAATATATCAGTGGAAAAAATGAAAAAAATCAAGAATAAAGTCAATATGGGGCTAAGATTGAAGGTTATCTCTCCACTA
This sequence comes from Monodelphis domestica, assembly GCF_027887165.1. Classification (NCBI taxonomy): domain Eukaryota; kingdom Metazoa; phylum Chordata; class Mammalia; order Didelphimorphia; family Didelphidae; genus Monodelphis; species Monodelphis domestica. The sequence goes on from NC_077232.1 coordinate 162,707,665, forward strand.
ACAAAATCACAAGTATTATTCTATATAATTCTTGCATATGTTGGACAAGTCATTTGACATTTGTAATTCATATTTTCTTCATTTGTAAAACAAAGATGCTGGATAAATTTCAAATAATCAGAGCTTATTCAAAGGTGGATAGACTGCTTGACCAGGTAGTGGTTACTTCTTAATTTCAAATATTCTAAAAATGATTAGATGTCTAGTTCCTCTGCATGTACCAGATATCTCATTTTTTTTGGAATATACATTTGGTCTAGATAGAAACTCACCTAAAAATAACATAAGCTCCTACAGATCAGGGACTGCTTCCTTTGGGGATTTTTTCCCCCTCTAGAACCTAACAGTGAGTGTCACATGGCAACGAATTAATAAAATTTGTTTATTCAATTAATTGACTATAATTAAGTTTTTTTTTCAAAATAAATGAAGTCTTTTCAAACTTAATTACACATTTAATACAATTGTAGTATTTTCTTATTGCAGTTGACTTGTGTAACACCAAAAAAGGTAAAGCTATGCAAATTTAGCCTATACATAAATTAAAATATCTTCATGTAAGATAGAAAAAAATGAATTTCTTCCTCTCTTACTTAACAAGAGAAATAGCCTGAGATATCATAAACAAATTAGAATGAAGAACGTATTACCTAGTTTTGTAAAAAATAAAAGTAGTCTATTCAAGAAGGAAAGCTGTGAGTTTTGGGAAAAATATAGAAAGTTTCTCAGATAGAATTCTCATATCTAAATATATAGGGAATTTTATGAAATATATTAGAATATGACCCATTCCCCAAATGATAAATGTAAAAATAATGTTAAAAAATAAGAAATCAAAGGTATGTATATATACATGTATATATGTTTGTATTCATATATAATTCCTATTATTTAAGTAAAAAATAACTCAAATATCATTTCACATCTAACAGATAGATTAAAATAATAAAAATATAAGATAAAAGATGTTGGAGGGGATATAGAAAATAAAATCACAAATAAACTGTAGGTGGAATTGGAAATTGATCCAACTATTTTAGAAAGCAATCAGGAATTATGCTCAAAGTATACTATGTATACATTTTGAGGAAGCAATACCATTATTTGGTTATTTCTTAATCTGATGAGACATATAGGAAAAGAATCTCTATGTCCAAAAAGAGTTATAGCATATGTCTTTGTGTTAAAAAAGAACTAGATATTTAAGGGATGACCATCAATTGAGGAATGGCTAAACTAGTTGTGGCATATGATTATGATGGAATACTATTGTGGTTTAAGAAATGATGAATGTGTTAATTTAAAAAAAACATAGAACTACATGAAAATATACTGACTAAAAATGAGAAGAACCAAGTGGATATTATACACAACAAAAGAAATATTGTTTGAAGAATAACTTGTATATATTCACCTCCTGAGAAAGAATTAATAGATTAAAAATATGAAAGAAATAATTTTATATATAGATATATCTTTTTGTCAATTGATGTCTTCTCTAATGGGGTGGGGAAAAAGAAGAAAGTTGTGGATTACCTGATTATTTTACTATAACAAATAAATAAATTTAAATTTAAAAAAAGAGAGATCATTGGATGGACATTAGTAAAATGTAAAACAATAGACACATTCTTTTTATGTAAACAAATCTGAATTATTTTAGATCCAATGGTGATATTTTTAAAGAAAAGGGAAATATGCAATGGTAGTGGGAGAGCACTTAGAAACTAATTTTTATTGTATCATAAAATGCATTATCATACAATTATACCTTCATCTTTTACTCAAACCCATTATATTTTTCCATAACAAAAGAGTATTCTTTTGAAACTTGGTAGGAAGTAAGGAATAGTGGAATTCTTGTGAGAATGATTATTCAAGTCACATATGCTGCTAAGCTGTAAGATAAATGTAGGGTTATTTTAAAGTGTTTGTAACAACTGAATTGATTTTTTAAATATTAATATTTGAACAAAAGACTGTATTTTAAAGAATATATCAGAATACCAAACTTGATCTTTTGACTAGAATTTATTCAATAATGTAATACAGTAAAAAAACTGATTAAAAATAAAATGCTTTGTCAACTTCATAAATGAATTAGTGCTTCAAAACTCTTCATTTTTGTGACAAACCCTTCCAGATCTTTAGAGTAATGGTAGTATTCATTCTCCTTCATGATTATGAGGCTTGCCACAGGCATTCATCTAGCTCTTTGGAGCAGTTTAATCAACATTCTATGGATAATACCTTATATCAAATGGCAAGACAGGATCACCAACAATGAGATGCTGGAATGCAGTCAATCCATCAGCATCGATGCAGTGTTAATTCTGACTGAGCTCTGCTAGACTGGTCATGTTCAAAAAATGGATGTGAATAGAATGCCTAAGCAGTTGTTCATCATAAGTTCATCATAAACTATAGCAAGATGAATAGAACCAAAGTAAGGAGAAGGAATCCATTAAAGTACAATGTTGCGCAACTTCAAGGCTCTGAGAAACAGCTGGCTAATCTACCAAGAACAGATTGGCCCCCATTTTTGTTTATTTTTTCCCTTTCCATCCCTAAATTAATTGTGAAAATCTCTAGTGCAACACCAAACAGAAAAACTGCTGCTGAAGAAATTGGTTGCTTGTTGAAACATGTACAAAATGTTGGTCTCCTAGAAAGTGGAAATATTCATACTGTATGATAGGATTTGTAAAGAAAAAAACAAAAGAAAAATAGGCCTTCTACTAATATCACTCAAGACTGATGAACTAAATTTATATATCAAATTGAATTTGATTTTCACCTGAATAAAGTTTAGAGTTCTTGTTTTCTCACATCCTTCTTCATGGTATTTCCTATGCAAGGGAAGTGACTAAACAATAACCAAATGTTACATTCTATAGCATTGTTAGAGGTGACTTTTACAGCGGAGTTATAAAAGCCTGATCTATTCTGAAGGTAAATAAGGCAAATATCTAGGCTGGTATGGTCCCTTGCTGAATGAAGTATTCAAACAGCTAAATTGTGTGGGAAATATCATTTTTAAAGTAGATTCAGAAAAACATAGTCATACCATATTGAAAGGTCATCATTTGAAGAGTGCCAAAGAACAAACCATTTATCTGAATCAGTATTGTTCCCTAATTCTTAAGTCACAGATTACTTCTTATGGTAATTTATTTTCCACCTTTACATTTTTCCCACTTTTCCACCTTCAGAGACCTCTTCCTCCTCTTCCTTGTTTAAACATAGATGAATAATTCTTCAAATCATCACATCAATGTTTAATACATTTTTCCTTCATCTTGCATTTCAAAACATAGGATATTAGTATATATTTGAAAATGATAGAAAGATACAGAGACAGAAACAGAGAGACAGGGGCAGAGAGCTGTTGTGGAGTACTTTCAAGCATGTCAAACTCTTTGTGATTCAATTTGAAATTTTCTTGGGAAAGCTACTAATGATTTGCTATTTCCTTTATAAACCTTAAAATTTCTTAGACTTATAAATGTTGGAAATTTCACCATTGGGAAATTTCATACTTGAAAAATTTCCTATTGATAGTGGGTCTTGGCTATTGGAATGTGAACCCCATTGGCATGGGAGGTTCCTCCTCCTCCCTTCTTAAGATTACTTTAGGACAGAAACCTTTTGCTGAACAATGGAAAGGACTTTGACCTATGCTTAAGCATAGAACAGGAATTTCTTTGAGTCATGATTGATTTTAGAATTGATACAATGGAGATACTTGGAATGACAGAACCAAGTCTTGGAAATTGCAATCTCCACCCTACTCAGTCCTAACAGGATTTAGGAAGGGCTGCAGCATAGATCAAAATTTAATTATTCCAATCTCTACCCTACTCAGGGTAACAGGATTTAGGAAGGGCTATAGCAAAAGATCAAGATTTGATTATTTGAGAATATGACCTCCAACAGACATGTGCAAAGCCACAGACCTCTGGGCAGTCCTGGGTTAAGCTAGAGCCACCATTGGCACAGGGAAAATGATGGACAGTGATTGGTAGATGTGAGAACTGAGGGGAGGGAACTTGGGTGGTTTCCTTAAAGATAGAGGGGTCTGAGGACTGGAGGGGGGTTGGAGAGTTTGGGCTCTGTGTGGTTGGAGAGGTGCTCTGAGAAGCTTGCTCTGAAGGAAGCTGGAGGTGGGGGCCCTGAGACTGTTTCTCCATTTTGGTCACGTGAGTAATAGGGACTGATCTCCTTTCTTTTCCCCAGCTATCTAAGGGCTTGGGCCTTTTGGCCCATCCTAAACAGAAGGGGTATTTAAGCCCTATTCCCTTCTCTCCCCTTTCTCTCTCTCTTTCTCTATCTCTAATTCCTTTCTTCCTCCTGTTTGTAATTAAACTCTATAAAAGGTTGATGGCTGACTTGAGTTTTCATTTAGGAATTACATAGCTGAATTCCTTGGCGACCTTAAATTAATATATATCAGTCTTTTAAAGTGATTTCCTTGTCACACCTTCACTATCTCATTTTATAGATGAGGATACTGAGGCAAACAGAGTGCAATGACTTGCCCAGTGTTGTACAGCCAATAAGACTTTGAGGCCAAATTTCAACTCAAGTAAAGGAGTTTTATTGGCTTCATACTCAGGATTTCACCTCCACTGTATCACCTAGCTGCATACCTCAATGTAATTTTATAATTTTTAATACTACCAGGCAATAATTTACTTTTATTCCAAATTATATGAAGTATACTAATCTACAAAGAAGGTAGGTATATTTCCAATGAAATGTCATGATGATAAACTACAAGATTCTTCTTAATAATATTACACTTTAATATGAGAACACTGTCATAATTCTGGCAATAATCAATAATGTAAGTACCTTTCACTTGTATATTTATTACATGTATAACTTTTGACTATAGGGAAGATCTCAGATTTCTGATCTCATAATAAAAATCTTTGCAATCTTCTTAAATCTTGCTCTTGAAATACACCTTACAATCCAGTGACACTAGTCTCCTCACTTTTCCATGAATAAGACAGCCTCATCTTTCCAACTTGAGAATTTTCTCTGTCTCCCATTTCTGTAATGCTCTCCCTTATCTGCTCTATTAATTGAACTTTTGCTAAATCCTCGCTTCTTTTAAAACCTAACTATATTCCTTTCTTTCACTGGAAACCTTCCTTATCCCCTCAATTGCAGTGCCTTTCATCAGTTAATTATTTCTTATTAATCCCATTTTACCATGTTTTTATATGTTTATTTTCATATTGTCTCCCCCATTAAATTAAAGGTTTCTTGAGGACATAGACTTTAGTTTGCAACTTTTCTGTATACCCCAGTGTTTAATTCTGTGCCTAGGCACTTAGTAGATATTGAATGATTGAATTTAAAGAAAACATTTCTTTGTGATTCATACAGATTTTCCCTGAGGGATGGAATGGAAAAATGTGTACCCATTTGCCAGAAAATGCATTATAATAGGTTTATGTCATGGTTCTCCCCTTTTTGAATGCTAGTTTGAACAAGTTGAATTCTGTGTTTCCTCCCTTGGTATAAGCTTTTGTCTCAATATATTCCCAGACATCTTCCCTTCATTCCTCCATATGTAGAACATATTCAGTTCCTTTATTTTGAAAATCTCTTATTTTGAGACTTAGTGTCATCTTTTCCACTGTATTTACTTATACCATATATTATAAAAAAAGTTCTGAGGTCATTTAGTCAACTCATATCTTAACAAAAATTACTTATATATATATCATCCACAATTAGGTATCCTAACACCTGTATGCAAATATGCTGTTGGGGGAAATCATTATAAGCCTCATTTTGTTGTTGTGGAGTATTTCTTTACATCAAGTCAAAGACTGTTCTTCTGCAACTCTCCTCCACTAATTCTCCACTACTTCTATTCATTACGGACAATCAAAACATCCAATTTCCCTTCTACATAAAAGCTCTTTAGAATATAGGTATCATGACTTTTCTTGATTCCACATACTAAGAATTCCCATTTCTTTTGCTGATGTTCCTATAGCATTCATTCCTGTCATTTCTCTGTTCTCATCATACTCTTCTGGAAAATCTCCAGCATATCTATTTCCTAAAAGATTGCCAAGAAATAAATAAAGGAATATAGATATATGTTGACTTGGTAAGAATATGTCAGAACTCCTTTTTTAGAATAGTATGCCTCCAATGGTTTGGAATAAAATACCATTCTCTTTTGTGATTACTATGCCACAATTTCTACTATCATTGAGTTCTAATCCAAAAAATAAAGACCACCTATGTATTTGATATGGTTCAGGCAGAAGAACCAAGATAGCAGGGAAAGTACACAGACTCCACCTGATCTCTGTCAAATTAACCTCAAAAAACTATGATGTAACACTTCAAAATACATTTTGGAGCAGAATAACCCATAAAAAAGATTTGTTGAATTTTTTCAGCCCAAAACAAATTATAAGATTGTTACAAAATATTTGAGCTACTGAGATGCAAGTGGAGCACAAAGCAGCTCACCCAGGCATCTCCCTGCCGCTCATTCCCATAGCTACAGACCTTGAGGGAGCAGCAAAGGCTCCTAGAGCTCTCAGCCATAGATGGAAAAATGGTTTGCACAACCACTCAGGAGATTACAGTGTCCCTTTGCTGGCTCTTGGTGCAAAACTATTTTTGCATTGTCCATAGGCAGATCCAAATCTCAGACCTGTGTCAGTGACTCAGGGTGAGGAGGAACACTAGCACAAACCATCATTTGTGATAGTTCCACAATGAAAAAGAGAACTTATGGTTATTTGAAGACGAGAGCAGAAAGCTAAGAAAAAAATTAAACATACTTCTTTTTACATCATACTTTGGAAGAACTAAAAGCAGATGGATCCTTAGAATCAGCTTTGAAGGCCACTACACAAAGAGCCCAGCGCTTGGAATAGTGCTCCCTTTATCACAGTTACGAGCACAACTTTAATATTTTTTAAAGTAACAGGAAAAGAAAAGAATAGAAAAAGAGCAAACTACAAAACAACAACAACAACAACAACAAAATAGAAAAAGTATTTTGGTGACAGGAAAAACCAAAACATAAACTCAGAAAGAAAACAAATCAATACTGATGCATCCAGAATCTCCAATAAAAACTGTGAATTGTTCTCAAGCCCCAAAATAATTAATAGAGGATTTAAAAATCATTTTAAAAATCAAATTAGAAAGGTAGAAGAAAAATTGGGGAAGGAAATGAGAGTGATAAAAAAGTGAATTGCTCGGTAAAGGATGCATAAAAATATTGAAGAAATTAATATCTTACAATTTTACCAATTGGTAAAAGAGGTGCAAAAATCCAATGAATAGTAGAACTTCTGAAAACAAAAAAGCAGAATTGGCCAAATTGAAAAAAAGATCCAAAAACTCATATAGGGAAAGATTTCTTTAAAAATAGAATAGGGAGAAGAGATGGTCAGAAATTAAGCAGGGAAAAATGGGATAGAGAATAATACATAGTTAATCATAATGGTGTAAATGCTTTTACAGGTCTTTTTAATTAAAGGCCTCACTTCTCAAATACATAGAGAAATAAAAAAAAAAACTATCCAAGTTTTGTCATTTTTTTTTACTATTATAATAATCAAGCTGATAATGTGAGGAGTGGTATCTCAGAATTCTTACAGTTCTCTAATGGTGATTTAGAACATTTTTTACCTGACAAGAATTCTTTAATTACTTCATCTGAGAACTGCCTTTTCATATCCTTTGACCATTGCACTAATGCATTGTGGAGTTGAGAACTGACTAAACCAGCAATGGGCAACCTTTTGAACTTGGTGTGCCAAAATTCACCAATAAACATGAGTATAACTCAGGTGGTATGTCACTTCAAGAAAAACAAAACAAAACATAATTTAGTGATATTTAGAATTTAAATAACAAAAATGTATAATTTTAATATATAACTGTATTTAATAAACCAAAAACTAATTTAACTTATCTGCCTGGTGACTTCTTTGTTGATGTCGGTTTCTTTTGTTGCTTTTGGTATTATTTAACTGCCTGTGCATGCTCCTCCTCCACACCTCAGTGGGAGCCCCATGCACCCCAGATGGCTGGCGATCACTGCCCGCAGCTTGCCCCCCCCTCCACCCCTGGCCAGAATGGAGCAGCTGTCACCCACCCTCTGGCTGGGCTGAGGCATGGCCATGACTGAAGGCGCAGGGCAGCTCCAGGGCCCCGCATGGCTCGCTGATCCCGCATGTAGCCATGTGTCATAGGTTCACCATCATGGGATTAAACCATTCTGGGGAACAATTCAAAGCACTATGCTATAAAACAGTGCATACATTTTGAACGAGCTTTACACATTGCTATGTTTGGATCCCAAAGAGATATAAAAGGAAGGGGTGAGGGGGCTGCTGGATGGCTCAGTGGATTGAGAGCCAGGCCTAGAGACGGGAGGTCCTCGGTTCAAATCTGACCTCAGACACTTCCCAGCTGTGTGACCCTGGACAAGTCACTTGACCCCCATTGCCTAGCCCTTACCACTCTTCTGCCTTGGAGCCAATACACAGTATTGACTCCAACACGGAAGGGAAGGGTCTTAAAAAAAAAATAAATAAATATATAAAGGATGGGGTGAGGATCTTTATGCTAAAAGATATTTTAAAAAGCTTAAGGCAAAGAATTGGAAAGTGAGGAGATACCCACCAATTGGGGAATGGTTGAGTAAATTATGGGATATGATTGTGATGGATTTACTGTTGTGCTGTAAGAAATGAGAGGGAGGAGGAACTGAGAAACCTGTAAAGGTAGGAACTGAAATAAGTAAAATAAGCAGAACCAGGAGAAACTTGTACACAGTTACAGGAATGCTATACAGTGAACAACTCTGAATAACTTAGCAATTCTAAGAAATAAAAAGATCTAAAACAACCCCAAAGGACTCATGATTTAAAAAAATGTCATCTACGTCAAAGAAGGAATTCAGAGCAAAGAAAAAAAAAATCACTTTCTTTCTCAATTTTGTTTTTGTTTCTGTTTCCTTCCACAAAAAGATTAATAGGTGAAAATGTTTTATATGATCACACGTATAATGTATATAATCTCAGCACGGTCAGGAAATAAGGGAATGGGGATACAATATGAGACAAAAATTATTTTGAAAGTGTGGGAAACTGTTTTTACATGCAATGGGAAAAAAAATTTAATTGAGTTATAGATAAGAATCTTTGTAATCCATGAAATACATGTACCAATATTCATTATTAGGATAATTACCTAATAGTTTATCAATACTCACTCACACCTCCCCCCTCAATTTCCACCCTTTTCAGACTCTTCACATGGGTTCCCAGAATTCTCTAAGTGAATTAAAATGCAATATCACTCTATATCCTTAATATAGAATGTTAATATATATCTTTCATTTTATTCTATCCTATTCTTTATTTAAACCCTTACCTTCAGTTTTAAAATCAATACTATGTATCGGTTCCAAAGCTTAAGAGTGCTAAGGGCTAGGCAATAGAGGTTATATGACTTGACCAGAACCACACAGGTAGGAAGTCCTTGAGGTCAAATTTGAACACAAGACCTCCTCTCTCAATCTGGCTCTCAATCCACTCAGACACTTACCAGTGCCCCTCTCTATTCTTTTTTGTATAAAGATACTTTCATGAGTCATAAGAACTGACATACAAGATGATCACAAAGACCATTTGAAGATTTATATGAAATGATGAAAAATTAAGTAAGCAGAACCAGGAGAATACTGTACACAGTAACAAAAAAATGTTTAATGATTAACCTTAAATGACTTAACTATCAACAAGGTAAGGATCCAGGACAACTCTAAGAGTCTCGTGATTAAAAAAAAAAAGGATTTCCACAGCCATAAGAGAAATAGATGGAGTCTTAATTAAAATTGAAACATATTGTTCTTTATTATATTTCCTCCGTAATTTTTTTTCTCAGGTACAAGCATTATATCTTTTCTTTCACTACATTATGATCCTGGAAATATTTAATTTATGCAAAAAACCTATATCGTGTTATCTAACTTCTTAGGGAGGGCTAAAGGTAGGAAGGGGAGAGAGAATATGAAATGTAAAATATAAGAACACAAATATTTAAACATTGTATTGAAATGTAACCTGAAAAAAATAAAATTTTACTCTAATAAAAATGTATTTACATAATAATGTTTAAATTTTTTAAAAATGTATTTACAGAATCAAATATCTATCATAAGCTTTATTGCTCTGTAGTCAGCCTTTGCCCCTATATGAATCACTATTACTGGAGAGTGGTCTTCATCATTGCACATACTTAGTATACTACTTGACATGTCCTAGAAACATACCAGGAAGACAGAAAACATCTCTGTTATCATCTAACTGCTGAGAATATATGCTTCTAGGTCCATGCTCACCTGAATGCATTTTAAGAGAGATAAAAATGGGTTCTTCTTCATCTTCTATGTAGGCCTCAGAACCAATTTTTCATTTCTATTCTATTCCACTAAAATTAAGTAAATTGGAGGTACATTCAAGAGTGATATTAATGGGATTTTGCACTAGCCACCTTAAAAAATCCTTATTTTATTCTTAACTTCTAAGATTTTGTTATATTTTTTCTTGTTACATAAACAAGAAGAAACTCTTATTTTGAACCATAGGTTGGGATAACTCAAAGTTGGAAAGGATTTGACTAAAGGGTTTCTAAAATATGGTCCTTCCTATTATACTTTACTATATGCCTGCCCAACAAGAATATCAATAAAAACAGCAAGAAGGACAGCAAGAGTAGTTTTAATAATAACACAATTGGCATTGTCAAAAATAATGACAACAATGAAAAATATTTGACATCTTTTTTTTTTAATCTTCTCATCTGATAATTCAACTTATATCTAGAGGATACCCAGATACAGAAAACATAATGTATGTGGTATTAACTGATTTTTCTTTAGTTCATCATTATTATAATCATATTAGTGAGGCAATACGGTAGTTGGATAGAACCTGATTTTTAGTTGTGACACCAGAGGGTTTCTGATTTATTAAGTACAAATCAGTGGAAATATCAGTGGAAATTACTCATTGAGTTATTGATATGATCTAGAAAGGTGGAATATGCAAAGCAATCTATAAATCAGAAAGAACTCTTGTCAATTTGAGTTGACATTATCATCAAACAATACTATAATTTACAGAAAACACTTAAAATTGTGCCACTTGACTTTCCAATAACTTGAGGTAGGTATTTTAAGTATTATTCTGCCTATTCTATAGAATAAAAAAAATTAAGTCTTAGAGTAGTTAAGTGTACCATCCATAATCACTAATATATTAAAGGTTAAAGAATAGATGAAAATATAAATAGTAACCTCTCCATTTTATAGAAGTGTAAATTGAAACATAGTGAAGTTATTTGAATTGCGTGTGGTCACTCATATGGTAGAGAAAGTGAAGGGAAAGAATTAAGCTTTTATATAGCACTTCCTATGTGTCAAACACTGTGCTAAAGGCTTTCACAAATGTTATCTCATTTTATCCTTTTTTAAAAAATTCTGCAAGTTAGGCATTATTATTATCCTTATTTTAGGAGTGAGAAAACTGAAGCAAACAGAAGTTGTGATTTACCCAATGAGGTCAAATTTAATTAACATCTTCCCAGTTTCAGGCCTACTACTCCTTTTTTTGCTGTGATAGCAGCTGCTTAATGTAGGAAATGTTAGAAATTGGATTTCAAACTTAAGTCTTGCTAATTTCAGGTCTCTTTCAAACCTCCTCCTCTTCTAATGTGTGAATTTTGGAAATGTTTCTCCAGAAGGATAGAGGAGTAGAGTGACCTGAACTATGGACATTTTTCATTTCTTATTCTTGCCTGTGGATTCCTTTGGCTTTTATAAAGGAACCAGTGCATCTGTCTTTCCTTCACATTATGTTCATAAATTGGTGAAAACAAATAGATGTGTTTAAATCTGTAAATAGTTCAAGGTGAACGCTGCCCTGTCATTTCCTGATACTGCCTCCTAGACATTAAAGAATGCTAACCCAATGTAATTGTGTCTGGCAGTTGCTTTTAGGGATGCTAATAGGGCATGACACAGAAAGTCAAGGCCAGCACCCTATTTCAACTTGGTGCAATGTGTTAGGGAAAGAAACTGAAAGAGACAGCCTGCTTCTACATGAAAATAAGAAAAAAAGAGACATTTTAAGTAGAAAAAAATAACAGGATATCAAAGAACTATGAGCAACAATTTCTTGTTTGAAATCCTAATCTGGCAATATGTTTTTGGAGGCCAATTAGTTTGGTTTGTTAGAACATGACACTAAGGAAGTAAACATTGAGAACTAGCAGGCTAGTTAGCTTTGTAAAAAAGTTTAAGAAAAAAGCATTTTCGACATTAAATGTATCCTCATCTATATGCAAAAAATGGCATTTTTTATACAATATATTCTGTGAATTTTTGTATATTGTTTTATGCACACAATACATTAAAACCAATTAGCCAATCTGCTGTCACCCTTTCTTGGCATTACATCTCTTGATCTGCCTGCTTTTGCGCAGGTCGTCTGTCATGTAAGGAACTCTATTTTCCCTATATTTCTTAGAATACTAAAGATCCCTCAGGGCTCAGTAGCTGTGTCATTCCTGCAAAAAAGTTATCTTAAAATTAAATGTTTTCAACCTTCTCCAGAGATTATCATGTATACACCTAATTCTTCATATGTTGACTTCTTTGAACTCAATTCATTTTTAAAGATATTAAGTGTTCCAATTTCTATGTTCCAATCATTACTCTAAAAATTGAAGATAAAAAGACAAAGAGAAATAGGACTTTATTTGAAGAAGTTTATATTCTAGTTGTTTGCAATCTTTTCATTCCATCATAACAGAAGTTTGAGGGCCAGGAATTATTTATTTCATTTTTGTATCTGTGAGACATTGAATATAGTAGGCACTTAATACATACTTTATGGTTTGGGTTAAATTGAATTCAGTAGAATTAGAAACAGAAAGGAAAGAAATTTGGATAGTTTAAACCACAACTCATTATTATAAAAAATGAAGAATATGTCCTGATGCCAGTGGGTTGTTAGTCCTATCATCCTTCAAAGGGCATCTTGCAAATCAAGAGGTGTTTAACTAGAGAATGTTCCCACAGTGACACAGTTCAGGAATGCCCCTGCAGTCTATTAGCCCAATATCTGACATTTATCTTTATGCACGACTCAACATCAACAAACAGTAGGAGACTCAGCAATAGCTGTCAATTTCCAATTGGCTATAAATTATGCTCAATTAACTAATAGACTAGAGACTCCTTTAAAATTCGAAAGAAAATTCTATTTCCAAGTTTAAGAAGAATTCCTTTTGAGCAACTGTATAAAAAGAGAAAAGCAAAAGAATTTTATAATATTTATCTGAAAGAAATTGATTTTCATGAGAGGGATAGCAATTCAGTTATTTTTGCTATATGAATATATGGAAATATGTAAATGTGTTTAAATTTATGTTTTATGATCATAACATGTAAATATTTATTTTATATTATCAGTGTATGGAGCATAGAGTCATGGATACTTATCTTCCTTATTTGGTAAATGCCAGAAATTAGCTAGGTAGATAAGAATAATAATAACCAACTATTTAACTGCCTTTCAATTTTTTAACCAGAAAACTATATAAAAAAGAATAATTTGATTCTCACGTAAGCCCTGAGAGGTAAGGAGTTATTTTCATTTTCACTTTATATTTGAGAACCCTGGGAACAGAGAATTTAAATGACTTGCTCAGTGTCAGTAAATTTGAGGCCTGTTCCTCCTCAAATGCAATGGAATATAGTAAAAGCCACCTAACTGTATTCCTGACTTAAGGATCATGTCTTTGCATTCAACCCTACAAATATTTGACCTTGATTTTTTAATAAAAATAACATCTCTGACTATGTTCTTTACCTGCTTAAGAAACTGTTATGATTCCTTCCTTATTATACCTACAATGAAATACATACTGCTGTATATGGAATTCAAATTCCCTCACAATTTATTTTTGGATTATAAATATATATTTTTTTATTCTTGATATAGAATATTCCCATTCATTGTACTCTAGGGTCTAGCCTAACTGGGCTTCTTCTGTTCTTCCCACATTATATACAATCGACCAACTCTATGCTTTTACACATGACCATCTCTCCTGACTGAAATTCTTATCTTTCTATTCTCTTTGTCTTAGAATATTCAGCATCTTTAAAAGTTTAGCTTAATTATGACTTTATAGATGACACCTTTTCTGAACCTTCCATCTGGGAGGATTCCACCCCTTCCACTAATTACATCAACATCATCAGCCTATTTTAATTTTATTTGAAATATTAACATGTTAAATATTACATTTTCCTTTAAGACTAAGTAAATACAATCTCTAGTGAAATTATTTCCTTGAGGACACAGACTTTATTTTCTGTCTTATTTTCCTAAATACTCACCATATTGTGTGACGTATCAATAATTATTGTTTGATTGCTGATTGAAATATGAGAGGGCAAAACAACATAGTTAATTTTATCCTCTGATTAATTTTTTTACATTTTTAATAAATGTTAAATTTGGTTTCTTATATGTGAATTAAGAAGTTAGGAGTTTAGTTTGTCTAAAATATATGTCAGAAGATGATTAGACTTCTGTTTGTTTTCAAAGAGCAGAGTTAAGAGCAAATAGTAAAAGCAGAAAAAAGTTTTTACTAGATGTATGAAATAATTTCTAATCAATTAGAATCATTAGAATTTGAAATAAGTTCCCTCTAATGATAGTGAATTTAATTTCACAGGAGACCTTCAAAGGAAGGTTGAGTGATGGCTTGCTTAAAATATGATATTATGAGTTATTTTCTTAAGCGAGGTTTTATAACTTTTCTCATTTTGCTAGTTTTTATTTTTAAGGAATTATTTTCTCAAGCAAGATTTTGTAACTTTATCATTTTGTAAATTCTGATTTTTAAGGATTTTTCAGTATAGTATTGTCTCTTATCTCAAGATGTTCATTTTTATTTCATATTTTTCCACAGATTCCATTTTTTCTCAGTTTATTTTCTATTGCTCTTATATGACTATCTTGAACTGTTCTCTTATGATCTGATGCTTTCAAAGCTTAGTGGGGGATTGTAAGTTTTCAGTGCTCCCAATGTGGAATGGTAAGGTATAAGTATGTCTCATCTTTGCCTTCCTGGTGTTATAAATAAAAAAAATAATTTGGAGACTTATTACTCAGTTTATAAGCATTTTTTAGTAAAGAGAGATAAAGACATCCTAAAAATCTAGTCCTTCATTGTAGCCACCTGCCAGAGATCAAGAGATAAGAGAAAAATGTCAGCCCAAAGAAAGGTATGGAAGCAAAGAGAGTCCCCTTCCACTACTAGTTTTTTAAACCCTAGCTTTTCCCTCCATAGCCACTTTGTGCTAGATTTGGCACACTAAAGATGGGATGTTCATGCTGACACTGGCTGCACCAGGATGCAGCTTCAGAGCATCAGACATGACTGCTTCCTACTTTGAGTCTCTGGGTGTGCAGAATCAAAGCTGGAATGAAGATACCCTGGATAATTTCACTTAACACAATAATGTGTACTCTTTCACTGCTACTCCCAGTGACCATTCCTCTCCCCCCTAAAAATATGGGAAACAGTTAATGGGTGAAAGCTCTCAAATTGTGCCTGACTCTGTGCCCATTTCTAGAATTGGTATTCCCTTAGATTTCTTTCCCTCTGTCTATGTACTTGATGGCTCCAGATGCCACACTCTAGATGCCTTCAGTGGCAATGCCACACTCTTGTCTATCTTACACTCCAGATTGCAGATGTCTCTTTTTGTCTTTTTTCTTCTTTCCTCCTTGAGCTAGAAAACGACACACTGCAAATTTTGTTGGCTTTCCTGCTCAGAATTAATTTGATATTAACTTTAATCTTATAATTTTGACTATATGAAGTCTGGGATTTAGGACCCTTCTTCCTCTTAATGAGAAGATTATTTTGAAAAAAAAACACACATTTCTCTCCTGCCACAGCTTTCTGATCTCTCCCTCCAAGGGACTTGTTTCAGTGGTGGGGACACACCCATGGAAGGAGATAGTTATTTTGAACATACTAGCTGGGCGTTCCTGCATGAAAGGTAAAGAATATGTTTCCCCTATATTGCTAACAGCTGAGCTGGCACTGGCCCCCTGCCTTCTGGTGCTGCTACATCTTTCTTTCCTCCCACCATAGGTCTCAAGTGAATGGAAGCCCTTGAACTTCCAGCTTGCAGCTAAGGTGGATCTTAGACCACTGCGCAGTGTTTTCTACCCTGACCAACCCTCCCTCCCTCTTAACTTCTGAACTAACTTTTAAACTGACCCTAGATGTTTTCACATTCCTGGATGAGAGGGTTGAAACTGAGGGCTGGGGGGTTAGCCCACATGGGCAGGGGGTCTCCTGTGCCACCCTCTAGACCCAGAAGCCCAGCACAGCAAGGAGCAATTAGGAGCTCAGTGGATTTAAAGTCAGATTTATTGGAAATTAGGCTATGTTTTTTTCTTATCCGAACATCAGGTGTATTCTCTACTGAAATACCCTTTTGTTCTCCCTGGAGTTTTTGCCCCAGCCCGAAGGGAAGGAAGAATACTCTTCCAAACCTCTTAGCTAACTCCTGAGTTTTGTTTTATTTCTTTTATTTTCCTTCCAGAAAGTGCGTTTTACTTTATCTGTAATCAAAAGCCATAGAGTTTATCTGAGTAGAAATGATGCCACCAAACATCCTGTAAACTCTAAGGGAACAATTTTTGTTCCCAGAGAATTTTAATGATTTAGAAAAGTTAACAAACTCAGATTGGCCCTTTTTAATAGTGTTTGTGGCTGTGTTTCTGTTCATTGGACATTTTCCACTTTATTGCTCCTAAAAATAAGTAACAAAAGCTAGACTGCTTAAATTACAAACTCAAATGGAAAATTTTGAAAGAATCTTGAGTGATCTCAAGATGCAAAAGGAAAATCCCTCCCTATCTACACCTCACATTGATTTCTTCCTTTCTCACTTTGTGTAGCTTCTGACTGTCCCATCCCCACCCACTTGCCTAACTTCTCCTCCACCCTCCCCTATCCATACTCCCCACCCCCATTATTTTTGCCCTGCCTCCCCATCACTATACCAACTCTCTCACCTCATACACTCCTCCACCTCCCCTTATTTACTCAGTAGCAACACAGACACCCAGACTGCCCAGGGAAAATTTGCCAGAGCAAAGACCTCCTTACAGCTCAGTAAAAAGCAGGAGAGAGAGTGACAA
The DNA here is from genome assembly GCF_027887165.1 of Monodelphis domestica. NCBI lineage: Eukaryota > Metazoa > Chordata > Mammalia > Didelphimorphia > Didelphidae > Monodelphis > Monodelphis domestica. The sequence goes on from NC_077232.1 coordinate 162,724,965, forward strand.
TTAATGTCTGTAAAATTTCCACTATCCTTTTCTCCTTCTCAGAATCTTCATCTAGGACTTTCTTCAAATTCTTCTCTTTTCCTTTTAAAGTTTAACCCATTAAATTTGCTCTCTCCTTTACCTGCATTCCTACAGATGTACCCACTTTCAATAAAACTGGAGATGCTGTGTCCGTAAGGGACTACAAAGCTTTTATCCCCCAAGATATTGAGAGATTCAAGCAAAATATTCCATCTTTTGAATATGATACCATTGTAATTATTAAGAAGTTTGAAAACAGGTTTTCATACAATATGATCCTTCATGAGTAGATAAGGAAAATTTACTCCAAGCTTTTTTGACAGGAATAGAAAAAAAAATTTTTTTTCTCTTGCAAATAAAGTCTGGTGGAAGAAAGGATTCACTGGCTGTGGGAAGACCCTAGATGGGATGTTAATGAAGGAGATTATTTATAACTATGTCAGGCTAGAGAGGCATTATGAAAAGTAATGAGAGATTGTTCTGATAGGCTGGGTACATGGAAGAAGTTTGAGAGTCTTAAACAATTAGAGGAGGAAAGAACCTCACAGTATATGGATAGATATATTGAGCTGGGAGGTAGATACATAGATATAGATCTCTCCAAAGAGAGAGATGTCAGGCAAATTAGGAGACACTTTGTAAATAGCTGTTGCAAAGTGGTCAAAGATTATTTTAAGACAAACTGAAAAGTGTCCTAATATGTATCTAAAGGCCATGAACATAAAAATGATGAGACCAAAGAATTAGTAGAGACATTATGGAAGAAAATAAAAGTTTAACTGAAAGATAAGGAAAAGAAAAAGCAGGTCAAAAGATAGCCATTGCCCCTTTGCAGGAATCCAAAAATCAATCATTACCATGTCACTTCTGTGGAAAAGGGGGTCACATAATGATGAACTTTAAGAAGTGGAATCAGGTGACTAGAAATAACTTTAGAAAAATAACAATTATAGAAACAATAATCTAAACAAGGCAAATGATAATTCATTCCAAAATGCCCCAAATGGGGTTTGTCCACACTATACTCAAGGTGAAAATGCCACTCAGCATGGGGGATTAAAGAGAAATACCCAAGGATCTTTATGAAGGGTTGTGTGTGTTCAGAGAAAGGGTGTTGAAAAAGAATTCAAGGATTCTATCATGTTGTGGCTAGACAGAAATGTAAGATTAAAAACCAATATACAATAACTAAAAGTATTATATTTTATAAGATTTATTAATAAAAACTTGAAGTAAAGGAATAAAATAACCTCAGTAAAAAACATTTTCCAGGACCTTGAAAGTGGGAGAAGAGAGATAGAAAAGGTGGAGTTACAGAAAATTATCTTCAAAATATAAGGATACCACATGAGGATCAAAGTGGGATGCTGGGAAATGAAGTCCAAGGGAACAAAATTCAAATAACAGAGAAAAATAACTTTTGGATGAAATATAAAATATCAAAGTTTCATGTGTAAAAATTCTAAGTAAAGAAAAGTAAACCTATAACAGGTTCTTGACTCAGGGCCGAATAAAAGTGATTTATGTCACATAGACCTGTAGTAGCAATTTTTCAATTACCCAAATAGCAGCCAGAACTATAGAAATTTGACACACTATGAAAGAAGAAAAAGAGACTAGATTTTAGCAGAAAATGGGAAATATCATTCCCTGGTCTGATTTTACCTTTTTCTCTCAGGGATAGGGGAGTCAGGATGATAGCCAAACTGAGGTATTTGACTCAGAATATTGCACATGGAGTGTGATACAAGGGAGTCCTGCAGCTTAACATATATCAAATGCCACAAACTTGTTTCTCACACTAGGTTCAAGTCCTTTCTTATTGGCATAGAAGTTCAACCATCCTCCCTGGATTGGTTTTGGTCTGTCTTACCATCATTCCAAAATTTGGTGGGAGAGAAACCCAGAAAAACCTCTGTATTGTTGATGAAGAGTTACAAATATAATAAATCCATTTCTAAGCTAATAGGCTTCCCAGAAAAATCATTCCCACCCATTGGATGAGATTATAGCATATCACAGGGTAACTAAGCCACTTGGACACCTCTCTCCCTCATGGTATGAAACTGTAACAGTGTAACAGAACTGTCTCAAATATGTCCCACCCATTTTCACATGGAGCTGAGGACTAAAAAGTGAAGATCACTGCAGATATGTCATCCATTAGATTTTTAAGAAATATGGAGATGGGAAAATACAACAATGACATTCCATTTTACTTCATCTACAAATGAACCCTTACCTCTTATTACAAACAACTCAGAGGCAGGCAAATGATCAGTCAGAGTTAGGGATACACCCAGATATCTGAAAAATCACTTCTAAAGACCCATTAAAATCAAATTATTTTATTAGACAAATAAATTCTCCAAAACATGTATATAGGTTGAAACCAATTTGATGGAGTCCATCTACCATCTCTGTGTGACAATTAACAAAAGCAATAAAGGTGCAAAATGGTATTTATGGGCTTTTACAATGATATGATTCATTATAGTCATAAGGAAGGTACAAATAAAGACAATGTAAGGGAATATTTCAATGTTGATATCTTATGAAGTTTTTAACAGTTAATTATATATATATATATATATATATATATATATATATATATACACACACACACACACACACACACATCATGTGTTTAGAACTGTGTTACACAGACTTCTTTATTTCAGAGAGGAGAACAAACTGAAACAGTCAGCATCAATAAGACAACGAGTTCTGAAAGGGCTCAAAATTCATCGCCAGATTCTTTGAGGTTCTTTCCCCTCCCAAGTACCATCATTCATCACAATTCCTTTGTCCACACCTCTGGGGTCACCCATACTGAGAGGAGTTCCCTCACTGAGTATAGATATTTGGGTGTGAATTTTGATTTGCCTAATCTGAATAACTATTCCTCCTATTATTATCATTTTTTGAAACTTCTATTCCTATTTTTTCTGATTTATCTTCCTACATTTCATAATTATGTATTCTACTTTTCCACAAAAATAACATGTTAGTGTTTTTTTTTTTTGTTTGTTTGTTTTTGTGCATTCAGGTAAAGGAGCTATGATCTCATTGCCTTGCCTTTCCAACTGTTTTGGTTGACCCTGTTTAGCAGTAAATTCTTTTATTTCCTTCCTTAATGCTTCCACTAAATCAGTGTTTTCCTTCTCCTTTTCCTTATGTCCCTCAAAAGCATAAATTGCCACTCTTTTTAAGTCTTATTTTTTTAAGTCTTCAAGGTCTATAGTAGACCAGTTTAGACAGTTAGTCATAAAATAATTCCTAACTACCTTACAACTGTTTTTTAATAAATTGAAATTCTAATTTGTTCAACATTCCTTTCCCTATCAAGATCCAAATTCTATATATGTTCCTCCCAGATCAATAAGACTATCTATAAACTGAGATGGATTCTCATTGTCTTTTTGCTTAAGGTTTTTCTAATTTAGTCCAAGTACCAGGCTTATCAGAATAGGCTCTTATAGCTTTTAGCAATGCATTTATAGCCTGGCATAGTTATAAGTAATCTTTCTCTGAATTTGGGTCCTATTTGGTATCGTCAGTTGGCCAATTAGTTATTCCCTCTCCCTGGGCCTGATTAACAAGAGAAAGAGTCTTATTCCTTTCACGTTCTGTTAGCAAGGCCTGGAGCAACTATACCACATCAAACCATATTGGGTTATATGTACAAAAATATTCTCAAACCTGTTTATCAACACCATAGGCAGAGATTCAAATGAAGGTGTTTTATTCTTTGAATCATTCAATGTCGTGTTAAGAAAAAGGTGTATGATGTCTAATGTTTACTAAATCTCCACATGTGTTAGAAGTAGGGACATCTCTTAGAGGGGAAAGGCCTTAATTAGAATCATCTGTGGTAACTGGTGCTTGGCCTGCATTCAGGAGTTCAATGTAGTGGGTTGTAGTGAGGCTAGTAGGGGAAGAAGGTAGGGTGGTTTAATGGAGAGGGAGAAGATGGTCAGGGAATAGGGAAGCAGGGTGAAAAGATCAAGGGTGTGGCTAGGGGCATTACAGAGATGAATTTAAAAATGGGGTAGATTGGAGAGGAATGGGGGTGGGGCTTGGGGCAGGGTGGAGAGGAGGGGAGGTGGGACCTGGTACAGGGTGGAGAGGAGTAGGATGGGTGAGGTCTACAGGAGGAGTCATAGTAAGGTTTGTGGTATTGGTCAGGAGGAGGAGGGTAGGGAAATGATATCCAATAGAATAAGTTAAGCACAAATGGTGCAGGTGGGGAAAGGGGAGATGGGAGGGCACTGAGTAGTTATAAGGAGAGTAGGAATGGTGGGATTGTAAGAGATGATAGAGAGGTAGATGGGGGAAAGGAGAGGGTGGAGTAGGGATGAGCAAGGTTTGACAGGGAGAGATGAAGGATTGAAATCTGTTTTTGGTCATCTTGAGGAGAAATCTTCTCACAGGCTAGGTGGGATGATAGAGTTTCTTGCTAGATTTCACTGAAGGAGTTAAACTAGAATGGATTAGTTCCAAAGAAAGAATGGTTTACTCACAAGGTGGAATGCTTGATTTATCAACATGATATGCCCACAAGAGCCAGTATTTATAATCTTTGGAATCTTTGTTTTTAATGGTTAACTTCAAATCATTAAAGATCTTGAAATCAAAAGAGCCATACTTTGGACAGGTAAATGACTTTTTTTGAGCCATGCTTTACAAAGCTTTCTAGATTTTTTCTTTGTCATTCAATTCTCTTTAGCTAAATTAGGATCAACCCCAAAATTAAAAAGTGTATTCAGGGGGTGAATCAGGAGGAATATTTCTTGATTTCCCTTTAGGTGTTTTAGTATTTCCCATAGTGTCTAGTCTATCTGTCTTAATTTACCTATTTATGCTGGTTTGAGTATTCAAAATGTTCAGCTTAAACAATAAAAGTTTATAAACATGGAGACATAAATTACTTCAATTTTATTGTAGAAGGCAATGAGAGGAGGTTTAAAACAAAAAGCAAATGTCAGGAAACAGTAATTATTGCACAGCCATCATAGCAATAATGAAAGTGTATTTAGTGTAATTGTTGTTGTTATTAATAATAACAATATCCATTTATTCTAAATATTAATGCCATTAATAATTAATAATATGCACTTATGATAATGATTAATTTTATTAATAATATATAACAATAAACAATCATGAACAAGCATAGATCATCAATAATCTAATAATAGATATTGAAAATTAATAATTGTTAATGATAGTATTATTAATACTATTGTGTTCTAAAATTATTCTTTAATATTTAAGGAAATTAATTTGATTTAATATTGGCTTTGCTCAATTTTAGAAATTTAATTTTAATTGAAATTCAAGATTATTTATAATTAACTATGAATAATCCTTTTATTTAAATGTATTCAATTTAATATCAGTATTTTACATCACTATTAGCAGTAGCAAAGGAATTCTTTTAATTTTCTTGCAGTTTCAATTCTTGACACTATGTGGTGCTATAAATACTGTAGAGTGGAAGGCACTTGCTGGTAGGCCTTATCTAAAAAAGCAGGCAGATAAAGGAAGAGAAAGAAAACATTTGTGGCTTTTGATATGCTAAAGGAAGCAGGCAGTCTGCAAGGAAAGTTTGAGGATGGGGGAGGGAGAGGAGAGAAGCCTCGCAAAAAGCACTTTCTCTTAGCTCAGCCCTAAATAATGTTTTTGGCAGGGGTTAGGGAGAAAGAAAAAAAAAACAGGTTTAATTCTTTTCCCTCCCCCAGAGCTTAGTCAGTGACCACATGGATCTCCTATCCCCAGATCAGGCTCTCAATAGGCTTAGCTAAGGAACTTTCAACTGGGCAGGCACTCCGCTCCAACCTGTCACCTCCCTTAGGTGGCATCAAGATTTAAAAGCATGGGATGGTAGTCCCTAAATCTGCAGTCTCTGCTCTAGCTCATCACTGTAGGTTTTGAGGGGGTAAGTGGAGTGTGCTGGATCTCCCTGTCTCCTCACTCCAATCCCTAGGGGCTACCCCTGCACACTATGCCCCCAGTACCCTCGGGATGTGGTCAGGGCATCTAGAAGTCTGAGTCAGCTTCCCCCTAATTTTGCATGTTGTTAGGGGTCTGTCTAAAAGGATTGGACTTATTCCTCTAAAAAGGTACTTGCATTCAGGCTAAAAGAAACAAGGGTGGTGGAATGCCATGATTTTTCCAAAATTCACTGGCACTGCAGCTCAGGGTCAGGGACTAAACTGGCCAACTACCCCTAGGTGGAAGGAATGGGAATGTAGTCTCCAAGTTGCAAGGGGGTGGGGGGAGGCTGGATCACCAATCCCCCATACCCTGGGAGTATCCTCAGGATTAGTTCAAGGGGTACCTCTACCCTTCACTCCAGTGGGCTGAACTAAGCAGAAGGGCACTAGGACCCCATCTGAGCTTCCCCAATTTATCAGCACTGTGGAAAGTAAAAAAGCAGGATTTCCCATTGGGTCCTAAAAAAAAAAAAACCTAGTTCACAAAAGGCTCATGTCTAGTTTGTGAAGAAAGATCCCTCCACACCTATCCACACCAAATTGGAAAGGGGGGGGGACCACGTGGGAGGGAAGTTCCTTGCCAATCTGGAGTGATAGATTCAAAAAGAAAATCCTGGCTTCTGTGTCACAGCCAAGGTGATCAAAGTAGATGAGCAGCTGAAGCCACTTCTATTCTCCTACACTTATCTAAGCATTTATTCAAAACTTCTCTCAGAAGAAAATTAAAGGTATGAAAAAAATCCCAGTATAGTCGTTGTCATCTGCAAGAATTAAATTAATATTTCTTACCAGATATATATTTAAGAAATTGTATTAATAGAAGGGGTAGATAAGGCTAACGTTAAATCTTGCTGCCTTACTCTAAGATGTCAAACCACATGCTCATAGCATCCATTTATCTTTCTCTACCCTCCTTGTCTCTTCAGCCGCCATCCATCCAAGAAGGCAAAAGTCCAGAAAAGGTTTGCAAAAGGCTCAGGTCCCTTTTGTGTTATGTGAGAAATGTTGATGGACAGGTCAGGCTATGCAATGATCAAGGACAATTTAGAGGGACTTATAAGAAAGAATGCTATATACATTCAGAGGAAAAACTGGGAGTACAAACAGAAGGAAAACCAAATGCTTGATCACATGGGTTGATGGGAATATGATTGGGGATATAGACTCTAAATGATCACCCTAGTGCAAACATCAATAACATGAAAATATGTTTTAATCAAGGACTCATGTAAAACTCAGTGGAATTGATTGTCAGCTATGGGAGGGATTGGGGGAAGAAAATGGAAAGAACAGGATTTTTGTAACAAAGGGAAAATATTCTAAATTGACTAATTAAATAAAATTTTCAAATATAAAAATAAAAATAAATGATTCCACTGAGTAAGTTTTAAGTATTACCTATTCCTCTCCTTATAAAAGTAATCTTCCCCTCCCCTTTCTTGTGCCAATTTGTGTTCATTTTTCTCTTGATTCCATCTTCTATTCCCCCCTTTTATTTTTTTTTGCACGTTGTTAGACTTCTTAGTACCCCAAACCTCTACCTATTCTTCTAATTACTATAATAGTGAATACAAATTTTGAGAGTTACAAATAACATTTTTCCATATAATAGTATAAACAATTTCATCTTACTAAAGCCCTTAAAGAACAATAATTTTCTTTCCACTCTCTTTCTTATTTACCTTTTTTAAAATTTCTCTTAATTTCTGTGTCTCGATATCAAACTTTCTGCTTAGTTCTGGTCTTTTCTTTACAAATACTTCTATGTTTTTGAATGCCTATACTTTTCCCTGGAAGTATATATATATATATATATATATATATATATATATATATATATATATATATATATATTGTAGACAGTTATCTATGGGCTCTTTCAATGTCTATTTTTCGCTCTTATTCATGAACATCAGGGTAGTTTTCTTGGATAATTACTTTTAGTATGGTGTCATGGTTTCTGTTTATTTCTGGCTTTTCAGGTAGACCAATGATTATCAAATTGTCTCTTCTACACCAGTTTTTATGGTCAGTCATTTTGTCAGTGAGATATTTCATGTTTCCTTCTATTTTGACTTTGCTTTATTAATTCTTGCTATCTTGTGAGATCATTGACTTCTAATTGCCAATTCTGGTCTTTAAAGACTGGTTTTCTACTATAATCTTTTGATTTTCCTTTTCAGTTTAGTCTATGTGGCTTTTTATGGCAATCCAGCTGTTTAATTTTGGTTTCCAATGTGCTTATCTCTTCATTTGATTTCTGGGATTCTTTCTCTAATTGGGAGTCTCTGCCTTTCAAACTATTTTTTTCCTTTATTGAACTATTTCCCACTTTTCTTGGCAAATCACTTCCATCTTTATCAAAAGCTTTTCAAAAGGTTGGGACCAATTTACATTTTTGGGAAGTTTTGGATATATTTATTTGTTTGTCATCCTGCTGTTTCCTCTGTAGTCTGGATTTTTTTTCTCCATAAAAATTATACAGGGTCAGTGCCTTTCTCTTGTTCTTCTTGGCGGTTGAAGGTTGTATTTCCTGTGCATAGCTTACCATCACTATGCTGGTTTTTCTTTCCCTTCCCAGTCAGAAGTCTGAGCAAGGAGGGCAGGCTCTCTGTGCATTGAACTATGGAGTGAGGTTTTTTCCTGAGGCTACTTTTTGAGTCTCTGTGTCTTCTACTGTGGGGTATCCCTCTCAGCTCTATCTCCACATCCAAAATTCACACTCCTGAGCCTCCTGGGGTCTCAGGTCTAGATGCTCTCAGGGGTAAGTCACTGGTGGTCTTAGTCAGCTCTGAAGGAGCTAGAGTTGCCCCTTGCTCACTCTGATTCTGGCTAGCTGGATCTGACTCTGTTTCCTTAAGTGGGGTGGGGGTGGTTTGATCAGCTTGTGTTTTGATGTTAGTTATTTCACCTCCTTAGAGCATGGGAATGCCCAAATACCATGTATTTCAATGTTGTGCCCAATTGTGGAGTTCCTTTGTTCATCTGAACTTGTATATTTTTTACCTTTTGGGGTTGTCTATATTAGTTGGTGGTGAAGAGAGGAAAAGTCCTGTTTCTATGAAGCAGCCATCTTATCTCAGAAGTCCATAAATTTAATTTTCAATAGCATCATTAATAGAACAAAACCAAATAAAAATATAATGGTGTTAAATACTAATGTAATTTCCTTTGATGAATCAAGTATTTATAACATTTTTAACATTATTACTATGACACTAGTTGTCATTTATAATTTCCTCTTACCTATCATGTTTTCTTATAACCAACTGAAAACCATGGAGGTCCTGTAATTATTCCTAGCTGTATCAGAAGGATCATATTTCAGTCTTACTTCTACTATGACACCATTCCAAAATATTGACTCAATGGTAAACAAACCTTCATCACATGCTACAGACAATAACACATTGACTTTGATAGTATGCAAAATTGGTAGAAGACTTTCCAGTTTACTACATGAATGTTACTGGGCACAAGTTTTTCTTTGTATGGCAATTAATTTTCAATAGTGAGCCAACTATGTGATGCTGAGGACATTCAGATATCCTTACCTTTCCTCTTTACATTTTAGTATATCTATCTCCTTAAAGTTTCACCTTTATTTTTACATGTAGCACAATAGAGAATTATATATATCAATAATTATGGGCTTGATGAGAAATATGAAGAAAGTTGTTTTAATATCATCAGATTTTATACACTTAATTTTGTACATGTACATATAGATACATATGAAATTATAAACAGATCTATACATATATATGACATGCATATATATGAAATATAGAGGAATTTTGTTGATAAAAACTTTCAGAATAGTTGAATTTAAAAAGAAGTGAATGTTTGTTATTCTAATATTGAATGAATATTGCTTATCTGTGTGTATGTTTGTGTGTTATGTTAGATTAAAAGATTTATTGGAAACAATATTCAGAAGGAGAGAGTGGATACTCTCATTGTACTTCACTCTGGCCAGGCCACATATTAGAATTATTTTCTTTTCCACACTCCATATTTTATGTATGATATTGATAAAATTTAGAGTTTATAGAGGATTACTATAAGAGTTTGGTACCTGGAGAAGGTCATATAATATTCAGTTGAGTGAACTGAGAATGTTTAACCTATAGAATAAAAGACTAAGGGAAAAAGAAGAACTCTCTTCAGGTACTTGAGTTACCTTCAAATGGGAAAGTTTTGACACATGCTGCTTGAGTTGAGAGGGAACTCAGAGCAGCATATAAAAATTGTAGAGAAACTACTTAGACTTTGATATAAGAAAAATTTCATAATTTTAGAGCTATACAAAGTGAAATTGGTTTTCTTAGGAGGTAATGGCTTCTCAAAAGCTCCAAGATAAAACAGAATAACCAAATAGTGGAATATTGCAGAGAGGATTATTTTCTACGTATAGATCAGAAGATGGTGGGCTGAAATTCCTTTCATTTCTATGATTCTGTTAATCACTTAAACATCAGAAAATTTTAGGAAAAATGAAGGACATTTCTAGGAAGATTGCAGACTTAATAAAAAAGCACTTTATATTTCAAATACATGCCAAAATTCCCTTTAAGAGAAGAAAAAAGTCACAATAGAAAAGATCATCAAGAAATCATCATTGTCCCATTAGGAGAGAATGACATTTTAACATAGGAAATAAAGAAATCTCTGGATCATAATTCTGAGCTGAAAAACTGACTTTATTTATGGGTAGAGTCAGTGGCCTCATCACCCAAGTTTGTAATGATCAACCTCTTATGTATGTTCACAGTTGTTTTTATAGGCCTTTTATATTTTATACAAATCATTAACAAAACCCAGGATTTAAAGTGTGTTAGATAATAATCAATATATTTTAGTATAAGATCCAAACATTTTGTTGATCTTGTCACTACTGTCTTCAGGCAGAGACAGATTTTAGGAAATACATTGATATTATAACACAATGATTAACAAAAAGAAACTTAAAGATACTTAAAGTTGACTCTTGGAATAATAAAATCTGAGGATCCTACTATTGACATACATTTTTAAAAAAGCAAATACTATTCTTACTTTTACAGCTGACTATGATTGTTTCTGTTATATTTTTAGAATCAGATTATTGTAAAGATGAGCACTTAACATAAGAAGGCTTATAGTGGAAGCTCTTAAGCTAACTCTCTCTTTATCTATTTAGCTATTTAACTCTGGTTAGTTAACAATTAGAACTATTTTTTCTAAGTTTCTAGTTACATGTCCTATTTAAAGGATTGTTATACTAAATGACATAAAAAGAAATAAGTGAAATAAATGGAAGAAAAGCTCTTCAACTATGATGTCTGTGATGTAGTCCAAACCATCACTTTTGCAATTCTCCATTCCAATGTGGTCAATACCTTCTTTTGACTTTATTGTATTATTTTTCAATTTTCTACAAGTTGAGGAAATTTTAGCAAGTGTGAAAGGAATTGAAAAAATCAGTGAATTGTTTTACACACATGTGTCATGCTGTATTGAATGTGTGAGTATTTGCATTTCAAAAAGGTCCACGATGGAACTTCCAGGTAAATATAGGAGCAGTCTAGACCCAGGACTCTTCCTCTCCTCAGCACCTACCAATAAGGACAACAACAAAAGACCAAAAAAACCGAATTCATATGAACGAAGGGATTCTACAGTTGGGTGCAGCATTGAAGGCATGTGGGACATGGACATTGCCACACCATAAGGGGGTGAAAAAGCTTCCACCAAAATGCAAGCTGATCTACCTTCCCCCTCCCTACTTACAGGGTCAGAGTCAAAGCCAGCACTTATTAGAATCAGTGAGCTAGTGAGTGAGGGGCACCTCTAGAGTGAGTGAGAGGCACCTCCAGGTCCTTAGCAGCTGACTAAGACCACCAAAGATTTACCTCTGAGAGTATCTAGACCTGAAACCCCAGCAGTCTGAAGAGCCCAGACCATGGGCACTCACAGAGAAACCACAGAGAAGGGCAGCAAACAGAAGAAACTGCAGAGATTTGAGAACTGGCCTCAGGCATAATACTTGCTCCATAGCTCCATACACAGAGAGCCTGCCCATCTCACTCAGATTTATGACTCAAAGGGGAAGGGAAAAAAAAAAAACACCACAGGGATGGCAAAGTGCCCAGGAAAAGCAACTTCCCAACATCAAGAAAAACAAGAAGGGGTTGATGCTGGATAGTTTTTACAGAGGGAAAACCCAGGCTACAGAGGAAATAGAAGAGAAAATACAAATAAATGCACTGAAACCTCCAAAAAATGGAAATTGTCCACAAGCTCTTGAAGAATTAAAATTGGAGCTTATCAAAAAGATGGAAGCCTTCTGGCAAGAAAAGTGATGAATAGTTCAAAAAGAAAATAACAGTTTAAAGAACAAGAACTCCCAATTAGTTAAACAGTTGGAAGCCATGAAAAGCAGTATAGACCAACCTGAAAAGGAAAACTAGTCCTTAAAGACCAGAATTAGGCAATTGGAAGACAATGATCTTGCAAAGCAGCAAGAATTAATAAAGCAGAGTCAAAAGACTAACAAAATAGAACAAAACATAAAATATCTCATGGAAAAGATGATGGATCAGGAAAAGAGATCATGAAGAGAAAATTTGAGAATCATTGGTCTACCTGAAAAGTCAGAAATAAACAGAAATCTTGACATTATACTCCAAGAAATCATCCAAGAAAACTGCCCTGATGTTCTTGAACAAGGGCACAAAATAGACATTGAAAGAGTTCATAGAACACTCACTACACTAAATCCTCAAAAGACAACACTGAGGAATGTAATTGCCAAATTCAAGAGCTTCCAAGGTAAGGAAAAAATTTTACAAAAAGCCAAAAACAGACAATTCAGATATTAAGGAGCACCAATCAGGATTACAGAAGATCTGGCATCTTCCACACTAAAGGACCACAAGGCTTGGAATATGATATTCAGAAATGAAAGAGAATTGGGTCTTCAACCAAGGATTACCTACTGTGAAGATTGGATTTAGCTATCTCCTGATAATAACAATGAAGGTACTTAGCTCTTCCTTTATTGGGAATATTGAATTGTGATCCACAATCTATTTTTAGATTTTAATCACCAAAAGGTGGTAACTCAGTATTTGAAGTAGATCTACCCATTTTAACTATAAAAAGGTGTTAACTAACTACAGAAGGTGAACTAACCAAAAAAAAAGGTGTTAAGTAACCAAAAAAGGTATAATTTAACCAAAGAAGGTGTGAACTAAAGAGTGGTAAGTCCTGAAGAGGAATGTCTGCTGGTAAATACATGTAAGTGTGTGTTTGTTTATATTTACATACATATATATATATATATATATATATATATATATATACATATATACATATACAACTAGAGCTAAAAAAAGAGGTTAATAGTATGTATTCAGATGCCAAATGTTGGAAATTAGTAATGCTGAATAAATGCTAAATATGTATGCATTTATATTATAAAGAGAATTAAGTTTTCCACCTAAATAGGTTAAGGGTATATGATATACAACCAGTATGCCCCTAACAAGACAATTTTAACCAGCCCTGTAATCGAGAGGGCTTCTCATGAGGATTAAATACAGTCTAGTCTCAGATATATCAGAGAGGTCAGGCTGGAATGCCAGGTAACATATAGCTAACTAGGGAAAGATGATTAAGTACATGTGAAAGGAAATAACTTCATATCTTATAACCTATCTATATAAGTTAATAATTGGATTTTGGGGTATCTGGATTCATTTTATGAAGTACTCCATTTAACTGACAGTAATGAATAGAGATACTAACTGATGAATTCCAGTGTGAAATATACAAATTGTAAATTGGAATTTAATCAAGTATGCAGCAATATTTTGAGCTAAAAGAAAACTAAGCTGGAGGATCTATTCTACTTTAGACTGAAGTTTGAGAGGAGTACAGGAAAATGCTTTGTACTTCAGTTTGGTTACGCACTGAAAGATTGCTAAAGAACTTAATCAAAGTTATTTGGAAGTTGTGGAGTTCAAACTAAAATTCACTGAGAGTAAATTATTATTAAAGAGGTTTAATAAATTCAAATTTTTAAATTGTAGTAAGCTCACTGGTTAAAGAAGAATGGGCCAGGGTTGCTAAGTAATAAAATCTAAATCAGGGCCAGCAGCCTTGGGATAAAATTGCTCAGAAGCTCTTAACCCCTTCCTTGCACACAGGAAGGAGAAAGAAGTGTTGAGTATGTTTTAATTGTATATTTTGGAAGTTTTAAGGTGCTCAAGCAAACAAATATTGCCATCCCTGTCTGACCAAAAAGCTTGTTTGTAGCTGTGGAATCTTACTACAAACATTCCAGGTCCAGAATGATAAAATGAGTTGAGTGATATGTAATTGATAAAGTTACCACATATGAGTTCTAGGGATTTGTTGGTTGATATTTTGATTACATTTTGATCTGTATTAGGATATATGTGGCAAACAATAGCCAAAAGACGGGTAGGGTGTTAAAAATGGCATATATGTGAAAATTGTTGCTCAGAAATTTATGATTGTTTTGTAAGTTGCTGCTAAAATGTGTTAAAGTATTGTTTGGATGTAAACAAAAGCTCATTGTAAACCTGACTCTATCATATATTTTGTTACCTCAGTTTATCAATTTGTACTATTAACTGAAATTTATAATGGTTGAACTCTATGCTAAAGATTGTTCAATGATGTAATCTTTTAAAATCAGAATTCTTTTGGGTTACTGATTAGCAATTGAAGTGATACCAGGGCAATAGTTGTTTGACTTATGATGGTAAAAGCATGTTAGAGAAAGTGGGGAGGTATGTTGGGTGCGAATTTGGGAGAAAAAGGGACTTTGATAAAACTTTAGTATGTGGGTTTGTAAAGGAAGAATGGAAGATGTGTTCTGTCTTTTAAGCAGAGGTTTTTGAAGGAACAGAGAGGGAGAAAGAAGGTGAAAGTGAACAGATGAATGTTCTGCTCTCACAATTGGATCTTTAACTTAGGGATAATATGTAAAGTAATGTATGTTGGAAAATCACACATGGTTCTTTAATTTCTCTGGACAGTTACCCTGAAGTGATTCCTGTATGGCCTTGTCTTAGTCTTTCAGATGGCCTAGGTCCAGGAGATGATACAGCTCTAATATATATTACTATGGAACTACTTAATTCAGCACTCATGTTCTTTATTTCAGGTTATTTAGGTGACTAAAGCATGATGTGTAAACTATTGACAAAATACATGAAAATAATTGAGTGATCAGCCTTGTAGGGATATCAAAGGCTTGTTTGGGGGTATGGAGATTTGTTTCTGGACTGCTGATAAGCAGAATTCCTCTCAGCTGAAATGGGTGAGACTTGTCCTTTAAGTAAAAAGAAGGCTTTGGGATCCAGTGGCAAGTGCTCTAAGGAAAGGAAAAAAGTCCTAGGATGGTTATAGAGAAGGCAGCCCAAGGCTCACTTTGGACTGAATTTTCCTGACTATTTAGGCTGCTAATCCTCGAGTGAAACAACAATGGCAATGACAGCCTTGCTTGGTGTGCCTTTTGTGACTTGGAGATATTTTCCCTTTCTGGGCCTTCTTCCTTCATGACAATTCCCATGATCAGCACATAATGCAAATTGTGATATTAAAGTTTCCATTTCCTCAAACAACCCTAATAATTGGGAATTCTCAAATTGTTATAAACATGCTTTGAGAAGTAGGTAGAGTTTATTCCTAGATGGCATGTATTTGTAGCCTTAATTTACCACAATTGAAGTTTGGTTCTTGAGCTTGGAAATATAGCTCACAGCTTTCTTGAATTTCCCCAGCCTCTGGGGTAAGGAAATACATCTGTAAGATATTGTTACTCCAGTGTTTATAGATGTTATAGTTAATGTGTACTTTGCAAAGGGATGTTCTTTAACAGAAATATCACATACCAGCTCTGCAAATAACTTGGGAATCCAATTTTCCTAAAGAGATTTGTTCCTGTCAGAAGATGATTTCTGAGGATGAAGTATGTTGGTTAAGACACCCAAATGCAAATGTGTGATGCCAATTACTGTGTACTAATGTTCTGTTTTTTCTAGTATTTTTCCCAGTACACTTCTATGTTGGGGGTTGACTCTCCCCCTTGTGACCTGTCTGCCTATTGGGGAAGCGGTAGCTGGACACCCTTCAGATCTCCAAGCAGTTCTCCACTGACCTGGGACCCTAGAATTCACTGGGGGTATGCCCCTAAAGACACTGTGTCTGTAGCCTTTCCTTCCCCCTCTTACTCTCCTCTCTCTCTCTCCTAAACCTAGGTAGGGACAGCTCTACACCCATTCTCAGCACTGAAGAAACTACAGAAGATTTGGACCTTTGCCTTTTTTTCCTTAGATACTTGGAGAGAGGAGGGGATAGGATGGCAGGGGGCACTGACCAGATGAGGCCTGAGATTCTGGCCCTCCAGGAGGCTGTGTGGTTCCCCTATGGATGGCTGGGCCTGTTAGATGGCAGGACTCACTTACCAGAAGCAGTGGGGAGACAGCTAGCAAAAGAATGCATGACCCACTCACTTCAATTACTTCACTTTATCCCCCATTTTTTGGTTTCCCCCTCCCTTGTATGGCTTCTCTCCATTCTCCAGGGCAGAACCCCCCCACCAGCCTTGGAAATGGACCCTGATGCCCGTGGAATCCCCACAAGCATCACAAACCATGTTGAGCAACCGAGGATCCACCTTCTCAGCCCCTAGCTGCACGCTGATATTGGCCGAGCACTGCGAGAGAGAAGGGAAGAGCATGGGATGGTCTCATCGAAGGAATTAAAAGACCTGGCCTTAATGGGCCACTACATATGTCCCAGTTCTAACCCTGGGAGGTCATACTGCAACCAGCCAGGTCACTACTTTTGTACCTACTAGGACTGTGTGACTCTTGGGAGGGACGAGGCCTCTTATTGGACCGTGAAAACGAATCAGTTCCTGGGGTTGAAATTGACCCCCGGCACAGGATGCACATGGGATTGATTTTTCCACTTCCCCACTTCCAAACGGGCCCGCTGTACTCAGCTAAACCTGACTGTCCTGCGACCGGACAACCAGGGGTGGCTCCTGGGACGTACCTGGGGAGTCTGCCGATATGAATCTGGATATGATCAAGGGGGATTTTTTACCATCTGCAAAGAACCCACCTCCGCCCTGGTGGCCTTGGGGCCCAACCTCATACTCAACCCAAACCCCCCTACAGCTCCCCTACCTAACAACCCCCGCTCCATAAGCCCAACACTTCCAACCACTCCCAGATCCCAGGATCCCGATTGCCCTGTTGCACACAACCCCTATCTTCCCTTACTGCAAGCCTCCTTTTTAGCCCTCAACCATTCCTCACCTAACCTCACTGAACACTGCTGGCTTTGCCTAGTTGCATCCCTGCCCTATTACGAGGCCTTTGGCCTGAATGCCTCCTATAATATCTCACAGGAAGAAAATCCCCGCAGTGCAGCTAGAACGAGATGG
Organism: Monodelphis domestica; assembly: GCF_027887165.1. Taxonomy (NCBI): domain Eukaryota; kingdom Metazoa; phylum Chordata; class Mammalia; order Didelphimorphia; family Didelphidae; genus Monodelphis; species Monodelphis domestica. The sequence continues at coordinate 162,742,455 of NC_077232.1, forward strand.
GCCCTAGAAACCTGGGCCATGGCTTAACCCTTTCTGTGGTGATCCGGTGCTACAACTGTGTAGCAGGAAAATCCAGCCACCTCAACCACCTCCTTTGCTCAACCACAGGGTATCCCTCAACCAGGAAATACCTTATCCCATCCACAGGAACCCACTGGCTATGCTCCCCTTCTGGTCTACAGCCCTTTGGCTCCCCTAGCTCCCTCACTGCTTGCTGCAAGTTCTGCACCCCCATCACAATAGTATCCCAAGTGACCTACTATGCTGAGCAGGACCTCCTTTAAACATGGGACCACATATTGTCTAGGAAATGGAGGAGAGAGCCTGTTCACCATAGCCATCCTCTTAGCAGAGACAGGAACAGGGGTGGGCATCTCTGCCCTCGCCAAGCAGGCTCAGGGGTACCACCACCTCCACAAGGCAGTTGATGAGGATATAGCTAGGCTAGAATCCTCTATTAATTTCCTCGAGAGGTCCCATGCTTCCTTAGCCGAGGTTACCCTTCAAAATCTATGAGGGAGACTTCCAGGACAAGATGGCGGCTTAGAGAAAGCTAAAGTTCAGATCTCAGGAAACCCTTCCCTACCGATCTTAAACTATATGCTCCTAGGGCGCCGAAATTCAAAACGATCAATAGCATAGACCCTGGGAATCCTCCTCCTGGACCTGGACCTGGATCAAAAGGTACGGCTCCCCTCAAAAGCCAGAACCCGAGATCACTCAGACCTAAGGGGTAGGAGCTCAGAGTCCAAGGCTCCGGGAAGCCGCGGCCCCTCCCCCCTCAGAGAGCAGGGTCATCTGAAACAACAGTAACCCTCAGGGCCTACAAGGCAGCCTCAGGGCCAGCTATTCTGAAGGCAATTTCCAGAAAGCAACCCGACCCAGTCAAGGGGTCACCCAAACAGCAGGTAAACAGAGAGAGCTGGGAGTGAGTGTAACCCCCTGGCCGGATCCTTCCATTCCAGTTCCAGTGAAAGTCACTGCCTTAAGGCATACTCAGTTTAACCCAGGGGAAGCTCATAGAACGGACAATCTGCCCAGGACTAAAGCCTCTGAACACCAGACAGAGATAAGAAAAGCTAATCCTCCCCATTCAGAGATGGCAAACTCCACAGAAGCACAGAAGCCCCAAAATACCAAGAAAAATAAGAAGAAAGGGGAGACTTTGGACACATTCTACGGAGCCAAAATACAAAATACAGAGGAGATAGAATACGATACACAAGAAAATGCTACAAAACTTTCCAAAGGAAATGGAAACTCTCCACAAACCCATGAAGAATTTGAATCAGACATGACCAAAAAGATGGAAGCCTTCTGGGAGGAAAAGTTGGAAATAATGCAAAAGAAATTCACGCATCTACAAAACCGGTGTGATGAAACTGAAAAGGAAAACCAGGTTTTAAAGGCCAGAATCAGGCAACTGGAAGACAACGGTCGGGTAAAAGAGCAAGAATTAATAAAGCAAAGCCAAAATACCAAGAAATTAGAAGAGAACATAAAATATCTCACCAACAAGGTGACAGATCTGGAAAATAGAGGAAGAAGAGATAATTTAAGAATAATTGGACTTCCAGAAAAGCCAGAAATAAACACCAAAATCAACATTGTGATACAAAATATAATCAAAGAAAATTGCCCAGAAATTCTAGAATAAGAGGGCAATACAGCCACTGACAGAGCTCACAGAACACTTTCTACACTAAACCCCCAAAAGACAACTCCCAGGAATGTAATTTCCAAATTCCAAAGCTCTCAAACAAAAGAAAAAATCCGCCAGGAAGCCAGAAAAAGACAAATTAGATATAAAGGAATGCCAATCAGGGTCACACAAGACCTTGCAAGTTCTACTCTGAATCATCGTAAGGCATGGAACATGATCTTCAGAAAGGCAAGAGAGATAGGTCTTCAACCAAGAATCAGCTTCCCAGCAAAACTGAATATATATTTCCAAGGGAAAATATGGGCATTCAACAAAATAGAAGATTTCCAACTTTTTGCAAAGAAAAGACCAGAGCTCTGTGGAAAATTTGATACCAAAAAACAAAGAGCAAGGAATACCTGAAAAGGTAAATATTAAGGAAAGGGGAAAAATGTTATCTTCTTCTTATATTCAAACTCTCTTCTATAAGGGCTACATTTATATCAATCTATGTATACTAACATGGGGGGAAAATGTAATGCATAAATAGGGGGTAAAGAAAGACCAAACAGAATAATCTTTCTCCCACAAAGATTCACATGGGAAGGGGAGGGGAAGAAAACTCCTATAAGAAGGAGAGGAAGAGAGGGTTTTTTACTTAAACCTTACTCTCAGGGAAATCAACTCTGAGAGGGAAAATCATCCAGATCCATTGGGATCTTGAATTCTATCTTACCCAACAAGGGAAGGGAGAAGGGAAAACCAAGGGGGCAGGGGGAGAGGGAAAACAAAAAGGGAGGGAAAGAGAGGGGGAGGGGAGGGAACAAAAGGGGAAACATCAAGGGAGGGGACAAGGGGGACTGATTCAAAGTAAATCACTGGACTAAAAGGTAGAGCCAAAGAAGAAAAGGTTAGAATTAGGGAAGGATATCAAAATGCCAGGGAGTCCACAAATGACAATCATAACTTTGAATGTGAATGGGATAAACTCACCCATAAAACATAGACGAATAGCAGAATGGATTAGAATCCAAAACCCTTCCATATGTTGTCTTCAAGAAACACACATGAGGCGGGTTGACACCCACAAGGTCAGAATTAAAGGATGGAGTAGGACCTTTTGGGCCTCAACTGATAGAAAGAAGGCAGGAGTGGTAATCATGATATCTGATAAAGCCAAAGCAAAAATAGACCTCATTAAAAGGGACAGGGAAGGTAATTATATATTGTTAAAAGGGACTTTAGACAATGAGGAAATATCATTAATCAACATGTATGCACCAAATAATATAGCAACCAAATTTCTAATGGAGAAACTAGGAGAATTCAAGGAAGAAATAGACAATAAAACCATACTATGGGAGACTTAAACCAACCGTTATCAAATTTAGATAAATCAAATCAAAAATAAATAAGAAAGAGGTAAAAGAAGTGAATGAAATCTTAGAAAAATTAGAATTAATAGACATATGGAGAAAAATAAATAGGGATAAAAAGGAATACACCTTCTTCTCAGCACCACATGGCACATTCACAAAAATTGACCATACATTAGGTCACAGAAACATAGCACACAAATGCAAAAAAGCAGAAATAATGAATGCAGCCTTCTCAGATCACAAGGCAATAAAAATAATGATTAGTAATGGTACATGGAAAACCAAATCAAAAACTAATTGGAATTTAAACAATATGATAGTCCAAAATCGTTTAGTTAAGAAGAAATCATAGAAACAATAATTTCATCGAGGAAAATGACAATGGCGAGACATCCTTTCAAACCTTTTGGGATGAAGCCAAAGTGGTAATCAGAGGTAAATTCATATCCCTGAATGCTGATATTAACAAACTAGGGAGATCAGAGATCAATCAATTGGAAATGCAAATGAAAAAACTCAAAAGCAATCAAATTAAAACCCCCCAGCAGAAAACCAAACTAGAAATCCTAAAAATTAACGGAGAAATTAATAAAATCGAAAGTGAAAGAACTATTGATTTCATAAATAAGACAAGAAGCTGGTACTTTGAAAAAACAAACAAAATAGACAAAGTACTGGTCAATCTAATTAAAAAAAGGAAGGAAGAAAAGCAAATTAACAGCATTAAAGATGAAAAGGGGGACATCACCTCCGATGAAGAGGAAATTAAGGCAATCATTAAAAATTACTTTGTCCAATTATATGGCAATAAATACACCAATTTAGGTGACATGGATGAATATATACAAAAATACAAACTGCCTAGACTAACAGAAGAAGAAATAGAATTCTTAAATAATCCCATATGAGAAAATGAAATCCAACAAGCCATCAAAAAACTCCCTAAAAAAAAATCCCCAGGGCCTGATGGATTCATCAGTGAATTCTATCAAACATTCAGAGAACAGTTAATCCCAATACAATACAAACTATTTGACATAATAAGCAAAGAGGGAGTTCTACCAAACTTCTTTTACGACACAAACATGGTACTGATTCCAAAGCCAGGCAGGTCAAAAACTAAGAAAGAAAATTATAGACCAATCTCTCTAATGAATATAGATGCAAAAATCTTCAATAGGATACTAGCAAAAAGACTCCAGCAAGTGATCAGAAGGATCATCCTCCATGAGCAAGTAGGATTTATACCAGGGATTCAGGGCTGGTTCAATATTAGAAAAACCATCCACATAATTGACCACATCAACAAGCAAACCAACAAGAACCACATGATTATCTCAATAGATGCAGAAAAAGCCTTTGATAAAATACAACACCCATTCCTATTAAAAACACTAGAAAGCATAGGAATAGAATGGTCATTCCTAAAAATAATAAACAGTATATATCTAAAACCATCGGCTAATATCCTCTGCAATGGGGATAAACTAGATGCATTCCCAATAAGATCAGGAGTGAAACAAGGATGCCCATTATCACCTCTAGTATTTGATATTGTAATAGAAACACTAGCAGTAACAATTAGAGAAGAAAAAGAAATTGAAGGCATCAAAATAGGCAAGGAGGAGACCAAGTTATCACTGTTTGCAGATGACATGATGATCTACTTAAAGAATCCTAGAGATTCAACCAAAAAGCTAATTGAAATAATCAACAACTTTAGGAAAGTTGCAGGATACAAAATAAACCTACATAAATCATCAGCTTTTCTATATATCTCCAACACAGCCCAGCAGCAAAAACTAGAAAGAGAAATCCCATTCAAAAACACCTTAGACAAAATAAAATACCTAGAAATCTATCTCCTGAGACAAACACAGGAACTATATGAACACAACTACAAAACACTCTCCACACAACTAGACTTGAGCAATTGGAAAAACATTAACTGCTCATGGATAGGATGAGCCAATATAATAAAATAATAATAAAAATGACCATCCTACCCAAACTTATTTATCTATTTAGTGCCATACCCATTGAACTACCAAAATACTTCTTCACTGATTTAGAAAAAAAAAAAAACATAAAAAAATTCATTTGGAACAACAAAAGATCAAGGATATCCAGGGAAATAATGGAAAAAAAAACACATATGATGGGGGCCTTACAGTCCCTGACCTTAAACTATATTACAAAGCAACAGTTATCAAAACAATTTATTACTGGCTAAGAAACAGAAAGGAAGATCAGTGGAATAGACTGGGGGAAAGCAACCTCAGCAAGACAGTATACGATAAACCCAAAGATCCCAGCTTTCGGGACAAAAATCCAGTGTTCGATAAAAACTGCTGGGACTTCTCCATTAGTGGCGGTGTAATGTCCCTGAACAATCTGCAGGGATCTAAGAGAAAAAAACACCATTCATAAGCAGAGGATAATCTGTGGGAGTAGAAACACCGAGCAAAAGCAACTGCCTGAATACAGCGGTTGAGGGGACATGACAGAGGAGAGACTCTAAATGAACACTCTAATGCAAATATTATCAACAAAGCAATGGGTTCAAATCAAGAAAACACCCAACCTCTTCATCCATCTCACGATGGAGCCTTCATTTCTTTCAAAACTACACTAATGTTACACTAACACTTACTAAAATCCCTAAAACACTATCTGACTATAAATCTACCTAAATCCTTATTCAGTTTATTTAGTTTGATAGAGATGTCTTCCAAGATTCAGTCAGCCAAGATGGCAGCTGCTAACTGACAGTCTGGTGGCCCAGAAACCAGACCAGTAGTTTCAATCTTCCTCCTCCAAAAACTGTTATCTAGTAAAAGCAAGTCTATCAGCTTCTGAGATATACCTTCTCTCAGTCAGGAAAGTAGAAACCCTTTAGATTGGATTCAGCAGTCTCTCTTCCTTTTCACTAACCAAGTGTAAGATGTTTTTCTATAGCAGTGCCCAGAGATCAAGAACTGCTCACCAACTAAAAGTCCAGTCAGTGACACAGACCTTCAGTGACCTTCTCATTAAGTGATCCAGTCTGAGTATCTCACAGACAAAGATGAAGAGCCAACTCAACAACCAAAGTCCAGTTAGTGAGTGAGTTAGTCAGAGGATCTTCCCCCAACTGCCAGAACTTCTTCCTGTGTTCTTTCTTCCAAATTCTGGTCTCATGCCCTGCTCTCTAACCCCCAGATATCTCTTTATCAATTAACTTATCTTTAACTAATACTTAATCCTAACTTCCTTACTACATTCCCAATGCTCATAATTTGTGAGACTTTCCTAGATTGGACTAATTCTAGTCTAACAAACACAATTTAAACATTATAATGTTATATTTCAAACTCACATGCACACATATACTAACTTTGAAATAAACACCAGTAAAGAAATCTAATAGATATAAGCACTACTTCCTTCTTCTGGCCAGTAGAGAAGGAAGGGAGATTTGATCAGGACTCCTTTTCTGCCTCTCTTTACCTCCAAATAGAGGGTAAATGAGAATAGGTTGTTGGTAGATTTGTTTTGTGTTTAAAAATATGTCATTTAAAATTCCAAAGGTAAGGAATTTCTCGCCAAATCTAATTTTCTTCTGCCATGATGGGAAATAAGGCTGGGACAGGCAGTTCCAGGACTTTTGGAGCTTTATCCTAGTGTGACAGTTGTGTTTCCAATGTCCCTTCTGCCCATAGGCAGGGCATGGGGTGAGGATGGCTGGAAGTAGCTTATCTCCAACATAAGCCTGCAGTCCTCATTCACCTTTCAATACATTCCTAGCAAAAATTCTTAGGTGCAGATTTGGTTGATTGGAAAGTAGAAGTTTGGAAATGAAAATGTAGTTTTTTGCAGATTTCACCATATGTCTGCAGTTGACTGACTAATAAAATGGAAACGTAGGATAATGATTCCTTGTTCACAACTGGGTCTAAATTGGTAAATTTCTTTAGAGTCTTAAACAGAGAGTTCATAAAAAGGAATGGATGATCATCTTTGTCTTGAATAATCTCTTTCTGTTCAGAATCAACCCTCCTCTTTGTAGCAGAAGAGGAAGGGAGATTTGAGTGCTAGATATCCTACTTTCTAATTCCATTCTACCTTGCTTGATTTTCAAACTCCCTTTGTCTATCTTGGCCTAGTTTTGGCTGGATCATGCTACCCAAAAAAGGAAGAGCCTGGCAAAAGATATGGTTTGGAGAAGTGGAAGCCTAGTGAGGGGGCAAGGCTAAAATGTAAGGGGATTCTGTCCATATGCTTTCTTCCCTGCAAAATACACCCAAGTACCATATAGCATTTAGAACTTATGATGTCATCAAAAAAGCCAACTTTTTAATTTTTCTAGGTTGTTACCAAGTCACTCAACATGAAAAAATAATTGAACTTTTGTCAAAGCTGCCTAGGTCGGATCTCATCCCAATGGAAGGACCTACAAAAATGATTTTTCCCTCTGTCTTCCCACTGAGAACACATGGTGAGTGAATTCAGGATAGGGTTGGCAAGTCCCTAACAAGAAACACTCCTGGATATAGAGTCTGACTTCAGGTTTGGTAGCCACTTTAACTCCTGTGGCTTCCCCAGATAGGAAGGAGATAAGCCCAATGCAGCCACTCTCCAAGGGAGGGATGCAAGTTGTTTAGGTTAATTTTTCCATTTCTCAAGAATGTACCCCAAAGAAAAATCTCAGGGTATGCTCTGCCTCTGTCCCATGTAGAAGAGGAATGGCCAATTCCTTACCAAGCATTACCACCTGTGCATCCAGGGAAGATGTCAAAACATTAGTCACTCAGATCAGACTAATTTCTGACTCTGAGGTTTGTCTCCCTAAATCAGTGAGGAAAACAATCTGGACTTAGAGTTCAACCCCAGGCCCAAAGGGCCTGACCAACCCTTGGGGCTTCCAGATGGGAGACAGGGAGAAAGTTCAACCCAGATTTTACCCAAGGGGGTTTTCAGGAGTTCAAGAAGGGTCCTGTCCTATCTGAAGAGTGGTGTTTTCATGAATCCTGGGAGAAGCAGCTTTCCTCAGGACTGTCCCACCTTAGGCATCAAAAATGCAGTGGGAGAGTTTTCAGTAAAAACCCAACTTAGCTTAAAAATGAAAAGAGAAATGTATTAATTTAGAAGTCATGTTGAAATGGCCAGGAGACAGTACATAAGGGTAGACACTGCTTCCTGGTGGAGATGAGGTATGGGAATTTTATACTCACTTAGACAGCAGGGGTTACAGAATGAGAAAAGGGAGTGAGGTGAATCAGGAATGAGGTAATTCATTGAGGTTGGGGGCATAAGGAATATTTTGTGAAAATCAAAGGATGATTATATTAGGTATCACCCAATTTCTCATGTCTCCTTTGACCTAGAATACTTCTGGAGTTTGAGGTACTTTGGGTAAGCCTATATCCCCATATCAAGAATAGATAGTGAATATGTTTCAAATTCATAAATATTTGTATTCAAGTCTTGCTTCTTAGAAATAAGTAATGAAAATTTCATCATATAATCTTTCTTAGAGTATGTTGTTTCTGAGAAAATCAACATGTGTATATGCTAGTATTACTGTTTTTGATTGTTATTTGTAGAATTCATATGACTGAGCAAACAACTAGAACATCAAATTCAAAATATAAGGACTAGTTATTTAAGCATAAAGAAACATCATTTTGATCAAAACATTATGATTAGAATGGATAAAATACTTTAAGTACTGCAGTAAAAGTCACAATTCAATGGCAACAATAAAAAGTAAGTAAAGAAAATTAATTATAAACTATATTCATGCTAATATTAACAAGAATTATATTTTAGACTTCCGGTCAAGATGGTGGCTTAGAGAAAGCTAAAGTTCAGAACTCCGGAAAACCCTTCCTGACCGATCTCAAACTATAAGCTCCTAAGGCACCGAAATTCAAAACGATCAACAGCATAGACCCTGGGAACCCCCCTCCTGAACCTGGACCCTGATCAAAAGGTACGACCCCCCTCAAAAGCCAGAACCCGAGATCACTCGGACCTAAGGGGTAGGAGCGCAGAGTCCAAGGCTCCGGGAAGCCACAGCCCCGCCCTTCTCAGAGAGCAGGGTCCTTTGAAACAACAACAACCCTCAGGGCCTTCTAGCCGAGTCCCAGTGAAAGTCACTGCCCTCGGAGCTCCCCCCCGCAGAGAGCAGGCTTGTCTGAAACAACAGCAACCCTCAGGGCGGGCAAGACAGCCTTGCGGGCAAGACAGCCTCACAGGCTGGATCCTGCTATCCAAGTCTCAGTGAAAGTCACAGCCCTCGGAGCTCCGGGAAGCCGCAGCCCATCCCCCCGCAGGCCGACGAAACAGCCTCATGGCCAGCTATTCTGAAGGCAACTTCCGGAAAGCAACCCGACCCAGAGAGCCAGGGGAGAGTATGGCGTCCTGGTCCGACCCTTCCACTCCAGTTCCAGTGAGGCATACTCAATTTAACCCAGGGAAACCTCATAGAACCGACAATCTGCCCAGGACTAAAGCCTCTGAACACCAGACAGAGATAAGAAAAGCTAATCCTCCACATTCAGAGATGGCAAACTCCACAGAAGCACAGAAGCCCCAAAATACCAAGAAAAATGAGAAGAAAGGGGCGACATTGGACACATTCTATGGAGCCAAAATACAAAATACAGAGGAGATAGAATATATACAAGAAAATGCTCCAAAATCTTCCAAAGGAAATGGAAACTCACCACAAACCCATGAAGAATTTGAATCAGAAATGACCAAAAAGATGGAAGCCTTCTGGGAGGAAAAGTTGGAAATAATGCAAAAGAAATTCACGCATCTACAAAACCGGTGTGATGAAACTGAAAAGGAAAACCAGGTTTTAAAGGCCAGAATCAGGCAGCTGGAAGACAACGATCGTGTAAAAGAGCAAGAATTAATAAAGCAAAGCCAAAACACCAAGAAATTAGAAGAGAACATAAAATATCTCACTGACAAGGTGATAGATCTGGAAAATAGAGGGAGAAGAGATAATTTAAGAATAATTGGACTCCCAGAAAAGCCAGAAATAAACACCAAACTCGACATGGTGATACAAGATATAAACAAAGAAAATTACCCAGAGATTCTAGAACAAGGGGGCAATACAGCCACTGACAGAGCTCACAGAACACCATCTACACTAAACCCCCAAAAGACAACTCCCAGGAATGTAATTTCCAAATTCCAAAGCTCTCAAACAAAAGAAAAAATCGGCCAGGAAGCCAGAAAAAGACAATTTAGATATAAAGGAATGCCAATCAGGGTCACACAAGACCTTGCAAGTTCTACTCTGAATCATCGTAAGGCATGGAACATGATCTTCAGAAAGGCAAGAGAGCTGGGTCTCCAACCAAGAATCAACTACCCAGCAAAACTGACTATATACTTCCAAGGGAAAGTATGGGCCTTCAACAAAATAGAAGATTTCCAACTTTTTGCAAAGAAAAGACCAGAGCTCTGTGGAAAGTTTGATACCGAAAATCAAAGAGCAAGGAATACCTGAAAAGGTAAATATTAAGGAAAGGGGAAAAATGTTATCTTCTTCTTTTACTCAAACTCTCTTCTATAAGGACTACATTTATATCAATCTATGTATACTAACATGTGGGGAAAATGTAATGTATAAATAGGGGGTAAAGAAAGACCAAATAGAATAATCTTTCTCCCACAAAGATTCACATGGGAAGGGGAGGGGAAGAAAACTCCTATAAGAAGGAGAGGAAGAGAGGGTGTTTTTTTTGCTTAAACCTTAATCTCAGGGAAATCAACTCTGAGAGGGGAAAACATCCAGATCCATTGGGATCTTGAATTCTATCTTACCCAAAAAGGGTAGGGAGAAGGGAATACCAAGGGGGGCAGGGGGAGAGGGAGAACAAAAAGGGAGGGAAAGAGAGGGGGGAGGGGGTTGGAACAAAAAGTGAGGGACTAAAAAGGGAAACATCAAGGGAGGGGACAAGGGGGACTGATTCAAAGTAAATCACTGGACTAAAAGGTAGAGCCGAAGAAGAAAAGGTTAGAATTAGGGAAGGCAATCAAAATGCCAGGGAGTCCACAAATGACAATCATAACTTTGAACGTGAATGGGATGAACTCACCCATAAAACATAGACGAATAGCAGAATGGATTAGAATCCAAAACCCTACCATATGTTGTCTTCAAGAAACACACATGAGGCGGGTTGACACCCACAAGGTCAGAATTAAAGGATGGAGTAGGACCTTCTGGGCCTCAACTGATAGAAAGAAGGCAGGAGTGGTAATCATGATATCTGATAAAGCCAAAGCAAAAATAGACCTGATCAAAAGGGATAGGGAAGGTAATTATATTTTGTTAAAAGGGACTCTAGACAATGAGGAAATATCATTAATCAACATGTATGCACCAATTAATAAAGCACCCAAATTTCTAATGGAGAAACTAGGAGAATTGAAGGAAGAAATAGACAATAAAACCATACTATGGGAGACTTAAACCAACCATTATCAAATTTAGATAAATCAAATCAAAAAATAAATAAGAAAGAGGTAAAAGAAGTGAATGAGATCTTAGAAAAAATTAGAATTAACAGACATATGGAGAAAAATAAATAGGGATAAAAAGGAATACACCTTCTTCTCAGCACCACATGGCACATTCACAAAAATTGACCATACATTAGGTCACAGAAACATAGCACACAAATGCAGAAAAGCAGAAATAATGAATGCAGCCTTCTCAGATCACAAGGCAATAAAAATAATGATTAGTAGTGGTACATGGAAAACCAAATCTAAAACCAATTGGAAATTAAACAATATGATAGTCCAAAACCTTTTAGTTAAAGAAGAAATCATAGAAACAATTAATAATTTCATCAAGGAAAATGACAATGGCGAAACATCCTTTCAAACCTTTTGGGATGCAGCCAAAGCAGTAATCAGAGGTAAATTCATATCCCTGAATGCTTATATTAACAAACAAGGGAGAACAGAGATCAATCAATTGGAAATGCAAATGAAAAAACTCAAAAGCAATCAAATTAAAAACCCCCAGCAGAAAACCAAACTAGAAATCCTAAAAATTAAGGGAGAAATTAATAAAATCGAGAGTGAAAGAACTATTGATTTTTTAAATAAGACAAGAAGCTGGTACTTTGAAAAAACAAACAAAATAGACAAAGAACTAGTCAATCTAATTAAAAAAAGGAAGGAAGAAAAGCAAATTAACAGCATTAAAGATGAAAAGGGGGAATAGCACCTCCGATGAAGAGGAAATTAAGGCAATCATTAGAAATTACTTTGCCCAATTATGTGGCAATAAATACACCAATTTAGGAGAAATGGATGAATATATACAAAAATACAAACTGCCTAGACTAACAGAAGAAGAAATAGAATTCTTAAATAATCCCATATGAGAAAATGAAATCCAACAAGCCATCAAAAAACTCCCTAAAAAAAAATCCCCAGGGCCTGATGGATTCATCAGTGAATTCTATCAAACATTCAGAGAACAGTTAATCCCAATACAATACAAACTATTTGACATAATAAGCAAAGAGGGAGTTCTACCAAACTTCTTTTACGACACAAACATGGTACTGATTCCAAAGCCAGGCAGGTCAAAAACTAAGAAAGAAAATTATAGACCAATCTCTCTAATGAATATAGATGCAAAAATCTTCAATAGGATACTAGCAAAAAGACTCCAGCAAGTGATCAGAAGGATCATTCACCATGATCAAGTAGGATTCATACCAGGGATGCAGGGCTGGTTTAACATTAGGAAAACCATCCACATAATTGACCACATCAACAAGCAAACTAGCAAGAACCACATGATTATCTCAATAGATGCAGAAAAAGCCTTTGATAAAATACAACACCCATTCCTATTAAAAACACTAGAAAGCATAGGAAGAGAAGGGTCATTCCTAAAAATTATAAACAGTATATATATAAAACCATCAGCTAACATCATCTGCAATGGGGATAAACTAGATGCATTCCCAATAAGATCAGGAGTGAAACAAGGATGCCCATTATCACCTCTACTATTTGACATTGTACTAGAAACACTTGCAGTAGTAATTAGAGAAGATAAAGGAATTGAAGGCATCAAAATAGGCAAGGAGGAGACTATGTTATCACTCTTTGCAGATGACATGATGGTCTACTTAAAGAATCCTAGTATTCAACCAAAAAGCTAATTGAAATAATCAACAACTTTAGGAAAGTTGCAGGATACAAAATAAACCCACATAAATCATCAGCTTTTCTATATATCTCCAACACAGCTCAGCAGCAAGAACTAGAAAGAGAAATCCCATTCAAAATCACCTTAGACAAAATAAAATACCTAGGAATCTACCTCCCAAGACAAACACAGGAACTATATGAACACAACTACAAATCACTCGCCACACAACTAAAACTAGACTTGAGCAAATGGAAAAACATTAACTGCTCATGGATAGGACGAGCCAATATAATAAAAATGACCATCCTACCCAAACTTATTTATCTATTTAGTGCCATACCCATTGAACTACCAAAATACTTCTTCACTGATTTAGAAAAAACCATAACAAAGTTCATTTGGAAGAACAAAAGATCAAGGATATCCAGGGAAATAATGAAAAAAAAACACATATGATGGGGACCTTGCAGTCCCTGACCTTAAATTATATTACAAAGCAGCAGTTATCAAAACAATTTGGTACTGGCTAAGAAACAGAAAGGAAGATCAGTGGAATAGACTGGGGGAAAGCGACCTCAGCAAGACAGTATACGATAAACCCAAAGATCCCAGCTTTTGGGACAAAAATCCACTATTCGACAAAAACTGCTGGGAAAATTGGAAGACAGTGTGGGAGAGACTAGGAATAGATCAACACCTCACACCCTACACCAAGATAAATTCAAAATGGGTGAGTGACTTAAACATAAAGAAGGAAACCATAAGTAAATTGGGTAAACACAGAATAGTATACATGTCAGACCTTTGGGAGGGGAAAGGCTTTAAAACCAAGCAAGACATAGAAAGAATCACAAAATGTAAAATAAATCATTTTGACTACATCAAACTAAAAAGCTTTTGTACAAACAAAACCAATGTAACTAAAATCAGAAGGGAAACAACAAATTGGGAAAAAATCTTCATAGAAACATCTGACAAAGGTTTAATTACTCATATTTATAAAGAGCTAAATCAATTGTACAAAAAATCAAGCCATTCTCCAATTGATAAATGGGCAAGGGACATGGATAGGCAGTTCTCAGATAAAGAAATCAAAAGTATTAACAAGCACATGAAGAAGTGTTCTAAATCTCTTATAATCAGAGAGATGCAAATCAAAACAACTCTGAGGTATCACCTCACACCTAGCAGATTGGCTAACATAACAGCAAAGGAAAGTAATGAATGCTGGAGGGGATGTGGCAAAGTAGGGACATTAATTCATTGCTGGTGGAGTTGTGAACTGATCCAACCATTCTGGAGGGCAATTTGGAACTATGCCCAAAGGGCGACAAAAGAATATCTACCCTTTGATCCAGCCATAGCACTTCTGGGTCCGTACCCCAAAGAGATAATGGACAAAAAGACTTGTACAAAAATATTCATAGCTGCGCTCTTTGTGGTGGCCAAAAACTGGAAAACGAGGGGATGCCCATCAATTGGGGAATGGCTGAGCAAATTGTGGTATATGTTGGCGATGGAATACTATTGTGCTAAAAGGAATAATAAAGTGGAGGAGTTCCATGTAGACTTGAACAACCTCCAGGAAGTGATTCAGAGCTAGAGGAGCAGAACCAGGTGAACATTGTACACAGAGACTAATACACTGTGGTATAATCGAACGTAATGGACATCTCCATTAATGGCGGTGTAATGTCCCTGAACAATTTGCAGGGATCCACGAGAAAAAAACACTATTCATAAGCAAAGGATAAAGTATGGGAGTGGATACACCGAGGAAAAGCAACTGCCTGAATACAGTGGTTGAGGGGACATGACAGAGGAGAGACTCTAAATGAACACTCTAATGCAAATATTATCAACAAAGCAATGGGTTCAAATCAAGAAAACATGTAATGCCCAGTGGACTTACGCGTCGGCTATGGGGTGATGAGGGGAGGAAAAGAAAATGATCTATGTCTTTAACGAATAATGCTTGGAAATGATCAAATAAAATATATTAAAAAAAAGAATTATATTTTATACAACTTACTCAATCTAGTTAACTTAAAAATTCATATGGACTTATATCACCTTTAAGGATCAAAGTTCAATTAATTTTATTTTGAAGTATATCAAAGAAAAAACTTTGCTGCTTAATGACATTTGTGTATTTCCTAGCCAGTTAGAAATTCCAGGAAAAATATGACATTAAAGAGCGCCAATTTAAATGAAGAAAATTCTAGATTAAATTTAAGTAGGATTTGTTAGAATATACAAATATTGGATTTTTATGGACATTATTTAACAGGAAATAAATACAGGAAATAAAAAAATAACTCAAATACATATTATTTTCATTTGAAATTTTAAATAATTTCAGGAGTAAATGGCTATAAAATTTTGATTATATAAGCTTATATGTATTTTATATTTTAATGTTATAAAATATATATTGGGAATATATCACCATTAGTAAGTATTAAATCTCACACATATTGATTATAAGATGTTAGGTGAGTTTTTTGAAACCTTTGTGTTTCCAGAAACTCTAAATATAAAAACTAATATACAGTAGTTGAGTGTGTTTTCATATCAAGATTGATGAAAACCAAGAAATGTTAGGTCTTGGCCAGCATACATGGGTTAAAGAATAGATTAATTCAGATGATTCATTTTTCATGAGGATATTTAATAGATATTTAGCAATTACTACAAGGAAGAAATAAAAAATATTTTAAAATTTTCCTTTGCTGGTAAATGATAAATCTTTCCCAAGCAAATTCAAATGACAAACAAGTGCAATAGCAACTTAAAATATATACTCATCTATAGAATTTTGTAGAGGAAAATTGAGGAAAATTATGAGAAGCTTCATATCATAAAACAGAATGAATCAATAAATGATAAATATAAGTCTATAAAATGTTTGGTAAGAATAAACTCAGCAGCTTCATACTAAAGACATTCAAGCATAAAATTAGAACAAAAAACAAACCAAAAATGGAAAATATATTCATCAATTCATATTAAATTTCCTTCCTCAGCAATGAAGCATCTTTCATTCACTTGTCAAAGTTATAAAAAGATTACTTGAAAAATGTTACAGAAGTACTTTTAAATTAATATCTGATTTTAATATCAAATGAAGCATATAATACAAAACATTTTACGATTGGATAAGTTTACCTTAGTCATGAAGTAACCCAAAGGGAAGAGTGATACTTTACATATTTGCAGTCCCTAGATGCATTTGTTTGAAGATATTCTTCTAGTGGTATCAAGAAAAGGGATACAAAACTCTCCAAAATCCCATTTACAATAATGTAAAACAGATCTAAATGGCCACATAAAAGGGAAAAAAAGACAGTGAGAATGAATATTATAGTGTAGATCAATGTTGTCAAACTCAAAAGGGAACTGCTTCCTATAGGCTGCATATTGACATTGAAAACCCCCAAAAAATCATTTTGCATTTTTAAAATGCATTTGAATCAGGTTTCTGCTGTACTTGGGAATGGGCTATGAATTGACACTTCTGGTTTAGAGTATTGAATGCATTTGAAAGGCCACTCCATACAATTGATCCACCAGTATATATCTCTGTTGGACACATTTGAGGCATAGGCAATGAATAAAGCCTAGAATTATAGATAAAATAGAGAATAAAATTTTTGACCTTTTTGAAATTTATAGTATTTTTGTGGCCCCCATTATGCTTCTCCCTATAAAAAATAAATCTTAAATTTTATTCATTTACTTTTGTAAGTGAAAGACTATAGCAGAAAGTATCTTAGCTTTGATCAATAAATATAGAGGAATAAATTTATTTCTTTACTTGATAAATAAGGAAGTAGTCTCAAATTTGTTGGAGTCACATGATAAGTGAAGATTTTAATACTATGCATTAAGAACTTAGAAATATGTAGAAGCCCTTATCTCTTTTCATGTAATGATAACAAATTAATAGAGATGTAGTGAGTTTTATTGAAAGATTGACTTCTTTTCTATCAGTTTCAACATCTTAGAAAAACTCTAATTATGAAATTATCAATTTTCCATTAAATATTTATAAATCTTCAATTTTAAGTCATAAATAAAAATGTTTTTCCCGCTAAAACTGCTCTTCATTAAAGTCTGTGGGGATGAAAGTAAGAGAGAAAGAAGTAGAGGAAAAAAAGAATACCTCTTTATGGAGAGCCTAAGGGAATGAAAATAGAGTCACTTAGGAACTTTCTTGTGCCAATCAAATAATGAAGTTTCGTAGGGTTATGAATTAGCATGCAAATGACTAAGTCCAGGCACAATTCTCTTCCCACCAATTTCTTCCCTCTAGGTTTTTCCTTGTCATTAAACAAGATCCCTTTGCTAAGGCATTATATCCATAATGAGTCTATTTACTGCATTGACTTGCTCTACTTTGATAATTTCTTCCTAGTCCACTTATCCAGTGCCATCTTGATTTGGAAACACAAAAGATGACCTATAATTCCATCATGAATTTTTCTCATTTCCCAAGTATATAAATTCTGCCTCAATCCTTCCTTGATCATACTTTTGTCCTCTCTACTAACTCATTCTATTTTTCTACATCTCCCTCTCTACTACATGGAGAGTAGTCCATGCTGTGAGTGGCTTTCTTTTCTTCCTGGGTTTCAGTTATAGAGGTTAGGGTTAATGAAAGCAAGACAGATTCCCTGCCAAAATCTGAAGCACTCATATTTTACAGACAAGTGAATCCCACTTTATCTTGCCTTAAAGTATTATATAGAAAATGGCAATTTGCCCCTTTATCAAGAAACTATCTAAAGAGAATCTGTTGCCTAGGAAGGAGATAAGAAATAGAAATAAAAAGAACAGTTGGAGAAAGATAAAGTACATGGGAAAATTATTACCTCCTATGTTGCATGTTCCTCTACTTTCTCCTGCTTTCTACTTTGTTTTTTCAAAGTAATGAAAGATCATCCTAAGGGAAAAGGAAACCTAGTATTGTTAAACTTTTATATTATTTGTGATATTCCTAACATCCCTAGCTTATATCATTCTACATTTAAAACTGCCCTCCCTTCTTCAAATTCTTCAAACATACTTTAAGAGGCAAGCAATATTTAAACAATATGTAAATTATTTATTAAATACCAGAATGTTTGATTTTTCATGGGTAGCAAATGGCCTAAACTAGAGTACTCAGGTGAGTAAAAAAGTATAGGAAAAATCAGTAGAGTTGAAAAAGCAATTGGTTTATAATGAGAGGAATTGAGTATAAACCTCAACTCTACCATATATTAGCTTTATGTTCTTAAACAAGTTATTGAACCATTCTTAGTCTCAATTTCCTCATTTGAAAACAAGAAAGTAAAATAGATCTCTGCATTATGGTGACAAACAAAACAAAACAAAACAACAACAACTGGAAACTGAAGGTATGTCTATTGATTTAGGAATGGCTAAACAAGTTGTGATATGTAATTGTAGTTGAGTTTTTTAAATTAAATTTTCTTTTATTTTTCTGAATTATATGTACAAAGAATTTTCAACATTTCCCAAAGGATATTGAGTCTTGAATTGTCTCCCTCCCTCCCCTTCTCACCTCTCCTATCTTTGAGATGGTAAGCAATCTGATAACGATTCTGTATGCACAATCATGCAAAACATTTCCCCATTTTAAACTTTTTGGAGAGGGAACACACATTTTAAAAAAATTAAGAAAGGAAATTTAAAAAAAATCACTTTGTTCTGGGTTCAAATTCTATTAAACATTTTCTCTGGAAACAGATGACTTTTTTGTCATGAGTCCTTTGTTATAGTCTTAGATGATTATATTGCTGAGAATAGCTATTGTTCATTGTACAATATTCCTGTCATAGTGTAAAATGTTTTAGTTTAACTTATTTCACTCTACTCCAGTTTCTGTAAGTCTTTTTAATGGAATACAATTGTACCACAAGAAATGATTAACAAGATGATCATCCCCAGAAAAAATTCCAGGAAACACATATAAAGTGCTATAAACTGAAATGAGTAGAACCAGGAATGTAGGACAATTTGAAGGGACTTGTGAAGAAAAAGGTTATCCACCCCCCACAGAAGGAACTAATAAAGTATGAATGCAGATTGACACATACCATTTTCCACTTCATTTCTTTCATGATTTTTTTTCTCTAGTGGAAATGATATATGTCTTCTTTTACAACATGACCAACATGGAAAGATGTATTATATGATGACACATAAGTAACCTAATTCATATTATCTGCCTTCTTGTGGAGGGGTAAGGGAAGGAAGGAGAGAGAAAAAAGGATTGCAAAAATTTAAAAATGACATTTACATGTAAACATTTTAAAAAAGCATAATTACATCAAAATTAATGATTCTATGAATACCTTCACATTTATTTGAGCCTGGAATAAAATGGAAAAGGGAAGCAAACAAGAAGAAAACAGTGGGATAATATAATCCCTAAAATATATGTTTGGTTAAGGAGGAAGCAACACATGCTATTAAATATAAACATATGATTTATTTCAATATAATTGTGTACCTGTATAACTCCTATTTTATTTCATAACAAAACATTTTGACAGGAATCCATAAGCTTGACTTGATTACAAAAGTAGAATATAATACAAAAAATGATTAAGATCTATTGATTTAGAGGCAGCATTGGGTTCATGTCTTGCCTCTTAAATGTATTTGCTATGTGACTGAGTAAATCATTTAGCTTCTCAATGACCCTAAAAATTTAATAAGACTCTAAGTTACTGAGCTGGTGATCTTCCTCATTGGTAAAAAAGAAATTTACTGTGTAGAAGTTATCTACAGCAGTGTAATTACAATTGTAGGCTAAAAGTACATAGACACCAGCAACCAAATCATGAAAAAAGCTATCACAAAGGATGAATATTCCTCAAGGGTTCTTAGATTCTCAAAAACCTTGTCAGAAAATTATAGGCTAATTCTGGACCCCATTTGCTCACTTGAATATGCTGACCAAAATTGTGAATAATTCTTCTCTTTAATTAAAATAAAGTTCCTACATCTAAGTTTCTCCCTTCCTCTCTGGCCATGCCAATAAAGAAACTAGAATTAACATTCCCATACTTAAAAAAAATCAAATGTTAGTAAAATAGAAAAGAAATTATGAATTACAAGATCACACATTGAAAACTCTAAAGAGCGTTAGGTTACATTATTTCAATTCTGTCTGTATGCAGATGGATAAATGGACAAGAAAAATGATTTGCCCAGTCACACACAAATGAAGTAGAAGAGAATAATGATTCAAAATTAAAACATTTGATAGAGATATAGAATCCTTTAAACTAGAATACTTACTAATATTCCAGTTGTTAATTTTGAATATTAATCCTTTTCCAATAATGAAAGTACACTGGAAAGACTAGAGAAAGTATTGGAATAATTTATATTTGAGTTTAAAAGGCTTTGAATATGAAATTGCTTAAATTCACATTCCCTTAGTAGAAATTGCCTTCATTTTTTTCTTTATATAAAAATCTTCTTTTTTAAAAGTCAATAATATTTTAGGAAACTAATATTTATATTCTTTGAAATAGGTTTGAACACTATTATAATATTTAGGAATTCATATTGATCAATATATTTTATGTTTTGGACTGAGACCTCCTCTCTTTTGTTAGGACCTTAAAATATTAAATGTAGGGATTATCAGCCATAGTGAATTTTGATCCTTTTTAAAAGTAAATTAGGTTAGTCATGTTTTCCTGATGTTTTCCTTATTTAGGTAAAGAGCTGCTTTCACTGTAGCAAAATAGTGAAGAAGGAGTTGAGGTGTGGGGTGTATTAGTGGGAGCTGACCAAAAATTTACATGTTTTCAAAGTTCAAATTGTTAGATTGCGTGAATAATAACACTCTACCCTCCCTGGCATAAGTTCATGGTTTCCTTTAACAATACTCATCAATACAGGTACAAGTACTATATGATATAAATACCAAGAGTAGAATAACCAGTGACTTTTGTCAATTAGCAACAGGATAAAAGAGTGACAGAAAGGTCAGGAATTCTGAGGTGAAGGATAGATATATTCTCATTCATAAGGCTCATTTTTTCCTTGTTTTACACACACGTAAATACATACATACACAAAATCATGTTAAGAAATTCACCTTTTTAAAGTGAATAGAATTTAGTGACCCATTTATATTTTTTAATTTCTTTTCAAAATGCATTATAATTGTAGGCAATATCATAAATATTAACAACCCAAATAAGTTTACTAAATAAAGCAATGAATTTGCTTTCAGACAATGATGTAATATCCATTATGAAAATGCTGGAAATAAAATTAAAAATAATATTTTAATGGCTGTCTCTTTTTTGATAAACATGTATACAGTATGTGGGACTAAAAGACCTTTTCCCTTTATGCTGGCAATTGTAATCTCCTTTAGATACTGTTTTAAAATAACAAGTCTGCAAAATACTTAGGAAATATGAATGTAATAATATCAACACATTCACTTGATTAATGCCACAAGCTGAGGCTGGAAACAAATTCTTCCCACTTTATATAAATATTCAGGAGATATGATCTCTGTCCCCTGGGTTAGAAATTCAGTGAGAATGAAATAATTTATAAAACCTTGGAATAATTGATTTTATAAGGTGATAAGGTCTGTTAATCAAACTTCCTAAATATATAAAGCTCTAGACTTATATTTATTTGTGAATGATTTTGCAGTAATATGAAAACAACTGTTACTATTATAATATTTGAGAGGCTGGTTTGAAGATAAGAATACCAATTTATTGATGATACAATCTTTCATTGATGCTCTTGATGATCATAGATCAAGAAGTTCATTCACACTGGTATATAAAAAGAATTCTGGAAGATCATCATACAGCCTTTCCCTTAAACATCCAAAGACATTGCTAACTGGTAAATAGTGCCTGAGGAAATAGACTTTGAACTTTGAAAACATGTAAATTTTTGGTCAGCTCCCACTAATACACCCCACAGAAACTATTCTAACCCTTATCAGCTTTATTAATACAACCAACTGTTCCCTTTTATTCTATTTCAATAAATGACATCACTTACTTTACTGGTGACCATTGATTATAATCTCCTTCATATTCATGTTCTACACCCAGAATTTTCTCCATATTCAACTCTCTTTTTCCTCACTTTATTTAAACTCAAATAATCAGTTAGAATTTACATCTATAATTCCAATGTGATCTCCATCTTTGATTTCTAGGCTTTCATATCCAGTTGCTTCATAAACACTTCCTCTAAGATCTACCATGAGTTCCCAATACTCAAGGAATCAAAATCAAAATTTATACTCAGCATTATGCCCACTGAAATTTCCTTTCCTTCCTTTGTTCCTTAATTCCTTTGTTCCTAACTTCCTTCTTTTGTTCCTTCATTTCTTTGTTCTTACCTTCCTTCCTTCCTTCCTTTGTTTCTTCCTTCCTTCCTTCCTTCCTTCCTTCCTTCCTTCCTTCCTTCCTTCCTTCCTTCCTTCCTTCCTTCCTTTCTACCTTTCTTCCGTCCTTCTTTCTGTAGCATTATCTTTTCAGACACTGAGTCATATTTGAAGTAAGATTGCTTTATATCTGTTATATTAAGTAAATTCCTAAGTATTATAGATTTTATCTTCATGATATACTTCACACCTCTATCCCATCCTTTATAATCACACCATAATTCTATTAATTCAAGATTTGTAAGAAGACAATTAAAAGCCTCACATAAGATGAAATAATGAAAGGGTTAGTCTCTGTTGTTGGAAGGACTCTCCATATAATGAGTATGAGTCCAATATATGATAAAGTATGTGTGAAGGAAAATTACTTTCCTCCCTTTCTGGGGTCACACAGGTTACGACATTTCCTGTACCCTACCTACATACCTGGCATGAGCCTGAACTTGACCCATAGGAAAGGAAATCATTGAGCAGATTGGTCACAAGAATAGAATGGCAGCCATAAAAAGGCAGAGAGAGTCAATAAATCACAAGACAGAGGGCAGGGGAGGTGTCCCCTGCACTACCACCTGGAGTACCCCCCACCCGATTTGGCCTAGGCAAAGTAGAAAGCCACATTTGGCTCTTGAGAAGTGATATGTGAGACTTAGTGGGCAGAGAAAAGTTTGATAAACTGAGGCAAGAGCGAATTTTTCTCTCTTCTCTTTTGTGTTTATTATAGGCTGGACTTCCTTGTGAGAGGGACTAGGGGGCCCTAGTGGTGAACACAGAATAGAAAGCTAAATGGAGCAGCAAGTAAAGTAACCTATACATCTCTCCTATTTTTCCATCTTTTTCCCCTGCTACTTTTGATTTAATAATATTATTAAATTATGGTCAGTCTCATATTTTTCCTCTCATGGTGTATCTTTCATTTCAGAACACTATTATAAGAAATGCTCTCTGAATTGACAGTAAGGTTTTTACTATTCTTATTGTATTTACTAAATTATACAATTTGAGCATTAGAAGGAACTTCATTAGTCTATCAAGTCCAATTTATTCATGAGATGATCTATAATATAACATATAAAACCAATAGTTTTCTAATCAGTAATTTAGGAATTCTAAAGTGGGAGAATCCATTCCATCTTAAGAAAGCCCATTTCCCTGTTTAACAAATGATTAAAAAGTTTTTTTCCCCATAAATTGAATCTTAATTTGTCTTTTTTTAAATTTATATATTATTCTCTGATTTCTCCAAAGCAATGATCATTGAACCACACTTGTTAAATTTAGATTACTGTATTCAGTCTTCTATTATTCAATCGTTTTCATCATATATGACTTTTTGTGAACCCATTTGGTGTTTTCTTGGCAAATTTACTGGAGTGGATATCCACTTGCTTCTCCAGATCATTTTACAAATGAGGAACTAAATTAAAAAGGATTAAGCAACTTACCCAAGGTTACACAGCTATTAAGTGTCTTAGGTTGGATGTGAACTCATGAAGATATGTCTTCTTGATTCCTATCCATTTCTCTATCTACTATACCACCTAGCTATTCTTGTATTCAGTATGTAGTATGGTATTTAAAGAGGATATTGATAACTTGACTTATTTATAGAAATATGTGACAAAATGATGAAAACCTTTATGAAAATGCAATGAAAAGTTTGGTTGAATGAAATGGTTATGGAGAGCCTGAATAATAGAAGAATCAGTAGGAATATGATAGTGATTATCATATATTGGAAAAACAGTCAAGTGTAATAAGAATTTAACTTACTGAATTTCCCTTCATAGGAAAGAACTAGCAGAAATTGAAGGAATTTACATAGTGATATCTGGTCTTAACATGTACTAAACCTCTCTAGGTGTCTTCAAATCTGATCTGTAACCACTGTTTGAGAATGTTGTTCCTTTTCATTTACATGTGGACAATATTATCTCTAACATTTCATCAAGCACCAAGGTTCTTTGATTTGGAATTCCTAAGGCCTAGAGTACCACAGGATACCTGATATTTTTTCACATAGACAACAATTTACCATAGATGCTCTTTTAAAACCTTTGTTTAAAATCTCTGTATAGGTTTTAAAGGGCTGCAATAGGATTTTGCTTCAATATAAGTTTCTACAAAATGAACAGAGTTTATATTTTATCATTTTTAGTCTAACTATAATTATGCATGCCACTGAAGTAATTTTGAAGCCCAAGACAAGTTTCAAAAAATTCCTTCAGGATAAGAACACAAAAGCACTCTCTAAGTATTTTAAAATGAATTCAATTTGGATAGGAGAACAATTTAGGTTGCTGCTTCTTCTGATACCCTCTCAGCAGCCCAAAATATTGATAGAAGTTTTGAGTAACATCAGACTTGTCTATCAATGAGCTAGTATAAAATGAAGAATGATTTGACCTGGAGCAAAGCATTTAAAGTAGGGCCACCTATTAAAGGGTAGCTTCCCTTTTTGAGAAGACTTTCTTTCTCATGGGAGAAATGTTGTATAATAATCAATTGAACATGACAACTACTCTCAGTGATACAATAATACAAGCCAATTCTAATGACTTATGATGAAAAATTCTATCTGCCTCCAGAGAAGAAACTGATATAGACTCAATTAATGTCAAAACATTCTTTTGTCAACTTTATTTTTCTTGAGAATTTTTTTAATTTTGTGTTTTCTTTCAGAATATTACTAATGAGGAAATATAATTTATATCAGTATATAAACCCATATCAAATTGATTGCAATCTCAGGGAATGGTGGAGGGAGAATTGGAGACTATAGAATTCAAATTATTTTAAATGAATGTTAAGTTATTTTACAAATATTTCAGAAAAATAAAATATTTTAAAAAACCCTATTTATCATTCATTTCCTATTAGGGACAGTTATGATTTTATTAATGAATACAATTTGCTAAGTAAAACTTTTATATGTTTTTCATGACTTCATATGTATAATGGATATTATATTTCTTGCATTTACCATGACAGAAGGAGGGGGAATTTGAACCTGAAATTTTATTGCAAGATAGATAATAAAAATATTTAAAATATAATACTACTCTGATATTTGTTCATATTAGTTTTAACACAGAAATATCACTATTTTAGGGTCCTATATTACTCATAATAGAATCCAACTTTCTTTTATGAATTTTCAGTATATAATCAACTAAAATTCATATGATTTCATTAGTCAAGAAAATGATTACTTGTAACATATCAACTACAAAAGATTCTTTTCCCTACATATCACTTCAGTATCCTTATGCATTCCAAAAGAAAATATTGCTAAAGTGAAACAAAATATTTCCATTAAATGATTTTTCCCATAATCATATCACGTTTCATCAGCCCCTTAGGGCTTTGTAGCAATAAGATATATTTGCATTACAAATATATTCAAGAGATAAGACTTTTTTGTGATTGTCTATCATATTTATATGACTGCACTAAAAATAAAAGATTATTTTTGAAATATAGGCCTTCCTATGAGAGCAGAGATGTTCTTATGCTACAGAATTGTACACCTCATCCTGTGGAAACACTCCTACTTTCTCATAGCATATTTGCTATTTCTGTGCCTGCAAGGGTTACATCATTGATTCAACTTATGGACCAGAGCATTATTCAGAATAAGAAATTTTATTCTAGCATAGATTTTGTGAGAAAATTGATTCATCATGCAAGCACTAAAAAGGACTTTAAACATGAAAGATAGGGTCCTTAATGTTGTTTGTGCTTGGAATTCTGTTGAAAGTAAGCCATTCAGGAGGACATAGATACAATGTGATTTGGTGTTATGTTTGCAGAAGTAACTTATTTTTGATGAAGAATTTTAAGGGTGCTGAAGTTGTCTCATGAAAAAGCAGAAGTCCAAAAGTTTGAAATGTTAAAGAAACTATCTTCTTCACATGCAATTAACAAAACAGATGCAAATGAGATAGTAGTGTGTTAAAATGGTAGAGCATTCAAGAATTCAACACAATACACCCCTCTCTATACATTTGGATCAGAAAAATACTGCAGATATTGAATAGCAATATTTTTGTTACCATGAATTATCAGAAAGGATTAATTAAATTACTTTTAGTGTCTTGTGATTATAAAGGTAAACATATATATATATATATATATATAAATATATATGAAAAACATCCATCAAAATGCAGATAAAAGGCCAAAGAAAGAATAAACCTATGTCAGCTAGGAGGTTCAGTGGATAAAGAGTCAGACCTTGAGATAGTAAGTTCCTTAGTTCAAATCTGACATTAGATAAGTCCTAGCTGTGTGAGAATTCCTGAGCAAGTCAAAACTCTAATTGCTTAGCCCTTACTGCTCTTCTATCTTGGAACCAATACTTCATATGGATTCAAAAACAGAAGTTAAGGATATAAAGATAATATTATTGAATCTTTTATGATTTATTTCTCCTCTTTTAATGCTTCTCTTGAGTCTTCCATATAAAATCAAATTTTCTATTCCATTTTGCTCTTTTAATCTGAAATTCATGAAAGTTTTTTTCATTAAATATCTATTTTTTCTTTGAAGGATTATACTCAGTTTTGTGGAGTAGATTATTGTTTGTGGTAATTCTAGCTCTTCTGTTCTTTGGAATGGTATATTCCAAGCCCCTCAATAACTCCATGCAAAAGCTCCTAAATCTTATGCAATGCTGACTGTGGTTCTATAATTGAATCGTTTCTTTCTGACTGCTTAAAGATTTCGTCTTTGACTTGGGAACTCTGTAATTTAGATATAATATTTATATGAATTAATTTTTCAGAGAAAAAAGAAAATGAAGAATTGTATGCTTCAATCAACATTTAGACTGTCACTTCCTTCTATGGTAGTGGATTGTCTTTTTCATTATAAGTTTCTTGAAATTGTCCTCAACCTTTGCTTTGCTGATAATAATGAATTTATTCTCAGTTCATAATTGTATATTATTCCTGTTTCTGTGCAAATATTCTTCTATTTCAGCTTTTCATTAATATAATTCTTTCTAGATTTTTTTTGGGTGATAATTTTTTATCAGACATAGTTGTCTTCTGAATTTATGTCTTAATAGTAACTATCAGTAGCCAATTTTTTTTTGGTTGTCCTTAGGTGCATAGAGAGGGGAAGGGGAACAGCTCTGCTCTGAGTCCTTCTGTTATTCTAGTAACCAATTCTGGCAGGTGACGATAGGTGAGTACATAGAGATGGTTCTGCATGCCCTTTTTTGCACACATGCCATAGGTTTGCCAACATGGCATGGATATAAGCTATATATTATTGTGTTTTGTTTTTTTTAATTTTGATAAATATTTTCCCATTAAAACTTAATCTCATTCAAAAAACTATTATCATATATTTGATAAATCTTTACTATAATACAATGCATGTTAAGATTCTCTTTAATAATTGTGGATATATTTCCACCCTATACTTATTCCACTTAGGGAAAGTTCCCTCAAATGAATGATGTGGCATTTCTCTCCTGATTTTTTTTCTGTTTCAAATTTTACTTTTTCTATATTATGTTCATACAATTTTTAATATTAATTTTCTGACATTTTGTGAAACATGTTCTCTTCCTCCTCCAAAAGACTCCTCACTTTCTCCAAGAAGGCAAGTAATATGAAAAGGGTTGCATATATTATCATGTAATGCATATTTCCATGTTCATTATGTCATAAAAACATATATTTTGATTACAATGAAGAAAAAAATTGTGTAGGAAATAAAGTAAGGAATGGTATATTACAGTCTGAATTGGGACTCTGTTACTTGTATGATCATGAATATCTTTTTTCCTTATGAATACCTTGGAGTTTTACTGGATCCTTACCTTATTAATAATCGTTAAATCATTTAAATTCGAACATCATGCATTATTATTGTTACTCAGTAAAATATTCTCCTTGTTCTCACTTTGAATAACTTCATATAAAGTTTCTTATGATTTTTTTTGCATTACTCTTTAAGTGTAGGAAGAGAAGGTGTCTCCATCATCTTTTGTACAATTGTTCCTCACTATATCACAGTTCACTTATTGAGACTTCACAGTATCATGTTTTCTTTTTTTTTAATGCTGCATATCTAATTCTGTATCGTGGAGTTTTCAGTACATTGAGGGATTTTTTTGGGGGGGTTAAGGAACCACTAGTTTATTGAATGAAAAAACTAACAGTAACTTCCCCCCTACCCACAGCCTAACCGTCTAACCAAGAGAGCAACTGAGCCCAGGCAAGGTACTTTGGACAGCAGGACCAGTACCAGAACCCTGAGGCACAGAAAGGCTATAAAGGGAGAATGCCTTTCTTTTTATTTTTTTGTTAGAATGTATATTTTTTCCTTTAATAAAAGGAAGAAGGCAAGCTGATGGAAATGAACAGTTGTATTAAAGAAGAGTCTCAATAGACAGCAAGATGGTTATTCTGGGGCAGAGAAAAATATCTATTCTGTGTATAATCTCTCCAGTCACTTCCACTGTCTAAACCTTGGTCTTGTTTCTTTAGGAAAAAAAAAGGGGGGGATGGGGAGGTTGGAATGAGAGGATCTCAGAGGCAGCCCCCAGTTCTAAATAAATCTGAAGCTTTATAGCCAATGGCCGCGAAGGGGCACTACAAGTCTGGATTTAGGCAGGAAGAGGCGCGCCCGAATCCCCTCCAGTTTGCAAGGAAAGCTCTATAGGAGAGGCTGCCAAACTCCAAACGAACCTAGGCGGGTGACCCCCTGCTTGTGGAGAGTAGGGTCCACAAGTCCATCTCTCCTGTAGCTTAGGGCTAGCTGGGCTCTCCCGCAGCCAGCTTCTCCAAGTCTTGTGGAGAGTGGCGGGAAAGCCTAGGAATTAACCTGACTTTGCAGGAGGGGAGGAGTTCGGAGAGGGTGGGTGGGTGAGAACAAACGTCCCAAAGACTGATCCTTTGGTGTAGACAACAGCCAAGAGATTCCTGAAGACAGAAAGTAGCCACCACAACGAGAAGAGGAGGAGAGATTTAGGGATTAAGGAATCAAAGCTCAGGTGCACTGTGGAATCACCTGCGAAAAGGTCATCATCATTATAGCCTGAGTTAACAGAAGGTTGAGGCTGCATCACCTCCACGTGGCGCTTTCCCCACTTCGCGGAGTCATTCTCTCTCCAAAGCTGGGGTGGTGAATGGATGTTTCTGACTTGGGAGGACTGGCTCATTCCCAAGGTTTTGGTTTTTAGAGCCAATAGAGCTGGAGGAGGGGATAGGTCTTTTTTGTAAAAAGAAAAAAAATTTACAGGTGCAAGAAGGGGGTCTCAATGGATAGAGCACTGACTAGACGACCAAGGCCTCTAGCCCTAGCACCTGGAGTTCAAACAACCCCATCTTCAGAGTGGGAGAGGGGGAAGCTAGGGCTCAGACATGTGTTCATTATGAGGAAGAATGAGGTCTGTGGATGCACTGCCAGTCTTGGGCAAAAACAAAGGGTAGAGGGATTCTAGCAGGGATTTGCATGATCTGGGAGGCTGCCGACAGAGGGAGAAAAGAGAGATGGAATAGGAGCTGGAGTGGGAGCCTGAGGGCCTGAGAGAGGCAGAACTAGGCTGAAATGTGGGTGGGCAGGAGTGTTGGGAGCAGAGAAGCTGGAAGGGGCACAACCTGGTGCACAAAGGAGTCACACCTAGTGAAGAGGAGAGGGTAGGCCAAAGCAGGGTGGCAGTAGCAAAAGGCAATGAATTTTCAAAGACACATGCACAACATCAACAGGACACTTCTGAGGACACTGGGGATACTTAGTAGGGCCCCTAGAAGTGGAGTCTAGGGACAGAGGGCCCTGTCCCTATCATGCCAAGCTAGCCAGGAGATGGAGAGACTTGGCCACCCTGACTGCCCCTTTCATGCTGGGAGGCCTGGAGGCTTGGTCCCATTGGCCTCAGACCACCCCTTTTTGTACCCCTGGGAAAAGCAGAGTTGAATTGAGACAGAAATGATGTTCCTGGGATGAGGGGTGGGGTTTGAACTAACTCCTTACCAAAACCTATTACCAATGGGTGTCCCTAACAAGTGTGGTGTTCTGTATCCTGGGCACTGATTGGCTCAGTGACTGTAGCATAGGTCTATTTGCTCTCCCACTACTTACAGAGATTGTTACCTATCATGGGGGTGTCTGCCACATAACTCTGGTATAGGTGAGGGATCAATATATACTTTCAGGCTTCTAGTAATTCTTAGTTTTAGCCTCCCTCAGAGTGGTTTAGGGATCTTAGCCATTTTTTCCCCTCTTTTATCCTGTCTAGTTGGGCTTTCCACTTTTAGTTATGGATTTCTAGGATCAGATTTCATTTGAGTACTCTCGGTGATGAAGTTCCATTTTAAAAGTTTTCTTCATATTCTCAAGAACTGCTTTAGAATTCTAGTAAGAAGCATAACATACACTTCTTGATTGCTATAAAATCCTTTGTTTACAACAGCCCTGTTTAGTAAGTCCCACAAAGGTTATTGTCTCCTATCTAAAGCTAAGTAAGGTTCTGAGATGTCATTTGAACTATAACACAGCTAATTAGTTTCTGTGCTGAAATGTGAAGTTAGATTTTCCTAGTTCACATTCAGAGTGCTTTCCCTTACTTCTAGTTGCTTTATCTGTGTATATACATGTGCTTTCCAAATAGCTATTGAAGAAAATAAATATTAAATTGAATTATTCATTAAACTTCTATGTGAGACCAATTATTTCCTTAAACATGGAGTTTTGAAAGCTAAATGGAAACATTCTAGATTCTAAAGCTAAAGTAATTTGCTCCCAGTCCTCAAAGTATTTAACTAGTTTGAAACCTTTTGTCTTTTTTTTAATTTTTAGAAAATTTTATTTACTCAGTTAAGAACATTATTCATTGGTTACAAGAATCACATTCCTTCCTTCCCTCCTCTCCCCTCACCCCTTCCTGTAGCTGACATGCCATTACACAGGGTTTTACATGTGTCCATGATCAGAATCTATTTTCATGTTGTTGATGTTTGCACTAGGATAATCATTGAGAGTCTACATCTCCAGCCATATCCCCTTGACCCATGTAATCAAGAAGTTGTTTTTCTTCAGTGTTTGTATTCACACAGTTTTTCCTCTGAATGTAGTGTTCTTTTTTTCTTTTTAAGTTTTTTTTTTATTTGGTCAATCTCAAACTTTATTCCTTGGTTTCAAAAATTATATTCTATTCTTCCCTCCCCTACCCCACTCTTCCTGTAGCCGACATGCAATTCCACTGGGTTTACATATGACCTTGATCAGAACCTATTTCCATGTTGTTTGCTCCAGGATGTTCATTTAGGTTCTATATCCCCAATTATAACCCCTCGGCTCATTTAATCAATCAGTTGTTTTTCTTCAGTGTTTTTACTCCCACAGTGTTTCCTCTGAATGTGGATGGTGTTCTTTCTCATAGATGTCTCTGGGTTGCTCATGATCACTACATTGCCATTAATGGAGAAGTACATTACATTCGATTGTGCCACAATATATCATCTCTGTGTACAATGTTCTCCTGGTTCTGCTCCTTTCCCTCTGCATCAATTCCTGGAGGTTGTTCCAGTTCCCATTAAATTCTTCCAGTTCATTGTTTCTTTGAGCACAATAATATTCCATCACCAACACACACCACAATTTTTTCAGCCATTCCCCAATTGAAGGGCATCCCCTCATTTACCAATTTTTTGCCACCACAAAGAGTGCAGCTATGAATATTCTTGTACATGTCTTTTTCCTTATTATCTCTTTGGGGTACAAACCCAGCAGTGCTATGGCTGAATCAAAGGGCAGACAGTCATTTAGCACCTTTTGGGCATAGTTCCAAATTGCCCTCCGGAATCAATTCACAACTCCACCAGCAATGGATTAATGGACTGAAATTGCCACATCCCCTCCAGCATTCATTACTGTCCATTGCTGTCCTTAGCTAATCTGCTAGGTGTGAAGTGATATCTCAGAGTTGTTTTGATTCACAGCTCTCTGATTATGCGAGATTAAGAGCACTTTTTCATGTTCTTATTAATAGTTTTGATTTTTTTGAGTGAAAATTGCATATTCATGTCCCTTACCCATTTGTTAATTGGAGAATCACTTAATTTTTTTTTGTACAATTGATTTAGCTCTGTAAATTTGAGTAAGTAGATCTTTGTCAGAGGTCTTGTTATGATTGTTTCCCAATTTTTTAAGTTCCTTCTAATTTTGGTTACATTGTTTTTGTTTGTACAAAAACCTTTTAATTTGATGTAATCAAAATTATTTATTTTGCATTTTGTGACTTTTTCTAAGTTTTGCTTGGTTTTAAAATCTCTCCTTTCTCAAAGTCTGACATGTATACTATTCTGTGTTCACATAATTTACTTATAGTTTCTTTCTTTATATTCAAATCATTCACCCATTCTGAGTTTATCTTGGCGGAGGGTGTGAGGTGTTGATACAAACCTAATCTCTCCCACACTGTCTTCCAATTTTCCCAGAAGTTTTTATCAAATAGTGGATTTTTATCCCATAAGGTGGGAACTTTGGGTTTATCACAGACTATCTTGTTGAGGTCACTTACCCCAAGTCTATTCCACTGATCCTACTTTTTTTCTCTTAGCCAGTAACATTTTGTTTTGATGACCACTGCAATATAGTATAGTTTGAGATCTGGCACTGCAAGGCCACCTTCCTTTGCATTTTTTTTTCCATTATTTCCCTGATATCCTTAAGATTTTGTTCTTCCAAATGAACTTTGTTATGATTTTTTCTAATTCAGTACAAAAGTTTTTTGGAAGTTCGATGGGTATAGTACTAAATAAGAAAATAAGTTTGGGTAGAATGGCCATTTTTATTATGTTGGCTCATCCTACCCATGAGGAGTTAATGTTTTTGCAAGTGTTTAGATCTAGTTTTAATTGTGTGGAAAGTTGTGTTCATATAGTTCCTGTGTTTATCTCGGCAGATAGATTCCTAATTGTTTTATATAGTCTTGGGTGATTTTAAATGGAATATCTCTTTCTAATTCTTGTTGTTGAGATGTGTTGTAGACATATAGAAATGCTGATGACTTATGTGGGTTTATTTTGTATCCTGAAACTTTGCTAATGTTGTTTATTATTTCCACTAGCTTTTTAGTTGATTCCCTAGAATTCTTTAAGTAGACCATCATATTATCCACAAAGAGTGATAGCTTGGTCTCTTCATTGCAAATGTTAATACATTCAATTTCTTTTTCTTCTCTAATTGCTACTGCTAGTGTTTCTAGTAAAATGTTAAATAATAGAGGTAATAATGGGCATCCTTGTTTCACTCTTCATCTTAATCGAAAGGTGTCTAGTTTATCCCCATTGCAGATGATGTTGGCTGATGGTTTTAGATGAATGCTATTTATTATTTTTAGGATAGGCCCTTCTATTACTATATTTCCTAGGGTTTTCAATAGGAATAAGTGTTGTATTTTATCAAAGGCTTTTTCTGCATCTATTGAGATAATCATGTGATTTTTGTTGATTTTCTTGTTGATGTGGTCAATTAGGTGGAAAGTTTCACTAATGTTGAACCATCCTTGCATTCCTGGTATGAATCCCACTTGATCATAGTGAATAACGCTCATGATGACTTGCTGGAGTCTTTTTGCTAGTATCTTATTTAAGGTTTTTGCATATATGTTCATTAAGGAGATTGGTCTATAGTTTTCTTTCTCTGTTTTTCACCTGATGGGCTTTGGAATCAGTACTATATTTGTGTCATAAAAAGAATTTGGTAGAACTCCCTCTTTTGTATTGTGTCAAATACTTTTTTATAATATTGGGATTAGCTATTCTTTGAATGTTTGATAGAATTCACTTGTGAATCCATCAAGCCTTGGGGATTTTTTCTTGGGGAGTTCTTTGATGGCTTGTTGAATTTCTTTTTCTGATATGGGATTATTTAAGAATTCTATTTCTTCTTCTTTTATTCTAGGCAATTTATATTTTTGTAAATATTCATCCATATCACCTAGATTGACATATTTATTGCCAACTAATTGGGCAACATAGTTTTTAATGATTGCCTTAATTTCCTCTTCTTTGGAGGTGAAGACTCCCTTTCCATCTAAGATACTGTTAAGTTGCTTTTCTTCTATCCTTTTATTTATTAAATTGACCAGTAACATCTATTTTGTTTGTTTTCGCAAAATACCAGCTTCTAGTCTTATTTATTAGTTCAATAGTTCTTTTGCATTCAATTTTATTAATTTCTTCCTTAATTTTTAGGATCTCTAATTTAGTTTTCTTCTGGGGATTTTTAATTTGTTCGCTTTCAAATTTTTTGATATACATGTCTAATTCATTGACCTCTGCCCTTTTTAATTTGTTAATATATGAACTCAAGGATATAAATTTTCCCTGAGGACTTCTTTGACTGCATTCCATAGATTTTGAAAGGATATGGATATCTCATCATTGTTATTTTCTTCAAAGAGATTATTAATTTTTTTTAAATTTGTTCACTAACTAAACAATTTTGGAGAATCATAGTATTGGATTTCCAATTAATTTTTTATTTGGCTCTCCAAGTTCCTTTACTGATCATTATTTATATTATGTTATGATCTGAAAAGGTTGCATGTATTATTTCTGCTTCACTGCATTTGTTTAACATGTTTTTATGACCTAGTATATGGTCAATTTTTGTGAATGTACCACGTTCTCGGAAAAGAAAGTACATTCCTTTTTAGCCCTATTTATTTTTCTCCCTATATCAATTAATTCTATTTTTCTAAGATTTCATTTACATGTTTTACCTCTTTATTATTTATTTATTTTTTAATTTGATTTATCTAAATTTGATAGTGCTAGGTTCAAGGCTCCCACTTGTATAGTTTTACTATCTATTTGCTCCATTGATTCCATTAGTTTTACCTTTAGAAATTTGGATGCTATACCTTTTGGTACATATATGTTGACTATTGATATTTCCACATTGTCTATACTCCCTTTTTTCAGGATGTATTTAACTTCCCTATCCCTTCTAATCAGAACTATTTTTACTTTGACTTTGTCAGTTATCATGATTGCAACTCCTACCTTCTTTCTATCAGTTGAGGCCTAATAGGTTTTGCTCCAACCTTTAATTCTAACCTTGTGAGTATCTACCTGCCTCAGGTATATTTCTTGCAGACAACATATGATAGGATTTTGAATTGTAATCCACTCTCCTATTTGTTTTTGTTTTATGGGTGAGTTCATCCCATTCACGTTCAATGTTATGATTTTCACTTGTGTCTTCCCCAGCATTTTGATATCCTTTCCTAGTTCTACCTTTCTTCTTTTGGTATATCCTTTTAAACCAGTAGTTTACTTTTAGACAATCCCCCTAATCCCCTCCCTTAATGTACTTCCCTTTCTGGCCCTCCCTTTTTGTTCCCTTCTTTTCTGGGGGGCCTTTTAAGTTCCCTCCCCCTTCTCTTTCCCTCCCTTTTTGTACCCCCTGCCTCCCTACCCTCTTAAATTTCCCTTCTTACTTTCCCTGCAGGGTCAGATGGAATTCAATGACCCAATGGATGAAGATGCTCTTCTCACTCAGAATAGATTTCACTGAGAGTAAGCTTCATGTATTACCTATTAGCACTCTCTTCTTCTTCTTCTTCTTATAAGAGTATTCTTCCCCTCCCCTTCCCATGTGTATCTTTGTGTGATGAAGATTATCCTATTTATTTTATTTCTTTAAGTATTTCTTGGTGCCATATTTGATTCCCCCCTTTCTTTTTTTTTTTTTGCATATCATCTTATAGCACTTATTAACTCAGTTTCTTCCTGTGGATGATTCTTCTAATTACTATAATAGTGAATATAATTTTTAGAGTTAAAAATAACATTTCCCCCATGTATTAATATATATATATATATAATTTTATCTAATTGTAGTTTTTAAAGTGGAAAATTTGAATAAAAAACTTTTTCCCCTATCCTCCTCTTTCTTATTTATATTTTCATGTTTCTTTTGATCTTTGTGTTTCTACTTTCCACATAGTTCTGGTCTTTTTTTTACAAATGCTTGGAAATCTTCTATTTTGTTGCATGTCCATACTTTCCCCTGGAAGTATATAGTCAGTTTTGATGGATAGGTGATCCTTGGTTGAAGACCCATTTCTCTTGTCTTTCTGAATATCATGTTCCAAGCCTTGAGGTCCTTTAGTGTGGAAGCTGCCAGATCTTGTGTGATCCTGATTGGTGCTCCTTGGTTTCTGAATTTTCTCTTTTTGGCTTTTTGTAGAAATTTCTCCTTAGTTTGAAAGCTCTTGAATTTGGCAATAACATTCCTGGGAGTTGTCTTTTGGGGATTTAATGTAGAGGGTATTCTATGAATTCTTTTAATGTCTATTTTGCCCCCTTGTTCAAGAACATCAGGGCAGTTTTCTTGGATGATTTCTCATAGAAAGATGACAAGATTTCTGTTTATTTCTGGATTTTCAGGTAGACCGATGATTCTCAAATTGTCTATACTTGCTCTGTTTTCCTGATCCTGATGTTATGTTCTCAATGAGATATTTTGTTTTGTTCCATTTTGTCAGTCTTTTGACTTTGCTCTTTTTAATCCTTGTTGTTTTGCAAGATCATTGGCTTTCAGTTGCCTAATTCTGGTTGTTAAAGATTGATTTTCCTTTTCAGTTTGGTCTATCCTGCTTTTTGTGGCTTCCAGCTCTTTCTCCATTTGGAAGTTCTTGTCCTTTAAAATGTTATTTTCTCTTTGAACTATTTCCCACTTTTCTTGCCATAAGTTTTCCATCTTTTTGATAAGCTCCAATGTAAATTCTTCAAGAGATTGTGGACAATTTCCATTTTTTGGAAGCTTTGATACATGTATTTGAATGTCCTTCTCTATTTCCACTGAACTCTGGGTTTTTCCTCTGTAAAAATTTTCCAGAGTCAATACCTTTTTCTTGTTTTTTTCATGGAGGGAGGTTGTTGCTTCTAGGCACAATTTGCCATCAATCTGGGAGTTTTTCCTTTTCTTTATAGTCAGAAATCTGAGTGAGAAGGGCAGGTTCTCTGTGTATGGAGTTAAGGAGCAAGGATTTCGCCTGAGGCAAGCTCTCAATTCTCTGCAGCTTCTGCTGTTTGCTGATCTTCTCTGTCCTATCTTCCTGCGCACGCCCACGGGCTGCTCTCTTCAGCCTACTGGGATTTCAGTTGTAGCTGCTCTTAGGGGTAGGTCTTTTGTGGTGGGGTTCAGCTCCCAAGGACCTAGAGATGCCCCTTACTCACTCTAGAGGTACCCCTTGCTCACTCACTAATTCTGGCAAGCTCTGGCTCTGCCTCTGTCTCCATAGGTGGGGTGGAGGAGCATATATCAGTCGCTTGTTAGTGGGAGCTTTTTCATCCCCTTATAGTATGGAAATACCCAAATCCCATGTACCTTCTGCTCCCTCCTATAGTGTCCTTTTGTTCTCATGAATTTGGTTTTTTTTGGTCTTTTGGGGTAGTCTATATCTATGGGTTCTGAGGACAGGACAAGTCTTACTTCTAGACTGCTGCCATGTTTACCTAGAAGTCCCTCATCTTTTGTCTTTTGTTAAAACCTTTGAAAATGATCAAGATATTTCTTTAGCTCTTAGCAAGAACATTGTCTGAAAGGCATTTGAAAACAGGGCAGGTTGGTCAATTTTTGACCCCTAGATAAAGATCCACCTCCCTGGTGAGGAAATAGCAGTGTACAATTTGAGATACTGGAGTCTGCTAGCTCTTTCAAAACAAGAATTGAGACTACAAGGGCAAGACCAAAGGACACACTGTCTAGCCAATCCAAAAGAGGGCACACATCCCAATAAAAAGGGTCAGAGCTTCAGTCAACTTTTGCATTAGAGTTAGACATGATAGACCCAGATTTTGTTAATAAATCACATGTCCTCATTAATAAAAAAATACTCTCGGGGTAATGACCAAATCTTTATTTATTAAAATTCTGGGTGTTACATAAACATTCATGTATCACTACAGATTCTATTTTATTCTATTCAGTAAGCATAATTAAGTATCTTATTTGTTGATTGTACAATATAGAATTTCATATTTTGAGCATTGCCTAAGCTATTTGATTCATCTTTACTTTCATATTATCTGTCCATGTACTCAAGTCTTTCTTTTATACTGAATTTGATAAATGGTATAAAATTCAAAATGGAGCTTCTTTTAACAAGATGGGGTAATTATATAATCTAATAATATTTGTTTGGAAAAAGCTAATTCCTTTCCTATGTTACTATGTGGAAATATCAATAAAACATAATAATATATGTAAAATTATATAAACACATATGCAGGTCTAAGGATATATTTCTGTTACTATTTATTAACAAAAGAGAAGATTGTCTTGGCATTGAAAGAGCAAAGTATACCTGGTAGATATTATATATACTTTTTTTCTTTATAGTACAATTCATGAAAAGCTTTTATGATATTAGGACACATGACAAAGTTATGAATAGAAATTAACCAGTCATATTTAATATATAAGAATTGAAATGTTTTATTTGAATTGTTGGAAGTTATTTATAAAATATCATAACAACATTTGATTATATAATTGATAAAATAAAATGTGTTTCAACTGTGTTTTGTTATGAAAAGGGAATTTACATATATTAAAAATTGAACTGAGAATATAATTTGTGAAACTCAAGGTTAATTTTTTTCTCTCAGTTATCTGAATATTTCTTATAAAATTTATTGGCCTTAAAATTACATCAAAAATCTCAGATTGATTATATATAACATGATATGAACAATTAAATTCATAGTCATGCTCATGTATCAAGTTAATAAATTGATCACTTCTATTTTAAAATATAAAATGTTCACGATTAGTCTAAATATGTATTATGGAAACTGAACTGCTTTTTGTGAAATATTTGATATTTTTTTGAAAACATCATAAAGAATATTTTGACCAGAGCTATACTTCTGAAATGTTTACATTAATAAAAGATAATTATATGTCTATATAGCATAGTTATAAAAAATTCCCATTTTTCAATTCATTGGAATGTGATTTTTTCTCTACCTTTTATAATTATCCAATTTGCATATATGTGTACATATGATTTAATATTTCATTTGTCCTTAAAGAGAGGAAGTTTGTTCTTTTTTGCTGATATTACTTCCAACCCCATTTGAAATTTTAAGTAGGTGGTAGCTTCAGAAAATATTTGTGATCTAATTCAATCCATTTTTACAAAGTAATAATGAAGAAGCCAAACCACAATTTTAGGAAGATTATCCTTAATGACTTAATAATTAAAACTATTGATATTTTTAAACATTTAAACACATTGATATATGATTTCTTTATAAGAACTGTCACTACATCTCCTTTTCCTGGAGTTTTTTTTTTTTTTGTCATGATTCAGAACTTTCTTCATTCTAGATATTCACTTGCCCCTTATATTTTTCATCTAGAAGTAACCTTTCCATCTGTAGTACTTTACTGTGATAGGCTAATTCTTCTCAGAAACTTCATTTTAAAGAAAATGCCAAAGTGATTGATGTCTTCATTCATTTCTAGGATACATGCCTAACTCTCAGTGATTTTGCTACCATGACTTCATACAGACACTTTCCTTACATGCCAAACACTCCCAAATTTCCAGTTTCCTTTCCATATCTTCCTCCTTTGTAATGTAAACTCCTTCAGTGTAAGAACTATATTTCCTTCACTTATATTTGTATCTCGAGGTCCAAGACAGTATTTGATGAATAGTACACCTTTAATAAATACTTTTTAACTTGATTTGCTCTAGGAAAATTCAGGGTCAACAATTTAACTAACGCTTAAGAGTTTCTTATTACAAAAACTGCATTAAATTAGGAAGATAGGGATACTAAAAGAAAATATTCCTTGACCTGGGGAAGACTTCTTTCTGATGGCTTATGACATGTCCATAGATAAGTAAACTATAAATTAAAAACAGTACCAAAAGCAATTTCTACCAAAATATTATACAATAATTTGAATTAACGTTACAAAATTTTAGTTAAGCATTAAGAATATGGTTGTTATAATGGGAGACATTTCATAAAAGATTTATTATGAAGTTAACTTGTTAATTGTCATAAGTAAATTTGTAGAATTTAACAACTATTCTTTATATTGGGAAAGAAATATTGGTTGTTTGAGAGTTGTATAGTTTAACATTGAAGATAAATATACTTGGGCCTATAATATTTTAAAATAATTTATTTCATTTTTCATATATCTTTATTATGGAGAGATGTCACAATTTGAATTTTATTTATAATGATTGAATTTCTATGTCAGAAAAACTTTAATCAACCTAGAATACCCGTTATAAATCTTCATAAGCATAAAATTACAGTTATGGACTGGGAAATTATGAGGAAAATATATTTGATTTAATGTCAGTGTTTTGCTTAAAAATATTTAAATTAAATGATTCGTTGAGCCATTCTTTGGAGAATTTAGTTAGGTCTTTGTAAGAATATGCCTTCAAGGGGCCAGCTGAGTAGCTGAGTGGATTGAGAGCTAGGCCTAGAGTTGGGAGGTCCTAGGTTCAAATCTGGCCTCAGACACTTCCCAGCTGTGTGACCCTGGGCAAGTCACTTGATCCCCATTGCCTAACCCTTACCACTCTTCTGCCTTAGAGCCAATACATAGTATTGACTCCAAGATGGAAGGTAAGGGTTTTTATAAAAAAAAAAAAAAAGAATATCCCTTCAATAATTTTGGCCATTAACCCCTTTTTAGAATGCACCAGAATTTTGGCCTATGGTAATGAGTAACCAGTTAAGAGCACAATTGATCCACTGGTATCCTAACAATGTGAAAAAATCTAGAGAAACTCTTGAAAAATGTAGCAAGATATGGATAAGAGGGGTATGTTTTGGGGAGAAATCAGATATAGATTTCATTCTATATCAGTAAAGTTTATGCTATTTCAATGAAATTAGAGCTTCATTAAATAACTAGTATCTCCAATTTTTCCATTTCATTTTACAGAGATAAATAAAGATTCTATGTCATTTTGAGTAAATATTAATTCATGCTTCTCTTGCTCAAATAAGTCAGCGATAACATGAATGTGGGTATTCTCTGAAATGATGCAGACTGAAGAATGTCCATAACTACCCATCCTATGTGGTTCTTTTTGCAATAATTAAATCAATACCTCATGTAAAATGACTGTGCCATTTTTCAGTACATTCAGGGACCAAAAGATCTAAAGCCTTAATTGATAATGATAACAAAAAAGAAAAAAATTAATATCTATTTTGAGGCATGAACATGAAGATTTATTTCATACTTATAGAATTGTTTTATCATGATTAATATAAGGCAGAATAAATCTTCTCACAATCAGCAATCCAAGTTTTAAAACAGATATGTCTCTGTGTACAAACAACAACAAAAATAAACAAATGGCAAAAAGCTAATAATTATTTAAGTTTTAATTTCATCCATGGAGCATTTTTGGACTGCTTATTAAAGACAAGCACATAAAAGATGAAAAATACAAAGAATTTCAAGAAATCTCTTCTTAAGTTATGAATAAGTCCAGAACTCTAAAAAGTAATTTGGAATTTCTTGAACAAAGTGACAAAAAATGTAACCCTTTTACTCAGAGGTTCCAAAGAAGACTCCCCCCACACCAACATATATATGTGGTGATTAGATAGATAAGAGATATATGTATCTATGTGGGATTTATTTTTTAATATTTATTATTAGGATATATGTATTTATAGGTACATACTAGGAAGCATGTTAATATTGATGCCTATATATCTACATATCTATCTATCAGCACTTCAACTAATAGAAAAATAGAAGAAATCAATAAATCAACACAAACTAATTATTTGTTGTTTGGGGAATGCTTAAATAATCTGATTCGTGAATAAAATGCAACATTTCTGTACCATATGAATAGAATGAACTTGACAAATACAGGAAAACATGGGTGACTAGCATTAATGATTCAAAGGGAAATAAGTAGAGCCTGGAATACAATATTCACTATAATTACCACAATATAAACAGAAAGAACAACAAGAATCAACATATGTTTTGCAAAACTATAACATTTGGCACTAATAAATTTAGTACTAATAAAGACGCAGGAGATAGTAGTTCATTTTTTTAAACAAAAGTTAGCGATTGCAGGAATGTATTTATTAAGTTTTTTTTTTAACTTGTGACATATTATTTACTTTTGCTGAACCATTCATTTTTGTTGGTTTGTTATTAAAAGTTATAGTTCTCTGGAAGATGGAGGTGAGAGAGACACATTAAGAAATATAAATGAGGCCAAGACACATAGCAATAAATTGTATTTTCCAAAAAAAAAATACTAATCTTATACAAACCTAATTTTATACAAACAGTCTGTCATTTTGGGGAGTAAAGTCAAAGCATATATGAAATGAAAAACAGTATATGTTAAAGTGTTATACAAAAACTACAAACAAAAAATGCTTAAGGAATTCAAGAAAGAAGGTCAGCAGAACTGAGAAAAAAGTCCTCCTGGCAACATAGGACATGAACTCAACTTGACAGTTTTCAGAATTTGAAATTGTAAAGGATATGTTGAATTAGAAATGAAGTCAAAGATTCTTATTTGGGCAAAGAAATGATTTTGATATTGTTTGATTTAGTGGCAATAATGATCATGAATGTGTTATTAGGATGAGATAGATAATATCTAACACAGACCTGATCTAAGAAAACCAATCAGATTTCCTAAAAATTAATTCAGTTATCTTTCATATGAATGCT
This sequence comes from Monodelphis domestica, assembly GCF_027887165.1. Lineage (NCBI taxonomy): Eukaryota > Metazoa > Chordata > Mammalia > Didelphimorphia > Didelphidae > Monodelphis > Monodelphis domestica. Next base: position 162,785,846 of record NC_077232.1, read on the forward strand.
GAATTCAGTTCTATATATATTTGTCCTTGTTCTCTTTTGTTCTATAGTTAACTCTGCTTTTTTTAATGGAATTTCTTTGCACAAATATCCAGAAAGCTAAAAAGTCAATACTTTAAATATAGATCGTTGCTTCTTTGTGTCTTCCTTCCTTCCTTTCACAGAGATACTTCCTTATTTCTCTACTCAAAAACCTTTTGTGTCATGTGTAGGAAGTAGTCTTATATCCTGAAGTTAGAAAATAGTCTTTATCAGTCTCTATTAGAAAAAGTTCTGCCTGATTCATCTATTGGGGTAATGTGGTTGAGGAGAAAAAGCTGTGACTGAATACAGAACCTCAGATTCAAATTCCTTTTTTTTTTACCACATGTGAGAATCTGAACAAGTCAGTTAACTTCTATGGGTCTTAGTTTCCTCATTTGTAAGATGAGGGAGTTGGGCTAAAAGGCTCCTGAGATCACTTCTAGTTCTAAATATATTATCATAACTACAAATTCATACTTCAAATTGGGTGGAGGTGGGTAGAGGAAGAAGTAATATTTTCATATGTAGTATATGGTTTTATAGTATGAGTTGATGGACTAGATGGACTCTAAAGCCAGGAGGGCATCACTGAAAAACTGATTCAGTATTTTAGTAGTTCCATAACAGAGTCCTGAGTGCCTCTACATCATAGTCAGAATGAGAGTAAGGAAAGAGAAGTGACAGATTTAAAAGAGAAATTCTAAAGAAAAAATAGGACTTAGTGTTTTAGTTTACTGAGGGAAAGAATGAGAAAAGAATGTCTGAATGATTTTCAGGGATTGCTTGCCCAAATTAGAAGTTTAGCACCATATCAGAGAAATCACTCTATCTGGACCTGAAGTAAGGAATGATGATGATCAAGATCATGATCATGATGACAATAAAGTAACATTTAATTTGCACTTAGGATGATTTAGGCATTTGCTAAGGGCTTATAATCATTTTCTCAATTGATCCTCACAAAAATGCTGTGATAGGTACTACTATTATACCTATTTTATAAATGAGGAAAATTAGTCAAATATAGGTAAATTGACAAGCCTAGAGTTACATAGTTTAGTGTATGAGGCCTGATTTTAACTTAGTTATTCTTGACTTAGTATTCCATAAATTGTGTCATCTAGAAAGACCTGAATTCAAATTCCACTTCAGAAAACTATTGGCTTCATGATTTTGGACAATTTAACCACTATTTACCCCAGTGTCCTTACATATAAAATGAGCATAACAAATATAGGGTTATTTTGAGGAACAGGAGACATGTATAAAATACTTACCACTGTGCCATATGTAGTGAGGGGTGTATAAATGATAGCTGCTGTTATTATTACTTTTTGTATTAAGACACTGATGAAAATGAAGAGGAGTAGGACAAGAAAGAGAAGGAGAATGGAAAGAAAGAAAAGGAGAAGCAAAAGAAATAAAGTATCCAGGAAAAGATTCATCATTCGGATTCATGGCACAGTATTATGATTTCAATTTGACTTACATTGTCCTATACCTACTCAAACATTTATATAATTTACAAGATCAATGATAGCAAAACATAATCATGCTGATTACTTTGAAATATTTCAAAGCAAGAAATAAATTATCTTTGAGCCAGTCTCCATAGCCTTACTGTGATTTTGGTTTTCCTCCAGAGAAGTAAAGGTCAGTCTTTTGACATTAAACAGATTACAGAAAAGTCACCATAATTTACAAATGTATGTGGAAAACGGGATTTTTGCCCTTTTAATCAATTACTACAAAGCAGTTTGAAATTAGATATTTTTTTTACTATACACACCATTTTAAAAACTATTTAATTCATAGAGATCTGAAAGAAAGATGTGGGAAATGTCTCCTCAAAGTTATATGTTAAATTGAATCCTGTCTTCTACATCAATAGTTCAAATGTGTAAAGCTAAAAGACGATTCCACCTAAGTCATGTATAGTGATATGGAAATCATTGATTAAGCAACTGAACTGGGAAATCAGAAAACATTAGTGAAGAATAAAGGATATATTACCTCCTCACTGATGCATGAACTATATTTGCAAATTATTAGGAAAGGAAAGCATAATCACTGATATTGGGCCAGTCACTAGTCAGGTTAGAGAGATATCTTTAGCAGATAAAATGGTTGGACAATGACTTTCATCAAGGAATGTCTCTACCAATAATTGACTTAGTAAAAAAGTGGGAAATAAAATAAAATTTAAATTCAAAATAAAGTATATATATGTATATATATATATATACACACACACTAATATACGTATATGTGCTATTACATTGGGAGATGAATATGGCAAGAGAAAAACATAACATGAAAATTTGTAATAAAATATAATTATATGAATGGAGTGAAATAAAGGGGAAATTTCAACTGAATTTTTTTCCATCTCTATAATATATATCATAAAGTCTATCCATCATTCATGTTACAGAATTCATTTTTATGAGTATTGAGTGTACCTTGAATAGGTTTTAAAAAACTTCTTCAGAAACATATAAAAGCAGACATCCATTACAAGCATTATATATACAAACATATACAAATGTGTGTACATGAGTATGATTTATACATTAAATTTCAGAGGTCAAAAGTTTTATATTTTTTGAGTTTTGCTTATATGCATACATATTACATACATAATCTACATATGCATATATTTTTAAATGTTTGTGTTTGTGTATTTATGTATGTAAAGTGTAACATATTTCTTAGAGCTAATTTTTAGTCATCATTGAATATATGGGGTCTGGAATGACAGTAATATTTGATAACTTGAATAACAGTCTAATTTATTATGCAGCCAGAAGCTACTGTATTTAAAGATAAAAAACAAAAGGACTTTAATAAGTATCAGTGTAGTAATTTAGTTGTGCACACAATTCAGAGTGCTTTCTCCTATGCTTTACATTTTACTAAAGTATTCTAATATCCTAGAGTTCCAATATTGTGATGTCCATTAAATAATTACATTATGATATTTGGCCAAGGAGATTTTTGATTATGTAAAAGAAAATACCATTCCAATCATGTATGATCTTTGGTTATGTCACCAACTATTTGATGACTAAAGCTAAAAAAAGGCTTTCTTTTGCATCAAGTTTCTTAATGAGTAAATTATATGAAAGAAGGTTGCTTTTAGTACTAAACTTTGAAGGCACAGATAATAAAACACAAAACATATTGAAGAAATTCACATGCCAAAAGTTTTTTTTAATTTTCTCTAAAACTACCAAAATGGATTCCTAAGCAATTAAAAAAATGCACATCTAAGCAATTAGTTGATACCTTTATGATTGTGGTTTCTCCCTTTTTCATTACTTATTGTTTTTATTTTTCCATATTAAATGTTGGTGTACTTTTTAATATTAATTTTCCAACATTTTGCAATTCATGTTCTCTCCTTTCCTCCCACCACTGCCCTTCCCAAAATGCCAGGGAATATAATATAAGTTGTAAATAAGTAATCATACAATACATATTTCCACATCCATCATGTTGTGAAACAAAATATTTATTGCTTCCTCTAGAGATAAATTCATGGAGGAAATAAATTGATGAATGGTGTGCTTCAATCTGCATTCAGATTCTGTTCCTTCTATATATGTGACTATCCTCTTCCATCATGAGTTTCTTGGAGATGTCCTGGATCCTTATACTCTTGATAATAGTTAAGATATTCACAATTGATCATCACACATTATTGTTACTGTGAACAAGGTTCCCCTGGTTCTGCTCACTTCACTTTGTAACACTTCATATACTTTTCCCCATATTTTTTATGATCATATTGTTTAACATTTATTTTGTATGACTTTTAAGTTTATTTATTTATTTAATTAATTTAGAATATTTTTCCATGTTTACATAATTCATGTTCTTTCCCTCCCCTTCTCCCACCCCCTCCAATAGCCAACAAGAAATTCCACTGTTTTACATGTGGCATTGATCAAAATCCATTTCCATATTATTAATATTTACACTAGAGTGATCATTAAGAGTCTACATTCCCAATCATATCCCCATCAAATCCTGTGATCAAGCAGTTGTTTTTTTTCTGTGTTTCTGCTACCACAGTTCTTTGGATGTGGATAGGGTTCTTTCTCCAAGGTCCCTCAAAATTGTTATGGATCATTGCATCCCTGGTAGTAGAGAAGTCCATTACATTTGATTGTGCCACAGTGTATCAGTATGTACTATATTCATCACTATGTACAATGTTCTCCTGGCTCTACTTCTTTCACTCTGCATCAATTCCTGGAGATCATTTCAGTTCACATGGAATTTTTACAGTTCATTATTACTTTTAGCACAATAGTATTCCATCACCAACAGATACCACAATTTGTTCAGCCATTCCCCAACCAAAGGGCTTTCCCTCATATTTCCAATTTTTTGCCACCACAAAGAGCATGGCTATAAATATTTTTATTTAAGTAATTTTCCTTATTATCTCTTTGGGGTATAAACACAGTAGTGGCATGGTTGGATCAAAGTGTTTGCCATTTCTCATGGCACAGTACTATTCTATTACCACCACACTTTTTCAGCCATTCTTCCATTGATGGGCATCATTTCAATTTCCACTTCTTTTCCACTAATCCAAATAAAGATATTATAAATATTTTTGTACAAATAAGTTCTTCCCCCCATAGCTTTAATCTCTTTGGAATACAGACCTAGAGATATTTATGGATCACACAGTTAAGAAGTATCTGAGACTAGATTTGAACTCTGTACCTCCCAGCTCTTGGCCTGGCTTTCTATCTAATGAGGCACATTACTATTCCCTACAACTCATTTTTATAGTTCATTTTCTTTTGTTTAAATATACATTTAGCAAGCTGGAAAATAGAATACAAAAGAGAGGAATTAACAAACTTTGTGAAGTAAGATGAGAGAGGTAAAAGTAAAATAGGTTTCCCTAAAGGCTTTTCTTGTACTGTTAATATTAGAAATGACTCAGAGACAAGAATGAATTGATCATTCAAAAACTGATTCACTTAGTTTTAGCCACTGTACACATGGATTACTACACTATTTACCTAATTTTTGTCTTTAGAATAAAACATATTACCACAATGACTAAGCCAACATAATTATTTTGTCTTACATAACAGCAAAATTTAGTTATGTTGTAGTATATCACCCTAGTAGTAATTCACTTCAATGATTGAATTTAAGATCATACTGTGTATCAATAATTGATTTGCTTCCATAGAAGATAAAAGAACTGAAAAAGATGTCTTATGTCTACCCTCATGGAACTCCTATTTTAGTAAGGGAATCAAAAAGGCATATGATTTATAATTGGTGATAAGTAAATGAGGAAGAACATCAAAATGGTATAGAATTCCCAATACCACTGCTTAGGAAGTCTAAATTATGTGGGATTTGGTTTGGCTTTAATTTATAAATTGAGTAGAATATTGAAATGCCCTATCAAGAGGTCAAGAGAAACAATTCCAGCTAGAAAATCATTTTTGTTACTTCATGATCAACCTGTAAAGCAGGCAAGATAGTTCTTCTTATTTTAAATATGAGGAAAGTAAGACCCAGAGAGTCAAAGTCAGAGTGTTGTAAAAGGGAATTCTTTACTCTATTGTCTCTAGATTATGAAGACAGGATTAATTCTCCTTTGATTATCTTTTGATTAAATCAACACAAGCTTGAACTAGGTGGAGGAGCTCAAAAACCACTTAGTGAATTCACACCCTACCTAGTGCTAGGTGAGAAGCCAGCAAGATACTCCCACCCTTTTTTATAACAGTCAGAAACCTTTAAGAATTCACACCCTCGGGACTTTTGGGTAATCATGGCTGCAATCTAGACTCCACACGCTTCCTCTCCCCGGCACCGAACGAAATAGACTACATCAAAGGAGCATAAAGGGACAAAGAGACAGCCAGTGAGTGGGGAACATCTCTGTCTGGGGGGGCACTCCAGGGTCCTTGGGATCTGGAGACTGCCAGGAAAAAAATTCTCAGGGAGGTTTCACTGGAGAATCCAGCGCTGATTATGGGGGTCAGCTGAGCTGTACTTGGGGCGGCTGTGCTGAACATCTCCAAGTAGCTAAACACCAGGGGTGGACCACGAGCTGATTATCTGGGCGGAGCTGAACACCTGGGCAGTGTGGCTGTGATCAGGGGCCCAGCTCTCTAAGAAACCTCGGATGCTGGAAAGAACTAGTCTGAAGCAACCTAAATTCACAGAAAAACCGCACATATAACCCAGACCCCAGACCAAAAAGGAAAGGGAAATAAAACCACCAAAGGGATGGCTCACATGGACCAAAATCAAGCGTCCAGGAAGAAAGGGAAAAAAGTGACTATTGAAAACTTTTATGGTGGAAGTACCCAAGGAAAAGAGGAGAATGAAGAGGAAATCCAAAAAAAAAATCAGAACATGCCTCTCAAAATGGAAACTATCAACAAGCTCTGGAAGATCTCAAACTGGAACTTATCCAAAAGATGGAAACCTGGAAAGAAAAATGGGAGAAAGAGATCAGCAGTCTGACAGATAAGACTGCTCAATTGGAAAAAGAACTCGAAGCATGCAATAGAAGGGCAGACAAAGCTGAAAAGCAAAACCAGTCCCTAAAGACCAGAATTAAGCAACTCAAAGAAAACGAGATGATAAAACAGCAAGAATCAATAAAGCAAACCCCAAAAATTAATGAATTAGAAGAAGACATAAAATATATCACTGAGGTCACCGATCTTGAAAACAGAGGGAGAAGAGAAAACCTCCGAATTATCGGTCTCCCAGAAAAACCAGAGATAAACAATAAACTTGATATTATTCTACAGGAGATTATAAAAGAAAATTGCCCCCACGTTCTGGAGCAAAGGGGCAAAATACAAATAGAAAGGATTCATAGAACACCTTTTATACTAAATCCCCAAAAGACAATCCCCAGGAATGTAATTGCCAAATTCAAGAGCTTCCAAGAAAAGGAGAAAATCCTACAAGAAGCCAAGAAGAGGAGCTTCAGATATAAGGGGGCTCCCATAAGGATCACACACGACTTAGCGGCTAACACACTAAGAGACCGCAAAGCATGGAACACGATATTTAGAAAGGCAAGAGAGCTGGGTCTCCAACCAAGAATTAACTACCCAGCAAAACTGACTATATACTTCCAGGGGAAAGTATGGGCATTCAACAAAATAGAAGATTTCCAAGCATTTGCTAAGAAAAGACCAGAGCTCTGTGGAAAGTTCGATATCCAAGCACAGAAAGCAAGAGAAACATGAAAAGGTAAATATGAAAGAAAGGGAAAAGGAGATAAGTCTTATCTTTTTATTTAAGTCAAACTCTCTTCTATAAGGACTATATTTACATCAAATTATATATATTAATATGTGGGGAAATGTTTTGTGTAACTCTCATAAATTGTAGCATTATAAGAGTAGTTAGAAGAAACATGCATAGGGAAATATTGGGGCATTAAGAAGATTTGGGGAAAGTGGGGGCAAAGAAAGGAAAAGGGAGGGGGTGACCATTGATAATACTAAGATTAACTTCAAGAAATGGGGGGCACTCAATAGAATTATCTTTCCCATATAAAGATACACATGGGAAGGGGAGGGGAAGAACTCTCATATGAGAAGGAGAGGAAGAGAGCGTGAAGTGGAATTACTTAAACCTTACTCTCAGTGAAATCAAATCTGAGAGGGAAGAACATCTAGATCCAGTGGGATCCTGAATTCTATCTTATCCATTAGGGCAATAAAGAAAGGAAAATTAAAGAGGGGGAGGGGGAGGCAGTATAAAAAGGGAGGGAAGGAGAGGGGGGAGGGGAAGGAAGCATAAAAATAGAGGGGATAGAAAGGGAAGCATCTCAAAAGAGGGGACTAGGGGGAGTGACCTAAAGTAAATCACTGGTTCAAAAGGAGAAAGCTAAAGAAGAAAGGTCAGAACTAGGGGAAGATATCAAAATGCCAGCGAATCCACAAATGACAATCATAACTTTGAACCTGAATGGGATGAACTCACCCATAAAACGTAGACAAATAGCAGATTGGATTAGAACCCAAAACCCTACCATATGTTGTCTTCAAGAAACACATATGAGACGGGTTGACACTCACAAGGTTAGAATTAAAGGTTGGAGTAAGACCTTTTGGGCCTCAACTGATAGAAAGAAGGCAGGAGTTGCAATCATGATATCTGACAAAGCCAAAGCACAAATACTCCTGATCAAAAGGGATAGGGAAGGTAAATATATTCTTCCAAAAGGGAGTATAGACAATGAGGAATATCACTAATCAACATGTATGCACTAAATGGTATAGTATCCAAATATTTAATAGAGAAACTAGGAGAATTGAAGGAGGAAATAGACAGTAAAACCATATTAGTGGGAAACTTGAACCAACCACTATCAAATTTAGATAAATCAAACCAAAAAATAAACAAGAAAGAGGTAAAAGAGGTGAATGAAATCTTAGAAAAATTAGAGTTAATAGACATATGGAGAAAAATAAATAGGGACATTTGGGAAGGGAAAAACTTCAAAACCAAGCAAGAATTAGAAAGAGTTACAAAATGCAAAATAAATAATCTGGATTACATCAAATTAAAAAGTTTTTGTACAAACAAAACCAATGTAACCAAAATAAGAAGGGTAGCAACAAATTGGGAAATAATCTTCATAAAAACCTCTGACAAAGGTTTAATTACTCAAATTTATAAAGAACTAAATCAATTGTACAAAAAATCAAGCCATTCTCCAATTGACAAATGGGCAAAGGAAATGAACAGGCAGTTGCAGCCAAAGAAATCAAAAGTATTAATAAGCACATGAGAAAGTGCTCTATATCTCTTATAATTAGAGAGATGCAAATCAAAACAACTCTGAGGTATCACCTCACACCTAGCAGATTGGCTAACATGACAGCTATGGAAAGTAATGAATGCTGGAGGGGATGTGGCAACGTGGGGACACTACTTCATTGCTGGTGGAGTTGTGAATTGATCTAGCCATTCTGGAGGGCAATTTGGAACTATGTCCAAAGGGTGATAAAAGAATGTCTGCCCTTTGATCCAGCCATGGCACTGCTGGGTTTGTACCCCAAAGAGATAATGGACAAAAAGACTTGTACAAAAATATTCATAGCTGTGCTCTTAGTGGTGGCCAAAAATAGGAAAACGAGGGGGTGCCCGTCAATTGGGGATTGGCTGAACAAATTGTGGTATATGTTGGTGATGGAATACTATTGTGCTAAAAGGAATAATAAAGTAGAGGAATTCCATGGAAACTGGAACAACCTCCAGGAAGTGATGCAGAGCGAAAGGAGCAGAACCAAAAAAACATTGTACACAGAGACTGATACATTGTGGTACAATCGAAGGTGATGGACTTCTCCATTAGTATCAATGCGATGTCCCTGAACAATCTGCAGGGATCTAAAAAATACTACCCACAAGCAGAGGATAAACTGTGGGAGTAAAAACACAGATGAAAAGCAACTGCTTGACCACAGGGTTGGAGGGGATAAGACTGAGGAGAGACTAAATGAACACTATAATGCAAATTCCAACAACAGGGAAATGGGTTCGAGTCAAGAACACATGTGATAACCAGTGGAATTGTGCGTCGGCTATGGGAGAGGGAAAGGGGGGGGGAGGGGAGGAAAAGAAAATGATCTTTGTTTCCAGTGAATAATGTATGGAAATGACCAAATAACATAATGTTTAAAAAAAAAAAAGAATTCACATCCTCAGAACCTGTGAACCCTTTCAATGAGTATTCACCTCCCCAGAAGGTGAGAAGTCAATCCCCCAGACACTGCCCCATGGGCTGTTCTAGATTATTTAGAACCTGTGCTTAGCCCTTGTGAATAGAGGAGGAGACAAGGAGTCACCATAAAAGCAAACTCTAAACTCAGTCTGAGGAAGATGGTTTTGGAGAATATACTCTGAAGAAATTACCTTCTGCAGAAAGTCTTTTGACTGGGGACAGTCTTCCAGGAAGCTTTGCTGGAGACTACAGCTTGGATCATGGACTTGGAGTTCAGCTTCAATTCAGATTCTGACTCCTGGACTATTTCATTGGGTGAGTGAAAAGGGCTGACTCCTTTCCTAGTTTCCTAAAAGACTAGCTTCCATCTTGGAGGAGGCCTCATAGGTACTCACTACTGGTCCTCCTGGCTGAGGACTAATATAGGTATTTTCTCTAATCTCTCTCACATTTTCTCTACTTTATTATTTCCCCTCTGTTTTGTAAATAAACTTTTGACGTGATATATAATAATTTTGGCAGACACATTATTTTATATAATTTAAATCCAACCACTAAATTTAACCATCACATTTCACACTCAAATTTAAGTATCTTCCTCTATGGCAATTACTTTTTCTTCATGACCTGTTGGGTTTTATGTTCTTCCAAAGTTTTTTTTAATTAATAGAATTTATCCACAAGTGTCCCAGCACCTCTCCCAAATATTTGCCTCACAGATCATATCATCTGGGAGATAGACATATTATGCGAATTATACCTTTCATGTTTCCACTTTTAAATTCACTCACTGGAGGTAATATTCACAATTTATTCTTCAAGTATTAAATATAAAATCATGTAGGAAGTTTTCTTGTTTCTACTGATTTCACTGTTCATCATCCCATGTAATTCTTTCCAAGCTTTATTAAAATTAGCCTCTCATTAATTCTTAAGGCACAGTAGTAATTCTATTACATAGACCACAATTTTTTTAGTTATTCCTCAGTTAATGGACATGACCTCAATATCCCATTATTTAACACCACTAAGAAAGCTGCTACTAATATTTTGAAACAGATAGGTTATTTTTCTTTTTTCTGTGTTCTCCTTCTAGGAGTATACACAGTTTTATAATTCTCTGGATTCACTCCCAAATTGCTCTACAAAATGGATGAATTCATTCACTGCTCCATCAACAGTGTATTAGTATCCTCATTTTCCCATATCCCTTCCAACATTTACCATTTTGCCCTTTTGAGATGTTAGTCAATATAAAGGATACAAAATGATATGTCAAAATTATTTTGAAATGCATTCTCTAAGAGTGATTTAGAGTATTATTCACCTACATATAGGTAATTTTGATTTTTTTACATATTTTGTCCATTTATGTATTTGGGTATGGCTCTTATTATTATAAATTTAACAAAATTCTCTATATGTTTTAGATATGAGACCTCTATCCAAGAAGATATCTATGAAAAACCCATCAATTTTCTGATCTATTTGTAGTCTTGGCATCATATATATTTATTTGTGTAAATTTTTTTTTATTTTAATATACTCAAAATTATCCATTTTTCATTTTAAAATATTCTCCATCTCGTATTGACTCAAATTCTTCTACTATCCATAAATCTGAGAGATAGCATGGTCCCTATTGTAATTTATTTCATGTCTAGATCATGAGTCCATTTCAATCTTATCTTAGTGAATGGGGTGAGATATTGGTCTATACCTAATTTCTGCCCAATTTTTTAAATTTGTCCCAATAATTTTTTCCATATAGAGATTTCTTATCCTCAAAACCTGAATCTATTGTTTTATCAAACATAAAGTTATTATAATCTATTTCTACTGTTTCTTTTATGTCTCATATGTATGATGAACTATGACAGTCCTGTCCCACTGATCTATCTTTCTATTTCTTAGACAGTACCAGATAGTTTTGATAATTGCTGATTTATAATACAATTTAAAATCTGGTTCTGCTGCACCTCATTTTTTTGCATTTTTCATTAATTCTATTGATATTCTTGATCTTGTGTTCTTCTACATGACTTTTGATGTTATTTCTCTAGCTCAATAAAATAGGTTTTGGCGATCTTTTTGGTATGTTTTTGAATAAATGCATTATTTTAGGCATGCTATTTAATTATTTTGGTTCTGGCCATTTATGAATAAATAATTTCTCTGATTATTTAGATTTCATTAATTTGTGTAAAAGTATTTTGTAATTATAATCATGTAGTTCCTAGGTTCATTTTGGCAAATATACTTCCAGATATTTTATTCTACCTTTGGTTATTTTAAGTGTACTAACTCTTTCTATCTCTTCTTGAAGGACATTATTAGTTGTAAAAATAGATTGGAATCCAGGACTTCAATCCCCACAAGCCTTTGCTCCACTTCCCCAGAATGCCTTGTAATCTCACCTGGGCCAAGATCGAGAAGGGAATTTCAACTGATTGCAAAGGCTTTTGGGCTCTCTTTTGGACTTCCATTTTGGAGCAGACACGTCTCTTCCATGATGTGAGATTATCTTGTCCAGGCCTCTGGCCTAGACATGTGTATTTCCTTATCCTGTATTTTCTTTAATCCTTAATCTTCAATAAACCTCTAAAAATATAATACTCCTTGCAGAGAGAAACTAATTTCTATCTGCCTCAGTCTCCCCTAAATTTTAATCTTTACAGTTGGCGTAACCACTTCGGGAAAATGAAATATCTCAATCTTCTGATTTCTTTTCTGATCTTAAGTTCAGTTTTAATAGCTAGTGCCTAGAAATTTTTTTTGAGCCACGTTTCTCTGGCCGAAGTTGTTTTGTTTTTGTTTTTGTTTTTATTTTTACCCTCGTAAAGTTGCTCATTCCAGCCATTACATAGCTCCCCCACCAGGCTCAGCCGGCAGGCCACTTCTCTGTTCCTGCCTGCAGTCCTGGCCCCTGGCTGCTTTGCTCTGCCGGCTTGCCTGCCGCCCCCCTCCACTTTGGACTGCCCACCCCGGCTGCCCTCTCCTCTTGGCTCTGCTTATCTGCGCTCTGGCTCTGGCCCAGGCCCTGCCCACCCCAGCGTTTTTTTTTTCTCCCTCACCTGGCCCACCTGATTCAACCAAGATTTCAATCACCTGGAGACCTGTTTGCCCAACAAACCCAGATCTTTGACTGGTAACAAAATGGGGGGGGGGGTATTGGCTCCACGTGGGTGGCCTGGGCTCCACATGGACTGGGGCAGGAGGAGGTATCAGAGCAGGAGAAGAGAGAAGGGGAGAGAGAAGAAACAGACTTTTCAAACAGACTTTTAAGCAATGGGCTATATAAAAGGATACCTTTTGACTGTTCTGGTAATTTCACTGATTTCACCTGCTTGCCAGAAGAAATATTCAGCCCAAAGATTCAACTTTGAAGGGGCAAATGGGTGGCTCAGGGAACTGATAGCCAGGCCTACAGACATGTGGACCTGGGTTAAAATCTGGCCTCATATACTTCCCAGCTGTGTGGCCCTGCTTAGCCTTTACCACTCTGCCTTTGGACAATAGGCATCTAAATGGATAATTAAAAACAACAAAAAACAACCAAAAAAAACACCTAAAGAACTTTGAAAAGACTGGAGGTTATAAATTTAAGGCATTTCATACTCCAAAGGTTAATACAAATCTCTGTATTTCTATTGCATTTTGATATTTGCTTGGCATAAGATTTAACTTTGTGGTGTTAAATTCATATATTACTGGATTGAATATTATTCTGTTACACTGAAGGTTGATTGAATTTATTTAAATGTACTGAGTTAACTACTGTTAAATTCTGTTGTTTTTCCCTTATAACTGTGCTGAAAAAATATTATTGATTAAGCCCATATAAGGGAAAAAAAGGATGGACTTCAGAATTGGTTACAATTGCTATAACAACCATAGGAAATTTAATATGCTAAATATCTCAATTGATTTTAAGGGTTTTTTAAATATGATTTTTGTTATTTTTTTAGCAATCTCTGGTCATTTTTGCCTGCCCCTACCACGAGATAAGGCCCATTACAGTAGCTGAAGTGAAATACATTTTATAACCCCCAACCTTCCCCCATTTCTACATATGTGAATGGAAGTTGGGCAGTTAATCTCAGGGCATTTGTATCCCTAAAAAGCCTCTAAAAAAGGAGCATCCCTTTATTTATACTCTTCAGCTCACTACTTAACTTGCACCAGAATGATATATAGATTTCTTGATTATGTTCTTAACCCAAGATGAGTTTTACTTTGTTTAAAAATATGTTTAAATACCAAGGTTGAAAGATTGCTATGTTTGTAAAAACTTGTGACAAATGTCCATCAATTCATAGGTTTTAAAAAATGCCATACAGCAACTTATGTGAAATATGAAAGTGTGTTTGTTTGCTATTGTAATTAATTGGGCTATTGAGAATTTGGGGGATTTTGATACCTACATATTTGTACTACTGTATTTTTAAAAATGAAAAATTGTTAACCTTTTTCAATTCATTTGCCTTCTACTCACAGTGATCATGGCCAGATATTAAGAGGAAATGGATCTCATTTTTGGTGAGAAAGCCTTGCATTCTATATTTTCTTAGCTGACACAGAGTGTCGATGAATATAAGCTACATTTTTATTTTTAAAGCTCTTTTATTATTATATTTTTCTTGCATGTGCAATATACTTTTTCAGTTTTTTTTATTTTTTTCTCTCTTTTTTATATTTGAAGCACATGCCACCAGTATTAAGATTTTCTTTAACCTTTTGATTTTTCAGTACTAAAAGTTTAAGACATATTTGCCAATACATAACCCAAAAAAGCTAGAAACTATATAAAAACGATGCCACTAAGTATTTAAAAATTATGGGACTTTGCTTAATGATTCTGTCTGATTCCAGGACAAGATATACACAACAGAGCCATTGCACAGAGCCAAAGAAAAGCCAATCCAGGATGGACTGATGCACTTCTGTGTCAATACAAAGGTCTTGAACCTAGTGTGAAGACTCGAGGTTAATGTGTTTAACATTGTTAGATATAGGCTTTCCTTGTGTCCACACTCACTCTGAAAATACTCACAGATGAGTATCCTGGAAAACTTGGCTCCAACTTGGCTCATATAATCTGGTCCCCTTTTCTGCCTTTCATAGTGTGGTAACTTTCTGTAGTCCTGGCTACTGACTGAGTAAATGCATCATTGCTTTTATCATTTTAATTGGGCCCTGATTCAAGGACCTGTTATAGATTTGTTTTTCTTTTACTTGGAATTTTCACACATAAGACTTTGATAGTCTATATTTTCATCCAGAAATTTTGTTATTTGGATTTTTGTGATATTCTTTTAATATCTCTTGCCAATTGATTCATATACCTCATACCTCAGCCATGCATCCCTAAGTGATCCTTTTTTTTTTTTCAATCACCCTCTTAACAGGGGGAATGTAAAAAATATCATTATTTACATTGCAAAGTTTAAATTCCTTTTGAGAAGAATTTTAGGTAAAGAAGATGCTACCTCTCTGAATCCAGAAATGAACTGTTGGAGAAGCCACCATGAAGAAGCCTCCAGACTACAAGTTGCACAAAATTGAACTTTGGGTGTGGTTGATTGAACATTAATTTGTATGTATACTTCCATGCCAAAGGGGACTGCCCCCTAACTGGCTTTCTGTCAATTCCTCCAGCAGTTATTGTTTTTTTCTTTTTTTTTCTCTTATTCACAAATTATTGTAATCTTTAAATTGATTATGTTTTTATGATCCTTTGGGGAAGTCCTACTTCCCAGAGGATCAAACGGGGAAATTTTAAAAATGGATTGGAATCCAGGACTTCAATCCCCACAAGCCTTTGCTCCACTTCCCCAGAATGCCTTGTAATCTCACCTGGGCCGAGATCGAGAAGGGATTTTAACCTGATTGCAAAGGATTTTGGCCTCTCTTTTGGACTTCCATTTTGGAGCAGACACGTCTCTTCCATGATGTGAGGTTATCTTGTCTAGGCCTCTGGCCTAGACATGTGTATTTCCTTATCCTGTATTTTCTTTAATCCTTAATCTTCAATAAACCTCTAAAAATATAATACTCCTTGCAGAGAGAAACTAATTTCTACCTGCCTCAGTCTCCCCTAAATTTTAATCTTTACATAGTCAAATATAAAAATGCTGATGATTTATGTGGGTTTATTTTAGGTTGTTACTTTGCTAAATTTATTGATAGTTTTAACTAACATTTTAGTTGAATCTTTTGGATTTTTTACATGTACCAACATACTCTCTGCAAACAGACATAATTTTAATAGCTTTTCATTTCTTCTAATTCCTTCAATTTCTTTCTTCTCTTTTTTTTCCTATTGCTAATATTTCCAATACCATGTAAAATAATATTGTTTATAAAAAGCATCCTTCTTTCATTCCTGCTCATATTGGTAAGTATTTATTCCATTTATAAATAACACTTGCTCATGTTTTTAGGTTGATTCTTCATATAATTTTAAGAAAAAATACATTTATGCCTATGCTTTCCATTGTTTTTTAATAGGGATATATGTCATAATTTGTCAAAGGCTTTTTATGTAACTTTTGATATAATCATATGGTTTTTATTAATTTTATTATTAATATAATTAATTATGTTGATTGTTTTCCTTATATTAAACCATTCCTGCATTTCTGGCATAAATCCTGTTAGGTCATAAAGGTAATTTTTTGGATAAGTTTTTATACTCTCCTAGCTAGTATTGTATTGAGGATTATTACATCCATATTTATTCATGAAATCAGTCTATAATTTTCTTTCCCTATTTTCAATCTTCCTGGTTAAGTTATCAGCAACACATTTTAGGTCAAGACTTTGATAAAATCCCTTTTTACCTGTTATTTCAGATATTTTTTTTATTTAATATTGGAATTAATTGCCTTCTAAATGTTTGGTAGAATTCACTTGTAAATCCACTTGGTCCTGATTTTTTTAGGAAGTTCATTTAAGGCCTATTCAATTTTATTTTCTAATATTTGTCTATTTAGATGTTGTATTTCCTTCCATGATAGTCTAAGCACTTTTTTGGCAAGAATTCTTCCTTTCCTCCTGTATTGTTAATTTTTTTGCATATAATTGAGCAAAAGAACTAATAATTTATTTATTTTCATCTTCTTTGTTATGCTCATCATGTTTATTTTTAGTGCTAATGATTTGTTTTTCTTCAAGCATTTAATCATATTGACCAATGGTTTAACTATTTTGTTGATTTTTTTATTATTAATTCATTCAATGGTTTTCTTGATCTCACCTGTAATTTTTTAGGATTTATATTTGGTGTTTAATTGGAATTTTTAAGTTTATTCTTTTAAGAAAATTAATTTGCATTCTCAAATTTTTGCACTTTTCATCCTCTATTTTATTAATATAATCATTGATTTTATTAATATAATCATTATAACAAAGTTCATCTGGAAGAACAAAAGATCAAGAATATCAAGAGAACTAATGAAAAAAAATGTGAAGGATGAGGACCTATTAGTACCAGATCATAAACTGTACTACAAAACAGTGATCATCAAAACAATATGATACTGGCTAAGAGACAGACGGATGGATCAGTGGAATAGACTAAGGGTAAATTACCTCAACAAACTAGTGTTCAATAAACCCAAAGATCCTGTCTTTGAGGACAATAACTCACTATTTACAAAAATTGCTAGGAAAATTAGGTTTAGATCAACATCTTATACCCTATGCCAAGATGAATTCAGAATGGGTAATGGACTTAAATATAAAGAGTAAAAGCTTAAATAAATTAGGCGAACATAGAATAGTATGCCTATCTGATCTGTGGGAAAGGAAGGAATTTAAGAACAATCAAGAGAGAGAGAAAATTACAAAATGTAAAACGAAAGGCTTTGATTAAATCAAATTTCAATGTTTTTGCACAAACAAAACTAGTACAACCAAAATTAGAATAAAAGAAACAAACTAGGAAAAAATTTTCATAACAAAACTCTGACAAAGGTTTAATTTCCAAAGTAGATAAGGAACTAACTCAAATTTACAAAAAATCCAGCAACTCTCCAATCAACAAATGGTCAAGGATATGAATAGGCAGTTTTCAGATGAAGAAATAAAAATTATCAATAATCACATGAAAAAGTGTTCTACATACCTCTTGATTAGAGAAATATAAATTAAAGCAATGCTGAGATACCACTTCACACCTAGAAGGCTGGTAAATATATCAGGAAAGTGATAAATATTGGGGGGTATGGGGTACAATTGAGAAGTAATAAGCTGGTGAGTTGTGAATTGGTCTAACTATTGTAGAGTGGAATTTGGAATTATGCGCAAAGGGCTTTAATAGATTGTCTGCCCTTTGATCCAGTCATACTACTTCTGGGTTTGTACCCCAAAGAGATAATAAGTAAAAATACTTGTCCAAAATATTTATAGCCACACTCTTTGTGGTGACAAAATATTGGAAAATAAGGAGTTGTCCACCAATTGAGAAACAGCTGAACAAATTGTCCTATCTGATGGTAATGGAATACTATTGTGCTGAAAGGAATGATGAACTAGAGGATTTCTAAGACAACTGAAAAGACCTCCAAGAACTGATGTAGAGAAAAATGAGAAGAACCAGGAGAACATTGAACACAGAGACTGATATACTGTGGCACAATTGAGTATAATGGACTTTTCTACTAGCAGCAATGTAATGATCCAAGGACAATCCAGAGGAACTTATGAGACAGAACACTATCCACATCAAGAGAAAAAAATTGGTGGAGTCAAAACTCAGAAAAACAAACAAACATATGATTGATCATGTAGTTCAAAGGTGATATGATTGGGGTTTGGGTGTTAAAAATGATCACTCCCTTGTTAATATGAATAACATAGAAATAGGTTTTTGAATAATGATACATATATAATCCAATGAAATTGCTTGTCATCTCTGGGACCAGGGAGGAAAGTGTGGGAAAAATCATGAATCATAGAATCATGGAAAAATATTCTAAATAAATAAAAATAAAGTCTTTTTATATCCTCAATAAAGTATGAGTTAAATATAGAACTTTAAAATGAGTGCTTTGAAGAATGTGACATTGGAATTGATGAGGGAGTAATGGAGGACCCAGAAGAGTTTAGATAATATCAATTTTCACAGAACTTCACCAAAATGGTTTCATAATTTCATCCATTTCCATTCAGTAGTACCTAAGAAGCAGCTGTACTTAATAGTGATTTTAGTGTGGGATGTGCTTTGTTAAAATGTGAATGAGCTGTGAGAAGAAGGGATAAGCTATTCTAAGCAAAGGCATTGCATAGTTTTTCTGCTTACATATAAATAGGGCTAAGATGGAGAATCAATCAAATAATTATTATTGTTGTTTTCTATGTGACAGACTTTGGATAAAGAATGAAAATGAAGCTACAGAATGGTTAGGAAAAATATTGAGCGACAGAAGACTGGAAGTCAAGGCGAGGATAAATAATATATTAGTCTTATGTGTAAGATTATGGAGAGATATAATAATAGGAATTTATGTTCCTATAAAGGGATTTCAGAATCCTTAATAATAGAAATACAAATGCAGGTAAAGATAAAGATCTAGTAGACTACAAATCATGTTTTTAGTAGTACATTTACAGAATTTTATAAGGATTTCCATTAACTTTACTAGTCTCTGTTTTCTAGACTATTGTGTCTTTTATTTTAATATATAGTTTTTGTTTATCTGATTTTTTTAAACTCAAGACTTTTCCCTTTAGTAGTTTTCCTTTTTCCAGTGTAGTCTTTGAAATGTCATTAAGAGTGTCTAAATAGTCCAATATATTAGTTTTTAATTACTTTTAAGGGCAGTTTATCCTGATCTAGTAATATAAACTTAATAAAGTCATCTAGATATTCTCTATCTTTTTTCCCTTTTCACAATGTCACATTAATCTTTTGTTACAAAACAAGTCTCATTTTGCCTAGCTTATCCTATCACCATATAATATAATATGCTTTAATATAATGCAATATTATATAATACATATGCACATACATATACACACATAGATTGGATATTTATAATATAGGGATCATTATTTTCCTTCAAGACAATTTCCTTTAGAAGAATAACTTTTCTTTACTCAGTATCTTTAATATTTGTTTATTTAGTGTTTATAATGGCTATCATAACAGAAACCTCAGTGATTTTTTTTTCTATTTGGATACTCTAATAATGATAGCATCCATCATATACAGTGATGGAAAAGCAAAACATGTCAGCAGTCTTTCACAATACATCTTATGCCTCCAGGTAAATGTTTTTAATATTTTGAAATAACTTCTTTATTAAAATAGAAAATGAAAAGTTGAATCAAAAGTTATTAAGGTGATATATTTACTATTTTAAAATTGGATTATTTTATTCTCATGGAAGGAGATGGTATTTTTCAGGAGAGTCTCTGATTTTCTTACTTTTTCATATAGTTCTTGGGAAAATCTTGACTAGAAGAAAATCTTTTAACTTGTTCAGACATATGGAATCTCTTTTTTTGCCCTCTTCTGATGTGTCCTTCTTTGCTTACTTTTTCTCCTTTTGGTGAAAAATTCATCCTAGAGATTTTTACCTTAAAGTGCTCATCTAGTGCATATTTCTCAGTCTTTTCTTTTAACTGGTGGGGAAAATATGGAATAGGAAAAAGGCCCTGGTCTACTTGATTTAGGATTACAATAAAAATTATAGCCAGATAATTTGTGAAAAAGATAATAAAGATATCTATGTTATAAGAGAAACAGTCTCATGGGGAAAAAACTAATTCAAACTTACATATGTAAATGATCCTATGACAATCAAAATAATTCAAATTAAAATATTTTCTAAAATGATTTAGTGATTGTTTAACTTCATTTCAATATGCTAGTTCATGTTGGACAGCACTGAGTTGTCTTCTTTATCCATTAGGTGTGATTTCCCCTGGAATGTCGGAGCATATCAATGCCCTGTCTCCCCCAAAATGAAGTATTGCATTATTACTTGATGTCACAATATAATAATAATGACAATGATAACAACTACTAATACTGCTATTATTACCTCTACCACAACTACTCTCAAAGTTAAATTTGACATCTATGACATAGAAGAATGTGATAACAAAGTAAAGAAATGCCAAACATGATAATGTATCAGGCTAACTCTGTGCTCTGAGATTATTAGAATAACTATGCAGGCTATGTGAGAAGACTATCACATAGCTCGCTTGATAATATGGACTTTTTATCATTAAAGTCAGTGTGAAGAGAACATTTCTATCAATTAAACAGGGGTTCTAAAAACATAAAATTGCAGGTTGAGTTCTACTGGAAAATACTGTGATGCTCACTGTCATATCAAAAATGTAGAATGAATTTCAGTCCTGTGTATTCTGTATGACAAGAGGACAATATATATTCAAACCATGTGGAAATAATAATAACACACTTTCTGGAAATGGTTTGGAACAAATGATGCTGGTCACCAAAATAGGCAAAAAATATGTGCTAAGGTAATGGACTCAAGGCACTAGTACTTTATGTGTTCAGTGCCTCACAGGTAATCACAAACAGACTTTGAATCATAGTTTTCCCCTATGCTATCTGTAGTCTGACCTTATTTTCAACTATGCCTGCTTTCTTCAAAGTTATCTATGAGTCCTTATTTGAGAAATCTAATGACCTTTTCTAAATCTGCATTATTTTAACCTCTTTATAGGCTTTGGTACTTGTCAATCACCCCATTTTTCTTTATATATTTTTTCTCTAGGTATTGTGACAATACTATATTCTTTGCCTTACATGTTGGAATACTTCTTTTCTTTTTCTGGATTCTAATTCCATCCATCTCCATAAATAAAGGGTCCCAGAAATCTATATAATACCTTTTTTCCTCTCCCTGTATACTCTTTTTCTTGGTGATCTCATCAATTTCCATGCATTTAATTGTCATCTCCATTTTTAATTATTCCTATATCTCCTTATATTGCCCTAAGAGGCTTTCTAATATTTATAATGCTATATCCCAACTGTATTTTGGATATATCAAATGTGATCTGTAGACATTTTAACTTGAATATTCCCAAAATGAATTAGTAATCTTTGCTCTCAACCTTTTTCCTGTCCTTGACTTCCTTATTTCTATGGAGGTCACTACAATCCTCCAAATCACCCAGGCTAGTTACTTAGGTGTCATCCTCAAGTCCTCAATTTCTCACACTTCATATTTCCAATAATATGCCAAATCCAGTCATTTCTATCTTTGTAAAATATATGGTCACTTCTATTATCAAACACTCATGGTACTCTGATATACCCTGTCACCACTTCACACTTGAACTATTGCAATATTAACATCTATGTAGTTTCTCTGCTTCAAGACTCCTTTTTCTAGTCCATCCTATACTCAGCTGTACAAGTTGTTCTGCATAAGATACAGATATATCCATGTCAACCCATCTTCACCTCCAATAGATTATCCATCTGAATTCAAACATAAAAACCTTGGGCATTCAAACTCCTTCATTAACTCGTTCCAGCCCTTTCGTATCTATAATCCAGTGATACTGACCTTGCTACACTGCCCATAAAATCCTGAATTTTGTAGCTTAATGTATTTTCACTAATTGTTTTTCTTCAATAATTTTCTTCCAACTCATCCCCATCTCCTGACTTTCATGGTTTTTTTAAAGTTGTAGCTAAATTCTCACCTTTTAAATAAATCTTTGATGATCCTCTTAATGTGATATAATAACTTTCTTCTATTACCTCTAATTTATCGCATTTATATTGTATTTGTACACAACTATTTGAATTATGTCTTCCCCTTTAGATTTTGAAAACCTTGGAGATAGGTCTGACTTGTGCCTTCCATTTTATTTTTTGGTTGGGTGTAATCCCAACACTTAGCCTAGCACATAGTAATGTTGTATAATGTATGATTTAAAAAGTAATTATTAATAGAGAACAATTATTGTAAACTTGTGGAAAACATGCATCATGGTTGATATTTCTTCATATCTCACAATATCCCTGAAATGACATCTTTCAATTTATAAGTACTTAAATATTTGCTAATATGTTTGATTATTTAAAAGAGGAAGATTCAAACGTAGAAAATTAGAAGCATGTCTCTTCGGTGATTCTGATATAATGCTCCCCTACAACTTACAAAGTAATTCCAAAGCCGGCGTCTCTATACTGGTTTTCAATATATACCATATTATTTTTTTAATGATTCCATTAATATCAGAAATTGTCTGGAATGGTTCACTAATAAACTAAAAGAAGGTTATCCCAGAACTCCCATGATGAAAAATAAACAAACAGCATTCAAAATTGCTCATTAATTTCTTATTGATCTCAAAGCCATTTAGACTCAGAGAGATACTTCCTGGTCTAAGATTGTATTTGGACTCCCTGTTTGAAAAATTGTGCTTGGGAGAGTGTTTAAACTATTGGAACTTCTGACTGTAAGAATTTATTTTGTTTTTTCAATTTATTTCTGCCAACTTCACCATTTTTACAGGTGTCCTATAAAACTGAGGTTAGGAATTATTATTAATTTTAAAGTTATCTTTACTAGAAATTACTGAATATTTTAAAAATAGATCCAGTGATGGTTGAATTGGTATTGCTCTTATCTAAGAGGTACTACAGGCTCAAGTTTCTTTCTTGGAATCTATTCAACTCTATGTCCTGACTGTTTAGAGCACCAGAGCTGCTCTTTGAAGAAAAGTGTGACTATAAAAGGAAAATATGAGGAGAAAGAACATTCTAGGAATAGGGGACCACTTGTTTAAGTACAGAGAACTAGGAAATTGATTTTCATGTACAGAAAACAGAATTTAGTAAATAATATGAAATAAGTCTGACAAGGTAGGTGTGAATAAGATTTTCAAGGATTTTAAAGACCAGATTAATGCTTAAATAAATGCTTCTTTTTAAGTGATTACATATCACCATGTGAAAAGGGCGAAGGAGAATCAAATAAGCACCTTTAAAATATTCTTAAGGAAGAGGCTGGTAGTCAAATGCTTGTTTATCTAGAATGTTATATTTTCCGTGTTCGTTTACTTTCTATTTATGAAACTTATAAGGAGAGCATAGGAAGGTTTGAATAATTCCTTATAGTGAGAAAAATAATCTATAAACCCCCAAATAGGCTTTATCTCTTGCCTGATAGCACTTATGTGGAGCTTACCACTAAGTAGCTTATTTGTGCTACCTCATGGATGTCGAGCTGACACATGACAGCAAACAAATCACAGACTCATTTGCATTTGCCCAATAAAATCTAAACCCACATTAAAGCAGCTAACTCCTGAGAAGGTTGAGTGACTTCATGCTGTTTACAGCTTATGACATTTCAGGCGGATTTGGTGTTAATAGTTATTAACATCAGAAAAAAAGCATGAAGAAAACTCAGTCAAAGAGCAGATTTTGTCCAATGAAAGAATAGCAGAAAATAAAATAATTCTTATTTAGTAGTGGAAAAGGATACTATGAAAAAATATTTTTAAGGAGCTATTACTCAATCAACAGACATTAAGCATATCTATTAGTTGTTTTGCTTTTACAGGGAGGTGTTTACTGGGTTTGACATTTCATGCTCATTTCAGAAATGTCAGAAATTTCATTCCACATGGACCACAGACAGAGCATTTTACCTCACCACTAGAATATATGGAAAGTTTTTCAAAGTAAAAAAAAATTATAAATAGCAAAGAACTGTAAAAAATATAAGCATCAAAGGACTATTAAAACTATAAAAATCGAAAATTTATGTTTATTCTTTACTAATGAAGTTTTTCTTCCACGTCTATGAGCCACAGAATATCAGAATTGAAAGAGAGCTTAGATTTCATCTTGTCAACCCAGGACTGATTAGGAGTCCCTTCTTTACTGTATCTAGGAAGTGGTCATTCAGCCTCCAATTTAAGAATTCTAAAAATTAAAAAAAAAATTCTAATTAAAAATTTTCAGAATTCTAAGGAAAAGTATCTACTAATCTTTTTTGTTGTTCTTCATTAAATTTTTTCAGTAATATTAGACTCTTAATGACTCTATTTGGTATTTTCTTGGCAAAAATCCTGGAATGATTTGCCATATCCATATCCAATTCATTTTTTCAAAAAAAAAATTGAGGCAGAGTTAAGTGGCTTCCCTAAAGTCATAATGTCTGTATATGTCTGAGGCCAGATTTGAACTTAGAAAGATGAGTCTTCCTAACTACAGAACATACTACCTACTGTACTATCTCCTTTCCCTCTTATAGAAGCAAAATTCTACTTTTCCATAGCTTTTGTTAACAAGTTTTTCATTATATGTTCCTAAATTGGCAACTTTTATGTTTACACAAAATAGACTGGATTCTTTGTGTGGAGTTAAATAGAAAAAAAAGGTCAAACCATTTTTCATATGAAATTTATTCTTTAAAAGAAAGCATACATATAACAGTATCTTCTTTTCTTAGTAGTACTTCTATGCCTTGGTTGTTGGATAGAGATTGAACGCAGATAATATTTACATTTGAGTGTCCAATTCTTCTAATAATTATAGAAAATCTATGTGATGGATCTACTCCTTATAGGATCTCAGAATCATAATAACTTCACATTTAAGAAAGCATATGAAGGAATGGATGGATGGATGAATGGATGGATGGATGCAAGGAAAAATTAATACATCTGGCTTTTTCTCCAACTGGTAATTTCATTGAGAGTTTTCAGATCCTTTTAATTTTCAGTGAATATGAGCTGCAATGAGTAGGTGTTTAAATTTTTCTAAATGTAATACAGTTTTTCATCAAAAAATGCCTTCATCAGGGGAAGTCAAAAGTTTTGTGGGCCTAGAATTGTAAACAAAGTCATAGAAATATAAGAGATTTTCAAACCAGGTAATCCCCCCTATCACGATGGGAGGTATCAGTATCATGATATCATTTTCTAATCTACATAAGACTTCTACAGGAGCAGATAAAAGGCATATGTGGCAGGTTTTCTGCTTATCATTGCTAAATAAAATGGTTCCTCCTAAATTCATATAAAAAACCCTAAAAAATAGTGCCTCAAAGACTTATAGGGGGCAAATGGCCATAGAGTAGATGCAAAGGACTTTCTCTCCTCACAACTTGCTGATATAAAGTACGTTGAAAGAACAAAAACGAAAATCAGACAAGTAATAGAGGTCTTCCATAAAGCATAGCCTTAAAGGCAGGCAGGATTTGGGCATTTCCACACTATGAGGGGGAAAATTATTCCTACCAAAATTGAGCTGATCTCCCCTACCCCATTTCACCTACAGCACCAGAGTAAGAGCAAGCATGGGGCAATTGCTAGGTTCTCAGGGGCCTGGCTGAGGACACCACAGACTTACCCCCAGAAAGCAGAAAGACTTGGGATCCTAGGAAGCTAAAGTAAAAATAAATCTAGTTAAAAGAGATAGGGAAGGTAATTATATCCTGATAAAAGACAGTACAGATGATGAGGAAATATCAGTATTCAACATGTATGCACCAAATGGCATAGCATCCAAATTTCTAAAGGAGAAACTAGTGGAACTCAAGGAGGAAATAGAAAAATTATACTAGTGGAAGACCTGACTTTCCTCTATCAGATCTAGATAAATCAAACCAAAAAATAAATAAGAACAAGGTAAGAGAAGTGAATGAAATCTTAGAAAAATTAGAGTTAGTAGATATGTGGAGAAAAATAAAAAGGACAAAAAGGAATACAACTTCTTTTCAGCAGCATATGGTAAATTCACAAATATTGACCATGTATGAAGGCATAAAAACATAGCAAACAAGTATAAAAGAGCAAAAATAATACATGCAACCTTCTCAGATCACAATGCAATGAAAATAATAATTAGTAAGGGTACATGGAGAGGTAAATAAAAAATTAATTGGAAATTAAAAAATATGATTCTCTAAAACCAGTTAAAGAACAAATCATCAAAAAATTTTTTTATTGAAGAAAATGACAATGATGAGACATCCTTTCAAAACCTATGAGATACAACAAAAGCAGTACTCAGGGAGAAATTTATATCCTTAATTCATAAATTAACAAATTAGGGAGGGAAGAGGTCAATGAATTGGGCAAGCAAATGAAAAAACTAGAAAGTGAACAAATTAAAAATCCTCAGATGAAGACTCCATTAAAAATCCTAAAAATCAAAGGAGAAATGAACAAAATTGAAAGTTAAAGAAATATTGATTTAATAAATAAGACTAGAAGTTGGTACTTTGAAAAAACAAATAAAATAGACAAAGTACTGGTCAATCTAATTTAAAAAAGGAAAGAAGAAAACCAAATTGACAGTATCCAAGATGAAAAGGGAGACCTCACCTCTAATGAAGAGAAAATTAAGGCAATCATTAAAAACTGTTATGCCCAACAAATGGCATCAAATATGGCAATCTAGGAGATAAGGATGAATATTTACAAAAATATAAATTGCCTAGACTAACAGAGGAAGAAATAGATTACCTAAACAACTCAACATCAGGAAAAAAAAATTGAACAAGTCATCAAAGAAATCCCAAAGAAAAAATCTCCAGGGCCTGATGCATTCACAAGTAAAATCTATCAAACATTCAAAGAACAGTTAATCCCAATATTATACAAAATATTTGACAGAATAAGCCAAGAAGGAGTTCTACCAAATTCATTTTACAACACAATTATGGTACTGATCCCAAAGCCAGGCATGTTAAAAACAAAGAAAGAAAATTATAGACTAATCTCTTTAATGAATATAGATGCAAAATCTTAAAGAGGATACTAGCAAAATGACTCCATAAGTCATTACAAGGGATATTTACTATGACCAGGTTGGTCATACCAGCATTCATGCCAGGAATGCAAGGATGGTTCAATATTAGGAAAACCATTCACATAATTGACCATATGAATGAGCAAACTGACAAAAATCACATGATTATCTCAATAGATGCAGAAAAAGTCTTCTACAAAATACAACCATTCCTATTGAAAACACTAGAAAATATAGAAATTGAAGGGTCTTTCCTAAAATAATAAACAGTATATATTTAAAACCATCAGCAAACATCATCTGCAATGGAGATAAAATAGAAGCCTTCTCAGTAAGATCAGGAGTGAAACAAGGATGCCCCTTATCACCTCTATTATTTAACATTTTATTAGAAACACTAACTGTAGTGATTAGAGAACAAAAAGAAATTGAAGGTATTTAAATAGGCAATGGAGAGACCAAACTATCACTCTTTGCAGATGATATGATGGCCTACTTAAAGAGTCCTAGAGAATCAAACAAAAAACTATTTGAAATAATCAACAACTTTAGCATCTTACCCAAATTAATTTAATTATTTAGTGTCATACCCTTTAAAGCATGAAAAAACTTTTTTACTGAATTAAAAAAAATGATAGCAAAGTTCATTTGGAAGAACAAAAGTTCAAGTATATGTAGGTAAATAATGAAAAAAAAATGTGAAGGAAGGAGGACTTGCAGCCCCAGACCTCAAAGTATATTATAAAACAGGGGTTATCAAAACAATTTGGTACTGACTAAGAGACATAAAGGAGGATCAGTGGAATAGATTTGGGGTAAATGACCTCAGCAAGACAGTCTATGATAAGCCCAAAGATCCTAGCTTTTGGGACCAAAACCCACTATTTGATTAAAAAAAACATGCTGGGAAAATTGGAAGACAGTATGAGAAGAGATTAAGTTTGGATCAACATCTCACACCCTCCACCAAGATAAACTCAGAATGGATGAATGATCTGAGTAGAAAGAAGGAAACTATAAGCAAATTAGGTGAACACAGAATATACATGTCAGATCTTTGGGAAAAGAAAGACTTTAAAACCAAGCAAGAGCTAGAAAAAATCACAAAATGTAAAATCAATAATTTTGATTACATCAAATTAAAAAGTTTTTGTCCAAAAAAAGCTAATGCATCCAAAATTAGAAAGGAAACAAGCAATTTGGAAACAATCTTCTTAACAAAAACCTCTGACAAAGGTCTAATTACTCAAATTGACAAAGGACTAAACCAATTGTACAAAAAAATCAAGCCATTCTGCAATTGATAAATGGGAAAGAGACATGAATAGGCAATTTTCAGTTAAAGAAATCAAATCTATAAATAAGCACATGAAGAAGTATTCTAAATCTCTTATAATCAGAGAGATGCAAATCAAAACAACCCTGAGGTATCACCTCACACCTAGCACATTGGCTAACATGACATCAATGGAAAGTAATGAATGCTGGAGAGGATGTGGCAAAGGTGGAACATTAATTCATTGCTGGTGGAGTTGTGAATTGTTCCAACCATTCTGGAGGGCAATTTGGAACCATGCCCAAGGGGCTCTGTGACAAGGAAATCACTTTAAAAGACTGATATATATTAGTTTAGGGTCGCCAAGGAATTCAGCTATGTAATTCCTAAATGAAAACTCAAGTCAGCAGTCAACCTTTTATGGAGTTTTTAATTACAAACAGGAGGAAGAAATGTAAGAGAGAGAGAGAGAGAGAGAGAGAGAGAGAGAGAGAGAGAGAGAGAGAGAGAGAGAGAGAGAGAGAGAGAGAGAGAGATTGAAAGGGGAGAGAAGGCAATAGGGCTTAAATACCCCCTCTGTTTAGGCTGGGCCAAAAGGCCCAAGCCCTTAGATAGCTGAGGCAAAGAAAAGAGATCAGTCCCTATCAATCACGTGACCAAAATGGAGGAATAGTCTCAGGGGCCTCCACCTCCAGCCTCCTTCAGAGCAAAACTTCTCAGAGCACAACCTCTCAGAGCAAAACCTCTCCAACTCCCCCAGTCCTCAGACCCCGCTATCTTTAAGGAAAACATCTAAGTTCCCTCCCCTCAGTTCTCACATCTACCAATCACTGTCCATGTCTTCCCTGTGCCAATGGTGGCTCTAGCTTAACCCAGGACCACCCAGAGGCCTGTGGCTTTGCACATGTCTATTGAAGGTCATATTCTCAAATAATTAAATCTTGATCCTTTTGCTGCAGCCCTTCCTAAATCCTGTTACCCTGAGTAGGGTGGAGATTGGAAGTTCCAAGACCTGGTTCTGTCATTCCAAGTATCTCTATTGTATCAATTCTAAAATCAGTCATGACTCAATGAACTTCCTGTTCTATGCTTAAGCATAGGTCAAAGCCCTTTCCATTGTTCAGCAAAAGGTTTCTGTTCTAAAGCAGTCCCAAGTAGGGAGGAGAAGGATCCTCCCATGCCAAAGGGGTTCTTACTATCAGTAGGAAATTTTTTTCAGTATGAGATTTCCCAATGGGGAAATTTCCAACATTCATAAGTCTAAGAAATTTTAAGATTTATAGCTCTAAATGACTGTCTGCCCTTTGATCCAGCCTTAGCACTGTTGGGTGTGTACCCCAATGAAATAATAAGAAAAAAGACATGTACAAAAATATTCATAGCTGAGTTTTTTGTGGTGGCAAAAAAATTGGAAAATTAGGGGATGCCCCTCATTTCCTGAACTGCAGAACAAATTTTGGTATATATTGGTGATCAAAATCTATTGTGCTCAAAAGAATAATAAAGTAGAGGAATTCAATGGGATCTGGAACAGGAATCCAGGAATTGATGCAGAGTGAGAGGAACAGAACCAGGAGAACATTATACACAGGAACTGATACACTGTGGTACAATTGAATGTATTGGACTTCTCCATAGTGGCAATCCAGTGATCTTAAACAACTTCTAGTATGTAATGTACAAGGAAAAAACATTATCCACATGCAGTGGAAATCTGTGGGAGTAGAAACACCGAAGAAAAACACCTGCTTGAATACATGGGCCGAGGGGATATGGCTGGGGATGTAGGCTCAAATGAACATCCTAGTGCAAGCAACAATAACATGGAAATAGGTTCTGACAAGGACCCAAGTAATACCAAATGAAACTGCACATCGTCTGCTGGAATGGTGGGTGGAGGGGAGGGAGGGAAATAAGGTTATTATTTTAACAAACGAATAATGTTCTAAATTGACTAAAATTAATTCAAATAAAAAAACAGATTTTATCAATGATAAAAAAGAGATCATAGATGAAAAGCAGCCGTTAAAAAATAGAATTGGGCAAGTAGCAGCTAATGATCTCACAAGACAGCAAGAATAAGTAAAGCAAAGTAAAAAATAAAAATTGACAAATTAGAAGGAAACATGAAATCCCTTATTGAGAAGGTGGTTGAAATTGAAAACAGATCCAAGAGAGGCAATTTGAGAATCATAGTTCTACATGAAAACCTTTAAATAAACAGAAAACTCGACATCACACTACAAAAAATTATCCAAGAAAAATGCCCTAATATTCTTGAACAAGAGATTGAAATATACATTGAATGAGCCCAAAGATCATCTTCTACAATAATCCTCAAAAGACAACTCCCAGGAATGTAATTGCCAAATCAAGAGCTTCCAAGCTAAGGAAAAAAGAGTATAGCAAGAAGCAAGAAAGAAACCACTCCTATGTCAAGGAGGACCAGTCAGGATTACAGAGGATCTGACAGCCTTCCCACTAAAGGGATGCAAGGTTTGGAATATGATATTCAGAAAGAAAAGAGGATTGGGCCTCAAACCAAGGATCACCTACAAATCAAATCTGACTATATACTTCCATGGAAAAGTATGGGCATTTAACAAAATAGGAGATTTCCAAGTATTTGTAAAAAAAAGACCAGAACCAAATGGAAATTTTGATGTCCAAGTACAAAACTCAGGAGAAACATGTAAAGGTATACAAGAAAGAGAGGAAAAACATTTTAAGGCCTTCATTAAGGTCAAATTGTTTATACTCCTATATGGAAGAATGATCTTTGTAACTCTCAAAAACTGTATTAACTATCATAGTAGTTAGAAGAATTTTTCATAGGTAGTGGCTGAGTTAGTAAGTGGTTTAAGATGATATGTAAAAAAGAAAGGGGGAAGAGAAGATGGCACCAAGAAAAACTAGAATGAATAAGAAAAAAATAAATTATACTACAACAAGAGGGAAATGGGAAGAGGGAAGGGAAGAATACTATTATAAGAAGGAGAGGAAGAGAGTGCTTATAGATAATACTTAAACCTTACTCTCAGTGCAATCAAATCTGAGAGGAAAGAGTATCTAGGTGCATATATCCTACCTGACAGGAAAGTTTAGAAAGAAAAAAAAGTAGGGGGGAAGTTGAGTGTGTAGTACCAAAGGGGAAGGAAAGAGAAAGGGGTATGAATTTTAATAGACCCTAAAATTATAAGAGGAGAATAAGAAGGGAGGGGCTGGGAAAGTTAATAAAATAAGGGTTGGGATTAGAGGGACTGATTAAATTCAAAACAGTGATGAAGAAGGAAATAGTAAAATAAGTAAAGGCAGCACTAGGAGAGGAAGTCAAAATGATGGGGAATACACAGGTGGTAATCATAACTCTGAATGTGAATGGGATGAACTTATCCATAAAACAGAAGCAAATAGCAGAGTGGATCAGAAACCAAAATCCTACTATGTGTTGTCTACAAGAAACACACATGAAGCAGGTAGACATAGACAGTGTAAAGGTAAAAGACTGGAACAAAGTCTATTGGCCATCAACTGATAAAAAAAAGATGGCAGGAATCACAATCATGATATCTAGTAAAGACAAAGTAAAAATAGATCTGTTTAAAAGAGATAGTGAAGGTAACTATATCCTGATAAAACACAGTATAGATAATGAGGAAATATAAGTACTCAACATATATACACCAATGGTATAGTATCTAAATTTTTAAAGGAGAAACTACTTCAGCTCAAGGAGGAAATAGGTAGTAAAACTATATTAGTGGAAGACCTGAACCTTCCTCTTCAAATCTAGATAAATAAAAACCAAAAATAAATAAGGAAGAGGTAAATGATGTACATGAAATCATAGAAAAATAGCATTAATAAATATGTAGAGGAAAATAAATACAGAAAAAAAAGAATCCAACTTTTCAGCTGAACATGGTACATTCACAAAGATTGATCATGTATTCGGTCATAAAAATATGGCAAACTAATGCAAAAGAGCAGAAATACTAAGTGTAAGCTTTTCAGATCATAATGTAATCAAAATAATAATCAATGAGGATACATGGAGAGTCAAATCAAAAATGAATTGGAAATTAAATAATATCATTCTCCAAAACTGGTTGTTAAAGAACAAATCATAGAACAATTAATTATTTCATTGAAGAGAATGACAATGAAAAGATAGCACATCAAAATCTAAGTAATACAGTCAAAGAAGTACTCAGGGGAAAATCTATATACGTGAGTGCATATATAAACATATCATTAGTAAAGAGGTCAATGAATTGGGTAGGCAAATTAAAAAAAAATAGGTGAACCAATTAAAAATTCCCAGATAAATACTAAATTAAAAATCCTAAAAATTAAAGGAGAAATTAATAAAATTTAAAGTGAAAATCTATTGAATTAATAAATAAGAATAGAATCTAGTACTTTAAAAAAACAATAAAATAAAGTACTAGTTAATGTATTTTAAAAAAGGAAAGAAGAAAAGCAAATTAAGAGTGAAAAGGTCAAAAGTGTGGCCTTACCTCTAATGAAGAAGAAATTAAGTTAATTATTAATATCTATTTTGCCCAAATATATGGCAATACATATGGCAATATAAGTGATATGGATGAGTATTTGCATACATATAAGTTGCCTAGATTAACAGAAAAAGAAATAGAATACTTAAATAATCCAATGTCAGAAAAAGAAATTGAATGTCATTAAAATGTCCCTAAGAAAAAATCACCACAGTCAGATTCACAAGTGAATTCTATCAAAATTTAAGAAAAAACTAATACCAATAGTATACAAACTATTCAACAAATTAAACAAAGGAGTTATACCAAATTGTTCTATGAAAAAAAAATGGTACTTATTTCAAAGTCAGGCAGATCAAAAAATAGACAAAGAAAACCACAGATAACTCTCCTTAATAATTATAGATGGAAAAAAATCTTAAGTAGAATACTAGCAAAAATAATCCAGCAAGTCATCACAAGGATTATTCACACTGATCAGGTTGGATTTACACAAGGAATGAAAGGATGGTTTAATATTACGAAAACCACGCACATAATTGACCACATCAACAAGCAAATCAACAAAAATCACATGATTATCTCAATAGATGCAGAAAAAGTCTTTGACAAACACTCATTCCTACTGAAAATATTGGAAAGTATAGAAATAGTATAGGAGTATAGGAATAGAAGGACCTTTTCTAAAAATAATAGACAGTATATATTTAAAAGTATCAGCAAGCATCATCTGAAATGTGGATAAATTGGAATCTTTTCCAATAAGATCAGAAGTGAAATAAGATGCTCATTATCATCTCTATTATTTTACGTTGTTCTAGAAACATTAGAAGGAGCAATCAGAGAAGAAAAAGTAATTGAAAGTATCAAAATAGGCACAAAGAAAACTTTACTATCACCCTTTGCATATGATATGAAAATCTACTTAAAGAATCCTAAAGAATCGCCTAAAAAGCTAGTGGAAATAATCAACAACTTTAGCGAAGTTGCATGGTACAAAACAAACCCACATAAATCATTGGCATCTCTATTTCCAACCCATCCCAGCAGCAAGAGTTAGAAAGAGAACTTCCATATAAAATCCCCCTAGATAATATAAAATATTTAGGAATCCATTTGCCAAGGCAAACACAGGAACTTTGTGAACACAACTACAAAACAATTTCCACACAATTACAACTAGATCTAAATAAATGGAAAAACATTAATTGCTCATGGGTAGGACAAGCTAACATAATAAAAATGATTTTACTTTATTTTTTTAAAATTTTTTTTAATTTACTTATTTAATTTAATTTACTTATTCAGTACCATACCTATCAAACTAACAGGAAACTTCCTTACTGAATTCGAAAAAAAATCAAAACAAAGTTCATTTGGAAGAACAAAAGATCAAGAATATCAAGGGAAATAATGAAAGGGAAATGTCAAGGATGTGTTCCTTTCAATACCAGATCTTAAACTCTACTAAAAACAATGTCATCAAAACAATATGGTACTGGCTAAGAGACAAAAGGATCAGTGGAAAAGACTTGGGGTGAATTAGCCTCAATAAGCTAGTGTTCAATAAACCCAAATATCCCAGCTTTTGGGACAAGAACTCTCTTTGAAAACCACTACTGAGAAAATTGGAAAACATTATGGGAGAGATTAGGTTTAGCTCAACATTTCATACCCTACATCAAGATAAGTTCAGAATGGATGATTTAAATATAAAGAAGGAAACTATAAGTAAATTAAATGAACATAGACTACTTTACCTGTCAAAACTATGAGAAAAGAAAATAACAAGCATGAGGTAGAGAATATTACAAAATATAAAATAAATAATTTTGATTACATTGCATTACAGGGTTTCTGTACAAAGAAAACAATGCAACCATAATTAGAAGGAAAGCAAAAAATTGAGAAAAAATCTTTATAACAAAAACCCCTGACAAATGTCTAATTAATTACTCAAATTTATAAAGAGCTAAATCAATTGCAGAACAAAATAAGTCATTCCCCAATTGATGAATGGTCAAGGGATGTGAATAGGTAATTTTCATATAAAGAAATCAAAACTATCAATAAGCACATGAAAAAGTATTCCAAATCTGATATAATCAGAGAAATGCAAATCAAAACAACTCTGAGATACCACCTGACACCTAGCAGAATGGCTAACATGACAACAAAAGAAAGTAATAAATGTTGGTTTGGATGTGACAACATTGGGATATTCATGCATGGCTTGGTGGAGTTGTGAATTGATCCAAACTTTCTGAAAGGCAATTTTGAACTATCCCCAAAGAGCACTAAAAGACTCTCTGTGCTTTGATCCAGATACAGTCATAGCACTGGTGGGCTTGTACCCCATAGAGATAATAAGGTAAAAGACTGGCACAAAAATATTCATAGCTGCATCTTTTGTGGTGGCAAATAACTGGAAAAACGAGGGGATGTCCTCTGATTGGGGAATGGTTGAATTAATCCTGGTATCTTTTGGTTATGGAATACTATTTTGCCCAAAGAAACAATTAACTCGAGGAATTCCATATGAACTGAAATGACCTCCAGGAATTGATGCAGAGTGAAAGGAGCAGAATGAAGAGAACATTGTACACAGAGACTGATACACTGTGGTAAAATCAAATGTAATGGACTTCTCTACTAGCAGCAATGCAGTGATCCAGGACATTTCTGAAGGACTTATGAGAAAGAACACTATCCACATTCAGAGGAAAATATGTGGGAGTAGAAATACATAAAAAAACAACTGCGTGATCACATGTATCGATGGGGATATGATTCGGGTTATAAACCCTGAATGATCACCCTAATGCAAATATCAATAATATGGAAATTGGTCTTGATCAACATACATGTAAAACCCAGTAGAATTGTGTGTTGGATATGGGAAGCAGTTAGGGGGAGGGGAGGGAAAGAACATGATTTTGTAATCCTGGGAAAATGCTCTAAATTAATCAATTAATGTTTTTTTTAAAGAAAGGACATCAGGCCCCAAAAGAAGACTTGGAGGAATTTGAAAAGAAGGTAAAAATTCAAATAAAGGAAATGACAGATTTAACAGTTTGGGGTGGTGTGCTGGGTTAGAGAATCAATGAAGAAAATGTTTCCCTGAAAAGCAGATTCCTCCAAGTAGAAAAGGAGACAAATGTACTGAAGAAGGCAATTCCATAAATACTAGAATAGGCCAAATGGAAAAGGAAAGAAATGCTCTAGGAAGAAAATAACTAAGATTACATTTGGATTAGTGGAAGCTAATGACTTCATAAGAAAACAGGAAACAAAACAAAAACAAATTCAAAGTATGAAAAATAGAACTATACCTAAAATATGTCACAAGGATAAAAAAACAACTCAAAAAACAACTGAATTGGAAAGTAGATTCAGGAGAGACAACCTGAGAATCACTGGAATGCCCCAAAACCATGATAATTTTTTTAAAAAGGAGCCTTGAGAGAATATTACAAGAAACCATCACAGAAAAATTGTCCTGATATACTTGAATAAAAGGGTAAAATAGAAATAGAAAGAACACTTCAACCATTAAACCCTAAGATAAAACATCTCAGGTTTATTATAGCCAAATTCTAAAATCCCCAGGCCAAGGAAAAGTACTACAAAGAGCCTGAAGGAAGCAATTCAAATATCATGGAGTCCAGGTCAGGTTTAAAAAGGATCTCAAAATTTCTAAATTAGATGACTGGAAAATATTCTATTCCAAAAAGCAAGTTGCCTGTTATTATAACCAAGAATCACCTACTCTGCAAAGCTGAGCATAAATAAATAAATTTTAAAAAACATATATATATATACATATATATATATAACCTGTAGAAATGTATATTATATAATATACATTATACAAAATATATAAGAACTATTTAATATTAATATATAATATAAATAAAATATATAATCATATAGAGGACTTCCAGACATTCCACCCAAAAATAACAGATTGAAAAAGAAAGTGAAAAAAAGAAAAAAGAAAATTCAAGGCTAAATTAAACATTCAAGAGAAGCATAAAAAGGTAAACAGAAAAATGAAAACAAAAGGTATTTGAGAATATCAAATTGATTACTTCTTGTATGATAAAATGATAATTGAGATAATATGTCTATGATACTAGAGATACTTAGAAAACCCAAAGTACTTATGATATTTAAGAACTTCATCACTATTAGATCAGAGAGAATGAATTGTATATAAAGACAGAAAGAACAGATCAAATTTAATAGGATGGGATAATTCCAATAATAATAATGATGATGATGATGATGAAGATGATCATGATAACAATGGATGAGAAAGTTGAACACACTGGGAGAACAAATAGGGAGGGATAGAAGGGGGTAAATGGTCATGCATGAAGAGGTGCATTATAGTCAGTATAGCAGAGGATTATATAGAGTGTTGACAGTTAGCGCATGAACCTTATTCTCATTAGAATTAGTTCAAAGGAGGAATAACATCCATACTCAGTCAGCTATAGAAATCTATCTTGCTTGAGAGGCACCAGGAAAGAGAGAGAATAAAGTTCAGGGAAGAAATTGATGAAAGTAAAGGTAAATTGAGGGAGGTGGTGGTTAGAATCAAAATATATGTGAACAAGGAAAGACTTAAAGGAAAGAGAAAAAGACAAATGGAGAAAATAATGAGAGAAACATACAGTGATTATTACTGTAAATATAAATGAAATGAACTTATCCATAAAATTGAAAATGATAGCAGAGTGATTTAAAAATCTTAATGCTATGATATTCTCTCTACAAGAAACACATGTAAAGCATAGAGAATAATGGCAAGCCCAGAGTTCCTTCCACATGCACCCTCCTCTCCTCAACCCCCTGGGAGCCCCAAGGGCCCCAACTGTGTGGCATGTGCCACCCACTGCTTAACCCCCAGGCTCACAGCCAGTGTGTGGAGCATCCTCCCCCCTCCCCCGGGCCAGACCACGGCATGGACATGGCCACAGCTCTGGGCAGGAGGCTCCCTGGGCAGCTCCCAGTCCCTAAGGGCTGCTGAGCCCACATGAGGATGCATGTCATTGAAAATGGCTATGAGTGTCAGTGCTAAGACATGTGTCATAGGTTTTCCATTATGATCCTAGACAATGAACCAATATCAATACTAAACATATACGGACAAAATTACAAAGCACCTAAATTGCTAAAGGAGAAATTACATGAGGTATAGAAGGAAATAATAAAACTATACTAGTGGGATATCTCAACTTCCTCCTCTCAGAACCAGATAAATCCAATAAAAAATACACACAAAAGAAGTGAAGGAAGTAAATAAATCTTTAGAAAAGTTTGATATGATCAACCTTTGAAGAACATTGAATGAGAATAGAAGGAATATACCCTTTTTTAACAGTGTATGGCTCCTTCACAAAAATTCACCATTTAATAAGGCACAAAAATAACTCAAACAAAATCAAAAGAAATGAAATAGTAAATGCATCTTTTCTTTGCATCATGATGAAATAAAATCACATTCATCATCATGAAGCAGAACGATAAAATATAATTGACAATTAAATTGTAATAAATTGGAAATTTATCTTAAAGAATGAGTGGGTAAAAGAATAAATTGTAGAAATAATCAATAATTCATTTAAGAAAACAACAATGAGTAAATGGCATACCAAACTTGTGGAATATAAACCAAAAAGATATAGATATTTACTGAAGAAAAGGACTCTTTTCTTCAGA
Source organism: Monodelphis domestica (assembly GCF_027887165.1). Taxonomy (NCBI): domain Eukaryota; kingdom Metazoa; phylum Chordata; class Mammalia; order Didelphimorphia; family Didelphidae; genus Monodelphis; species Monodelphis domestica. The sequence continues at coordinate 162,824,902 of NC_077232.1, forward strand.
ATATTAGAATTCAGAAAGTACACACGAATGCCACTAAGAATAATAAAGAAACAATAAAATAAAATAAAGAAAATTAAACATTTTAAAAAGTAAAATATCACACTGGTAAAACAATTGAACTGAAATTAAAGGAAAGATAATTTGCAAATTACTGGATTACATAGAAGTCATGATATAAAAAAGAGCTTAGACATTGTATTTAGAAAAATTGTAAAGAACTTCCCTCATATTCTTGAACCAAGATGTAAAATTGAAGTGAATTAATCTGGTGAACACATAAAAAAGTCTGTCAAGTATTCCTGATGAAAAAACCAGGACTGAATACAGCTTGAGTTTCATATAGAAGACTCAAGAGAAGCATTAAAAGGTAAATATGAAATAGAAATCATAAAGGATTCATTAAGATTAAACTGTTTACATTGCCACATAGGAAGATGATACTTGTAATTCCAAAGAGCTCTCATTTGGGGGCAAGCTACATAACACATAATTCCTTTATGTCGATGGTCACTGTTGAAACAAGTTATTTTCATCTGCCTATTTCAATGGGGAAAGACTTCACATGCTAAGGGTGGATATTCCCCAAACTCACCAACATATTTGCCTCCTCTTGATTAAAGGTTATATCTTCTTGGAGCCACAAGTGAAAGTTGGGTAAAACTAGAATGGACAGCTTTGAAAAAGGGCTTAATAATCCCTCAAACAATTGATGCTACTTTAACAATATAACTAAAATGAAATGACTCTCAGGTTAGCAACAAGCCTTTCTAACTTTTCTTCCATTCTAGTGAGTTATTTTTTCCCCATCTGTAAAACATTTATCTTTATAGACAACAATTGTTATCATCTCTGTACAGAAAATATGAATGATGTAACATTAAGCAGTTTTGAGAATTCTATAACATTTGTCCTATATATGTATATATATGTATATATCTTTATTTCAAATCACATTTCTCCAAATAATCATTGTCACCTTTATTTCTACCAATTTTGCTTTAAAGTCACAAAGATTTAAAATCAAAACCAAACTCAGAGGTCCTCTACTCTAATTCACTTTACTATTGAGAAAATTCAGATCCAGATATGTTAAACAATTTGTGTTAGTTCATCCAGAAAAAAATAACAGAACCAGGATTTGAAGGTCTGTTCACTGATTAGAGAGGAAATATTACTTCTAGTTGTATCTAGCTTCACATGATCTAGGGGATATTTTCAATTTAATCCTCTATAACAAATATTACATTGAGTACATTAATGATCCTATGACCTAATGATCAATATTTGGCAATTGGCATCTGTACACACGAGGAGACTTGATATGAGAAAATAGATTTGAATTCATTGCTAGGCCTATACTTGAAGTTGTAAAAATTTGTGTGATTACTTTGATTACATTATTGTTAGGCACTGCGTAACAAGATGATCAATTGACCAATTTGTAATAAAATAATGTCTCTCCAAAGAGCCAAGATGCACAGAAATCTCTTACTGCTATCAGACACTATAGAAAAGGCTAAGGATCCTGCCTAAGTGATATCAAAGAGCAAGGCTTCAAAATTTGGAGCAGATGCAAAGATTCGGAAACTAATTTTGGTTAGAAGACCATGTGCTAAAAAGTTTTTTGGGATGACGAACCAAAAGGACAAAGATTTCAAAAATCACTGGCCATCCAAACTAAACTTATAGTAAATTTCCCTCCTGCCAATATTAGCAGGAAGGAAGGCACATGAGATTGCTAACCAAAACCTATCTCATCACATGATTAGCACTTTGATTCACTTGTAAAAAGACTTTTTTTTTCATGCAGAACTTATACTTTATTTTTGTATGTCTATGAAATTTTTAATAATTATTCTTTTTGAAATTTTGTGACCCATATTCTCATGCTCCCTCTAACTCCTCTCTCTTTGCCAAAATGTCAGATTATATGATATAGGTTCTATATGTGTTGTCCTATAATACATATTTACATGCTCATCATATTGTAAAAGAAGACATTTCATTTACATTAGGAAGAAAATATTGGAGGTAATGGAGTAAAAAATGGTAAACTTGAATCTGTATTCAAAATCTACCAGTTCCTTCTCTGGTGATAGATACCCTTTTTTCTCATGGGTCCCTTAAAGTTATCCTGGATTCTAACATTTCTTAATAATATCATTCACAGTTCATTCTTGAATATTACTTTTATTACTGTGTACAACGTACTCCTGGTTCTGCTCATTTAACTTAGCATCATTTCATGTAAGTTTTTCCAGGTTCTTTGTGATTGTCTTTTTCATAGTTTTTTTGATGAAACAGTATTCCATTAAAATCATATGACATGATGTGTTCAGTCATTCCAAAGCTGATGGACAATCCTTCAGTTTCTAGTTCTTTGCCACTACAAAGATGCTACAGATATTTTTGTGTAACTTCGTCCTTTTTTCCTTTCTTTAATCTCTTTGGGATGCAACAAAAATTCTTTATTTACCATGAATTAGGGAAAAATTCATTTCCATTATGTACTACCAAGGCAAAGATCTTATACTCTTCCAAGGGAGTTAGTGGCAGAAAGAGGGTACTGCATATGCTCAGATGATGAGGCTCTATTGGCAAGACCCTGCAATTCATGAAATGCCTTTTCTTGTTCACTTGATATAGATGAAGAAACCAACTTTGAGACTTATTAATTACCTAGGAATACTTGAGAACTATATTTCTATTTAGCTGAATCTTCTGTGTTTCCCCCACCCTATATATATCATGTTGTTTGTGGTTCAAGCCTTTTGGTAGTATATAAAGTAGTTGCTCATTAGACAAAGATGGACAACATGAAGCTAATTAATGTTTTTTTTTACAAAGCTTAAGGATTATTTATGAAGAATTAATAACTTTTGTCTCATTTTCTCTCAGCTGATGCTCATTCCCATAGAGTAGAAGGCAGAAAACTACAATGAGAACTATTATGATCCCCTAGATTTAAAGGACTCTAGGATTCAAATCCTGCCTCCAATATTTACTTATGTGTTGACTTTGGGCAACTTCCTTAAGATCTAAAGGTATTATTTCCTCTTTTATAACTTAAATTGGTTGGTCTTGATGATTATTCACATAGTATTTGACTCTAAACCTCTAATCTTGCAACCCTAGTAGAGACACACAGAAAATCATACCTATTTTATACTTTATGTACATGATTAATAATGATTAACAAAGACCCCCAGACAACAATCTAATGCTAAACCTTTTTCTTATAACCAAGTATTCAAATAAAAGAGATCAACTGTTTCTAAATAGATTCTTCTCTGATGACTTTCTGCCTTGGTTAAAAACTCCAAAGCTTATCTGAACTAGGAATACAAAGTAAAAATTATTGAAAATGCATTGGTGATAATATGATATAAAAATAATAAAGAGATTAAACCATCACATTTTCTAAGATAATGAATCTCTTACCCCAAGTGCCTTAGGTGAAGATAAGTTAATAGTAATAGCACAAACAAAAATTAAGGACTTATATAGAATGATTGCAAAGATATATACAATGCGGGTAGCTGGGTAACTCAGTGGATTGAGAGCTAGGACTAGAGATGGGAAGTTCTAGGTTCAAATCTGACCTCAGACATTTTGCCGCTGTGTGACCGTGGGCAAGTCACTTAACCCCCATTGCCTAGCCCTTACCACTCTTCTGCCTTGGAACCAATACCCAGTATTGATTCCAAGAAGGAAGGTAAGAGTTTAAAAAAAGATATATATATAGTGCTTCACATTCTTTGTGAGATGTCTTGCAAAGTAAGAATAACATTTCATTCTAAGAGCATGTATTCCATTCAAACTATGAGTTATGGTTAAATCTTTAGAAAGCATGGATATAGCATAGTTATAAAGATAGAATGAGATGGCTTTTATAAAGATATTATGATATCAAGGTCATTAGGCTACCAATTAAGACAGTTCAACAATAATTTCATGCATTGAAGTCATCAACTTTGACATTACAATTATAAGAACTGTCAAAAAAAACCTAGTTACTCTCATTATGTCCCAATCAGAGTCTTTTAATGTCATTTCTGGAGCTTCTGATTTTGGCACATATATCATACCTTTGAACCAAAGAAAAGGTTTTGAAAGAAAAATGTTCTTTCTTTTTTATATTAATTCTTCTTTCCTATCTTCCTTCATAAAGCACAATAATACAGGAGCAAGTATGATTCATTGACAGCAGATGAAAAGTTACTTAAAATTTCTAAAAAAATTTTTTCCTTGCATAGTTAATATTTAACAGGGAGCAGGATGAGGTAATTGAGAGTGCTATGCATTTTGCTAAGACTTCTAGTCCAGTCTTATATTCATTTCTAGGCCTAGGTCACTATTCACTTCAGTGTCTATCCAATATAATCTACTTGGATATATACCTATGGCATGTTCATCTAATAATATATCATGTTTTAATAAAGACAACACCATTCCTCATCATTACATATTTTTCTAGTGTAGATAACAAAGAAGATTCCTTTTTACTGGCATTGTATCTCTCTGAAAAGAGACTAAGGGACAGTATTTTGAGTGTTAGTCTTATAATTAAAAGATAGCAAAACCCCTAAATATCATTTTATAGTAAATAGAGTAGTTATTTTTATGGAGAATTTATGTAAGAAACAGGCAAAAGTTGCCCAGGATTCGAAAGAAGAGCTTTGACCTCAATCAGAAAAGTGAGTAGAAATGTCATTACTTATAATATTTGATATTTATATAGTTTGTCAAAATTATTTTACATTAAACTTATTTGAAGTCCACTCAACACCATGATTAGGACAATGTAGTTACTATTTCCATTTTTGAGAAGAAGCTGGTTTTCAGTAAGTTTATATGACTTAAAAATATAGGATCATAGATTATCATCTGGAAGATATTTTCAGGGTCATCTACTCCTATTCTCATTTTGCCAATGAGAAAACTGGGGATTAGTGAAAATGCTTTTTCCATGGTGGCATAGTTAGAGTCAGATATCAGTTTCAAATTCAGGTTGTTCTCCAAGTTTAAAATGTATCTATTAATTCAAGTTATATTTGGAGCCAGAGGGTCAGGTTTGTTTCCTAATTATTTCTTTCATTTATTACAAATCTGACCTAAAAAGATCAGTTTAATTCACTCTTCCTCTGTTTCTTCATACAAAAAAGATAGTTTCTTTAGGTAACATATAATATCCATTTCAGCTCTAAAATCCCTTATTACACATGGAAGCATTTACGTAAGCTAAGAATCAGAAGGGAATGCCTAAGTAACAAAATACATGAAAAAGAAGTTTTATTAGCTTTTGACTCATTGTTGCTCACACTTTTATTACCACAGTTCATAGTACTTTAAGGCATTTTTATTTATTATTATAGACCCATATGTCATAGGTTATAATCCTAGACTTAATAAATTAGACTTATTAAATTTAGATAATCTCTTTTAAGAGGGGTAATTTTAGTTACTTGATATTATCTGTAGTGCTTGTTGAGAAAGGGAGTGTGTTGTAGTGAGAGACCTCATGCCCAGTTCTCTCTCAAAGAATTGCAGCTCAGACTCTTTCATCAGATGGCATAAAAATCTTTATTCTAGGAAGTAAAAGAGAGTGTGGCTAGGGTGGTGGATTGGCCCTTAGTTAGAATGGCTAGCAGATGGGATGGAATTGCAGCAGCCCCCAGATATCAGATTGCTAAATTTTAAGGCACACCTGAGGGATTCACTCTTCTCATTCTCATGATTTCTGTGTCATCCCTAAGATTATTTCTCCTCTGTGCATTCCAGGGGGTGTTTCAGAATGAAGAATGGGGAAGGGGCAGAGAAAGAGTGTGAACATCTCTTAGAAGGTGTGTGTGTGTGTGTGTGTGTGTGTGTGTGTGTGTGTGTGTGTGTGTTACAGACTGTTACAGGATAAGGTGACTTATGGCAGGAAAACAGGAAGAGCTTAGGGGATTTCCCTTAATCAAAAACATCTTCCCTTAATTCCAAAGATCCCCAATGCACATGTGTGATTTTTCCCTCCCCTCTCCTGTTTTTCAGATATTTAAGGTTGTTTGCTGTTTGGATTGCTGTTCTCAAGCTTGCAAGCTCTTCTCAAAGGCTAAAAAATCACAACATTCTTCAGATTAGCTCAGGTACCACCCCTCTTCAGGCTTAGAATGACAGGCAAGCCCTTATCAACTGGGAAGAAGGGCACAAGGAAAACAAAGTATGGATCTGTTTGTTATTGGCAATATTTGCTAACTACTAAAAATAATAAGATCTCAAAGCACCATTTTAAAAACAATTTCAAAGTAATATTTACAAGATTTCAAAGCACTATTTAATGGAGGATTTCAAAGCCCTATTTAAAACACCATTTCTCATATTTCCACTGTATAACCTATAATGGTGGGTGGTTTGGGGATGGGATTATATGGTTCAAATAGGGCCAGTATCAGAAGATTTAACTCATTTGGGAAGGCAGTGTCAGAAGGTTTACTATGGCCTGCCTCAGTCCACTACAAGCAAAAACCACTCTATAATAGGAATGAATGTTGGATTTATTGTGACAAGGAAAGGTGAAAAGGGATTTGGATAATCCTAAACTAATAACATCTACCTAAACCTCTCCTGATCTATGTGTCTCATCACTGAGTTTCTTCACAGATTTTGAGCTAAAGACCCCAGTACCTAATATAGATAAATCTACACTACTCCAATCCCCCTTTTGATGGTAATAGAGGCATTGTGTTTTGGCAGAGGTCCTGGATCCAGAAGGACCCCAGATCCATTCTTACAGACAGATAGCCCAAATGGTTCAGGGTCACACCAGGAAGCTCAGTAGATGAAAACAAGCCAACAGGTAAGCAGATAGGATGGGAAAGACAAGGTAGAAACAGCCACCAAGGGAAAACAGTCAGTTCCTCCAGGTCAAACCAGAAAAAAGATCCAGCTCCAACCTCAGTTAACTGTGTAATAAACCCAATCAGTATCATGTAGAGAAAGAAGACTGTCCTTCCCTCCCACCTTCCCCTATTTTCCATGCATTATATTTTTCACTGATAATGCTAATGTCCTCTAGATCAAGAAATTCTCCTTTATTACATATAAATAATCATTAGCATGTGAAAACAGACATAGCCCTTAATGTAGAACCACCAGTAGTTGTTTAAATTTTCTCATTTAATATAAAGACCCTCACTTAATATTTAGAACATCCCAACAGATTCTCCCCAGTCAACAACTTAAAAAAAAAACCTATGAAATGCTCACTTTTACCTCTTCATTTACAACAACAATTTCCATCAACTAAAAAGGAAATAGAATGCATTTAAGTATGGAATTTATTTGCTTAAGTGGTACCTGAAATTAGCCTTGAGAGGGATGAAATCATTTTAAGGTCAAAGTTATTGAAAGTTATAAGGACTGAATTTAAATAAAGTAAATCAATCTTTAAATAAGACAAAAAATAAACTGAATTTCAAATAATAGAAGAAAAACTGCCTGGATTTGTTTTAATCAATAAAAATATCAGAGCTAATTTATGAGAAATTAACATGATTGACATGGCATACATGAGAATCAGAAAGATGATCACAATAGAATATGAACTTGTGTTATGATATAATGTCCTTGGGGATAAGAATTATTTCATATTTGTCTTTATATCTCCAGTGCTGAGATCATAGTATCAGAGCCATAGAACAATTATGTATGGATTCATGCCAGTCTGTTCAATTTAGAGAGTAATGATACCTCCTATACTCAAGCAGAACTTAGAAATAATGCATCTCACTACCTCTTTTCAAGAGTAGTTTAAAGAGAAAGAAAAAAGATGATAGGATATTTCTACTTCTAGTTGAACTCATCATCTTCCTCCCTCAAAGTCAAAATAATATCTTTTCCCAGTGTACCTTTTATGCTATTTGACTCCTTTCTAAAAATTTCTACTTAATGCTATTGTAGTCCCTTATTAAATTTTGTTGAATATAAATAATTATATGACAGAAAGTATTTATATATGTGACTAATTTCAGTGCTTGATATGAATGATGGCTCATTTAAAATATGCCACAGCCAATATTTTTTGTGATTATAAACATACTTTATACTTGTTACCAAAAATTGCATTTTTATACAACTAAAATGTATTTTAGTGAATGAAAAATTATACAGACTACTTCTCTGATATAGGCAAGGCATTATCTTCCAGTTCTTTGTACAATCCTACATTGGTGATACATTGCTTAATTTGAGTCATACATGTGATGAATGATTTTTTTTGAATAAAGCTTATATTGACAACAATAAAAATATCAATAACTGACTATTTTTCTTTACAATCCTTCTAATGAGACCCTATTGCAATTTGGACTTTGAATCATATTTAGAATATGGCATATCATTTACCACAACTAATTAATTCTAATAATTCTCATGGACAATGCTATTTTTTCTTTATCTAATCCAAAACCTATTAAGGAAAACATGGTTCCAATTTGTGTAGACTTAGTATTTGTGTCTGAAATCTGAAAGTGAAAATTCTTAGTCTTTTTCTTTTTAAACCCCATATTCCAATTAACTTCAACCTCTTTTATGTGAATAGTGTAGAAAGTTCCTTTCATTCCTATCATCCCTTTAGGAATGATAATAAAAGCTATCTGGCATTGAAATTTCAGAAAATGGAGAAATAGAAAAGAATTGGTGAAACGTCAGAGTAGGTGGTATGGCCAGATGGAAGGCATAAAATTTAGGGTTGAACTGAATATATATTTTAGTTGGTCACCAGGGATTTGAATTCTAAATTCCAATGAAATAAACAAGTCAGAATGGAAATGTATGGTGGTTTATTTACAATAGAAGGAAGAACTTAAGAAATGAGAGAGAGAGGAAAAGGGAAGGATAGCTGTCCAACCTGATCTGAACCAGGCAGGAGTTCAGAGACTTTATCCAAGGGGTCTCACCAGAGGCTAGTGACTCCAGAAAGCCAAGAGAAAGGGAATCTCAAGAGATGGGACTTCCAGAGGCCAGTGTCTCCAGAAAAGTCAAGGAAAGGGGAGTCAGCCTTATCACTCACCACGTGATTGTCTAAGAGAAGCAGTCTGAGCTCTCACACTCAAGCTCCAACATGATCAAGTTCCACAGCCAAGTCCCTCTAATAGGAAATGACACAAAATATAAAGGCAGTTAATTATGATACTTCCTGTATCTTACATGTACCAATGGTGGCTTAAACTTAGTTTTGCATGGCCCAGGGGATCAGTCAGTTGTTTCTGATTTGTCACCTGGTAGCACATGTGGGTCATAGACCTTCCTCCCCAAGGCTTAATCCTTGGGTAGGGGTGTATACATTTCTCTTTCCTAGACTTCTAAAGACTAAGCAGGGTGGAGTAAATCTAAAATTCACAATCCTCCCTTATGATGTCTGGGGGACTAGTCTCCCCAGCTGATCACTTAACATAATCACATAATCATCTTGTACCTCCAAAATCTCCTAACTACAGGTGATTACAAAATTTCACCTTCTAAGAGGAAACTACAATAGCTAGAGATAAGAGGGGAATGGAAGAGAGAGAAAGAAAAACCAATGCTTTTCTAGGCTCATTGACAACAACCAATTAGGGGGCAGTCCCCTTTAGCATAAGAGTGTACATTCAAAATAAATGTTCAATTAGCCTTCAGTTCAATCAACCATACCCCAAAGTTCCTTTTGGATCATTTTGCTATAGTGTAGGTTTTGCAGGCATCATTCTCCAAACAGTTCATTCTCTGGATTTTAGGAGCTAGCAAGCTTCTTTTCTTGAAGATTTTTTTCTCTAAACAAAAATATTAAATCTTGGATTTTTATGAAAATACAACCCACCCTGAAATGTATGAGTCAATTATCAAAAGAAAAGATAACCCTAAAACATAAAAGAAAAACAAATGGAAGAAAATTAAACTTTTCATAGATAGAAATATTCAAAATCAGAATCAAAATATCAAAAATCGATGTATGCAAAATTTTGAGTAAACAAGGATAAAGTCATAATAGGCCCTTCTATTAGGGTCCAATTAAAGTAATTTCTATCCCACAAGTCTGTAGGACAGAATGAAGTCATATTTCACTTATCTTTTTCCAGCCAAGACTACAGGAAGTTGCCATACTATAAGAGACAAAAAGGACTAGATTTCTGTGTGTTATAGGGAAGTGTCATTCCTTGGTCTGATTTTTTGTCATTCTCAGGAATAGGGGTAGCCAGGATAATAGCCAAAATTTGGCACTTGTCTGTGAGTATTTTCACAAAGAGTGTGGATACAAGGAGTCCTACATCTTAATATATGTCAAGGGTCACAACCTCGACTCTCACACTGGGTTCAAGTCCTTTTGTATTGGCTTACAAGTTCATCAATCCCTCTTGGACTGGTTCGGTCCCTGCTGACCTTGTGCTCCTTGGCACTGTATAGTGACTATTTTTTCCCTTCTCCTGGAATCAGACACAATCATTAATCACAGTCCCATAACATTTATCAATAAATGGTAGGTTTCCATAGTTTAAAGCTTTTGGGTATTCATTAATATTATAGGAAGTATCTATCTATCTATCTATTAAGTTATATTACTGTGAAATAAAAAATTAATATTCATTGTATGTACCTTAAGTACAAGAAATGAGAAAAGGGGGAAATTAAAATATTCTAATCAAAATTAAAGAAAAGCAATAATAAAATAAATTCAAGAATTCAATGTGTTCCAAAAAATAATATCAACTTGTCTATTGTGACAGAGGCTGGCACTAGGAAAAAGTGCCAGGCTGAAGAGTATGTGAAATTGATCACCACAATGGGGGAGGGGCCCTAGGAGTGGATTCTGGAGGAGGAGGAGGAGATTCTGGCTTAGAGAACAGTGAGGGTCTCTTGGTCTTGAGAAGCCAAAGAAGAAGGTGGGAAAAGACTTTTCCTGCTGCTGACTGAAAATCCTTCTCCACAACATTTCCCAATTGAAGGGACTTTCTGAAGAGAAACCTGAACAGATTTTACCTCAGCTCCTATTGCCCAGGGGTGAGTCAACCTGACTTTTTCTTAGAGGGCTCAGGCTGCCAAGGCCTGAGTTCCCCCCAAACTTGAGCAGGGAGGGGAAAGGGTTTAAATAGAGACAGGGATCCCCTTTTTCCCACTTTCCTTTTCCCATTCTTCCCTGCCCATTATATCCTTTTCTATTACCTGATTGAGTTAACATTAAAAGTTATCTGTTCCCCAAGCTGAGTGTAAGTGAATGGATCAAGGAGAGACCTTTTGGTCTCGAGTAGTGGAGAGGGTACAAGAGGGAAAAGAGAGAATTGGGGAGAGAAGCTTTAGCTAAGGAGGGAAGGCTAAAGGGGGAAAATCTTCAAACCCCCTCTCCTCTCTTTGAGCCAACCCTAAACATCAGCTATCTCCCCTGAACCCCACTTTGAGAAAGGGGTTCTCCTCTCTTTCCCCCTCTCCATACTGAAAGTCCAAGCTTCACTTCAGGGTACAAAACTTCATTTTTACTTTTTTTTTATGACAGTTGGCATTTCCAGTCACCATCAGGAAAAGTGGCTAACTCTCAGGAGAAAGTCTTTTCCCACCTTCTCTCTTTGGCTTCTCAAGATCCCTGTTCTCTAAGCCAGAGTCTCCTCCTCCTCCTCCTCCTGAATACACTCCTGGGGTCCCTCCTCCCTTGAGGTGATCAATTTCACATACACTTCAGCCTGGCACTTTTTCCTAGTGCCAGCCTCTGTCACACTATGGACTCCAAATCATGTGGCAGGATACAGTCAATCAGTTTCAAGAGAAGATGCTCTCTTTACATGTGAGCAATGAATCTGAGTCCTTATCTCCAATTTTTATAGATGTTGCAGTTGTTAGCAATATTTGGAATGGCCCTTCCCAGGAAGGCTGAGCTGCTCCAGTACACTGGAAGTTTTTTATATGCCCCTTGTCTCCTGGGTTCTAGCAATCATTGGTTTCATTGTCTTTTCCTCTTATCCTCAAATTATTATAATTTCAAAGTTGGTATGTTTACAAGATCCACTGGAGAGACTAGTCTTCCATGACTCTCAGGAGGGTATGTATAAATGGATATTTTGAACCCTTGACTTCATTCCCTAGAAGTTCTTTGTATTTCCCTAAATTCCCTGTAATCTCTCCTGTGTCTCCACATTGGTGAGATCATGTTATTGGTACTTAACTGGTGGTAACTCCTCCCATGTCCTCCTTGGGCATGATGTAGCAATTAGCAGTGATGGTGGTAAGGTGGGAATTTTGAAAATGGCTAACCAGCCATGGGCATGTGGTTTTTATTTTGTATCCTCTTTATTTCTTGATTTCTAATGATCATATAATAAATCTCCTGAAAAATAATATTTTTATTATTAAAGATTAAATTTTAATTTTTACACAGGGCATGATTATCAAGATGAAGAAAGTCTAATTCCCAAAGTTCTGATTTTTTTCCCAAAAAAACTGCGGTAAGTTTGTCCCAATTTATAGTCATACTGACTTTAAATAAATAGAAATACATGAACAACATGTTTCATACTTAAATCAGAGATGAAATGTCCCTTTCTAGAAAAAAATTAAGAGAAAGAACAAATTGTAGCAATCTTTCTACAAAATGTGGTTGCATCAGTTGAGGTCAAATGGTTTCTAGATCTTTGTGCCTGAGATATAAATGGCTCAAAGCAAATATGGAAAGAAGAGTAGCATAGGCATATGTCTTCATATCTGAGTTGTTCAAAACTTGGAGGCAATAATCTGGATAAAGTCCCAACAAATATTTTTGACATAAGAATTCAAAATCTCCTTGACTGACTAGAACAGTGATGACAAACCTTTTAAAGACTGTGTTCCATGCCTCCCACATTGCATGCTGGGCTCCACCCCTTACAAGAATTAGTGCCACTCCTTCCCTTATTCCAGATTGGGGAGGGAGAAAGGGATTGGAAAGGCCCCAGCACTCCACTTCAGGAAAGGAGTAGTTCTTCCATTGGGCTGCTGGGCAGAGGGGCAAAGAGGTGTGGTGGAGAGGGGGGAAGGGAACAGCTCCACCCAAGTCCCTCTGCCTTTCTAGTAACTAACTAACATAGTAACCTATGGAGGGTGTTGGCCTGTATGCCCACAGAGAGGTTACTGTGTGTCACTTTTGGCATATGTGCCATAGGTTTTCTATCATGGGGCTAGAACAATGAGGGAATTATAAAGTAGCACAAGGAAAATTCTCTCAGTTCCCTTCTGAATCTAGAACACTTCACTGTTTCTAAGTTTCAAAATATGTTCTAGGTAAGCAATTATTCTCATCCAAAGCCTTGTGTCCATAGGCCATTGAATTTTTAAGACATATAAGACAAATTAACAAAACAAAAAGCACCAAAATCATCTTTCTAGTGTTACATGTCTTCTGGAACAACTCAGACATCTTGACCATATCAGTTTCTTAGCAAGCCATTGTATCTTACTGCTATTTCTTTCTGAGTCATCAGTCCTCACAAAGCTTACAGTTTTGGTACAGAATATCTACTGTTTTTGGTATAAGAGGTTTTCTCTTTACTGAGACAGTGGCTTTCTATCAGCTGTTGCCATCTGCTGGAACATAATTCAGCAGCTAGTGCTTCCTAATGTTAAGGTGTGAGAATTTCCTGGCAAAAACATACCTGCAAACTGAACACATTTCAACTCTCCTGTTAGGACAAGAGTCATACCTTACTAGAAAATAAAAGGACCCCATCAGTTCCCAGATTTTCTTCTGGGTTGTCTCTCTTATCCTAACCAGGACTTTTCATGGGCAGCTTAATAATAATGTGACAATAAATGAATTCATTTAATCTCTCACAAATGCAACTTAATATCAAAACCATTCACATTGCTTTGAAGCTTCACTTGACAGATATGGAAGGGAAAGATGAAACTAGGAATGCTTTTTTTCTTCTTTGTTGTAGAAAATACATCCAAATCACTTTACTCCTAAACGATGACATAACTATTTAAATAGGAGAGCATTGTGTAGAGAAGGAGTAGGGTAGGAAGCTTTCTCACTCTCTTATAATCCTTCACAAGCAATCAAAATAATTCCATAAAATCAACATTAAAAGTGACATAAACATATAGGGGTCCTGAATGAAGCTAAAGAATAAAGGACAACTGAGGATAAAGTTGATTTCCCTGGCCTGAGCCCTATTGCTGTAGGCAGGAAGGGAATAAATAGAATGATTCCACAAAACAGTCTCAGAAGGAAATATTAGCAACCTCACCTTATTTGTTTTTCTAGGGATTGGAGGAAGCCATCATCCACAAACATACTAATGGAATCTGAATCTCTTTACAAAGGGTTCTGGGAGCTACATTGGCTTTAACCTTGGCCTAAAATACTCTGGCTGGACTACAACTGTGGATAGATAGGTAGATAGGTACCAGGCCCTAAGTAGCTATTCAAGCCTTAGTGCTAACATAGCAGGAAATTTGTAGGTCTGAACAATGAAAAATAGACTTGTTCTATCCTAGAAATTGGGGTTGGAGAGGAATAGCATGTACCAGTGAGTTCATTGACTAAGAGACTGGGATCTCTTCAGCTATGGTCACTCCCAGGAAAGAGAGTCCCTGGTTGTTGCCACAGGGGAGGTAGCACAACAGCCTGTCAGACTCTAGTTGGAGAACCTGAAATCAATCACCAACTAGGGTTTGAACAATGGACCAGGAGTAATTCTGACTCAACTCTTAAAACTTTAATAATCAAATAGGTACCAGGAAAAGACAAATACTTGGAAAACAAACAAACAAACAAAAAACCCCTTAAAACCTGAGATAACATACATCAATAGCAATAGGAACCCTGGGACATAAAATTAAAACTAATAATTACATTTATTGGTCTAGTGACTAAAATTAATTAATTAATTAATTAAAAAGAACGAGCAAAGGAGAAAGATCCCAAATGTTAGTAGTGATTGTGGATACAGAGAAGACCTCACCTCAGACTCAGAGGAAAGAAAAGTTAAAACAAATACTTCAGAAAAGCAAAAAAAATATACAATAAATGGCCCTATGCTCAAAAAATATCTTTGAAGACCTTTAAAAAATCCTCAAGACTTCCGGTCAAGATGGCGGCTTAGAAGCTGCGAAAGTTAAGACCTCGGAAACCCTTCCTTACTGATTGCAAACTGAGTGCTCCTTGGACACTGAAATTCAAGCTGAACAACAGGACAGACCCAGGGAACCCCCCTCCTGGACCTGGATCAAAAGGTAAGGCCCCCCAAAAGCCAGAACCCTAGATCACTCGGATCTAAGGGGCAGGCAGAAGGAAGGTCCCAGAACCCATCCCCCCCAACCCAGAGTGCTGAGCCCACGGCAGCAGCAGGAACCTCAGGGACAGCAAAAGGGCCTCAGGGCTGACTATTCTGAAGGACTCACCTTGAAAGCAACCTGAGCCAGTCTCTGGGGTGCCCAACACAGACGGCAGGGAAACATAGAGAGAAGGTGGAAGCCTATAGCCCCCTGGCTGGGTCCTTCCATCTGAGTCTCAAGGGAGGTTCCTGCTTTAGGGCACCAGCTGAACCCAATCCCATCAGGAGCCCTCAGAGCTACTGAAAGGAAAGAAACCTCAGGTCCAGCAAAGGGTTGCTCCAAAGAGAGTACCTTGAAAGTAACCTGGGCCAGTCTCCAGGCATTCAACACAGATGGTAGAGGAGGAGGGGTCTTTTTTTTTGTTGTTGTTTGTTTGTTTGTTTTTTTGGTTCGGGGATCATTTCACACATACTGGATGAATTTAATCCCATCAGGGGCCCTCAGAACCCAGGGAGGCAAGGACCCCTCCCCACATAGAGAGCAGGGTCTTTTAAAAGAATAGGGTGGCCAAAGGGGTTGCTCCAAAGGGCATTACTTGAAAGCAACCTGGGCCAGTCTCCGGGCATTCAAAACAGGTTGTGGAGGAGGAGGTTTTTTGCTTCAGGGCTCATTTGGCCCAAACCAGCTGAACATAATCCCATCAGGAGCCCTCAGAGCCCAGGGAGGCCATGACCCCTGCCCCCTTAGAGAGCAGGATCTTCTGAAAAAAACAGAAACCTAGAGGCGGAGTCAAGATGGCAGCCTAGAAGGATCATAGACCTGGCAGCCAGGCCAGAGCTTTGGAGATCCCCCATATTTGCTCTAGCCTTCCAGGAAGTTTAAAACTCAGAGTAAATCTAGCCCAACTAAGCTGAACTCAATCCCATCAAAAGTCTCCAGAATGCAGGGAAGCCCAGGCTCCCCACCCATCCTCATTGACTGCTAGACTTTAAGCCAATCAAAAGCCTCCAGAGGACAGGGAAGCTCAAACCCCCAACAACCTTCCCCAGAGACTACACCAAGAGATCTTCTGTTAAAGCTCCAAGAGGAGAGACTGATAGAAGTCCCCCCAAAAACAAAAAAAAATGAGAGGAACAAGAGCACAGACAAATATGGGGAGAAAAGAAGGGGTGAATTTGAGCAAACAACAGAAAAAGAAGAAACTACAATGGACAGCTACTACTCAGTAAATGGAAGAGAGGGGGAGAGATCAGCAAATGATGAACCAGAAATCCCAGTGAATTGGATACAGGCAGTGGAAGAACTCAAAACACAACTAAGAGAGGCTGAAGACAATTGGGGAAAGAACTTAAAAATTAAGATAAGTCATCTGGAAACAGAGGCACTTGAACTAAAATGAGAAAATAGCATCTTGAAAGCCAAAGTCAACAAGCTGGAAAATGAGGCAAAGGAGATGAAAGATGAGGCAAAGGAGATGAAAGACGAGGTAAAGAGGATGAAAGACGATCTTCAAAGAAAATCAGACAGGAAGGAAAAAGACGACCAAAAAGCCAGAGATGAAAACCAATCTTTAAGAACCAGAATAAAAAAACTAGAATCAAGTGACTTCACAAGGCAGCAGGACACTATAAAACAAAACAAAAAGAATGAAAAAATTAAGGAAAATGTGAAGCATCTCATTCACAAAACAGACGATCTAGAAAATCTTTCAAGAAGAGACAATTTAAGAATAATTGGACTACCAGAAGACCACGACAAAAGAAAAAGCCTGGACATAATGCTAGAGGAAATTATCCAGGAAAACTGTCCCGAGATCCTAGAATAAGAGGGGAAAGTGGAGATTGAAAGAATCCACAGATCACCCCCTGTATTTAATCCCCAACTGACAACACCAAGAAATGTTATAGCCAAATTCAAAAACAATCAGATGAAGGAAAAGATATTACAAAGCTGCCAAGAAGAAGTCATTCAGATACCATGGAAACAAGGTGAGGTTAACACAGGCTCTGGCTGCATCCACACTGAAGGACCGAAAGGCATGGAATACGATATTCTGGAAAGGAAGGGAACTAGGTCTACAACCAAGAATAAAATACCCATCAAAACTGACTATATTCTTACAGGGGAAAGTATGGTCATTCAACACAACAGAAGAGTTCCAAGCATTCATGAATAAAAGACAAGACATTGAACAGAAAATTTGATGTCCAACCACAGAACTCAAGAGAATCATCAAAAGGTAATTATAAAAGAGGAGAAAAAACAAAAATAACAACAACAACAAAATTTTAAGACACTCAATCAGTTAAAATGATATGTATCCATATAAGAAAAGAGGTCATTGGTAACTCTTGAAAACTGTTGCAATCACCTGGGCAGCTAGAAGAATTAAACTTAGAGGGAACAGTGACAAACTGTATAGGATGAAAAGACAAGACATAAATAGGTATATGGATATATGCATGCATAAATACATATACATGTGAATATATATATACATATATATATATATACATGACTAGAGCTAAAAAAGAAAAGAGGTTATGACTAAAAGAAATGGGAAAAAGAAAAATTGGGGGTAAATTTATATGTCACAAAGAAGCTCATGGTGGGAGGGGGGAGAACATCCTTACACTGGAAGGGTAAAGAGGTTGGAGACAGGAAATATTCAACTCTTACATACTTTGAAACTGACCCAAAGAGGGAAGAACAATCCAATCCATTGTGGAGGAGAATAGATTTGCACCCTATAGGGGAGTAAGGGTAAGGAGAAGGGTAAGAAGCAGACTGAGGGGGAGGGAAGCAGTACAAGGGAGGGAGAGGGTGGGGGGGAAATTTTAAAAAGACTACAGGGGAAAATAAGGGAGGGAATAAGAAAGGAGGGGGGTAGAAAGGGAAGTAAAATAAGGGAGGGAACTGGGGGGGGACTGACTATAAATAAATATTGGTATAGAAGGAAATAGTGAAAGAAGAAAAGGCAGGACTAAGAGTAGAAATCAAAATGCTGGGAAATACACAGCTAGTAATCACAACTCTGAATGTGAATAGAATGAACTCACCCATAAAATGCAAGCGAATAACAGAGTGGATTAAAATCGAAAACCCTACCATATGGTGTCTGCAAGAAACACACATGTGGAAGGTAGATACACATAGGGTGAAAGTAAGAGGATTGAGCCAAACCTATTGTGCATCAAATGATAAAAATAGGCAGGAGTAGCAATCATGATATCTGACAAAGCCAAAGTAAAAATAAATCTAGTTAAAAGAGATAGGGAAGGTAATTACATCCTGATAAAAGGCAGTATAGACAATGAGGAAATATCTATACTCAATATGTATCCACCAAATGGCAGAGCATCCAAATTTTTAAAGGAGAAACTAGAGGAGCTCAAGGATGAAATAGATAGAAAAACTATACTAGTGGGAGATCTGAACCTTCCCCTATCCGAACTAGATAAATCAAATCAAAAAATAAATAAGAAAGAGGTGAATGAAGCAAATGAAATCTTAGAAAAATTAGAATTAGTAGACATATGGAGAAAAATAAATAGGGACAAAAAGGAATACACCTTCTTTTCAGCAGTGCATGGTACATTCACAAAAATTGACCAGGTACTAGGGCACAAAATCATTGCAAACAAGTGCAAAAGGGCAGAAATAATAAATGCAAACTTCTCAGACCACAATGCAATAAAAATAATTAGTAAGGGTACATGGATAGATAAATGAAAAATTAATTGGAAATTAAACAATATGATTCTCCAAAACCAGAAACAATTAATAACTTCATTAAAGAAAATGACAATGGTGAGACATCCTGTCAAAACCTATGGGATGCAGTCAAAGCAGTACTCAGGGGGAAATTTATATCCTAGAGTTCATATATAAACAAATTAAGAAAGGCAGAGGTCAATAAATTTGGCATGCAAATCAAAAAACTAGAAAGTGAACAAATTAAAAATCCTCAGATGAAGACTGAATTAGAGATCCTAAAAATCAAAGGAGAAATTAATATAATGAAAGTCAAAGAACTCTTGAATTAATAAATAAGACTAGAAGCTGGTACTTTGAAAAAACAAATAAAATTGACAAAGTACTAGTCAGTCTAATTAAAAAAAGGACAGAAAAAAACCAAATTGACAGTATCCAAGATGAAAAGGGAGACCTCACCTCTAATGAAGAGGAAATCAAGGCAATCATTAGAAACTTCTATGCCCAATTATACGGCAAAAAAATATGGCAATCTAAGTGATATGGATGAATACTTACAAAAATATAAATTGCCTAGACTAAAAGAAGAAGAAATAAATTACCTAATCAACCCCATATCAGAAAAAGAAATTGAAAAAACCATCAAAGAACTCCCTAAGAAAAAATCCCCAGGTCCAGATGGATTCACAAATGAATACTATCAAACATTCAAAGAACTGCTAACCCCAATACTATACAAACTATTTGACAGAATAAGCCAAGAAGGGGTTCTACCAAATTCTTTTTATGACACAAACATGGTACTGATCCCAAAGCCAGGCAGGTTAAAAACATAGAAAGAAATCTATAGGCTAATCTCCGTAATGAATATAGATGCAAAAATCTTAAAAAGGATACTAGCAAAAAGACTCCAGCAAGTCATCACAAGGGTTATCCACTACGATCAGGTAGGATTCATACCAGGAATGCAAGGATGGTTCAATATTAGGAAAACAATCCGCATAATTGACCATATAAACAAGCAAACAGACAAAAATCACATGATTATCTCAATAGATGCAGAAAAAGCCTTTGACAAAATACAACACCCATTCCTATTGAAAAGTCTAGAAAGTATAGGAATAGAAGGGCCTTTCCTAAAAATAATAAACAGTATATACCTAAAACCATCAGCAAACATCATCTGCATGATGTTTGGGAAAAAACTCAAAGCCTTCCCAATAAGATCAGGAGTCAAACAGGGATGGCCATTATCACCTTTATTATTTAATATTGTACTAGAAACACTAGCAGTAACAAGTAGAGAAGAAAAAGAAATTGAAGGTATTAAAATTGGCAATGAGGAGACCAAGCTGTCACTCTTTACAGATGATATGATGATTTAATTAAGGAATCCTAGGAAATCAACCAAAAAGCTAATCAAAATAATCAACTACTTTAGCAAAGTTGCAGGATACAAAATAAACCCACATAAGTCATCAGCATTCCTATATATCTCCAACACAGCTCAGCAGCAACAACTAGAAAGAGAAATTCCATTCAAAGTCACCCAAGACATTATAAAATACTTAGGAATCTAACTGCTGAGACAAACACAGGAACTATATGAACATAACTACAAAACACTCCACACAATTAAAACTAGATCTAAACAATTGGAATAACATTGATTGCTCATGGGTGGGACGAGCTAACATAATAAAAATGACCATCCTACCCAAACTTATATGGCTATTTAGTACTATACCCATTGAACTACCAAAAAACTATTTTACTGAATTAGAGAAAACCATAACAAAGTTCATTTGGAAGAATAAAGGATCAAGGATATCCAGGGAAATAATAAAAAAAAAACACAAAGGAAAGTGGCCTTGCAGTACCAGATCTCAAACTATATTACAAAGCAGTGGTCATCAAAACAATTTGGTACTGGCTAAGAGACAGAAAGGAGGATCAGTGGAATAGACTTCGGGTAAATGAAATCAGAAAGACAGTCTTTGACAAACCCAAAGACCCCAGCTTTTGGGACAAAAATCCAGTATTTGATAAAAACTGCTGGGAAATTGGAAGACAGTGTGGGAGAGATTAGGTTTGGATCAACACCTCACACCCTACACCAAGATGAACTCAGAATGGGAGAATAACTTGATTATAACAAAGGAAACTATAAGTAAATTAGGTGAACACAGAATAGTATACATGTCAGACCTTTGGGAAGGGAAAGATTTTAAGCAAGACTTAGAAAGATTCACAAAATGCAAAATAAATAATTTTGACTACATCAAATTAAAAAGTTTTTGTACAAACAAAATCAATGTAACTAAAATTAGAAGGAAAACAACAAATTGGGAAACAATCTTCATAACAAAAACCTCTGACAAAGCTCTAATTACTCAAATCTATGAAGAGCTAAATCAGTTGTACAAAAAATCAAGCCATTCTCTAATTTAAAAAGGGCAAGGGATGTGAATAGGCAATTTTCAGTTAAAGAAATCAAGACTGTTAATAAGCACATGAAAAAGTGTTCTAGATCTCTTATAATCAGAGAGATGCAAATCAAAACAACTTTGAGGTATCATCTCACACCTAGCAGATCTTTCAACATGACAGGAAAGGAAAGTAATGAATGTTGGAGGGGATGTGGCAATGTAGGGACATTAATGCATTTCTGGTGGAGTTGTGAATTGATCCAACCATTCAGGAGGGCAATTTGGAACTATACCCAAAGGGCGATAAAAGACTGTCTGCCCTTTGATCCAGCCATAGCACTGCTGGGTTTTTATCCAAAGAGATAATAAGAAAAAGACTTGTACAAGAATATTCATAGCTGCGCTCTTTGTGGTGGCCAAAAATTGGAAAACGAGGGGATGCCCTTCAATTGGGGAATGGCTGGACAAATTGTGGTATATGTTGGTGACGGAATACTATTGTGCTAAAAGGAAAAATAAAGTGGAGGAATTCCATGGAGACTGGAACAACCTCCAGGAAGTGATGCAGAGTGAGAGGAGAAGAACTAGGAGACCAATGTACACAGAGACTGACACATTGTGGTACAAGAGAACATAATGGACTTCTCCAGTAATAGTTTTACAATGTCCGATTCAAATACTTCAAGAGTTTGTGGAGAGTTTCCATTTCCTTTGGAAGGTTTAGGAGCATTTGCTTGTGTTTTCTCTTCTGTCTCCTCTGTATTTTGTATTTTTGCTCCAAAAAATGTGCCCAAAGTTGCCCCCTTATTCTTGTATTTCTTGTTGTTTTGAGGCTTTTTTGTTTTTGTGCTGTTTGCCATCTCTATCTGAGTGAGGTGGGCTGGCTCTTCTTTTATCTGTCTGGTGTTCAGAGGCTTTAGCCCCAGGCAAATCGTCTGTTCTCCGCAGCTGTTCTGTCTTCCCCGGGAAGCCAGGAATTGCTGGTGTTTTGGTATTTTGGTTTTACTGCCCTCCTCAGTTCCCTCCTGATGTTTCTCCATTGCCTTACTTCTATGCTCTGAGCCTGGCTTTGCACTCTCCGTGAGGTATTTCAGTGCCTTTGCCTGCCAGAAGATCCTGCTTTCTAAGGGGGAGGGGCCATGGCTTCCCAGAGCTCCAAGGTTTCCTGATAGGATTAACTTCAGCTGGGTTGGACTGAGTATGCCCTGATGCAGGGACCTTCCATCAGACTCAGATGGAAGGATCCAGCCAGGGGGCTACAGGCTCCCTCCCATCTCTCTCAGTTTCCCTGCTGTCTATGTTGGGTGCCCCAGTGACTGGGTCAGGTTTTTTCCAGGGTGCAGCCTTCAGAATAGCTGGCCTTGAGGTCCTTTTGCCCACCCTGAGGTTCCCGCTGCTTCCTTGGAATCAGAGCTCTGGGTTGGGGGGGATGGGTCCTGGGACCTTCTTTCTGCCTACCTCTTAGATCCAAGTGATCTAAGGTTCTGGCTTTTGACAGGCCATACCTTTTGATCCAGGTCCAGGAGGAGGGTTCCCAGGATCTATTCTGTTGTTCGTTTTGAATTTTGGTGGCCTAGGAGCATACAGTTTAAGATCAGTAAGGAAGGGTTTTTGGAGCTCTGAACTTTAACTCTTTCTAAGCTGCCAGAAGTCTTGACCAGAAGTCTCCCATTTAACATTTTTTAAAGTGACATTTTGATGTTTCTTTTAGAGAAAAGATTCTAGTTTAAACTCACGTTGTACTATATGAGCATAAATCTTTTCTAAATCTGAGATTCTATAGTTCTCTTATTTACAATAAATAAGGAGAGCCCCGGAGTAGTCATGTGAGAGGACTAACTTGACAGCAGTGCATTGACTCCCTGGCTATACCCACAACAATGGAAAATAATGCTTTGAAAAACATTATCCTCAATAGTATTCTTCACAAATCAAGGAAAGCATAGAAAACTATATCTCCCAAAATGCTTTCAAATAAACATTTTGATATTTGTTTCATACTTTGATATAACAAGCTAAATATATATAATAAATAATAAAATTATTTATATTATATACAATAAAATATATAATAAATATATAGATGTATATATATTGTATAATAAATAAATATATATAAAATTTATATTATATGTATATGTGAATCCATTTAGTAGGAGCCTATGTGTTAAATTTTTTAAATCTTAAATTATTGAATTTTAATATGAGCTTACATTATGGGACATAATATTGATGCATTCCGTTATACAAACATATTCTTTCTATCTTGGTACTATGATTTGTATGAGTTATAACTTCATCATTTTTGTAGTTTTATTTTTGATGAAAATACTGTCTACACAAGTTCATCAATAGACTCTAAATTATTACTCTAGTGTAAATATTAATAATATAGAAATAGGTCTTGATTAATGACACATGTAAAACCAAGTGGAATTCCTCATTGACTATGGGATGGGGCTGGAAGGAGGGGAGGGAAAGAACATGAATCATATAACCATGGAAAAATATTCTAAATTAATTAGTTAAAAACTTTCAAATTAAAAAAAAAGTTTATCAAGGTGGTGGAATTGATAATTAGATTACAAATAAAATAGAATCAGCTCAAAGGTTAAAAATCTGCTTTATGTTTAACATCATTTGTGGAATTTTAGGTAGTATAGACTTCAATTTTAAAATTCATAGACATGAATTTTATTTCTTCATTTGTGAGAAGATAAATGTTCTGTTGGCTATTTTCTTAAAAGCAGAACATTCCCTCTCATTTAGTTGTGAAATCTTAGAAAACTTGAAAAGAAACTATTTCTTAGTTCCCTGATGTAATCAGTTTGGCTATAAATCTAAGTAAGTTAGTATTTGATACATCTTCAAAATGTAAATAAAAAAGTAATGAAAGGGAAATATCAATAGCACATTATTAATACATGTCTTAGATTCAATTTGATGATGACTGTGGGATAAGAATTTTGCTTAAACAAAATATTTCTAAATTTCATTACATTTTTTAAGATTTGAAATGTCATGTTTTATTAATAAGGTGATAGGAATCTTCTTTTCAAATCTTTTTAAATCCTCTTATATAAAATAAAAAGGTGCTACTTAGTTACCTGACTCATATGTAAAGCTATGAGCATAATATTTTCATATAGGAATTATTATGCATATATATATATATATATATGTGTTTTAGCATATACTACTGTGTGACCCTGTAATAACTCTTAGTTAATAAGTTATTATTTAGTGGCAACTATATACCAAGTACTACATTGTCTCAGTGATAAAAAGTAAGGCAAAATATAGCACCTGCTTTTAAAGAATAGGCATACAGCTATCTAATGGGAATTATGATGTGTAAATAACTATTTTAAATGAATAGTGGTTCTTTTGTGGATAAAGAAAAAATGGGTGTTTGTTGTGAAATTTCTAACCAAAGGAATGCAAATAAGGGAAACTAAGTTTCCAAGCCAAAAAGAAATAGATTTATTGAGAGAGGGCCAATCTCTCATTAAAGCCAAACTTCTGGTCAAGACCAAAAGACCCAGTGCACTGTGAGAGGCCTTCCTTTATACCCCAAAGGATATAATAACATATACCAAATTCAAAATAATTCAAGACCTTCTTTAAAAAATAGAGAGAGGTGACATTTCTTGAAGCAGTCAGGAAGTACCTCTCATTAACTGAAGAAGTTACTAGATGATGATTTGAAAGTCACTTGATAGACAAGGGGGGAGTACAGGAGCCTGAACCCTACTTTCTAAAACTATGTCAATGATGAGAGTAGGGGTGATAGGGTTATACATAATTGGCAGGGTCGTACCAAGCTTTGAACCCAGTGAAAAGTCCAATGATGTATACTAGGGCACAAGCTCAGGACACAATTTCACGATTATAATTGCTGAGGGTGCATGACATAGCAAGTTTAAGGCTAAAAAACTGTAGCCTAAATGAGGCCAATTCTAACAGTTACTAACTAGGCTAACAAGTTACTAAAACAATCATAAAATGCTACTAAAATCATTAAGAATATTATATTACAAGTTCACTTATGCTAACATGATTAATTATCCTATAATTACAATATTGATTAATTCAGTCCTAATTGCTAACCTAACAATCTGACCCTCATATAAGGTAGTATGTTATTTCACATTGGCATAGGGGAAACAACTAATAATGGGGATTGATTGAAGTTTAGAGATTAAATGAGATAAAAGTGAATTACAAAGTTCAGTGGAAAAGCCCTCATAGTAAAAGAAAGTATGTTTTTTTTAGATGTAAAGACCTTTCTTTGCTTTAGTCATCACCTTTGCCAATATAGAAGGGTTGGATTCGATGGCCCCTTTTTTATTATTTTATTGCCCCAGAGTAATGTATGACACTCTGATTAAGAGCCTCTGATTAAGGCCTTTAGATTGTGAAGAAATACCACCTTCTTCTCCCTATACTTGCCACTCAGTCTGCATGTCTCACAAGAATCATCACCTGAATTCATTATGGATGTCCTCATTTCTAGAATGAGGATGTCCTCATTCCTTCTTATCTCCAACTCAAAGAGTTCTCTTTCATCATGACAGAAATCACCAAATTAAGTGCTACTTGGTACAGAAATATAGTTTTTCTGAGATCTCAACTGCTGCTAGTTCCCTCCTTCCCAAATTCACTTGTATTTAAATATTTTGTCTTAGTTATTTATTAAATTATTTTAAATAAATTTGTATTTATTTCCTTTATAATTATTTCCCTTATAATCATATAGTGTGTTCCATAAATCTCAGAGAAATATTAACCTATTAAAATTTAAAACTGAACTAAACAAGCATATGATCTACATATATGATTTCCCAATGTTAACATTTTGCATTAAGGATTTTTTTTTACATTCATTTTCATTGTATACCCAATACTAAGTACAGTGCCTGGCACATTGTTAGCTTACTGTCAATTGATTAATTTAAGGCTTTGCATAGTAGGTATGCTTTCAATAAATACATCTGATTCATTTATTAAGTATGTCCAGTGGGTAAAAGTCATTTTGTCCGGATTATTTCTGGATACCAAACTAGAGGAGAAGAAAATAAATTTTATTTCTTCATGTTGTGTTTCCTTCTATTGCCTTTGTGGAACAAATAGAATATATACATATATGTGTATAAGAGTAGGTATGAATATGTGTATATGAGTTCTTTCCAAAAAAAGACATCTAAAATCAGTCTATTAGCATTTAAAACTTCACATCCTTGTGGAACTGCATCTCCCCCTGTACCACTCCCAGGTTAGAATTATTTAAATCAACCTTTTTTATTAATATTAATAATCATTTAAAGAATATTTACAATTTGATAATTTAATATTTTGCATATCTTTACCTAAGTTACCACTTCAGTCACACTGGTAATAGCCTATAATTACCATAATAATTATATTTGGTTTTCTAAGTGTTGGAGGTATAAATGTATGTGCCACAAAATAATAGGTGATGCTTACTGAACTGAGCTATTAGAATTAGAAAGGCCAGAGGGGTCTATTCTTCCTTAAATGTGCATATAATTCCTATTAATGTTAGTAGGAGTTACATGAAATTATAAAGATGAGATGAAAATTAAACTGTAAAAGCCTAATTTAAGGCTGAATGGAGTAAGATAGTCTTTGTGATTTTTTCCTCTGAGAAAAAGACCAATTGATATTAAAGTCCTGACTAAAATCCTTAAAATTCCTTTATAAAGGATAACATTTTCCATCAACATTACCTTTAAAATGTACCATGAAAAAGAGGAGACTCTCAGTACTAATTTATGAGTATTTCCTCTGACCTAATACATTTGAAGAATCTTGATTCATATATACATGTATATATGTACACACACCTGAAAATATCTTAAAAACATTTCATCTACTATAGAATCCAAATTTCAATGCTATATTAAACAGCGTCTCTGTCAACTCTAAGATTTATTTAATTACATGTTCTAAAATTGAAATTTGATTTTCTAAGTTTACAATAATTTAAATATTTATACTTTAGTAGCTAGATTAATGAACAATTCTATTAAAACATTTTAACATACGTTTTATTTATATTTTTTGACTTTACATTGCCTAAATTTCTTCTATATCCCTCTACCACCTGTCTAAGAAAATAGTTCCTTCAAAGAATTTTAAAGAAAATAGGATGAAAAGGACAATGCATAAATTATTTTTTAAAATCTTATATAAATTATTCCCCAATTAGGCAGGTCAAACCTATGTTAAAGGATTAGAGAAATTCCTACAACTTGTTAGCTGAGAATTACCAGAACAGCCTAATTTTCCAAAAGGCAGAGGAACCAGTGACCATATTGCCAATATTAGCTGGATTGTGGAGAATGGGAGTTTCTGTAAACACACCTCATTTTCCATTCTTGACTACATTAAAATCTTTTTGTGGATCAAAACATTATGTGGCAAGTCCTCAAAGATATGGCCATACCAGATCACCTTACATAGTTCATCAGTAACTTGTACACACCAAGAAGCAGTACTTAGAACCAAATATGAAAAACTGATTGATTTAACATTGGACAAAGAGTATGCCAAGGCTGTATATTGTCATCACATTTAAATTATAAGCAAAGTACATCATGTAAAATACCATGATGAATGAATAAAAAGCCAGAATTAAGGTTGAGAGAAATATGAATAATCTTAGATACAGAGATGATATCATTCGATTGTCAGAAAGTGAAAAGATTTTTATTTGATCAATTTAGAATATTTATCTAGGATTACAAACATTGTATTCTTTTCCTCTCTTCCTCCAACCCCCTCCCATAGCTGACACAAAATTCCACTGGTTTTTAGATGTGTCATTGTTCAAGACCTATTTCCATATTATTGATATTTGCACTAGGGTGACGCTTTAGTGTCTATATCCCCAATCATATCCCCACCAACCCATGTGATCAAGCAGTTGTTTTACTTTTGTATTTCTACTCCCACAGATCTTCCTTTGAATGTGGATAGTGTTCTTTCTCCTAAGTCCTTCAGAATTGTCCTAGATCATTGCATTGCTACTCCTAGATAAGTCCATTACTTTGACTGTACCACAGTGTATCAGTCTCTGTACAACGTTCTAGTTCTGCTCCTTTCACTCTGCACCAATTCCTGGAGGTCATTCCAGTTCACATGGAATTCCTCCAGTTCATTGTTTCTTTGAGCACAATAGTATTTCATCACCAAAATATACCACAATTTGTTAAGTCATTCCCCAATTGAAGGGCATCCCCTCATTTCCCAATGCTTTGTCACCACAAAGAGTATGGCTATGAATATTCTTGTACAAGGCTTTTTCCTTATTATCTCTTTGGGGTACAAACCCAGCAGTGCTATGGCTGGATCAAAGGGCAGACAGTCTTTTATCGCCCTTTGGGCATAGTTCCAAATTGCCTTCCAGAATGTTCGGATCAATTCACAACTCCACCAGCAATGCATTAATGTCACAATTTTGCCACATCACCTCCAACATTTATTACTTTCCTTGGCTGTCAAGTTAGCCACTCTGCTAGGTGTGAGGTGGTACCTCAGAGTTCTTTTTATTTGCATTTCTCTGATTATAAGAGATTTAGGACCTTTTTTAATGTGTTAATTAATAGTTTTGATTTCTTTGACTGAAATTTTCCTATTCATGTCCCTTGACCATTTATCAATTGGGAAATGGCTTGATTTTTTTGTACAATTGATTTAGCTCTTTATAAATTTGAGTAATTAGACCGTTGTCAGAGGCTTTTGTAAGGAAGATTGTTTCCCAATTTGTTACTTCCCTTCTAATTTTGGTTGCATTGGTTTTATTTGTACAAAACATTTTTTAACTTTATGCAATCAAAATTATTTATTTTAGTTTTTGTGATTTTTTTTCTAACTTTTCCTTGGTCTTAAAATCTTTCCTTTCCAAAAGATCTGACAAGTATAATATTATGTGTTCACATAATTTACTTATAGTTTCCTTCTTTATAATCAAGTCATTCACCCATTCTGATTTTATCTTCGTGTAACGTGTTAGATGTTGATCTAAATCTAATCTCTTGCATACTATTTTCCAATTTTCCCAGCAGTTTTTGTCAAATACTGGATTTTTGTCCCAAAATCTGGGATCTTTGGATTAATCATAGAATCTCTTGTTGAGGTCACTTACCCAAACTCTATTCCGCTGATCCTCCCTTCTGTCTCTTAGACAGTACCATATTTTTAGATGACCACTGCTTTATAGTATAGTTTGAGGTATGGTAGTGCTAAGCCACCCTCCTTCACTCAATATTTCCCTTCATATTCTTGATGTTTTGTTCTTCCAAATGAACTTATTTATAATTTTTTCTTATTAAGTAAAAAAAAAAACAATTCTTGGTTGTTTAATGGGTATGGCACTAAATAAGTAAATTATTTTGGGTAAAATTCTCATTTTTATTATGCTAGCTCATCCTACCCATGAACAATAATAAATACTGTTTGAAATTGACTAAAAATGAATTAAAATAATTAAATAAATTTGATAGTGGTAGGTTCAGGTCTCCCTCTTGTATAGTTTCACTATGTAGTCCATCCTTCAATTCCACTAGTTTCTCCTTTAGAAATTGGGATGCTATATCAATTGGTGCATATATACTGATTACTGATATTTCCTCATTGTTTATATTGTCTTTCATCCGGATGTAATTACCTTCCTTATCTCTTTTGATCAGATATTTTTGTCATATTTTTTGTCAGATGTCATGATTGCAAATCCTGCCTTCTTTTTCTCAGTTGAGGCTCAATAGATCTTGCTCCAGCCTTTGATCCTTATTCTGTGAGTATCTACCTGCCTCATGTGTGTTCCTTGTAGATAAAATATGGTAAGAATTTGGTTTCTAACCCACTCTGCTATTTGTTTTTGTTTTATGGATGAGTTCATTCCATTCACATTCAGAGTTATGATGACCACCTCTGTATTCCCCAACATTTTGATATCCTCTCCAAGTTCTTCCTTTCTTCTTTCACTATATCTTTTTAGACCAGTGGTTTGTTTTTAGTCAGTCCCCCTAATCTCCAGCATTATTATAATTTCCTTTCTGCCCCCTCCCTTTTTGTTCCCTTCTTATATTTTTAGTGTCTATTAAGTTCCCTCCACCCCCTTCTCTCCTTTTTTGGACTGCCCTCCCCACACACCCCCTTAGTTTTCCCTTCTCACTTTCCCCGTAGGATAAGATAAAATTCTATATCCCAATGAATATAGATGCTCTTTTCTCTCAGAATTGATTTCACTGAGAGTAAGGTTTAAGCATTTCCTATTAGCACTCTCTTCCTCTCATTGTTATAATCATATTCTTTCCCTCTCCTTCCCATGTGCCTCTTTGTGTGATATCAATTATCCTTTTTATCTTATACTTTCATGTTTCTGTTCTTGCCATTTTCTATTCCTCCTCCCTTTTTCTTTCTTTTGCATATCATCTTTGACCACTCATTGCCCCAATCTTTACCTATGAATGATTATTCTAATTACTATAATAGTGAATATAATTTTTGAGAGTTACAAATAACATTTTCCCACATATTAATATAAAATTTGATCTCATTGAAGCCCTTAACAGAATAAAATTTAAAAAGAAAAACATTTTCCCCCTTTCCTCTCTCTTTCTTATTTACCTTTTCATGTTTCTCTTGATCTTTATGTTTGGATATCAAACTTTCCACTTAATTCTGGTCTTTTCATTACAAATACTTGGAAATCTTCTATTTTGTTGAATGCTCATGATTTCCCCTATAAATATATAGTCAGTTTTGATGGGTAGGTGATCCTTGGTTGAAGACATCATTCTCTTGCCTTTCTAAATATCATATTCCAAGCCTTGTGGTCCTTTAGTGTGGAAGCTGTCAGATATTGAGTGATCCTGATTGGTGCTCCTTGATATCTGAAGTGTCTCCTTTTGGATTCTTGTAAATATTTTTCCTTTGCTTGGAAGCTCTTAAGTTTGGCAATTATATTCCTGGGCATTGTCTTTTGAGGACTTAGTGTAGAGGGTCTTCTATGAACTCTTTTAATGTCTATTTTGCCCTCTTTTTTCAAGAACATCAGAGCAGTTTTCTTAGATAATTTCTTGTAGTATGATGTCAATGTGTCTCTTTATTTCTGGATTTCCAGCTAGACCAATGATTCTCACATTGTCTCTTGTGGAAAGGAAAACTAAAACAAGTGCTGGACTTTCTGCCACTGAGTTGGAACAACAATAAGTGGAATGTTAGAGAGAAGATATTGACAAGACAGACAATTGGTGGGGGAAGAGTAATTCAGAGTGGCAATTGGTCTTGTGACTAGCACTTCCTTCCTGGCCCTGGAAGTGAAAGGAGGTCTTCCTCCTGGTCTCTCAACAGAAGTGCCTCTATTTTCCTGATTATACCAACTATGTGCTCTCCCTGGATTCCTGTAATCATGTCATTGACAAACAGACTTAAAGGAAATAGTTTGAACTGTAAGGCCAGTGGTTAGGGGTGTCAGCCAAAGAGACAGGCCCACCAGCTCTGAAAGTCAGAACTTTCTTTCTCTAACTGTCTACTGCTAAGACATTTGAAATTAAGAAAGCTGGCACAGATATAGCATAGACAGGAATAACAGAAACTCTTCACCAGCTTGTGAGGCCTGGCCTCACCTGAAAAGCTGAGAAAGACTCATCTAGGGAATCCCTCTTCCCTCTTCCCTGATACTTCCACAATCCAAACTTGTTATTAAAATTTATCTTTATTTGAATATCGCATTCAGTTAAGAAGACTCACATGTCAGGGGACATAGAGGGACCTGAACCTCAGGACAGCCACTCAACAATAAATGGTCCTTATTGGACCCCTGCTGGGCAACCATGGTCTGGGGGGAGGTTTGTCCCTCAGGAGGTTCCATGCTTACCTCCTCTGAGGTATCTGCAATATCATTCTATAAAGAAGACTCCCCCTCAGGCTACCTTAGGTTGCCCATTTCTCAGGAACCTTATTTTTCAAAAAAATAGCCTCTAAACAGGGAGCATCTCTCTTCTGTTACCTCACTGGCAGCCAGATTCCCTCTCTCCATTCAATTCCTCCATTCCCTACTACAAACCTTCCATATCCCCTGTTCTTCATATCCTACCCTTTTTCACTATAAATATTACATTCTTCTATACCTGTTTTCTTGATCAATCATCTTCTCAGTGAAATATTTCATTTTCCCTTCCATTTTGTCAATCTTTTGATTTTATTTTATTAATACTTGCTGTTTTGTGAGATCATTGTCCTCTAATTTCCCAATTCAGATCTTCCAAATTTGGTTTTTACCTATAATTTTGATTTTCTACTATAGTCTTTTGATTTTTCCTTTTAATTTGGTCTATCCTGCTTTACATGGCTTCCAGGTGTTTAATTTTGGTCTCTAATTTATCATTTCACTTGATTTCTGGGATTCTTTCTCCTATTGGGAGTTGCTGTCTTTAAAACTAATTTTCTTTTTGAACGATTTCCCACTTTTCTTGCCAATATTCTTCCATCCTTTTGATAAGCCCTCATTTAAATTCTTCAAAAGGTTATGGTGAATTTCCCTTTTTTGGAGGGTTTGGATACATTTATTCGATTGTCCTCTTCTGCTATTTCCTCTGTAGTCTGAATTTTTCATCTGTAAAAATAGTCTAGGGTTGTTTTCACCTTCTTGTTTTTCTTGGTGTTGGGAAATTGCCATATCTATCCTTGTTTTTCCTTCCCTTTCCAGTTAGAAGTCTGAATGAGGAGGGCAGGTTCTCTGTGTACTGAGCTAAGGAGTAAGGTTTTTGCCTGAAGCCACTGCCCGAGTCTCTGGAACTTCTACTGTTTGCAGCCTTTCTCTGCACTATCTTCTCACCCAAGGTATACACTCTTCTGCCTGTTGCGGTCTCAAGTCTAGCTGCTCTCAGGGGTTGGTCTTTGGTGATCTTAGTCAGATGTTAACCACCTAGAGGTTCCCCTCACTTGCTTACTGATTCTAGTGAGCTGGCTCTAAGTCTTGCACACTGGCTCTGTATGTGGGGTGGGGAAGGGTATATCAGCTTGCATTTTGGTGGAAGCTATTTAATCCCCTTATAGTGTAGAAATGCCCAAATCCCACATACCTTCAATGTGCACCCTACTGTAGAGTCCCTATGTTCATATGAATTTGGGTTTTTTTGGTCTTTTGAGGTAGTCTATATCGGTAGGTGCTGAGGAGAGGTAGATTCCTGTGTCTAAACTATAGCCATATTCACTCAGAATTCCTGTATAAAGCATTTTCTAAAAATAAAGTTTTCACATATTATTTTTAATCTAGCATTTGATTCAATGAAATAAGATATTACTAATATTTGTAAAGAACTGTTCTTTGAAAATAGGATAAGTAACAAGGATAAGAATGAGGACACTTGGTTTGAATATTTTAGGAAGCTACTGATGTCATCACCATCAGATACCACTTGGAACTTGGAAATAGGGAGCTATCTGAGAATGGCTTATTAAAGGGCAAAGAGTAGGTGTGGGATAAAGTTAAGTATGTGATATTTCTTAATCAAATCCATGGAAAAACTAACAAAAAATAAATTATAGTCTCTAAGCCAGAGTAAAGGATATTGGAGAATAAAAGAGATAGTAAAGAGAGGGAATGACAAGGTTAAGTCTCAACTCACTGTGTTTAAGAAATCTCATTGAAAATCAAACTTCAGGGATGTTGCAAAATTGAGTTCCACCCACAGGACCTTCTCTGCCATGGATTTGGGGCCAACCCTGTCCCCAGCTTTGGGGGTCCTTGACTGGGTGTGGCAGTGTAGAAAAGAATGATGGAAAAACAGCTAAGAGTGTCAGCCTGTGGCCAGGAGTTACAAGGAACTGCTTCACCCTTGCTGGCTTCATTTTTATTTTTATACTCTCAGTGGTTACACATAAACATACTTTGATTCCATGGATTCTAACAACAAAAGCAAAGCTTTTACAGAAGACAGATGTTTTTCTTATCAATGGTAGCATAGCTAGAGGTCAGTTCCTTGTTAACCTGTGAGGCTCAGACATGTGGTTAAGCCAAGAATAATTATTCATTACTTTAGTCAAATCCACAATAAATCAAATTTCTAAGGAAACAATCAACAAACAACATTGTTGACAAGTCTAAGTTAATCAATATAACCCAGATTTAAGTAATTTTTTTCAATATCAGGATTTCATTTTCTAATATTTCACTAAGGTTTCTAAGATGTGTTTCCTTGACTTTAGTTAGCATAGCAAATCAGTAAAGCACAGTACTGGTGTCCACCTGAAGGTCAATTAATAAACTAGTTCAGGAGAGCTTATTCCTGGCCTGTACATGGGGGTGTGGAATTCTGAGCACAGATTCACCAGAAGTGTTATGCCTAGAAAAGAGGGTCCTATCTAAGAAGTGGGTACATAAGAATCCTTAGGTTTAATTGTGTAAGTGGGATCTCCTGGTAATATTCTAGGGGAAAGAGTGGGACATCTGTATTAACCCTGTAAGCATGTTGCTTTCATCTATTTTCTCCTGGGGAACAATTCCAATAATAAGGGATATTAGTGAGAGAAATAATACAGATGGCATCTGAGTGGGTGTTTCCATCCTTCCTGGGGGCCACTTTGCAATCTCCGGTTTCCATGAGTTACCATGTCAAACAATGTGGCTTTGATGACTCCTGACACTCCTCCAAGAAGGGAAGGCCTTCCCTGAAACTAATTTATCTCCAGGTACCAGGAAAGGAAAGTCAGCTACTCACTCACTCTGGAGGCAAAGTCCCAAATTACCTCTAAGAGGTAGGTCACCAGTCGAAGACAACTGCCAAAGACAACAACTCTCAGCCAAAGAAGTTGAAAACTTTTATAGTCCTTTTGTGTCCCTTCTCCTCTTCACAGGGGCCAATCACAGCTTCCAAATTGCCTAGGACTACCCAGGAGGCAGTGTCTGTGGGATCTACATCTCTCATTACCTGAAGGTGTCAATTCTTATCATAGGACTCTGAAGGTGTCAACTCATCATAGGATTCACAAGTTTCTGATTGACTGGGTTATAATTGTGGAGCTCTCCAGGTAAATGACTTGTGAATTTTCTTACTTGACAAAAAAGTGTTAAGTAGGAGTGTTTTCAGTTTTGGTTGATCAATTTAAAAGTTGCTGATGCTAGACAAAGAAAGTCTGATTCATACTTCACACATGGAGAATATTCCCTTTGAGTATTCTATCTCCATAGGCAAACATTTTGCTTCATGTTGCGTGAGCCATGTCCAGAGATGAGAGGTTTTGGGTTAAAATTTTATCTTAGATATTTCCTAGCTGTGTGACACTGGGCAAGTCACTTAATCTCCATTGCCTAGCCCTTACCATCTTTGTGTCTTTAAACCAATACATAATATTGATTCTAAGACAGGAGGTAAGGATTATAAAAATAAATAAAGAAAAAGAGAATCTACTGTTTACCTCCTAAAAGAGATCGTAAAATAAATAAAATATCATTGGGCTATTACAGCAAAATTCAAAAGTTCCCAGATCCAGGAAAATTGATTTAAGTAGCAAGAAGGAAGCTATTCACATATTAAAGAGCCACAGTGAGAATTAATGTAAGAAATGGTAGCTTGCATAAGGAATGGAAACATGTATTCTGAAAGGCAAAGTATCTAGGATTATAACAAAGA
Source organism: Monodelphis domestica (assembly GCF_027887165.1). Classification (NCBI taxonomy): domain Eukaryota; kingdom Metazoa; phylum Chordata; class Mammalia; order Didelphimorphia; family Didelphidae; genus Monodelphis; species Monodelphis domestica. Next base: position 162,860,969 of record NC_077232.1, read on the forward strand.
ATCAAATACTCAGTGAAACTGAGCATAATCCTGCAAGGGAAAAAAAGAGATGATTAATGAAAGAAAGGACTTCTAGGCATTTCTGAGGAAAAAATCTGAAAAGAAAATTCAATGAGCAAATTCACCACTCAGGAGGATAAAAAGTAAACAGAAAAGTAAAAATTTAAGGGCTTCAAAAAAGTTCAATTGAGTACATTTATATCTAGGAAGATGATATTCAGTATTCTGACATCTACCATATTTGAAATCCTTAAGATACTTAAAATGGTCAAGACATTTAAGATACTTAAGAACTTTCAGTACACTTAAAAGAAAGGGATTAAGCAAAATACAATGGTGGATATGCAAAACAAACAAACAAGAACAAGGGACAAGAAGGAGTAATGCACAAGAAAAAGGGAAAAGGAAAGATAGAAGGTGGTAAATTAAGTCATTTAAAGGGGTACATAAGAGTTAATACAGTGGAGGAGAAGATGGTGGGAGATGGTGGGTAGTGCTTGAACTTTACTCTCATCAGAATTAGATCAAAGTAGCATCAACACTAAGTCAGATATTGAAACCTGTGATAAAGAATGAAAGGCTTGAAAAAACTGAGAGATGCAAACCACAGAGTGATTGACAGGAGCATGTGACTAAGGGTCACATGGGAGCCTGAGGGTAGAGAACTGAAGAAAGATTCTGTGCCCAACTGACTTCTCTCCTGGAAGGATTTGAGAGTAAGGCTTGGAAAAGATTTTCTCCTGAGACCAATAGAGGAAAGAAGTTTTTGGATCTGGCTATTGGAAGCATCAGTAAGAAGATTTCTGGACTTGCTTGGATAGCAACCAACTGAAGATCCTGGCCTATTTGATTGGACTCCTGGTGTGAGACTTGAATATTGAAAAGTTAATACTTAGCTTAATAATATAGTTTAAAATAGTTTATAGATATTAGCTTTTAATATAAGTATACTTTACTCCTAAACCCTTGTTCCTTTCTACCCTTCCCAACCAATGAATTTGAATTTATTTATATGTTCCCTCTTGTTCTTTCCTCACCCCAAATCCCATCATAACAAACCAATTCTACCTTATAGGGATGTAAGAGGGAGAGGGTCATAAGTGATAAGGGGTTAGATTTTTTTTTAAAAGAATGGTGAATTGAGGGAAAATGGTGGTTGGAAGCAAAACTTTCATAAACATGGAAAGGTCAAAAGGAAGGAGAAAGAAGACAGTAAACAGGAGGAGAATAAGATAGAGGCAAACAAATAATTAGTAATAATCATTGTGAATGTGAATATCATGAATTCTTGCATAAAAAAGAAAAGGAGAACAGAAAGGAGTAAAAAACAAAATTTCACAATGTGCTGTATACAAGAAACATATTTAAATCAGGAAGAAACAAGTAGAGTAAAAGTAAGGAGCTGTAGAAAAATATATTATGTTTCAGATGAATTAAAAAAGTAGGGGTAGCAAACATGTAAAATTGATCTAATCAAAAGGGATAAGGAAAGAAATTACATCTTGATAAATGTGAATATAGAAAATGAAACAATATCATATTAGGAAACATATCTACACCAAAAGATATAGATTTTAAATGGGGTAAATAGATAATAAAACTATATTAGTAGGTGACCTCAAACTGCCAACCAAAATTAGGCAAGAAAGAAGTTAAGGAGGTAAATAGAACTTTAGAAAAGTTGGATATAATAGATCACTGAGGAAAACCAATTAAGAATAGGAAGGATGATATGTTTTTCTCAGCAATACATTGCATTTTCACAAAATAAAATGTCCCTATAAAAGGGAATAAAAACCTCAAAAGTAGAAAAGCAGAAATATTTTAAATGCATCCTCTTTCAGAACCTAATTCAATAAAAATTATATTTAATAAAATGTAGCAGAAAGACTAAAAATTAATTAGAATCTAAATAATGTTATCCTACAGAAAGAATTAGCCAAAGAACAAATATATATGTGTATATATATATATATATATATATATATGTATGTATGTATTTGTTATAGAGACAACATACTGGAAATTATAAGATAAAGCCAAAGCTATACTTTGGGGGAAATTTATACTTCTAAATGTTTATATTAATAAAATAAGGAATGAGTAGAACAATGAATTGGGCATGCAACTAAAAGAAAAATAACAATTAGAAAAGGAACAAATTTAAAATTCCCAACTAAACACCAAATTAGAGATCTTGAAAATCAAAAGAATGATTAAAAAAAAACTAAAAGTAAGAGTAAGAGGACTATTGAATTAATAAATAAGAAAAGGAATTAATTTTATTAAAAATAAAATAGATGAACCATTGGTTAATTTGAATAAAAAAAGAAAAAGGAAACCAAATTACAAGTAAAAAAATGGTGAAATCATAAACAATGTAGAAGAAATTAAAGCAATTACTGGTAGTTATTTTGTTTAATTATATGCAAATAAATCTGAAAACTTAAATGAAAATGAAAATATCTATAAAAATATACACAATACAGCTTAAGAAGAAATAGAATGCATAAGTAACCCCATTACAGAAAAAGAAATTGAACAAATCATCAAATAATTCCATAGAAAAATGCTCCAAGGCCAGAAGGATTCACAAGTGAATTCTAGTCAACATTCTAAGAACTCTATTTCTAAGAATTCTAATACGATATAACCTGTTTGAGAAAATAAAAATAGGAGAAATTCTTTTAAATTTCTTTCATGACACAAATAAGGTACTTATAGCTAAGCTAAGAAGAGCTAAAACAAAGAAAGGAAACTATAGACCAAATTCACTAATGAATATTAATGGACAAATTTTTAATGAAATAATATTATTTGTATTATAGAATTATATAATAAGATTTAACTACGACAAGGTGCATTTTAGATAGGAATGTAGTGGTTATTCAACATTAGGAAAACTATCATTGTAATTGATTGTATCAATAACAAAACCAACAGAAACTGTATGAGTATCTCAATGGATGTAAAAAAATGTTTGACAAAATATAATACCTTTCTTTACAAAAACATTAGATTTAATGGAGGTTTCCTAAAAGTAATAAATGATAGCGAACCATACCCATCAGCAAGCACTATATATATTAGGAACTAAACTGAATCTCTTCCCAATAATATCAGTAGTGAAGTAAGGATACCCATTTTCACCACTACTACTATTGTACTAGATATACTACCTATAGAAATAAGTGCTGAAAAAGAAATTGATATAATTAAAACAGGCAATGAGGAAACAAAACCATCACTCTTTGCAGATAATATGATGATACCCATAGAGGATCAGAGAAATTTTAAGAAAAAAAAAACTAATAGAAAAAATTAACCTTAGCAAGGTTGAAGGATATAAAATAAACCCATATAAATTAACAGCATTTCTATTTCCCACCACCAAAATTCAACTATAGATAGGAATATAGACATGTAGATAGAAATAATTATAAAAATACAAAAGACCTATGGGTATATTTACCAAAAGAAACCCAGAAACTACATGAACAAAACACTTTTCAGAGAAATAAAGTCAGACTTAAACAACTGGAAAAAACATTAATTGCTCACAGTTAGTCTAAGACAATATACTAAAAATGAGTATACTACCCAAAATACTTTGCCACTATCCACTGTCATACCGATCAAACTATCCAAAAATTATTTCATATGACCTAGAAAAAATAATAACATTCATCTGGAATAACAAAAGATCAATAATATGAATAGATTTAATTAAAAGATAAAAAGGGAGTCTGAGCCATAGCCTACCTCAAACTATACTATAAAATAGTAATGGTCAATAAGAATGGGTACTGAATTAGAAAAAAAAATAATGGATTAAGGGAATACTTTAGAAAATCAACATATGGTAGTTAAAAACCATGCTAACCTAGTGATTGATAAATCCAAGAAGCCACGCTATTTGGTGAAGAACTGAGTATTTGACAAAAGTTTCTGGCAAAACTAGAATCAATATGCAGAAACTAGACATAGACCAACAATATATATAACACACCAAAATAAAGTAAAAAGGATCTATAATTTAGAAACAAAGGTCATACCATAAACAAACTGAGGGAACACAGAAAAGTTTACCTGTTAGTCGTATAAATAAAAGAATATTTTAGGACCAAGCAAGACAAAGAGAAAATAGTGGAAATGAAATGTATTATTAAGGATACATTAAGTTAAAAAAAAAGTTTGTGCCAAAACAAAACCAATTCAACCATTATTAGAAATGAAACAAATTAGAGGAAAAAATATCAAGTTTCTCTGACAAAGGCTTCTTTCTCAAATATATAGACAACTGAGTAAAATTCATAAGAATACAAAGCATTTCCCAATTGACAAATGTTCAAAGGACAAGCACTTCTTAGGTAAAGAAATTAAAGCTGTACATAGTCAAATATCAAAACTTCCAAATCACTAATGATTAAGGAAATGCAAATTAAAACAAATCTGAGATAATATCATACATCTATCATATTTGTTAATGTAACTAAAAACTAAATCATAAATGTTGGCAGGGATGTGAGAAAATTAGAATACTAATACACTCTTACTATATATTTGATGCAACCATTTGCAGAGAAAAATGGAATCAGTGGTAACATTACAAAGTCTGTATACAAAAGATATCAGAGAAAGGGAGAAAAGTCCTCCTTGTACAGTAATATATTCATTAGGTCTTCTTGAAGTGACAGAAATTGAAACAATTTGGAAATTGTTAACTAAACTATGGTATATGATTGTGATAGAATACTATTGTGACATAAGAAATGTTGAATAGTATGAGTTCAGAAACACATAGAAACCATATATGATTTCCAACACAGCTCACAATATCAAGAGTTAGAAAGAGAAACTCCATTTAAAATTACCCTAGACAATATAAAATATTTAGGAATCTATTTGCCAAGACAAACACAGGAATTATATGAACCCAACAACAAAACACTTTCCACACAATTAAAACTAGATCTAAATAAATGGGGAAAAAAACATTAATTGCTCCTGGGTAGGGCAAGCTAATATAATAAAAAAATGACTATCCTATCCAAATTAATCTACTTCTTCAGTGCCATATCTATCAAGCTACCAAGACACTATTTTATATAATTAGAAAAAAATTATAAAAAAGTTCATCTTGAAGAAAAAAATATCAAGAATATCAAGGAAACTAATGAAAAAAAATGTGAAGGATGGTGGCCTAGTAGCACTGTCCTATAAAACAGTGATGATCAAAACAATATGATACTGGCTAAGATATAGAAGGGTGGATAAATGGAAGAGACTTGGGATAAATGACTTTAGCAATAGTGTACGATAAACCCAAAGATCCTACCTTTTGGAACAAGAACACACTATTTGACAAAAAATGCTGGGAAAATTAGAAAACAGTATTGGAGATACTAGGTTTATATCACCATCTCATATCCTTCACCAGGATAAATTCAGAATGGGTGAATGACTTAAATATAAAAAAGGAAACTATAAGTAAATTGGGTAAACATAGAATAGTATACCTGTCAGATCTATGGGACTGGAAAGAATCTAGAACCAAGCAAGAGAAAAAGGAATATTACAAAATATAAAATGAGTAATTTTGATTGCATTAAATTAAACAAATTATACAAACAAAAATTAGAAGGGAAGTAATAAATTTGGAAAACATCTTTATAACCAAAACCAAAAACAAAAGGTCTAATTTCTCAAATTTAATAAGGTGCTAAGCCAATTGTTCAAAAAAATCAAGCCATTCCCAAATTGACAAATGGTTAAGGGACATAAATTGGCAGTTTTCAGGTAAATATATCAAAAATATCAATAAGCACATGAAAAAAGTGTTCTAAATCTCTCATAATTAGAGAAATACAAATCAAAATAATTCTGAGGTACCATCCTACACCTAGCATATTAGCAAATATGACAATAAAAGAAAATATTAAATGTTGGAGGTGTTGTGGCAAAATTGGGATACTGATGCATTGGTGGTATAGTAGTGAACTGATTCAACCATTCTGGAAAGTAATTCATAATTATACCCAAAGGACTTTACAAGTCTGTCTGCCCATTTGATCCAGTCATACCACTGCTGGGTTTGTACCCAAAAGAGATAACAGGGGGAAAGACTTATACAAAAATATTTATAACTGCACTCTTTGTGGGGGCAAAAAATCAGAAAATGAGGGGATGCCCTTCAATTGGGGAATGTCTGAACAAATTGTGGTATATGATGGTGATAGAATACTATTGTGCTGAAAGGAATGATGAATTAGAGGAATTCTATGTGAACTGGAAAGAGTTCCAGGAATTGATGCAGAGGGAAATGAGCAGAACCAGAACACTGTACACAGAAAGTGAAATATTGGGGCACACTCAAATGTAATAGACTTTTTTTTACTAGCAGCAATGTAATGATACAGAATAATCCCATGGGTTTTAGGAGAAAGAAGATGGGAGTAGAAATGCAGAAGAAAAACGTGATTACATGGTTCGATGGGTACGTGATAGGGAATTTTGGCTTTAATTGATCACTCTATTGCACATATTAATAATATGTAAATAGGCTTTGAACAATGATACATGTATAACTCAGTGGAATCAATTGTTAACTCTGGGAGGGGGGGGAAAGAATATGAAAGATGTAACCATGGAAAAATGTTCTAAATAAAAAAATTTTTTTTAAAGAAACCTTATAAGAAATGATGCAAAGTCAAGTGAGAGGTACCAGGAAAACAATATATACAGTGATGATCAACCATGAAGTACTAAACTATTATCAGCAAAACAAGATCACAAGATCACCATAAAGAACTCATGATGATAAATAACAAAGAAAAAAGAAATATGTTCTCTACAGTCAAAGAAGGAACTGTTGAAATCTGATTGTAGATCAAAACAGCTTTCATTTTATTTCCTTCATGAGTTTTTTTTTTAATTGTTTCGTTGCTATGTGTCTTCTGTCAGAACATGGACAATATAGAAATATGCATTGCATGAAAGCATTGGTATAACTTTTATCATAGTGTTTAGTATCTAAGAGAAGAGGGTGAGGTAGAGATAGAATTTGAATCTCAAAATGTAGAAAATTGTAAAAAAATATTTCTACATGTAATTGAAATAAATAAATAGAAAAAAATCATGGAAGGAGAGAAAGAATTCTGAATTAGCATCAACTTGGATAAAAATAGGGGAATAATTGAATAGTTAAAATTAATACATAAATTAAGTGATGAATAAAAAATAGATCTAAGCAGTGGGTTAAATAAAACTCCAAAACTAGGGGCAATTTTGATAAATGGCAAAAGAGAGACAGCCTGTGGGTTTTGGATTTTTTAAAAATTAGTTAAATTTACTAAATTTACTAAAAATTAAAATTTCTAGTGGATAGGTACTATCTTTTTAAATGAAAAAACTAATTTAAAATATTCATAGAAAAATAAAATAAAAGTATTATAATAAAGTCATAGAAGAGAAAATTAAATGAAATGCTTATGATTAAAATATCACTGATAAAATTATTTGAAATTTGAAGATAAATGATATTTGAAAAAATGTGCATTTTAATTACAAGAAAAATTGTGTCCCATAATAAAACTACTCATATTAAAAATTAAAACCAAAATAACTGGCATCGCCACAATCAGCATGACTACAATAAGGAAAACAATAAAACAAAAACAGTCCATAAGGCAATTGTAACTTCCTGGGAGAATCCTGTATTGCTAGTTTTAGGAAAAAAGAACAAATAATTCTCATAGAGAGTCAGTGGCCTGCTAAGCAACAGAAAGTGAAATGATATTGCCTCAAGCAGTAGAGAAAGAGGAAAAGGCAAATCTCTATTATGAAGGATACCTGATATCTTAATTTTAAAACATGAAAGGCAAAGAATGAGTGAATTATAGAATGCCTGAATTTCATAAGTCTTCAGATACTGAAAATAAAATTCAATCACCACATCAGGTTATCAGTCACGTTAGGTGTAACAAAATCAATCAAAATTACTACTTGCTTGAATTAGTCATTCATTGACTCAAGTCAAAGAAAATAATGTTGACAGATATAAAGTTAACATTACTTGAAAACTGTCAAAGACAGATATTTATTCTTTTCTAATTTCTTACAAGTTAGATTGGAAACAACTTAAAATTATGTGATTAAGGGGGCAGCTGGGTGGCTCAGTGGATTGAGAGTCAGGCCTAGAGATGGGAGGTCCTAGGTTCAAATCTGACCTCAGACACTTCCCAGCTGTGTGATCCTGGGCAAGTCACTTAACCCCCATTGCCTAGCCCTTACCACTCTTCTGCCTTGGAGCCAATACACAGTATTGACTCCAAGATGGAAGGTAAGGGTTTAAAAAAAAATTATGTGATTAAAATGTTTTCAAACAAACTATTTTTTATCTTCAGAATAATTCTTTGAGGTATTTGCTATACTTATTTTGGGATGTCAGTTATGTTTTTTGATCCTTTGGTTCTACTTTGACCCACTCTGAATTTTTTAACAGTTCTTAATTTTTTTCCAGTTTTTGCTATAAAATTATAGTAATTCCTTACATTAATGTCCAATTTCTTATACTTTTTCACCTTTCTCTCCTTAGGAACCTAGAGTGGCTACTTTGGCTCATATATGGTAATAGACGAAACTCTGCCTAAAATTTAAGGCCTTTTTTTACCAAACATAAATCTCCCAACGATACTAGTCTCCAGTCTCCTCTACCATTTCCTGTAGTCACAAATCTTGCATTTCATATCATTACAAGTTCTGTCCATCAGATGTAAATGCCTTTGCTCATAAAATTGCACCTACACTGAGTATGGGTCTTAGCTTAAACTACATGTGCTCTAACAAAAAAGTTGGTTCTATTCCTCCTTTAATAGGGAAGAAGCACATCATTACTTTGCAAAGAAAACACTTTTTTAATTACTCCAACATTGTAATTTCTCCCTGCCTGACTGGTTCCATCATCATTCTCTAAAGTTCTGTCATTTTCTTTAGTACTCATCCAAGGTGATCTCATTCATAATCCCTCCAACCTATGCACAGGACTTCAAAGTATAAGCTTAATGTAGGATACCTCCATTTGATATTTGATTTTTGGTGCCAACTTTTTATTCTTGCTCTGGAGAGAGGAGATATGTATTTGGGGTATCTGATCTCAAGACTCCCAAGGCCTTAAGGCATTTTCAGTTTCATATTTCCAGGTATTGTAATATTCTATCAAAATTTTATTCAATTAATTGAATTTCACCATCTCTATAAATTCATAATTTAAAAAAAAAACTGCTCATCTGAAACATATAAGCATCATCTAAACTTTTGACCTCATTAAAATCATATGGTTGATTCTTCATTCTTGACTTCCCCTTCTAGCAGACAATATGGAAGAGTAACTCTCATAACTTGTCCCAAATCACCTCTAAACACCATAAAAACAAACAAATAAAAATATATGCCTGAAATTTTTGAATAGCAGAAGAAACAAAAGATTGAAGCAGGGTTTCAACTCAAGAAAACATAGAAGGAAAAGTAAGAAAGATATGTATTGTTGTGTAAGGGGGCAGCAGTGGAACTAGTAGAGTGATGAGCAGCTTAATACATAAGAGCAGTAACCCAATATATGCAGAGGAGTAACCTGTAACAGCCTGAGGAATATTAGGAATGCCCCAGTGGGGCAAAACTCAAGGGAACCTTCAGCAGAAGGAGTAAACTGCCACTCAAATAATGCAGGGAGCTGACAGCTGAGGGGCAGAATCTACCTCAATCCAGTACATATTCACCTAGGGGAATTCAGAGATCATACTCCCTCTACCCCATTAGTGGAACTAAGCTTCAAAATTTAGACAAGATCATGAAAAAAGTGAGCTCCCTACCTAAATGAAGAAATGATGTAGAAAAAGACTGACCCTAGAAAACTATTTCAGCAACAGCAAAGTCTAAAATGCAAATTTAGAAGAGGATAGCAGTGCTAAATGTGTGAAGCATCAAAGGCAAATACAAAAGAATTTCCATCCCTAAATGATCTCCTGGAAATTTTCAAAAGAGGATCACAAAAAATAAGAGAGGTAAATTCTTCATTCTCTTAATCCTCTCATCAAATTTAATTAAAAAAATAAAGAAATAGTCAATAATCCATGATGTGTATATATCTACATCTACATATATATATATATATATAAATTATTATATTTCATTCTAGAAATTGTCAAGTAGAGGATGCAAACACAAATGAAAAATACAAGGAAACTCCTAAAATTCAGGATAAATACAAATTAAAAACAAAATGATTATTCTTTTTCATTGTTTTTCATTTTTGTGAGGGAGAGAACACTGACAATTAGGAAAATCAGGAAAGCTTTTGTGTTCAATTGAGTTGATTCTTGAAGGAAACTAGAGGGAACAAGAGGTAGTGAGGAAGGGGGACATTCCAGGCATGTGACAGCAAAGATTATGTGCAAATGCCAAAAATGGGAGACTATTTGGTATGAGGAAGAGGAAAGAGAAAAGGTTGAATACATTAAAATGTATGAAAGGGAATAATAGCATGTTATCAGCTCAGGAGAGGCTTTAATCTTTCATGTTATCTAAGAAATCTTCTCCTTCCTTTCAATTCCCAATAATAAAGCCAAAGGTTTCCTAGAATAGCAGTCTGAAGGTAAAGTTCTACTCTTGTTGAAAATTACTAACTGCATTACGCTGATTAAGAATAATATTCTTAAACCTCAAATTCTTTTTTCTGTACTAGTGTAAAGAAAATTTTGATATCCTTATTCAATTTGATGGAAAAATTTATGGTGATTTCATGAGAATCAGTGATTGATGTTAGATTGAATAGTTGAGATTTAGAGGCATATTATTAGATTATGAATTATGTGTGTAATAGCTAGGTAGCTCACTGAATAAAGAGTCAGGCCTGGAAACTGGGTTCATGTCTGAACTCAGAAATGTTCTAACTGTGTGACCCTGGGAAAGTCACTTAACCACAATAGCCTAATCCATAAATCTTTCCTGATTTGAAACCAACACTTGGTATTGATTCTAAAACAAAAAGTAAAGGTTATTTTTTTCTTAAAGTGACAAACATTGGGACTAAATAAACTCTGTATAAATGATATGTATTAGTGATATCATTATAGATTATAAGATAAAATCATATGACTGTTATAGAGATTTATATTATATTATTCCCCGAGCTATAATTGAAGAATCAATAGCTTTCATACCTATAAATCATTATTACCACTCCTAAATGACCTTTCCTCTAATTCTTCAAATCCTATCCCCTATATTATTGCTGACCAAACACCAGGTATTTCGTTTCTCTTGAAAGCCTCTGCTGCTACAACTGAGGTACTTTGCTGTTGATGATCTGGAACCAGTGACTTAAAAGCCTTGAGATTCAATGTGGTTATGATTGATGTTATATGTCCCTTAATGAATCAGGATGTCCCTAACTCCTGAAGATGACCAATTATGAAATAGTGCTACCCCATTCTATTTTTAGCACCAGCTCAATGAATAGACAATAAAATTTTACTCAAACAGAGGGGTTCCTGGTCATGAGAAAGGTCATGGACCCAATTCATTAGGGAACTCTGAAATCTCTGATAAATAGATTAATCATGCTCAGAGGTATGTATCCATGACTTTTGAAACAGATCAGATATTTCCAGCCCAAAAATATAAGGATCTTGGAGCAGATGACTTCTAAAGTAAACATTACTAATTAATCCATCTATCTCAGTTGTACTTATTTCTGTTAAATACATGCCACAAATGTTATTAGATATATTTTCTGCAAATGTTCCATTGTTCTTGTAACTAATCAAATGCTACAAATATCAATCAAAGAAAACCTCAGCTTTCAATCATGTCCTTCAATTCAATTTATCTTTACATTTTAACGTCTTCATAATATTTACCTTTTGATTCCCTCCAATCTCTCCAATATCAAACTATCAGAGTCATAGGCTTACAACACAGATCTAACCATATCCTTCTTAAAACAAAAGGGGAAAATTTTATTAAATGCCTACAATGCACTAGACATTGAGTGAAGTATGTTAGAAATATCATGTCATTTAATATTCATAACAACTCTGGGAGGAAGGAGGTGTTTTTTTCCCTTTTTATAATTGATGAAACTGAACAAAGTATTTCAGGTTTGTCAAGTAGTCTATCCAGTGAATCACCTTAGCTGCCTCAGGAACACTGTACTGGGGGAAGGATAAGAGACTTAATAGTAGAAAGAACTATAGAAAATTTCTAATCTAATCCCATCATTTTACAGACAGAAAAACTAAGATCCACATGTTGTCAGTGTTGGAAATGGGATTTGAATGCAGGGTCTCTATAATGAATCAATAGATTTTCCTTTGCACCATGAACATTTCCAATATCTGGAATTAAAAAAAAAAAAGTTTAAGAATGAAGTAAGCAAGTACATATTACTAAGTGCCAGAAACTGTATTAAATACTGGATACACAAATACAGGAAGAATAAAAAAAAATTGTATTTGTACTCCAAGGCCTTCATTCTAGATAACACACAAAAAATGGTCAGATGAAGAAACTAAAGGCTTTCATCAAGGGGGCATAAATGTAGCTTTTCCACAAACTAAAAGTTTCAAGAAGAAACCACCAATGGGAGTAGGAGGGGCTAGGGTATTGGAAATTAAAATTAGTCTATGACCACAAGAATTTATATTCTGGATTACTGAATAAGGCTCAATTTTTATGTATTCATATATATCTTTTTTAGATTACTTAAATTATAGTTTTGTGTTATAATTGTATGCCAAACTAAGAACTGGTATGTAAATTCTTTGAGGACAGGGCCTTTCTCCAGTATATTCAGTATAGGCTTGAAGTTTGTAAGAGGAAAAAAAAGGGGTTAATTATATAAAAAAGTTTGGACTGAATTATATTTAAATATAGAGTCACCAGAAATGTAATTTATTCCAAAGAGATTTATTTACAATTTATTTTAAAAATATAGAAAAAGTGAAGTAGGAAATCAGAGATAGAATAAGGTAGGATATTTAGCCTAAGCACTAAGTAATTTACTCTCAGCTCCTGGATCAACCTGGGCAGGGAGAGTTAGTCCTTAGGACCTCAGCAAAGTTGAGGACCTGAGGAAGTCTCTCTCAAGGTCTCTTCTGAGGCTAGTTTTTTCAGTAAATCCAGAAAATGAGTCATTGTTTTCACTCACCACATGTCAGTGAAAAGGAAGAGATTTAAGAACAACCTCACCAGGAACAGGGTCTCAGGTTCAGTCAGCAGATTCTTCTTCAGCTGAAGATCTCAGATGATTCTCCCACAAATCTCAGATGGTTCTCTCTCCACAAGAAGTTTTAACTCCCTTTTAAAAACACTTCCTGTTCCTTTCCCTAATTTTATTCCTACCAATCACAGTTGAAGCTTTGCTTTAGGACTGCCCAAGAGTAGTCAGTTTAATACTGATTCATTGTCCACTATTGCACAGGTGGGTCACAGACCTCCCCCACTCAAGACTGAATGGGTTGTTTACACCTTTGGTGATTCAATCTACAAATGGGCAGGGGTTACAATTTATCTTCACAATCAGGGAAGAATTAATTAATTTCATGTTCACAATCAGGGGAGAGTTAAATTTAATCTGCATTAATTATAAAGGTACTTATTTTCTTTGTGATCTTGGCTAAGTTTCTTAAATACTTATTCCTCATCCCCTCCCCACCCCATTCATGTAATAAATATTATAATACCCACAGGATTATTGTGAGCTTCAAAGTAATATATGCCAAACCAGAATTTGTCTGAACCCCTTTACTAACTTTAAGACAATATATAAAAATACAATTTGGGCTCTATTCTTCATTTTTTCTCTTATTCTTAGTATAATAAAAAGTATTTAAATGCAAGTTTTTTTTTTAAATCTTTGCCTTCTCAGCACCTGACATTGTTTTCTTTATATTAGGTGCTTAACAAATGCTTGTTTGATTGATTAGAATAGCTCATTCTATCTTTTGAGCACCATCCTTTATCTCCTACATGAGTAGTAGCATTTTTCATGTCGTCATATTAAAGCTCAAAGGGAAATACAGTTACTTCCATATTACATTGCACTTCATGTCTCGAAGACCTGGATCCAAAACCTGCTTTAGTTACTTATTTACCATGTGACCTTGGGGCAGTTGACTTCTTTTTCTTCCTTTGTAAAATGAGAGGGCTGAACTTGATGGCTTCTGTGGTCCTTTCTAGCTCTGAATATTTATTTTTATGATTCTCTCCATTTTTAAATTCATGATCTTCTATTATATCCTCTCCTTTTTTTTTCAGCAAAAAGGAGATCCTTGGGATCAAGACCTCACTGTCCTCACTGTCCATAAATAAGACACCTCATTCTTATGAGTTTCATAAGAAAATCCCTCCTGTTCTTTTAAAAATGCTAAGCATATTGCAAAACATTTTCACACAAATTAAATGAGATCTAAACAATTGGAAAAATATAAACTACTCATGGGTAGGCTGAGCTAACATAATAAAAAATAATAGTTCTACCTGAATTAATTTATTTACTCAGTGCCATGCTAATCAAACTACAAAATAATAATTTAATAGAACTAGAAAAAATAATAAGATTCTTTTGGAAGAACAAAGATGAAGAATATCCAGAGAACTAATAAAAAAATGTGAAGGAAGGAGGCCTAGAAGTATAAGATCTCTAACTGTGCTCTGAAGCAACAATCATCAAAACAATCTGGTACTGGCTAAGGAATAGAATGGAAGACCAATGAAGCCGATTAGATACACAATATACAGGAGTAAATTACTTTAGCAATTGAATCCTTGATAAAATAAAAGATCCCAGCTTTTGGAATAAGAACTCACTCTAACCAAAACTGCTGGGAAAATTAGAAAATAATATGGCAAAAGTTAGGTATAGACCAATATCTCATACCTTATAGCAAGATAAAGTCAAAATGGATATATAATTTAGATATAAAGAGTGATACCAAAACTCAATTAGGGCAAAACAGAATAGTTTAACTGGCAGATCTTTGGAGAAGGGAAGAATTAATGACAAAACAAGTGACAGAGAGTATTATAAGACATAAAATGAATACTTTTATTTATATTAAATTAAACACCTTTTGGACAAACAAAACAATTCCTAACCAAAATTAGAAGGTAAACAACAAACTGGGAAAAATTTATAGGAAGCATCTCTGTTAAGGGTCTAATTTCAAAAATTTATAAAGAACTAAGAAAAATTTTAATGAGTAGAAGTCATTCCCCAATTGACAAGTGGTCAAAGGATATGAACAAGTAATTTTCAGATGAAGAAATCAAGGCCATCAATAATCATATGAAAAAATGTTCTAAATAACTTGATTAAAGAAATACAAATTAAAAACCACTCTTAGCTACAACCTCACACCTATCAGATTGGCTAATATGACAGTAAAGAAAAGTCCTACTAGTTGGGGGGGATGTGGCAAAATTGGTAAAGTAATGCACTATTGGTGGAGCTGTGAACTGATCCAATCGTTTTGGAGGACAATTTGGAACTGTACCTGACGGGCTGTAAAGAAATGCATATCCTTTGATCCACTAATGTCTGTATTTCAAAAATATAATTAAAAAGTGGAAAAAATCTACTTATACAAAAATATTAAGAAGAGCTCTTTTTTATGGTAGCAAAGAATTGGAAATTGAGGGGATGTCCATCAATTGGGGAATGTCTGAATAAATTGTAGTACATGTTGATGATGGAATACTATTGTGCTATAAGTAATAATGAGCAAGATAATGTCAGAAAAACCTGGAAAAACCTACAGGAACTGATGCAGAATGAAATAAACAAAACTGGGAGAACATTATACAGAGTAACAGGAATATTGGATGATGATTTTCTGTGACAACCTGGCTACTCTCATCAATGCACTGATCTGGGATAATCCTGAAAGACTTATGACAGGGAATGCTATTCACCTCCAGAGAAAGAATTGTTGGAGTCATCTTTCATATCAGTGCACTTTTTGTTTTTATTTGGGGTTTTTTATTATGTATGACTTTGCTCTTAAAACAATGATCATTATGGAAGTGTCTTTTTCATGAAAATAAAAAATGAAGAAAAATAAAATGCTAGGCAGAAAGCACTGGGAAAAGTCATAAAGAACACAATAATCATTATAATTGGTAGGGATAAGCAACCCTATAAGATAAAAGCCAACAAAGAAATACTCTATGGCCAAACAAATAGAATTTCACTTGGTCAGGAGAGTGGGTGGCAAGTATTGGAACTATGTTGGTTAAGAGGGAACAAATTGATTGCTTCTATACATTATTACACAAGATTATCTTTAAAAGTTATTAGCCACCATTTGCTATGCCATCTGGGGTGGTGAAATGGAAACCATTGGGATTTTTTTTTATTAGCAATAATGTTTTACAGCTCATAGATTAGCAATGAATTAAGCTCATTCAATTTCAGTTATCAGAAAAGATTTGCAGGATCTATACTGTCACTGTGGGGAAAATATACATGTTCATGTGGATAATTAATATACGTTCATATCATGGATAAAGAAGAATTAGGGAGAGTTAGGTTAAAGTCTGAACCCTAATACATACTAGATGTGTACCTTTAGTGAAATCACAATCTCTTAACACCTCAAAAAACTCTGCAAGACTGTAAAACTATGTGTTGGAGGACATTTTTGTTAGAAATTTCCTTCCAAGAACTGTCGACACTAAAATCACACAATTATTTTCTATTAGTAGAGGTACTTGAACCCAGATTATTTATCCTAATTAAAGACCAAGCCAAAGGCAGCATTCATTTCCCATGTTTCATATAAATATACAAATATACATAGATTACAATTAAAAAGAGGTAACACTTAAGTACTGTATAGAGTACTTTCTTTTTTTCTTTCCCTCTCTACATCAATGGTACCATTGCTCTGACAAAGTGAAAAACTTCCAGGGAGAAAACTGCCCCCAAATCAGTAATTGTCCTGCAAATGAATATCTTCACAAGCTATCTGGGTCACTAATAAGTTAAAAGACTTGAACAGTATCATACAGGCATTAATTTCAAAAGCAAAACCTGAATTTAGACTTTCTAGATTCTAAGAATATTTCACTATTTACTACATTGTATTGCCTTCATATAGATGTTTGATAGTTCATAATTCAAAGGTGGCTACAAATGTTGACATTTATATAACTTAGAGATATACCTATGTAAATCAATTTATTTTTCTATCTACAAACATGCTTCTACACAAGATTCTGTGTTTTTATGAGTATATATGTACATATCTACATTTGCACCATTCCATATTCCAGTATTTTGAAACAATTATTTCAACATCTCTGTCTCTGAAGAAGCTTCTCACTGTAATAACAAGGAAAAAATACTTATATCTGTCATTTCAGACAGAAGACAGAGATTCTATTTTCCTAGGCAGATGCTCTGAACATTTAAACAGCTGCCATAATGAATTCAAACTGTAGTCCGTCTTGACCTTAAACCCAGTTTAGTTTTTAAATGTTATTTAAAAAAATCAGTGAAAAAACAACACAGCACAGTTACACAGCTGCCTGAAATATTAAATGAAAGAATGAACATCTGCTCAGTCGCTCTTCAAACTCTAATGGGTTGGAGAGAAATTCTGTTGTCTTAGATCTTTGAGAACATCTGAGACCTATATGGTTTCAGCACCTGTGAAAGCTCCTCTCTCCAAACTTGCTTTCATACTTCAAAGAATATTACTCCAGTCTCTGCCAAACATATGCCACATAACAAGACAACAAATTATTAATAATATTTATGCCATTGCAGACCCTCTTCCAATGCATATTTTAGAGTGAGAACTAAATTGTTGTTTGGGCTTTAATAAACCTATACTTTGGGAGAACAAGCATCCTGCCTTTGAGAGATGAGGCTTGAAAGAGAAGAGACTTGCAGAAAAGAATGGGAAAATCATTTAAAATTTATTTCAACAGTGGGCATTTAGGAATCATAGCTCTTAGAGTTATCTATATTTATAGTGCAATAAAGTTAAAATATTATTCCCTGGAATATTAACATTTCATTCAATCTTTTACATAAAAATTATTGTTTTAAAAATAGCATCAACCTCAGTTAAAGTAAGTATTCTCTGAAGGAATTAAAAGCCCTGTAGTTTTGAAAGAATATATTTTTTTGCAAAGTTAATGTAAGAGATTTCTACTTAAAGAATAATGTGGCTTCAGATTCTAGAGTTGATTTTTACCCTCCAAACTTGAAAAACTAGAGATTCCTCATCCTAACATTCACCCTTAATACAAGTTAATGCATTTGATCACAATCTGTGCTTATTATAAGTCAAAAGGTACATTGCTATTGAACAAGAAATTTTGGACATGACCTTAATCTCTTTGAATTATTTAAAATATAATTAGATATTTATCTTATTAGCTGTTTGATATATATATATATGTACATATATATAAAATCTGAAAACTTTATAGGGAATGGTAGTGGAGGAGCATTCAGTCGACTGATAACAAATTATTTGATATGAATCTCAGGAAAAATTAATATAAGTTTAATATACATTTAAAGACATAGTACCCAGATGAGCATGATGAAAAAATATGTTGAAATTATTTGTGAGCATGTAGAATTTTCAATGTGATTTCATTTAGAGATAGGATTATTCTTGTGCATATTCTTATAATGAGAATCAGCTAATTGAGAATATTTGAACTAGGCTAGATGAAAGGAGCTTCTTTTGGTTTTACCATTATTAATTTTTTAGTGGAAATTTTATTTAATTAGTTAATTTAGAATATTTTCCATGGTTACAAGATTCATGTTCTTTCCCTACCCTCCTCCCAACCTCCTTCCATAGCTGACATGCAATTCCACTGAATTTTATACGTCATTGATCAAGACCTATTTCCATATTATTGATATTTGCATTAGGGTGATCATTTAGTGTCTATATCCCCAATCATATCCCCACGGACCCATGTGATCAAGCAGTTGTTTTTCTTCAGTGTTTCGACTCCCACAGTTCTTCCTATGAATGTGGAAAGCAGTCTTTCTCACAAGTCCCTCAGAATTTTCCTGGATCATTGGACTGCTGCTTATACAGAAGTCCATTAAATCCAATTGTACCACAGTGTATAAGTCTCTGAGTATAATGTTCTCCTGGTTCTGATTCTTTTACTCTGCACCAATTCCTGGAGGTTGTTCCAGTTCACATGGAATTCCTCCAGTTCATTATTTCTTTTAGCACAATAATATTCCATCACCAACATATACCACAATTTGTTCAGCGAATTCCCCAATCGAAAGGAATCCACTCATTTTCCATTTTTTTGCCACCATAAAGAGCACAGCTATGAATAGTCTTGTACAAGTTTTTTTTTCATTTTTATGGCTTTAATTATGAAGATTTTCCCCCAATTTACTTTTTCCCTTCTACTTTTAGTTGCAGAGCCAATAAGAGGATGGAGTTAAGAGGCAGAGTCAGGATGGCAGCATAGAAGCAGTGAAAGTTCAGACCTCTGTAAACCCTTCCTTATTGATTAAAAGCTAAATGCCCCTAGGGGACTGAAAATCAAACCTGACAACAGGACAGAGAAAAGGAACCCTCCTGCTGGGCTCAACTTAAAAGGCATATTCCCCAAAAGCCTGAATTTGAGAACACTCAGGTTTAAGGGGAAGGAAGGAAGAAGGTCCCAGGACCCCTCCCCCATCAAGAGCACTGAGCCTCCAGAGGTAGTAGGAACCTCTGGGCGGGCAAGGGTGCTGGTCTGGAGGGAGTACCTTGTGGGCAAAGCTGTGCCAGGTTCAGAGTATTGAATATAGGTGATAGGGAAGCAGTGGGAGAAGAAGATTAGAGCTGGCAGCCTAGTTGCAGCAGTGGAGACACTCCATATATACCCCCTCAGGTTTTGGCCTCAGGGCACATCTAACTCTCCAACTCAGCTGGCTTATTCCCATCAAAGAAAGCCTTCAGAGGGCCTGGGAGCTCAAGCTCCAACAACCCTCCCCCAGAGACTACACTGAGAGATTTTCTGACTAAACTCCAAGGGTGAAGGCTGACAGAAAAGTCCAAAATCAAATATCCAACAAAAAATGAGAAGAGTAAAAGCACAGGCAATTAAAGGGAGTCAGGAAGGGGCAAATATGAGCAAACAACAGAAAAAGAAAAAAAGAAATTACATTCCACAGCTTCTATCCAGGCAATGAACAAAGAGCAAATGGAACAGAGAAGGATGAAGGAACAGCAAGCAAAATAACAGAAACTCCAGCAAATTAGATAAAGGCTCTGGAATAACTCAAAATACAATTCAAAAAAATTAAGAGAGGCTGAAGACAAGTGGGAAAATAACTTCAAAAGAAAGATAAGTCATCTGGAAACAGAAAACAGTGTCTTGAACCCAAAAATAATTAGCTTGAAAATGAGGAAAAGGAGATGAAAGATCAGAAGAAGGATGACCAAAATGCCAGGGATGAAATTCAGTTTTTAAAAACCAGAATACAACAATTAGAAGCAAGCAACTTCACAAGGCAGCAGGAAACTATGAAACAAAATAAAAAGAATGAAAAAATTGAGGAAAATATGAAGCACCTCATTCACAAAACAGAAGATTTCAAAAATAGTTCCAAGAAAGACAACATAAGAATCATTGGTCTACTGGAAGGTCATGTCAAAAGAATAAGCCTGGACATCATACTATAAGAAATTATAGAAAAAAAAAAACCTGCCCTGATATTTTAGAACAAGAGGGAAAAGTAGAGATTAAAAAAATTGAAAGATCACCTCCTGTATTTAATCCCCAACTGACAACACCCAGGCATGTTATAGCCAAATTCAAGAACTATTAGACCAAGGAAAAAAAATATTACAAGCTGCTAAGAAGTCATTCAGATACCATAGAACCACAGTGAGGATAACACAGGATCTGGCTGCATCTACACTGAAGTAATGAAAGGCATGGAATATGATATTCTGGAAAGCAAGGGAAGTAGGTCTACAATCAAGAATCAACTTCCAAGCAAAAACTGACTATATTCTTAAAGAGGAAAGTATGGTCATTTAACAAAACAGAATAATTCCAAGCATTTATAAAGAAAAGACCAGACTTGAATAGAAAACCTGATGCCCAAACACAGAGAACCCAAGAGATTTATCAAAAGGTAATTAAGAAAGAGGGAAAAAAGAAAAACAAAACAAAAAAATACTTTTTTAGAGACCCAATGAGTTAGAATGATATATATCCCTATAAGAAAAGAGGTCATTGGTAACTCTTAAAAATTGTTATTATCACCTGGGTAGCTAGAAGAATTGTACTTAGAGGGAACAGTGACAAACTGTATAGGAAGAAATGAGAAGACATAAACATGTATATAGATATATGTATGCATAAATACATATATATGTACATATATGTATAAATATATACAAGTAGAACTAAATAAAAGATGTTCATACTAAAAGAAATGGGAAAAGAAAAAATGGGGCAAATTTATATCTTACAAAGAAGCACATTACAGGAATGGGGGAGAACATCAATACACTGGAGGGGTAAAGAGGTTGAACATAGGAAATACTCAAATCTTGCATGCATTGGAATTGGCCCAAAAAGGGAAAACCAATCAAATACATTGGGGCAGAGAATTGATTTGTACCCTATATGGAAGTAGTAGGATAACAAACAGAGTGGTGGGGAGGGAAGCAGTTCAAGGGAGGGAGAGGGTGGGGGGTAATTTTAGAAAGACTAAAGAAAAAATAAGAGGGGAATAAGAAGGGGGATAGAAAGGGAATTAGGGGGACTGATTAAAAAGAAAACATTGGTGTAGAAGGAAAAAGTGAAAGAAGAAAAGGCAGGACCAGGAGTAGAAATCAAAATGCTGGGAAATACATATCTGGTAATCATAACTCTGAATGTGAATGGAATGAACTCATCCATAAAATGGAAGAAAATACCAGAGTGGACTAGAAATCAAAAGGCTACCAAATGCAGTCTACAAGAAACACACATGAGTATGGTAGACACACATAGGGAAAAATTAAGAAGATGGAGCCTAATCTATTGGGCATCAACTGATAAAAAGAAGGCAGGAGTTGCAATCATGATATCTCACAAAACCAAAGTAAAAATAGATCTGATTAAAATGATTAGGAAAGGTAATTACATCCTGATAAAAGGCAGTATATACAATGAGGAAATATCAGTACTCACCATGTATGCGCCAAATGACATAGCATCCAAATTTCTAAAAGAGAAACTAGTGGAGTTCAAGGAGGAAATAGATAGAAAAATTATACTAGTGGGAGACCTGAACCTTCCTCTATCAGAACTAGATAAAGCAAACCAAAAAAATAAATAAACAAGAGGTAAGAGAGTGAATGAAATATTAGAAAAAATAGAGTTAATAACTAGGTGGAGAAAAATAAATATGGACAAAAAGGAATACACCTTTTCAGCAGCACAAGGTACATTCAGAAAGATTTACTAGGGCATAAAAACATTGAAAAAGAGCAGAAATAATAAATGCAAACTTCTCAGATCACAATGTAATGAAAACAATAATTAGTAAGTGTACATGGAGAGGCAAATCACAAATTAATTGGAAATTAAACAATATGATCCTCCAAAATCAGTCAGTTAAAGAATAAATCATAGAAATAATTAATAATTCCATTGCAGAAAATATCAATGATGAGACATTCTTTCAAAATTGTAGCCACCAAAGCAGAACTCAGGGGGAAATTTATATCCTTGAGTTCATATATTAACAAATTAGGAAGGGCAAAGGTCAATGAATTGAGCATGCAAATTAAAAAAAAAAACTAGAAAGTAAACAAATTAAAAATCCTCAGATGAAGACTAAATTAGAGATTCTAAAAATCAGAGAAATTAATACATTTGAAAATCAAAGAACTATTGATTTAATAAATAAGACTAGAAGCTGGTACTTTGAAAAAACAAATACAATAGACAAATTACTGGTCAATCTAATTTAAAATAGAAAGAAGAAAACCAAATTGACAGTATCCAAGATGAAAAGGGAGACCTCACCTCTAATGAAGAGGAAATTAAAGCAATTATTTAAAATTATTATGCCCAATTACATGGCAACAAATATGGCAATCTAGGTGATATGGATGAATATCTAAAAAATATAAATTGCCTAGATTAACAGAAGAAGAAATAGACTACCTAAATAACATTATATAAGAAAAATAAATTGAACAAACCATCAAAGAACTTCCTAAGAAAAAATCCCCAAGTCCAAATGGATTCACAAACAAATTCTATCAAACATTCAAAAAACAACTAATCCCAATATTACATAAATTATTTGACAGAATAAACAAAGAAGGAGTTCTACCAAATTCCTTTAAAGACACAAATATGGTACTGATTCCAAAGCTAGTCAGGTCAAAAACAGAGGAAGAAAACTATAGACCAATCTCCTTAAGGAATATAGATGCAAAAATCTTAAAGAGAATACTAGAAAAAAGACTCTAGCAAGTGATCAAAAGTGTTATTCAATATGAATAGTTAGAATTCATATCAGGATTGTAAGAATGTTTCAATATGAGGAAAACCATGCAAATAATTGACCATATTAACAAGCAAACAGACAAAAATGACATGATTATCGCAATACATACAGAAAAAGTCATTGACAAAATACAACACTCATTCCTATTGAAAGCACTAGAAAGCATAGGAATAGAAGAGTTTTTCCTAAATATAATAAACAGTATATATCTAAAACCATCAGTAAACCTCATCTGAAATGGGGATAAACTAGAAGCCTTCGCAATAAGATCAGGAGTGAAATAAGAATGCCCATTATCACCTCTATTATTTAATATTGTACTAGAAACAATAGCTCTAGCAATTAGAGAAGAAAAAGAAATTGAAGGTATTAAAATAGGCAATGAGGAGACCAAGCTTTGTAGATGATATGATGGTCTACTTAAAGAATCCCAGAACCCCAGAAAATCAAACAAAAATCTAGTCGAATTAATCAACAAATTTAGCAACATCACAGGATACAAAATAAACCCACATAGTCATCAGCATGTCTATATATTTCCAATGTATCCCAGCAGCAAGAATTAGAAAGTGAAATTCCATTTAAAATCAACTTGGAATATATAAAATCCTTGGAATCTATCTGAGACAAACACTGAAACTATATGAACACAACTACAAAACACTCTCCACAGAATTAAAACTAAATCTAAACAATTGGAAAAAATATCAATTGTTATGGGTAGGATGAGCTAACATAATAAAAATGGCCATTCTAACCAAATTAATTTACTTATTTAGTGCAATACCCATTAAAGTACTAAAAAACTTCTTTACTGAATTAGGAAAAAAAATTACAAAGTTCATTTGGAAGAACAAAAGGTAAATGATATACAGGGAAATCATGAAAAAAAAAATGTGAAGGAAGGGGGCCTTGCAGTCCCAGATCTCAGACTATACAATAAAGCAGTGGTAACCAAAACAATTTGGTTCTGGCTAAGAGACAGAAAGGAGGAGCAGTGGAATAGACTTGAAGTAAGTGACCTCAGCAAGACAATGTATGATAAGCCCAAAGATCCCAGCTTTTGGGACAAAAATCCACTATTTGATAAAAAACTGCTGGGAAAATTGGAAGACAGTATGGGAGAGATTAGGTTTGGATCTACATCTCACATACCACACCAAGATAAACTCAGAATGGGTGAATGACTTGAATATAAAGAAGGAATGTTAAGTAAATTATGTGAACACAGAATAGTATACAGGTCAGATTTTTGGGAAAGGAAAGATTTTCAAACCAAGCAAGAACTAGAAAAAAAATCACAAAATGTAAAATAAATAATTTTGATTACATCAAATTAAAAAAAATGTGTACAAAGAAAAACCAATGCAACCAAAATTAGAAGGGAAGCAACAAATTGGGAAACAATCTTCATAACAAAAACCTCTGACAAAGGTCTAATTACTCAAATTTATAAAGAGATAAATCAATTGTACAAAAAATCAAGCCATTCTCTAATTGATAAATGGGCAAGGGACATGAATAGATAATTTTCAGCTAAAGAAATCAAAACTACTAATAAGCACATGAAAATCTTCTAAATCTCTTATAATCAGAGAGATGTAAATCAAAACAACTCTGAGGTATCACCTCACACCTAGCAGATTGGCTAATATGACAGCAAAGGAAAGTAATAAATGTTGGAGGTGATGTGGCAAAATTGTGACATTAATGCATTGCTGGTGGAGTTGTGAATTGATCCAACCATTTTCCAGGGAAATTTGGAACTATGCCCAAAGGGCGATAAAAGACTGTCTGCCCTTTGATCCAGCCATAGCATTTCTGGGTTTGTACCCCAAAGAAATAATGAGGAAAAAGTCTTGTACAAGAATATTCATAGCTGCACTCTGTGGTGGCAAAAAAAAAATTTGGAAAATGGGGGGATGCCCTGCAATTGGGGAATGGCTGAACAAATTTTAATACATGTTGGTGATGGAATATTATTGTGCTCAAAGGAATTTGGAGGAATTCCATGGAGACTGGAACAACCTCCAGGAAGTGATGCAGAGTGAGAGGAGCAGAGCCAGGAGAACATTATACACAAAGACTGATACACTGTGGTACAATGGAGTATAACGGAATCCTCCATCAGTGACAATGCAGTGATCCTGAACAACTTGGAAGGATCTATGAGAAAAAACACTATCCACATTCAGTGGAAAAACTGTGGGAGTCCAAACACTGAAGAAAAACAACTGCTTGAATACATGGGTTGAGGGGATATGATTGCAGATGTAGACTCTAAATAAACATCCCAGTGCAAACACCAACAACATGGAAATAGGTTTTGATCAAGGACACGTGAAATACCCAGTGGAACTGCACATCAGCTATGGGAAGAGTGGAGGGAGGGGAGAGAGGGAAAGAATATGATTCTTGTAACCAAGAAATAATGTTCTAAAATGACTAAATAAATAATATACAGTGAAGAAAAGTGGATGGAGTCAAATTTCTTACAGAATGATCCTTGCAAGTTAGGTAGAGAGGGAAGTTAGGTGAGAGGTAAACATAGCCCACAGCAAGGCCTCAAAATCCTCAGAAAGGCAACACCAAGGAGTTCTTGAACAAAGGAACAGTAAGCCCTCCTACTGCACTCCTACTTCTCCAGGTTCTGAACCTAGGCCCAAGCCAACTTTGAGATCCTAAGACAATAACAGAGTACCCTCACATTTTAAAGTTCCAAATCTCAGTGTAAACCTACAATAAAGCCCCAAACTGCAGCACAAGTAGATCCATGTTGTTCCTGGCCATCCAAAAGGAAGCCTTGAGCCCGTGGTCAAGTCTGAAGTGAGTACCTGATCTTCTGCACAGGGTAGCTAACAGGGCTCTGAGCCCTGAAAGCCATCAGCAAACCCTGAGGGAGACTATATCAGTAGAGGGGAGTAGCTTTTAGAGTTCTCAGTCTTGAAAGTACTGAAACTTTCAGAAATCTAGAACTATAGTTGAGTGTAGCAATAAGGAAAAACTAAAGTTTAAAATAATGCCCTCTTTACCTTGAGAGCAGAACCCACATTCAAGATAAAAAAAATAAGTGTCAAGAAAAAGGATAGGAAAATGTGAAAGCATTAAAAAAAACCCTCACCATAGAAAAATTTTATAGAGACAAAGAAATTAAGAAAAACAAGGCACAAACTAAGAAATGAAGAGCAATATCAGAGCAGCTTCAAAGAAACTTCAAAGAAAACTTGAAATTGGTCTTTGACTCTGAAAGAGTTTGAAAAAGATTTTAAAATAAAAGTCAGAGAAAAAAATGAGGTAGAAAAAATGAAGGCAATGCAAAAAGAAATGAACACTTTAAAAAGATGAATTGGTCAAAATGAAAAAGAAGTACAAAAATTCAGTGAAGAAAAGAGTCTGATAAATAATAGACTTGCCCAAATGGAAAAGAAGTTTCAAAAGCTCATAGAAAAAAAAAATCCTTTAAAACAATAATTGGGTAAGTTGCAGTTAACAACTTCATGAGACATCAAGAAACAATAAAACCAAATACAAAGAATGAAAAAAATAGAAGAAAATATGAAATATTAGTAAAGTTAACTCATTTTAACTCCTTTTCATATTACTTTGTTCAAATGACTACAAGCAATAGTCCTGAAATCTGTTTCCCATTTTCAGATATCACCTTCTTAATCACATGTTCTCTTTAGATAATTTTGCTCTTCTGCATCTCTTGTTTTAACTATACAAATAATGAAAACACAACCTATATTCATATGGTCCAGTATCTTAACAAAGACATTGTAATTGTTGCTAACAGGTTTTCTATTACATATTGAAATCTTCTTTGCGCTCACATAAATCAACAGAAGTGGATAGGAACAGATTCATCTTAATGTGTCTTGTGAAGTTTTCAGTAAGGTGTGAGACAACTTCAATATATTGAGAAACAGATTTTGTTTTTTGAATTACATAATTTTCTGATGTAAGCAAAATGCAAGAACATGACCTTGTACCATATACCACATCATATAAGCTTTAAAATATATATCCAAAAGATGCCAGTAAACATATTTCAATGGCATGGAGTAAGTGCCTATTGTAAACCCTTTTATAACCATTGATCATATGCTAGATTTATAAAAATAATCTATCCTGGTGATGAAACTGAATGGTTCTATGATAAAAAAATTAAAAATATCTTTCACAATGTTAGTGACAATGCAGATTTATTAAAAAATAAGTGATTAAAGAAAAAAGAAGTTAATATTTTACATTAAATTTCACAATGTAAAATGTCATGAGGATAATGTTATTTTATTTTGTCCTAAAAATTGCTAGAATTATAAGAGAGGATGGGGGAGGTGAAGGGATAGGAGAGTTGGTGAAGAGGGGAGAGAGATGACCAAAACTGGAAGAAAGTCTGTATTGCTCTCCCTCTTTCTTCCTCCTAAAACATACCAGAGGGATATCCCTGTGAAGATGTTATGACAGGGGTAGACAGGGGCCATGTCCCAGTAAGTAGGCTTTTATGGGTTATGTCATAGACTTTCCCCCAGGACTTTGCCTTACCTGGGACCCAAGAAGCCTCTTCTGAACACACAGTCCTGTCACAGGCTAAATGGTTTTTGCTTTGGGCTTTGCTTTATGCCAAAGATGAATAGATAGCCTACCCCAGTTCCCTCTTCCACTCCTTCAACATTCTCTCTTAACTTCTATGACAACTTAGATCTGACCGTGTTTTCCTCAGAAAAGGGGTGTTTATTTTTTGTTCAGGATACAAGGGAGGGATTAAATTAGAGGGATCAGGAAACCCTAAATGACTATCCAAGCAGTTTGTCACTTCTTTCTTCAACTGAGTCAAATGGCTCAGGCTTCAGCATTTCCTTCCTCCTTTTTTCTCTAATCACTCTACTAGCCTACTCTAAACAGGCTACCAGTGTCCTTCTTGAGAAGGCAACAAGTTGGTACAGGTACTTGAGGTGACCTCCATGAGGTTTTGGGGTAGAGAGACTCTCTGCAGCAGTTGTTGTTATCTTTACTTCTTTGTTCAATGATCCAGTGATGTCAGGGATCTTTCTGTCTTCCAGGCCAAGGGGAAATTGAGGCAAGGCTGCAGTACCACAGATTTGGGGTCCTGAGTTCAGGTCCTTCACTCTTGTCTCCCTCATGTCCACAAGGCAAAAGACCAGCTCCAAAGTTCTATCTCCCATAAACCCCTTTGCTCCTCCAACTGCCACTCTTGTCCTTCCAACATTCCAAAATGGTTACTCTGTGCCAGTTTCCTTCCTACAAAATTTATACATGAATAAAAAATTATATTTTTCTATGGTTGGACAAGATGCAGTGTTATGCCCAATCTGGATACCTGAAGTTATATTAATATTATTATTAGTAATGATAATAATGAGCCAAGGATTTATATAGCACTTTAAGATTTGTAAAGCACTTTGTACATGCCTACATGATTTCTTCAATCATTGTTGCTAATACCTTTCATCAGATTTCATTTCCCTATTTTACTCTGTGTCTGTTTTAAGAAGTTTATTGAAACAAGGCATAGAGAACATTATGAGATGTAAATTAGATAACTTTGACTACATTAAAATAAAAAAGATTTTTTGCACAAACAAAACCACTGCAAGCAAAATTAGAAGGAAAACAAATGGAAAAAAATGTAAAGCAAGTATCTCTAACATAGGGATTATTTGACAAATCTACCAACAACTAAATAAATTTTATAAGAATGCAAATCATTCCCCAATTGGTCAAAGGATATAAACAGGCAATTCTTGGATGAATGAATTAAAACTGTTTAGCCTGAAAATTTGTTCCAAAGCACTATTAATTAGAGAATTGCCAATCAAAACAATTCTTATGTGCCACCTCAGACATATCAGAGTGGCTAATATGATCAAAAAAGGGAAAATGGTAAATTTTTAAGGGATATGGCAAAATAGGGACATTAACAGGGACTCCACTCTTAATGGAACTATGAACTGTTACAAATATTCTGGAGAGAAATTTGGAATTCCCCAAGAGACATCAAACTGTGCATACCAATAGTAAAACCACTACTGGGTCTATATGCCAAAGTGTTATAGACCATGGGACCTCCTTGTACAAAAATATTTAAAGTAGCCCTTTCTATGGTGGAAAAGAACTGGAAAATGAAGACATATCCATGAACTAGGGAATGACTGAACAAGTTGTGGCATAGTGATTATAATGGAATAGTATGATGCCATAAGAAATAACAAATAAGAAGATCACAAAAGTCCAATAAAGACTTACATAAAATGATACAAAGTGAAGGGAGCAAATCCAAGAGTACTTTATATGCAGTAACATCAATAAAATACAATGATCAGCTGTGAATGATAACTATTATCAGCAATGCATAGATTCAAGTCAGATCTAAGGTATTTATGACATAAAAGGCCATCTACCTCCATAGGTGGAATGAACAGAGTTTAAATTCAGATGAAAGCATACCAATATTCATCTTATTTCCTACATTCTTTTTTCTAATATAAGCAATATGTGCCTTATTTCACAACATGATGAACATGGAAATATGCATTCTCTGATAACACTTATACAAATCTATATTACCTGTCACCTGCCATACTGGGGAGGAGGAAGAGGAGAGAATATGGATTGCAAATTATAGAAATGCTTATTGAAATTATATTAATGTATTATCTGGAAAAATAAAAATAAAAAATAATTCATTTCTATTGATAGATATGACAAAGAATACAGAATAATTTTTATATTTGGTCTGCAGAAAACAGAAAAATTAAATCAAAGCAACTAAGATGAAAAAAGCTGTTATATTTAAATTATTTTAGTAAAAAAATTAATAAGTTTCATACTGTCCAATGGAAGTCTAAAAAAAAAGATGAATGGCCTGAGATTATGCTCGTGAGTCTTTTTTTTTTCAATAAAAAGTATAATTACTATCCCAAACATAAGATTTAAAGGGGGAATGATAGCTATTTCAAATATCTGAAGGATTATTATTTCAATACTTTATGATATATATGATTCTGGTTTCAAGGGGCAGATGTTGCAAACAAACAAAAAGTAATTGTTATGATAGTTAAAAATAAATTAAAGTGTTCCATCATGTTCATATTCCAAACTGGAATGAGTTATATCTAGGTGCAGTGTCCTTGCTTACATTTGAATGTAAATAAAGGAGAGCTGACTACTTGTCAAATACATTCCAAAATATATTGCTGCTCACACATTGGTTGCTTTAAGTGACTGCTGATGTTCCTTCAAAATATGAGATTATGTATGTCTATGACCTCAGCAATGAGAAAGACCCTATTTACTTCTCTACACAAAACACATTGATGTCTTTTTTTTTCAATTTTGGCCAAATTCTATATAATTTTTTCCTTGGTATCTCAAAAAGAATAAAAAAGGAAAATTAAGTTGATTCAAAATTTAAAGTTCTGTTACATGAAATGGAAATTTGAGATAAGGCTGATATCCTTCATGAGTAATACCTATATCAAAATTATTTTACAATCTTACCTTTTTTCTTAGAAAAACTGGTAAGTATTTATTCCAAGGCAGAAGAGTGATAAAAGCATTTGAGAATAAATGGTTTTTCCAGGGTTACTCAAATAAGAAGTGTCTGAGGTCACAATTCAACCCAGGACCTCCCATTTCCAGGTTTGGCTTTTATCAACTGAGCCATTAGCTTCCCTTACTTCAATATTTTAATAACAATAGTATCTTATCACTGTGCATAATCTCTCCAACAATGAAAATAATAATACATCCATTTATTTTTTTTATTTTGTTTTTCCATGTGGAATGAAGGTAAAAGTCCTTTAGGTTAATGAGCTCTACTATATTATGTTTAGTGATTGATGCAATAAACACAATGTCATAAGCAGAGAGAAATATCTCAACAACTCTTACCATCTAAACTGAGTAAGTCCTTAACTTGAAAAAAACATAATTATAAATAAATGAGTGTTTATATAGCATTTTCTGGTTTAAAAATAAGTTCATATGTGGTTCTTAGATCTCTTCAATTATAGTTGCAAATAACTTCAATGAGTGTTTGTTTCCCTATTTTATTCTGTATCTGATGTTAATTATCAGAAAATCTTTGAAAAGTTATTTCTAATTACATATATGTTTATATATATAAATGTAACATGCAGATAAATTCTGACATGTTGATGTTTATTCTATTGAAAATAATGAAGAACAAAATCATGACAATTAAAATGAGCAAAGCTGACTGATTTGAATGTCCACTTCTATCCATGCTTTATTCTCTGATGGAAGTGATAATAATAAAAAAAAAAGAAATAAAAATATAACAAATGGAAAGAAAATGAGATGCATCAAGCAGCATTGTTGTAAAACTAGATGATTGATATGACTATATTTTTTAAATATCATCTTTCTGTAACCTATACTAATATTCTAACACTTCAGCTATTTTCCCTATCACAAAGAAAATAAATACACATTTTGAATATTATAGTAAGATTATAAATACTTAAGAGAAATCCAAAGTAATACCTAAAGTATCTTGAAAAGTAAAAGGGACATTATTTATCTGTTCCTTCAAAAAAATCAGAGAGAATACCAAATGTCTACCTGACCTAAAAGAAAAAAAAATCAGGATAGCAAGATCTACTCTCAGGTCCAGTGAAACCTTTTTGTGTGGCCTTTGGAAGGTTTCCCAAAGCAACTGTAGGAATTCTATCATGCAAAGTGCAGTTGAAGACCTTGAATAAAATGCCTCTGAGATATTTAATTATAATTTGTCTTTGTGTTGAATTTCTAGGTTTTTTCTTTGCTCCAGAGAAATGAGTCACAACATTTTATGCCAAGATATATTGATCTTCCATTGGAACCTTCCTTCCCCTTTACTAAAGCACTAATTTCCCTGTTATTTTCCATGTTTATGTTAGGATTCCTCAACCAATATGAATAATGCTGAAATCAACCTGCTAAGTAATTTTCTTTCACCAATCTGTTCCAAAAAGTCTTAAATGCTGGGGAAGAAGTTTGTTCACTCCCTCCAAGGTAATGTGACTGAATATAAAGTTGAAATCAAGGACCTGTGCAAATACTAGCATTCTTGCTTATCTTTTCCAATGAGCCATGTGTGGCTCATTCTCTCAGACTCTTCTCTAAAAAAGGCTCCAAAACTCATGCTTCTCTCTTCTTTTTTATCTTCTCAGACACCTCCCATAAAGGGAGTGGGAGGTGTCTGAGGAAGTTGGAGTAGAGGGTTCTGGGAGGTGTAGTCTCCCAGGGATAAGAGTCATTTTAAAATGTACAATAAGAAGTACTTAATAAATAATTTTTGATAAATGTTTTTCATGATATGTCTTTTTTGAGGCCACTAATTAAGTTTCTGCCTATAACAAAAGATTGAAAAAGTACTTTTTAAACAATTTCCTATATAAATGGAATAAAATATTAAGTGTTAAAGTTTTGATTTGTACCACATAATTATTATTCTGCAAAATTATATTGTTTCCTACAATAATTCTTTATAAAACAATGCAAATTATGTTTGCTAACACCATACTTCCATTCCATTCAGCTCTGATTATAGTATATATACCATTAATACATCACCTCCAACATTTTTCACTTTGCTTTTTTGTTATTTTAGCCATTCTGATATGTGTGAGATGATAGCTCAGTATTGTTTTGGTTTTTCATTTCTCTAATCAGTAGTAATTTAGACCTATATATTATTTATTTTGGTAGGCTAATGTCTTCCCTAACATTTTGTATTTCTCTGCTTTCATTCTTTATTTTATTTTTACTCTTTTTTATTTACAAAAGTAAATAAAAGCTATTGCAGTCATTTCAATTTTGAGCAATAATACTTTGAATCAGCAACCACAATTATTATTTATAATTTTCATATATTTTAGTCAAAACATTAAAATTTAATTCCTACATTTTTGGCAAACTCAAAGAAATGAGTATCCATAATTTTCTGATATTTTCTTCTACTATCTCTAAAGTATCCCTCAGCCAGATATTAGTAACTAATTCCTTAGCTGAAGAAAGGTAAGTCCTAAACATTAAAATTAAATAAGCTACCAAACATGATACTGAGCAGAATAACCCAAATTGGCAAAATCTCTTTCTTGTGTATCTAAAATAGCTCATAATTCCCGAGGACATTTCATGGTGGCTCCATATAGCACTGATCATAGCCAGTGATATAGGCTTAAGAAGAAATGTGAACTTTAGATTTACTCCACCCTGCTTAGTCTTTAGAATTTTAGCAACCACGAATTTATACAGTCCCACTTAAGGATTAAGTGTGGGGGAAGAAGGTCTATGACTCATGTGTGCCAACAAGTGACAAATCAGAAACAACTGATTGACCCCCTGGATCATTCAAAGCCAAGTTTAAGACACCATTGGTTCATGTAAGACAGAGGAAGTTATGTAAAGAATTACCTTTATATTTTGCATCACTTCCTGTGAGGGGACATGGCAGTGGAACTTGACAGTGGAGGAGCTCCAGCATGAGACCTCACACTGCTTCCCTTAGACTATCACATGCTGAGTTCAAGGCTTACTCTCCTTTCCTTGGCTATTCTGGAGGTTCAAGCCTCTGGAGAGGTTCATCTCTTGGGACTCTCTTTATCATAGCTTTCTGGAGGCACCTGCTTCTGAGGAGGGCCCTCATCTTGGAGGAGGTCTCATGACTGGAAGACATGCTAGATATAATCCTCTGCCCTTCCCCCCCCATCTGGGGCCTCTGACTCCTGACTGGTATATCTCTCTTTTTCTTCTCTTTCTTTCTAACTTAATATCTTTACTCTATTATAAATAAACCACCATAAAATTCCATTTGGACTGGAGTATTTCATTGGGATTTAGAATTCAAATCCCTGGAGACCAAATAAAAATATACTTAGTCCATCCATAATTTTTACCACTAACAGAAAAAAGACAATTGCTTGATTGAACTCAGAGCTGAATTAAAATCTCAAAATGAAAGTAACATTAAAGATCTGGAAATGTGACTGGAAAATATCTCAAGTAACCTTGAGAAGAAAGTTGAGAAGAATTTGGGGGACCTCAAGGCATATATAAAAAAACATTGAGAAAAACTTTAAAAAAAGTAAAAAGAAAAATTTATCAACCTGCTCCCTAGCTACCCAAACTCATCTCAGGTTACCTACTCCTCTTCCTCCCCTGACCCAACCCATTAAAACCCAAACATAAAGCCTAAAGGCAGGAACACAAAATAATTCAGTTAAAACTGCATTAACCTTAAAGGAAATACCAACCTTCAATAAAAACAGAGACATGGTGTCTTTAATACACCATACACCATTCATCCACCCAAGATGTAGATAGATTCAAATGAGATACTACTTCTTTCCAATAGGAGCTAATTTTGATTATAAAAAAATAGACAATTTTTTTCAAACATTTGACCCCCTTTGGGTGAACATCGAAAATTCATTAGAAATTTTTTGACTAGCAAAGAGAAAAATAAAATTATCTCTCCTGCTAATCAGGGCAAAGGAAGAAAAACAATTAAATGGCCAGGTGAAGACCCAAAATGGAATCCAATGATGAACAGGATGACACAAGATTATATCAGGCTAGAACACATTAACAACAGTAATGAGGGCTTGTTTTGACAGGCCAGCCACATAGATGAAATTTAAAAACCTAATGATGAACAGGATTACAAAAGATTATTCTAGCCTAGAAGGCATCATTAAGATCATAGGCCAGGTACATAGATGAAATTTAAAAACCTAAAACCAAAAACTGATGAAAATCCCTCCCAATTTTTGGATAGACTTATTGAGCTTGGATGTAGATATATAGAACTGTACCTTTCCAGAGAAAGGGATGTCAGACAAATTAGACAGCATTTGTAAAGGCATAATAGAGTATTTTAGAATCAACTGCCTGATTTGGTCCAGTATGGACCTTGACGTATTTAAAAAGGTAGTATACATATTTAATGGCCACCACATGAAAGATGAAGAAGATGACAGGGAGTCAATGGAGGAATTAAAGAAAGAAAATAAAATTTTAAGAGAAAAACTAAAAAAAAGGAAATCTAGCAGTGGCCATAGCCCATTTGGTAGAATCCACAAATAAATAAAGTATCATTCATGTGAGAAAAAAGGCTACTTAATGTTAATTGCATAAACTGAAATAAAGTATTTAATAACATGAATTTAGGAATAATAGTAATTTCAGAAATAACAATAATTATAGATGTAGGAATAATCGAAGTCACAATCAAGACAACAACATATATAATAATCTAAAGGAGTCAAATCAAAATTTGCAAAAATATATCAAAAATGGGATTGGGGCATGCTATATTTAGAGTGGAAGTCCCCCTCAACAAGGGGAATCCCAGAGAAATGGCCAAGAATATTTATGAAAGATTGAGAGGGTATAAAGGACTCTGGAATTAGAGAGTGAAACCTTTGTTCTCCCAGATCCTGATATCTTAACAGTTATCCAAGTTCATTCTTCCCCACATAGTATTGAACTTGAAAAAAGTGAAGTGCTATAGGACTGTAATATTTCCCACCCCCCTCATTTATAAAAAAAAATGTAGTGAATGAGACATATAATCTTTTATGGACGTAGAAAAGCTTTTCTAAGGGGCATAGTACCCCTAAATATCTCGTCTCCACATAACAATAGATGGGAGAAATAAAAGACATGTCTTCTAGAGCTTTTACAGTCTTATGTCAAAGGAGGGAGCAAACATAGGGAGCAAACTCAATGGGTTTGGTTACCCTGTAATGGATTATAGTCTTATACAGGAGGTGGTAAAGTATTCTTAAGGGGAAAGGTACACCTAAATGGTTCCCCATAGAGACGATTTAAACCAATATTGAAAGCCATGAGCTTCAGTGGCTACCTTACCTGATCCAAGGTTTGGTCAACTTCCTCCATGGGGGGGGGGGGTTGTATAATTGTTATAGGGATTGAAAAACACCATCCTCAGAGGGATTGCATAATTATCATAGGGATTTTATAATTGTCATAAAACTAAAAATAAAATGTTTTAAAGAAACATTTTAGGAAAATGAGCTTGATAACTCTTTGAATCTTAAAGATGAATTGTTTGAAGAAGGCACCGTGAAGATGCCTAAAGAAACCTCAACAGTACCAGAAGACCAAGAATGAAACATGGAGCTTAATAAACTGGAGGGGATGTTGAACACATTTATTCTGAATGTAAACTCTTATGCCAAAGGGGTATGTCCCCTAATTGGTTTATTGTCAATATCCCTGGAAAATATTGGTTTTTATCCCTCTTTCTCTTTTATTTCCCTCTCATCTCTAACTATTGTAGATTCTGATAATGTAAAATGATTCATTGGGGATACTAGTCTCCCAAAGAATCACAGGGGAATTGTGAAAAGGGAATTTTTTATTCTCTTTGTCTATTCTGAGTTTAACTTGTGAAAGGGAATACTCAATTCCCTTTGTCTGTTTTGAGTAAACACTTGGTTAACAATAAATTAAGTACCCCTACTTAATACCTCACTAGATAGTGAAGAAAGGATTAACTCTGATATTCTTGAATGAGAGACAAAACATAAATTGAAAGAATTCACAGATCACCCCTTGCAATAAATATCCAAATAACAACTCCCAGGAATATTGTAGCCAAGTTCAAAAGATCCCAGGCCAAGGAGAAAATAGTGCTTGTAGCCAGAAAGAAAAAAAAATGGATATCATGGAGTGCCAATAAGGATTATACAGCATCTTGCAGCTTACATATTTAAGGACCATAAGGCTTGGAGTATGATATTTTGGAAGGAAATGAAACTGAGTTTAAAATCAAAAATCACCTAGCCATCAAAATTTACTAAATTCTTTTAGGAGAAATTATGGTTATTTAACAAAATTGAATATTTCTAAGCATTCATGCAGAAAAGACCAGACAAACAGAAAATTTGATGTCCAAATACAAAATCCAAAAGAAGAACAAATTTTTAAATAAGAAAGAGGAAAAATAAAACTTAAGGGCTTCAATAAGATCAAATTGCTTATATTCCTATATGGAAGATGATATCTGTAATTTAAATTTCTTTTTTTATATCATTATCATAGTAGTAAGAAAAAGTAAAGATAGAGAATGTGGCACTAAGCTATTTAGGATGATATGGAGGGAAAAAACTATAAGTCAAAAAGAGGATTATACTAAAACACATGGGAAGAGAGAAGTAAAATGGGTTATATTATATACCATAAAGAGGAACAGGAAGAACTTCCGGGTAAACAAGGCAGCAGTCTAGAGGCAAGATTTGTCTTCTCCTCTGCACCCACCAATATAGACTACCTCAAAAGACCAAAAAAAAATAATAAATACATTAGAATGAAGGTACTCTACCATAGAGCACAACATTGAAGGTATGTGGGATTTGGGCATTTGCAACATTTTAAGGGGGTGAAAAAGCTCCCACCAAAACTTGAGATGATCTACCCTCCCCAAATCCACCTATGGAGCCAGAGTCAAAGCCAGCGCTCACCAGAATCAGCAAGTGAGCAAGGAGCATGTTTAGAGTGAGTATGGGGCACCTCCAGGTAACTAGGAGGTGACTAAGACCAAGAAAGACCTACCCCTGAGAGCAGGTACCCCAGAAATCCCAGCAGGCTGAAGAGTGCAGACCATAGCCTCAAGTGGGAAGATAGCACAGAGAATGGCAGCAAACAGCAGAAGCTGTGGAGATTTGAGACCTTGCTTCAGGCAAAATCCTTACTCTTTAACCCCATACACAGAGAGCCTGCCCATCTCACTCAGATTTCTGACTAAAAAGGGAAGGAAAAACCTCCACAGTGATAGCAAATTGTGCCCAGGAGCAAAAAACCTCCCTCCACCAAAAAAAAAAAAAAGAAGAAGAAGAAGAAGAAGAAGAAGAAGAAGAAGAAGAAGAAGAAGAAGAAGAAGAAGAAGAAGAAGAAGAAGAAGAAGAAGAAGAAGAAGAAGAAGAAGAAGAAGAAGAAGAAGAAGAAGAAGAAGAAGAAGAAGAAGAAGAAGAAGAAGAAGAAGAAGAAGAAGAAGAAGAAGAAGAAGAAGAAGAAGAAGAAGAAGAAGAAGAAGAAGAAGAAGAAGAAGAAGAAGAAGAAGAAGAAGAAGAAGAAGAAGAAGAAGAAGAAGAAGAAGAAGAAGAAGAAGAAGAAGAAGAAGAAGAAGAAGAAGAAGAAGAAGAAGAAGAAGAAGAAGAAGAAGAAGAAGAAGAAGAAGAAGAAGAAGAAGAAGAAGAAGAAGAAGAAGAAGAAGAAGTTGACCGTGGAAAATTTTTATGGATGAAAAACCCAGTCTACAAAGGAAATAGAGGAGGAAATACAAATAAACCCAAAAAATTCCCCAAAAATAGAAATTTTCCACAAACACTTGAAGAATTGGAATGGGAACTTAACAAAAATGATGGAAGCCTTCTGGCAAGAAAAGTGAGAAATAATTCAGAGAGAAAATAACAGTTTAAAGGAAAAGAACTTCCAATTGGAGAAACAGCTAGAAGCCACAAAAAGCAGAATAGAATAAACCAAAAAGGAAAACCAGTCTTTAAAGACCAGAATTAGGAAACTTGAAAACAATGACCTTGCAACACAGCAAGAATTAATAAAGCAAAGTCAAAAGAATGAAGATATAGAAGAAAATATAAAATATCTCACTGAGAAGATGACAGATCAGGAAAACAGAGCAAGGAGAGACAATTTTAGAATCATTGGTCTACTTGAAAAGCCAGAAATAAACAGAAATATTGACATTAGACTTCAATAAATCAGCCAAGAAAACTGACCTGATATTCTTGAATAAGGGGCAAAATAGACATTGAAAGAGTTCATAGAACACCCTCTATACTAAATCCTCAAAAGAAAACTCCCAGGAATCGAATTGCCATATTCAAAAGCTTTCAAGTTAAGGAAAAAGTACTACAAGAAGCCAAAAAGAGACAATTCAGATACCAAGGAGCACCGATCAGGATCACACAAGAACTGGCAGCTTCCACACTAAAGGGCCGCTAGGCCTGGAACATTATATTAAGAAAGGCAAGAGAATTGGTTCTCCAATCAAGGATCACCTATCCTTCAAAGCTGACTATATACTTCCAGAGGAAAGTATGAGCATTCAACAAAATAGAAGATTTCCAAGTATTTGTAAAGAAAAGACCAGAACTAAGTGGAAAGTTTGATATCCAAACATAAAGATCAAAGATCAAGAGAAACATAAAAATGTAAATAAGAGAGGAAAAAGGAGAAAATGTTTTTTTTTTTAATTCCAACTTTCTTCTTTAAGGGCTACAATTAGATCAAATGATATAATTATATATGGGGAAATGTTATTTGTAACTCAAAAATCATATTCACTTTTATAGTAATTAGAAGAATCATTCACAGAAAGAGTGAGGTATTAAATGGTATAAGATGATATGCAAAAAAAATGGGAGGGAGAAATGGAAAATGGCTCCAAGAGATACTTGAAGAAATAAAATAAATAAGAAAAGAAGAAGAAATAGGAAGAATACTCTTATAAGAAGGAGAGGAAGGAAGTGCTAATAGGTAATACTTAAACCTTACTCTCAGTGAAATCAGTTCTAAGAGGGAAGAGCATCTAGATCTACTGTGGTCTTGAATTCAAACTTATCCTACAGGGAAAGTGAGAAGGGAAAACTAAGTGGGGTATAGGGGAGGGAGTAAAAAAGGGAGGAAAAGAGAGAGGGATGGAACTTAACAGACCCTAAAAAAACAAGAAGAGAACAAAAAGGGAGGGGTCAGAAAGGGAAGCATATTAAGGGAGGGGATTAGGGGGATTGATTAAAAGTAAACCACTAGTTTACAAGAATCTAGCAAAAGAAGAAAGGATAGAACTAGAAGAAGATATCAAAATGCTGGGGAATACACAAGTGCGAATCATAACTTTGAACATGAATGGGATAAACTCACCCATAAAACAAAAACAAATAGGAGAGTGGATTAGAATTCAAAATCCTACCATATGTTGTCTACAAGAAACACACCTGAGGCAGGTAGATACTCATAAGATTCGAATTAAAGGATGGAGGAAAAAACCTATTGTGCCTCAACTGATAGAAAGAAGGCAGAAGTTGTGATCATTATATCTGACAAAGCAAAAGTGAAAATAGATCAGATTAAAAGGGATAGGGAAGGTAAATACATCCTGATAAAAGGGAGTATAGACAATGAGGAAATATCAACATGTATGCACCAATGAGGAAATATCAACATGTATGCACCAAATGGTATAGCATCCAAATTTCTAAAGGAGAAACTAGTGGAATTGAAGGATGAAATATATTGTGAAACTATACTAGTGGGAGACCTGAACCTACCACTATCAAATTTATTTAATTATTTTAATTCATTTTTGGTCAATTTCAAACATTATTCCATGGTTACAAAAATCATATTCTATTCCTCCCTCCCCTCCCCTCACCCTTCCCCTTGCCATAAAGCAATTCCACTGAGTATTACATGTGTCCTTCATGAGAACCTATTTCCATGCTGTTGATGTTTGCACTAGGATATTCATCTAGGGTCTATATCCCCAATCATATCCCCCTCTACCCCTGTTATCAAGCAGTTGTTTTCTTCTGTGCTTTGACTCTCACAGTTTTTCCTCTGAATGTGGATAGTGTTCTTCCTCATAGATCCCTCCAAATTTTTCAGGATTACTGCATTGCCACTAATGGAGAAGTCCATTACGTTCAATTGTACCACAGTGTATCAGTCTCTGTGTACAATGTTCTTCTGTTTCTGGTCCTTTCACTCTGCATAACTTCCTGGAGGGTGCCATAGTTCCCATGGTATTCCTCCACCTTATTATTCTTTTGAGCACAATAGTATTTCATCACCACCAGATAACACAATTTATTCAGCCATTCCCCAATTGAAGGGCATCACCTCATTTTCCAATTTTTTTGCCACCACAAAGAGCACAACTATGAATATTCTAGTACATGTCTTTTTCCTTAATATCTCTTTCTGGTACAAACCCATCAGGGCTATGGCTGGATCAAAGGGCAGACAGTCTTTTATCGCCCTTTGGGCATAGTTCCAAATTGCCCTGGAGAATGGTTGGATCAATTCACAACTCCACCAGCAATGCATTAATGTCCTGAATTTGCCACATCCCCTCCAGGATTCATTACTTTCCTTTGCTGTCATGTTAGCCAATCTGCTAGGTGTGAGGTGATACCTCAGAGTTGATTTGATTTACATTTCTCTGATTATAAGAGATTTAGAACAATTTTTCATGGGCTTATTAATTTATTTGATTTATTTAGCTGAAAATTGCCTATTCATGTCCCTTGCCCAATTTTCAATTGGAGAATGGCTTGATTTTTTGTACAATTGATTTAGCTCTTTGTAAATTTGAGTAATTAGGCCTTTGCCTTTGTTATGAATATTATTTCCCAATTTGTTACTTCTCGTATAATTTTGGTTACATTGGTTTTGTTTGTATAAAACCTTTTTAATTTGATGTAATCAAAATTATTTATTTCACATTTTGTGACTTTTTCTATGTCTTGCTTGGTTTTAAAATCTTTCCTTTCCCAAAGGTCTGACATGTATACTATTCTGTGTTCACATAATTTACTTATACATTCCTTCTTTATGTTCAAGTCATTCACCCATTCTGAATTCATCTTGGTGTAGGGTGTGAGGTGTTGATACAAACCTAATCTCTCCCACACTATCTTCCAATTTTCCCAGCAGTTTTTTTTTGGGACAGAGGTAAATGAATTGTATTATAATCAGAGAGATGCAAATCAAAACAACTCTGAGGTATCACCTCACACCTAGCAGTTTGGCTAACATGATAGCAAAGGAAAGTAATGAATGCTGGAGGGGATGTGGCAATGTCAGGACATTAATTCATTGCAGGTGCAGTTGTGAATTGATCCAACCATTCTGGAGGGTAATTTGGAACTATGCCTAAAGGACACTAAAAGACTGTCTGCCCTTTGATTCAGCCATAGCACTGCTGGGTTTGTGCTCCAAAGAGATAATAATGAAAAAGACAGGTACATGAATATTTAAAGCTGCGCTCTTTGTGGTGGTAAAAATTGGAAAATGAGGTGATGCCCTTCAATTGGGGAATGGCTGAATAAATTGTGTTATCTGGTGGTGATGGAATACCATTGTGCTCAAAGGAATAATAAAGTGGAGGAATTCCATGGGAACTGGAACAATCTCCAGGAAGTGATGCAGAGGAAAATGAGCAGAATCAAGATAACATTGTATGCAGAGACTGAAACACTGTGGTACAATCAAGTGTAATGGACTTCTCCATTAGTGGCATAGAATATGATTTTTGTAACCAAGGTATAATGTTTGAAATTGGCCAAATAAAATAAAAATAAAATAAAATAAAAGAGGAGCAGGTTGGTGAGGAGGAATACTATTACAATGGTGGGAAGAAGAAGGGTGATGATGGGTAATATTTAAACCTTACTCTCATTGGAATTCTCATAGAGGGAAGAACAGCCAATTTTATTGAGATATAGAACTCTCTTTCTCTTTCTCTCCACATATTCATAAATATTGTTGTTGTTTGACTTTCCTTTTCAAAGAGAGCCAGGGATATCATCTGGAAATATTTTGTGCATGAATTAGACTGAATTTTATTAGTTATCTATGTGAAGATGGGATTGACTCTCTCCTGCTTGTTTTTTTTTTTTTTATTTAATCACCAGAAGTATATGTATCCTACTTATCCTTAGGTGGTGGAGGTCTGTGACCCTTGTGTGTGAAAATGAGTGATGAATCAGAACCCACTGACTATTCCCTGGGCAGCCCTAAGAAAAGCTTTAGCTCTAATTGGTTCATGTAAAATGAATGGAATGCACAGGAAGTGGCAAAAATGAATGGTATATAAAAATGTCAAGAACTTCTTGTGACCACATCTTTTGCCTTCAACTTGACCTTGGAGGAGCTCCAGCTTCTATTGGGACTACCAAGTGGGTGAGTAAAAAAGACTGACTCCTTTCCTTGTCTTTCCTAGAGGTACTAGACTACAGAGAGGCTGCTCATCTTGGAGGAGGCCTCATGGCTAAAACTCTTGTCTAATTTACCTCTGGATGCTCTTTGCTGGGGCCTCTTAAGTCCTTCCTGGTTTTGACCAGGTTGAATTAAACATCTAATCTCTCTGATTTTCTTAATTTCACTATTTCTTCTTTTCTAAATAAATTATCATAAAAATTATTTGGAATTGAGTAATAATTCCTGGTGACAATACTCTTAAATAATTTAGTCCAACCCTTGAATTTTAACCCTTTATATTCTTGCCCTTACATCTATAAGGTATGCCGTAAAACTC
This sequence comes from Monodelphis domestica, assembly GCF_027887165.1. NCBI lineage: Eukaryota > Metazoa > Chordata > Mammalia > Didelphimorphia > Didelphidae > Monodelphis > Monodelphis domestica. Next base: position 162,904,864 of record NC_077232.1, read on the forward strand.
TCTATGATAATCTATGAATGTTTTTGCAAACCATAAAATGTTGTATAAATATTTGTTGTGGCCAAAGATTGCTATTGTTTATTTATATATTTATTTAAATTATACATAGCATTTTACTTAAGGTCAAAGATACTGAGCTAGAAAGAGACCTAAAATATCATTTAGTACAAGCTCATTTCACATTTGAGAAAACTGGTATATAAAGATTTTACGGTCTTTTCCCAATGTAGTTACAGTAACTCATACACATGATTCAGATCCAGTTCTCTGTCCCAAACGCAATTCCCTTTCCACATATCATAGTGTTTTTCATTTGATCTTGATAACAACACCATGAGGCAGGTAATATCCCCGGATTATAAATAAAACCAATATGTAAAGCAAGTATTTGCCCAGGGTCCCCTTGCTATCAAGTGCTAAAGGTCTCTCTAATTTTAAGCCTAGAACACCAAGTGATATAATATTTTCTTTTAATTCAGATCATTGTAATCAGCAGCATGATCAAGAGGGAATTCCTCAGATAATGGAAAGCATCCTATTGACAACAGGATATTTTAACCTTCAGTGTGAAGTTCTTAATCAAAAATCCTGCTTCTTGTATTATAATTGTTGATTAAAAAACTTAGATGATGTCCAAAGAAATTCTCACATCCTTTCCTATTGAACCTTGCCATTCTCAAAACTTTTTTTCCTACTGGAATTCCTTAAATATGACAAAAAGATAAAATTACAAACATAAGTGGTGTTTTCCATTCTTCTTCAAATGAGTCAAATGCTCTGACTTCAGCAAAACTGTTTTTTTTTGTTTAATGCATTAAAAAGAATTATTTGATCTTGTCATCTCTCTCAGGTTATGTGTAATCTGCCTTGCTAGAAAAAACACTCAGAGTACATAGAATAATTACCCCCCAATGCCTTCTTATTGGAAAGCTGTTCCAAATGGCATTTATTCACAGGTGCCAAAAATGAAATCTTACAGGGCTTCATGTGTAAAGATAGTAAATCATCTGCTAATGAGCTATCACATTTTCTGCTTCCTAAATATTTTGGCAAATACTAACTTAATTAAATAACACACACAACAAAAACATTCAAAAAGCTAACTTAAAAATCATGATTCAAACCTGTTTTCCATAACATAGAATAAAGGAGTTAACTGTATTATGTTAGGAATGCTGGCCTTGGAATAAGGAAAATACTGTGTTTGCATCCTTTCCATTGCTATTTACTAGCTATGCCACTATATGTAATTTTTTTCTGACCTCCCCCAGTTTTCCTGTCTACAAAATAAGGGTAACATATTTGTTGTCTAACTGAAAGTTGTGGAAATTAAATGAGCAAATATATGAAAAGTGTTTCCTAAGTTTTATGGCTAAAGAAATATAAGCTCTTATTCTTTCTCTTCATGAATACATTTCCCTTGTAGTTTTGTGTCAAGGTGGCAAAAGAAGGTAGGGTCATGGACTGAATGTTAGAAAAATATTAATATAGCACTCTGGTATTAAAATCTCCACCATTTTGTATAGTTTGTAAATATTTCTGCTAGATTTTCCTACTTCAAAGATCTAAAGTGGGATTTATTTTCTCTAATCCCATTCTTCTACCAAACTCCCATTCTTGTACTCTGCCAGATTAATAACTTGAGCATTATCTTTGATTACTTCTGTTCTCTTATCCCATATATTCAATCAGTTCCATGGTGTTATTTCTACTCTGACCCAATCATTCAAATTTAATCAAATTTCTCTCCTTAGATAATCACTGCCTTAGTGCAAACATTCATCCCCTTCTCCTTTAAAGATGAATATGTCCCCTATTTGCTCTCCTATCTTTTTTCTTCTGATTCTTATTCATCTTCTACTCTGCTTATGAACTGATTGTACTTAAGTACATATCAGATCACTTTACATCTATTGTTCAAAACATTTCTGTGGCTCCAGAGAGAAATTTTCATGAAATGCATATTCTTCTGTTGGGTTTTTAAAACTGTCTTTTAAAAGTTGGATTCTCACTATGAGTTATCCTGGTTATTGTCTTGACACTAGACTTTGGTAACTCTAGAAAAGAGGGTGAGGACAATGAATTTGCACAACTCTGCCTCAATTAAATCCAATTAATACAAGACAAAAGCTAACACATTAGTTACAAAATTTTGGTCTTCTTTAAGGAGAAACTATCTATACAGATAGGTTTAAATTTACCTTTTCAGCCTCAATGTATTTTGTATTCCTTATTGCATCCTTTGGATCAATTCTAGTAGTTTTCTCTATTCTTTGAATTTTGTGTTACAATTCTCACTTCTAAGATTTGTACTATCTATATTCCAATTTCCAAATATACTACCTCCCCACTTTCATGTGAAAGAATTCCTGAGAACATTTTATTAAATTTATATATATTTTAGTCTACACATTGACTTTTGAAAATCACAAATTAACATCATATTATTTCTATTATGTATTTATTCATTTTATTAAATATTTTCCAATTACATTTGCTTCTGAATTGGAATAGGAAATTTGACTTATATCTATGATTATCTTTAAAATATTGCTCAAGTGGGCATCAACTGAGAAAAAGATTGTGGGAGTCACACTCATAATATCTGACAAAACCAAAGTGAAAATAGATCTGATTAAAAGAGATAGGAAAGGTAATTACATCCTAATAAAAAGCAGTATATACAAAGAGGAAACATAAGCACTCAACATGTATGTGACAAATGGTAAAGCACTAAAATTTTTGAAGTAGAAACTATTGGAGGTTAAGGAGGAAATACATAGTAATACTATACTAGTGGGAGACCTGAACCTGCCTCTATTTCATCTTGACAAATCAAACCAAACAAATAAAAAAGAAAGAGGTAAGATATGTGGATGAAATTTTAAAAAATGGAGTTAATAGATATATAGAAAAAATAAATAGGGACAAAAAGGAATACATCTTCTTTTCAGTAGAGCATGGTACATTCACAAAGATTGACCATGTAGTAGGGCATAGAAACTTAGGAAACAAATACAAAAAGCAGACATACTAAAATAATAATTAGCAAGGGTACATGGAGAAGAAACCAAAATTTGATTGCAAATTAAATGATTCTCCAAAATTGGTTGGTTAAGAAAAAATCATAGAAACAATTAATAATTTCATTGAAGAGAATGACAATGATGACACATCCTATCAAAATCTATGGGCTGAAGCAAACAGTACTCGTAGGGAAATTTATGTGTACTAGTGTATATATTAACATATTAGGGAGGGCAGAGGTCAATGAATGGGGAATATAAATTTAAAATATAGAAAGAGAACAAATTGAAAATCTGAGATAAAAATAACTTTGAAATCCTAAAAATTAAAGTAGAAATTAACAAAATTTAAAGGAAAAGAACTTTTGAATTAATAAATAAGATTAGAAGCTGGTACTTTGAAAAAAAACAAATAAAATAAATAAAGTATTGGTTAATCTAATAAAAAATAAGGAAAGAAAAAAATTAATAGTATCAAAGATGGAAAGGGAGACCATACTTCTAATGAAGAGGAAATATGGTCAATCATTAAAAACTATTTGGCCCATTTATATGGCAATAAATATGGCAATCTAGGTGATATGGATGAATATTTATAAAAATATAAATTGCCTAGACTAACAGAAGAAGAAATAGACTACCTAAATAACCCCATATCAGAAAAAGAAATTGAACAAACCATCAGAGAACTCCCTAAGAAAAATCCCTAGGACCAGATGTATTGATAAATGAATTCTAGCAAACATTTAAAGAACAACTTATCCCAATACTTTACAAATTATTTGACATAATAAAAAAGAAGGAGTTCTATCAAATTCCTTTAATGATGCAAATATAGTACTGATTCAAAAGCCAGCCAGATCAAAAACAGAGAAAGAAAACTACTAGAGACCAATCTCCTTAATGAACATAGATGCAAAAAACTTAAAGAGAATACTAGCAAAAAGATTCCAGCAAATGATCGTGACGATTATTCATTATTATTAGGTGATATTTATACCAGAAATTAAAAGATGGTTCAATATTAGGAAAAGCTTCCAAATAATTGACCACATCAACAACAAAACCAACAAAAATGACATGATTATCTCAATAGATGCTGAAAAAGTCCTTCACAAAATAGAACACTCATTCCTGTTGAAAACACTAGAATGTATAGGAATAGAAGGGTCTTTCCTAAAAATAATAAACATTATTCATCTAAAACCATCAGTCAACATCATCTTCATTGGGGATAAACTAGATGCATTCCCAATAAGATCAGGAGTGAAACAAGGATGCCCATTATCACTGCTATTATTTAACTTTGTACTAGAAACATTAGGAGTAGAAATTAGAGAAGAAAAATAAACTGAAAGTATTCAAATAGGCAATGAGGAGACCAAGCTATTACTCTTTGAAGATGATATGATGGCCTACTTAAAGAATTCAGAGAATCAACCAAAAAGCTAGTGGAAATTATCAACAACTTTAGCAAAGTTGCAGGATACAAAATAAACCCACATAAGTCATAAGCATTTCTGTTTATTTCCAACACTTCCAGGTTGTAAGAGGTAGAAAGAGAAATTCCATTTAAAATCACCACAGGAAATATAAAACACTTAGGAATCTATCTGCCAAGATAAACACAAAAACTATATGAACACAACAACACACTTACCACACAATTAAAACTAGATCTAAATAATTGGAAAAATATTAATTGATCATGGGTAGAATGAGCTAACATAATAAAAATGACAATCCTAACCAAATTAATTTACTTATTTAGTGCCATTCCTATCAAACTTCCAAGATTTTTTTACTGAGTTAGAAAAAACCATAACAAAGTTTATTTGGAAAAACAAAAGATCAAGAATATCATGGGGAATAATGAAAAAAATGTGAATGGGGGCTAGTAGTACCAGGTCTTAAACTGTACTATAAAACAGTGGTCATCAAAACAATATGGCACTGGTTAAGAGACAGAAGGGAAGATCAGTGCAATAGACTTGGGGGTAAATGACCTCAGAAAGCTAGTGATCGATAAACCCAAAGATCCCAGGTTTTGCAACAAAAATTAACTATTTGACAAAAACTGCTGGGAAAATTGGAAAGCAATATGGAAGGGATTAGGTATAGATCAACATCTCACACCCTACACCAAGATAAATTCAGAATGGGTGAATGACTTGAATAAAAAGAAGGAAACTTTAAGTAAATTATGTAAATATAAAATAGTTTATCTGTCAGATATATGGGAAAGGAAAAAAATTTAAGACCAAGCAAGAGTTAGATAATATTACAACATGTAAAATAAATACTTTTGGTTATGTTAAATTAAAAAAGATTTTGTACAAACAAAACCAGTGCAAGCAAAATTAGAAGGGAAGCAACAAATTTTGGGGAAAACTATATGACAAAAACCTCTGACAAAGGTATAACTACTCAAATTTATAAGGAGCTAAATCAATTGTACAAAAATTCAAGTCATTCCCCAGTTGATAAATGGGAAAGGACAATAAGCACATGAAAAGTGTTCTAATTCTCTTATTTTTTTGAATATTTTATTTAATTAGTCAATTTAGAACATTGTTCCTGGTTTACAAAAATCATATTCTTTCCCTCACCTCCCTCACCCCTTCCTGTAGCTGATGTGCAATTCCACTGGGTTTTACATGTTTCCTTTATCAGAACCTATTTCCATGTTGTTGGTGTTTGCACTAGGATGATCATTTAGAGTCTACATCCCCAATCATAACCCCCTTAACCCATGTAATCAAGCAATTGTTTTTCTTCTGTGTTTCTATTCCCACAGATATTCCTCTGAATGTGGATAGTGTTCTTTCTCATAAGTCTTTCAGAATTATGCTGGATCATTGTATTGTCACTCGTGGAGAAGTCCATTACATTCAATTGTACCACAGTGTATCAGTCTGTGTGTACAGTGTTCTCCTGGTTCTACTCCTTTCACTCTGCATCAGTTCCTGGAAGTCATTCCAGTTCACATAGAACTCCTCCAGTTTATTATTTCTTTGAGCACAATAATATTCCATCACCAACATATACCACAATTTTTTAGCCATTCCCCAATTGGAGGACATACCCTTATTTTCCATTTTTTTGCCACCACAAAGTTATGAATATTCTTGTACAAATATTTTTCCATTTTATCTCTTTGGGGTATAAACCCAGCAGTACGCTGACTGGGTCAAAGTGCAGGCAGTCTTTTAGTGCCCTTTGGGCATAGTTTCAGGTTGCCCTCCAGAATGGTTGGATCAATTCACAACTCTACCAGAAATTCATTAATGTCCCACCATTGGCACAACCCCTCCAGCATTCATTACTTTCCTTTGTTGTCATGTTAGCCAATCTGCTAGGGGTGAGGTGGCACCACAACAATATTTATAGCTGCGTTCTTAGTGAACTGGAACAACCTAGAGGAATTGATGCTGAGTGAAAGGAGAAGAACTAGAACCTCATACACAGAGACAAATACACTGTGGTACAATCAAATGTAATGGGCTTCTCTAGTAGCAGCAATACAATGAACTAGGACAATTCTGAGGGACTTATGAGAAAGAACCCCATTCACATCCAGAGAAAGAATTGTGTGTGGAAGTAGAAACACAGGAGAAAAGTAACTGCTTGATCATATGGGTCGATGGGGATATGATTGGGGATGTAGACTCTAAATGATCACCCTAATGAAAACATTAATAATATGGAAGTAGGTCTTGATCAATGACACATGTGAAACCAGTGGCATTTTGCTTTGGCTATGGTATGGGGGTGGGAGAAGGGGAGAGAAAGAACATGAATCATATATCCATGGGAAAATATTCTAAATTAATTAATTTAATTTAAAAATATAAATACAAAATAAATAAATGAAATGAAATAAAAATATTGTTTAAATATCAATTTCTACAAACTCCTTTTTCACATCCCTAATTGCTAGTTTTTCACCTCCTTGCATTTGGGGTCCTAAGTTTTCATTTTTTTTGGCCTTTTTACCTGTATATGTTTATTCTGTATTTATTTGTGTAAATATTATCTCCTCCAAAAGAATGTAAAGTTACTTGAGAATAAGCATTGTTTCATCACTTTCTTTTTGCATACCCAATTCCTGCCATTGAATAAGGGTTAGTTAACTGATTAATTTAAACCTGACCTAATTTAATCTAGTGCTTTGTCTTTTAGTCAAATCTTCTAATATAAAGGTAACAAATTTAGTCAGTTATTAGCTCTTTTACATGAAGGAAATTAAGTGTCTGATTATTTGAAAATATATCATTGTAAAGATCTCTCAATATGACAGTTTTCTTCATCCACACATTAAAATGGATTAAAAAATTAAGTGATTGGTTCAGAGTTTCCTCTGGTGAGTCACATAATTAAGATTTAAAGAGCTGAAACTTAGTCCTTGAGTCTAAGCGAAGACGGTGGAGTAAAGGCAGGGAGCTTTAATATGACCATTTCCAAATTCCCCTCCAAAAACTTTAAAATAAAGCTAAGATAACTGAATTCTAGAGTTGTAGAGCCAACAAATTTCAGGGTGAAATAATTTTCTCTTCAGTACAACTTAGGAAGTCAACAGGAAAGGTCTGTCTCAGCAGGGTTGTGGGTGAATCTGGAGCCCAGAATAGGCCATGCCCTATCTCCAGCAATAGAACTGCAACGCAGTTTATCAATGGCAGCAGCAATTTCATGAGCTCTCAATTCATAGATGATAAGGAGGTTGGACAACTGTTCATAAAAAAGATTACTGGAGACACTTTGCAGGCACTAGGTACAGGGTCTTATGATATAGCCTATATGCAGTTTCAAGTTGCATTCTGCAAGAACTAAAAGGAGCACTAGCTTACCAGGAATTGTAGTGGACAGAATTACATTAGAAGGGGGTGTAGAGGTCTTAGTTACAGTTCAAGAGCGGAGGAGAGTTCTTTTAGTCACAAATCCCTGTCGGTATTCATACATAGGAAGATAATACTTGTAATTATGAAAGTTTCTTTATTATGGGAATTAGGAATATAGAGAGACAGAGGGCAAGGGTGTGAGTTGGTAATGATGGTATATTTTTAATTAAATGACAGTTGAGAAAAGGGAATGCAATGAGAGAAGAGGGAAAGAAAAATAAGAATAGGGAAAATTATCTCACCTACAAAGATCATAAAAGAAAAAGTATTTATTGTGTAGGGTAGATAGCCTGAATGCTTGAGTCATCTTCCCTTTAAAATTATATCAATGATAGAATAATATATATACTCGGTTGGGAAGAGAACTTATATTACCCTATAGGGAAGCCAGAAGGGAAGGGATACTAATGAACTATTGGGGGAGTTGTGATCTAATTCAACCATTATGGAAAACAATTTGAAATATACCTAAAGGGCTATGAAACTTTTTGGATATATCCTTAGAAGTACTAAATCCATATTCCAAAGATAGTTTTAAAAGTTAAAGATATATATGTACAAAAATATATATAGCTGCTCTTTTTGTGGTAGAAAAGAATTGGAAATTGAGGCAATGCCCATAATTTGGTGTTAAACAAATTGTGGAATATGATTATTATGGATTTCTATTGTGATACAAGAAATGCAGAGCAGGATGGTTTCAAGAAATACCTGGGAATAATAATATCAAGTGAGGAAAAGTGAAGTGAGCACAAGGAAGAGAATATTATATATAATAACACCAATATTTTTAATGATCAATTAGGAAGGACATAGTTATTCCCAAATACAATTATCGAAGACAATTTCAAAGAACTTATGATGAAAAATACTATCTACATCCATATAAAGAATTGATGGAGGCTGAAAGCAAATTGAAGTATACTTTTTAACTTTATTTTTCCTTTTCCTTTACTTCTTTCTTTCTTTCTTTCCTTATTTGTTCTTTCTCTTTTGCAACATAATTAATATAGAAATACATTTTCTATGATAGTACATATTTAATTCATTCCAAACTGCTAGTCTTCTCAAGTGGAAGTTCAGGCCAGAAAAGGAAGAAGAAAATTAAAAACTTAATTTTTTGATTCTAAAATTGTACTTACATGTTAAGTAAAAATATAAAATTTTAAAAATTAAAAAAGAAGCCTACTTCTTCCTGACTCCATACTAGAGACCTATTTACAAGATTGTATTGTCTCTCCTTAAAAAGTTTAAACTAACATTTATTAAGAACATTTTAACAATTAACTTGTTACAAGCTCAGATCTGATGCCTCCTTGTGGGATGTAAGACACAATAAGATAGTTTTTATTATAATGTATTTTAGGTAGATTACAGGTCAATTTATTTTTAATTTTTTAATATCTTGTGATCAATATTATTTCTTACCCATTCCTCCCCTTCCTAAAAAGGGGGGCAATAGGATATAGATTGCACATAGATTATCATCTTACATATTTTCATGTTCATCATGTGAAAGATGCAAATTGCCTGCATTGTGAAAAATCATGGAAGAAATAAAAAATGGTTATATTCCAATTTTCATTTGTACTCTGTTCCTTCTGTGGCAGTAGATATCTTTTTTTTTCATGAATCTCTTGGTGTTGTCCTGGATCCTTGCTTTTGTGATAATAGTTATGTCATTCACAACTGATCATCATGCATTATTGTTTTAACTCTGTACACAATGTTCTTGCTCTGATCATTTCACTTTGACTACAGCATATACATTTTTCCAGGTTTTTCTTGTGATTATCTTGTTTGTCATTTTATGAGAATATTTTATTCCATTATAAGCATATATCACAACTTGTTTTGAGTATTTCTCTACCGGTTTATTTTACTTTAGTTTCTAGTTCTTTGCCTCCACAGAAAGAGCTGCTATAAATATTTCTGTATAGATACGAACTTTCTTCCATCTTTAGTCTCTTTAGTATATAATCCTAGTAGTGGTATTTCAGAGTCCAAGGGAAGTAACAGTCTCATGACCTTTTAGGCATGGTTCCAGTTTGATCAGAATGGTTGTATCAGTTCATAGTTCCAACAGCAATCTTATAGAGTCCCAATTTTTCCATACCCCCTCCAACGTTTATGATTTTCCTTTTATGTAATGTTAGCTAGTTTTATGGCTATGAGATATGGAAATAAGTTCTAAAGTTCTACAAATCTATTCTTGTACAACTCAAGTACTAGGAGTTTTTAGCAAACTAAAAAGACTTTCAAGAACAAACTATGATTTCTAACTGGAGTAGTCTATTTATAGAAAGTCAGCAAGAAGGAAATTGTATGATACCTAGAATGAATGTTAAATTTAAATGAATAGAAACTGCTTTCTTATTTTTTTTACTTACAACCAATTTGACCTTAGAGAATTCATCTTAGAGAATTAAACTAGATGACCTCTAAAGAACTTTATAGATCTAAATCTATAAGCACCTGTATTTAGAAGGTTTGATATTTAGTTACTTAGTTAATAAATTATTTGACCATGGAAAGTAATTTCATTGGTAGGAATTTAGTGGTTACTACTATGTCAATGCACACTAGGTCAATGCATAGGAGGTGTATAATTCTAAAAATCAATCACAGAGGTGAATAATATTTCTTTTTCTGATCATCTAAAAGTAACTATCAGAAGAGGCCCCCTTGATCTCATTTATCCCATAGTTTGATCAGGTCTTCTTATAACTCTGAAAACTTATTAAGTCTGTAGCCCTTTGTTTTGATCAGATGTTAATCACACCTATAGTCCTTGATTTGATTAGATGTCAGTCACTCCTCCCTTTTGCTGTCCCTTCCAAGCATTCCTCCAGTTCATTTAAATTCTACCCCTTCTGCCAGTCTTTAGGCATTCCTGCTCTCTGATGCTATTTGATTTTCCAGAATTGTATTTCCCTTGCCTTGGACTTTATTGTTGTTATGTTTTTATTCTACTTTATTTTAGTTGAAAGATATTCCATTTTGTTCTATAGTTGATCTTTGATTTAAAAAATGTTACAGGGAATATCTTACAACCATTAATGAGAAAATAAGTTGATAAAATGTATCAAGTTGTATAAAAGACATAAAATTTGGTATTAATCCTGCATTTATTCAGCTTTAGCTATCATATTTTAAGGAGAGTAATATTTTCAATCTACTTATTTAGTGCCTTACCCAACAAACTACAAAAAAACTGTCTTTATAGAATTAGAAAAAAGTTATAACAAAGTTCATCAGGAAGAACAAGAAATCAAGAATAACAAGGGAAATGATGAAAAAAAATGAAGTATGGGGGCCTAGCAGTACATCTTAAACTCTATTATAAATCAGGGGTTTTCAAAACAATATGGTACTGGCTAAAAGACAGAGGGGTGTAACAATGGACTAGACTAGGAGTAAATAACCTGAGCAAGCTAATGTTTTATAAACCCAAAGATCTCAGATTTGGGGAGAAGAACTTGCTATTTGACAAAGACTGCTGGGAAAATTGGAAAACAATTTGGGAAAAATTAGGTTTAGATCAACATCTTACACTCTATTCCAAGATAAATTCAAAATGAAATGTGAATAGTGAAATCATAAGTAAATTAGGTGAACATAGAATAGTAAACCTGTGAGATCTGTGAGAAAGGAAGGAATTTAAGACAAAGCAAGAGGAGAAAATTATAAAATGTAAAAGGAATGACTAATTATATCAAATTAAAAAGGTTTTGAACAAACAAAACCAATGCCACCAAAATTATAAGGAAAGCAACAAACTGATAGATAATTTTTATAACAAAACTCTCTGCTAAATGCTTAATTACCCAAATATATAAGGAACTAAGTTAAATTTACAAGAAACCAAACCACAACCCAATCAACAAATGGTCAAGGGACATTAATAGGCACTTTTCACATCATGAAATCAAAACTATCAATAAGCACATGAAAAAGTGTCCTAAATCCCTCCTGATTAGAGAAATACAAATTAAAACAACTCTGAGGTACCACCTTACACTTATCAAACTGGACAATATGGTAGCAAAGGAACATGATAAATACTGGAGGGGATGCGTCAAAATTTGTAGTCTAATACAGTGCTGGTAGAGTTGTGAATTGCTCCAACCATTCAGGAAAAGCAATTTGGAACTATGTGAAAAGTGCTTTAAAAGAATGCCTGCCCTTTGATCTAGCCATATCACTTCTGGGTTTTTACTCCAAAGAGATAATAAGGAAAAAGACTTGTACAAAAATATTTATAGCTACTCTCTTTGTGGTACCAAAAATTGGAAAATAAGGGAGTACCCATAGAATGAAGAATGGCTGAGCAAATTGTGGTATCTGATGTTGATGGAATACTACTATGCTGAAAGAAATTTTGAACTGGAGGATTTCTATGTGAACTGGAAAGACCTCCAGGATCTGATGCAAAGGGAAAGGACCAGAACCAGGAGAACATTGGACACAGAGACTAATACATTATGGCGAAATCAAATGTAATGGACTTTTCTACTAGTAGCCGTGCAATGACCCAGGACAGCCCAGAAGAACTTATAAGAAAGAACTCGATCCACATCCAGAGAAAGAACTGTAGAAACAGAAATGCAGAAGAAAACCTTATAATTAATCATGTGTATCAATAGGGATATTTTTAGGGTTTTAATGTTAAAAGATCACTCTACTGCAAATATGAAAAACATGGAAATAGGTTTTGAACAATGATACATGCATACAGTGATACATGTATATAGTGAACACTGATACAGTGGAATTGCTTGTTAGTTCCGGGAGGGGGAAGGAAGAGGGCATGAGAAAATCATGAATCATGTAATCATGGAAAATATTCTGAATAAAAAAGAAAGGGGATGTTTAAAATAACAGTTGATTTTGGAGAAAAAGGAAACCAGAATAGGATTATAAATATTAGGTTGTTTGGAGCTAGACCTGTGAATTTACTGACATACAAACTCCAAGGAACAAAATTCATTCTACTAATGCAGATTGACAATTGCTCTGAAATGTATAGTTTTATTTGCTTGGGGTCACTGAGAGACTCTTTGTCAGAATTATCTCACTAGTAAGTGTTAGAAATGGGACATTAATTCTTTTCTTCCTGAGTCCAATGCTAAATCTATAGCTTGTCTGACTGACTTTAGTAGGATGAGATAGAGATGAGTTTGTTAGGTCTCATTAAATGAAGCTTTTTTTTGTTCATGTATCACTGTGGAATGTTCTTTAAAAGAAATCTGTTGTTTTCTTTAGAAGCAGAAGCTACCCAGGATCTCAATATTTGTAACAGGTACTTCATTTTGATTTTATTTTTTGGCAATGACAGTAAGGCTTCTGCAAATATAATCCATATAGAAAAAGGGTCACAGTATATACAGTGTGATGAAAATTCTCTCTGATAATTCAAAAGCACAAAAAGTGTGACTATAAAGTAATGCAGATCATTTTCATGTGTATTGGGGAATCAACTTCACTTTTGTATTGTCACACTTTAGGGATGTAGCCAAAATTTACACCTTCCTTCTTTGGATGATAGGAGATGAATATAGATTTAGATGATAGATAAATAATGATATGTACATGGATATGGATATGGGAGCCTACTTGTAGGAAGGGTGGTTGAAATATTAGAAGGAAATTAGAGCTAATAGAAGGAAAGGGAAAGATTGACGGCCTACTTTGCAAAAGAAAGAACTTATGAAAAGATTGGAGATACAGAGTTTTGTATGACAGATATCAAGAAGGCAAGTCTGGCTAGATAATAAGGAGCAAGCAGTAATGTATAATAGGCACCAAAGTAATTGAATAAGAAACATAAAAGTTAATACCTATGCCCAAGGATAATCATTTGGAAACATTATGATAAATATACTGGAGAAGAGAAAGAATTGAGCCAATTAGGCCAATTAGGACATTATTATAATAATAGAGATGAAGAATGATGATTGCCAGAACAAGGAAAGGAGTTTTAGTGGAAAGAAGTATTCAGATTTGAGTTGTTGTCAAGGTAGAAATAATAAGACCTTTCCTATAATACTACTTATTATATTCTTCTAAATGTTAATTGCAAACCTAGCCCAACATGTCAGAGGCCACCTTTAGTTTCTTCAACATGTCAAAATACCAAGGAAGCCTTCTTATTGTTCATGTAACAGCCCACTTAATTTCTAAAGATACAATTATTTGATAAAATCCTTAACGTGTGTTCCCTTGAGTTCCTTGTGATCAGGAAGGGATAATCGCCTAGTATAAAGAGCAGCAGTCTTGGAGTCCAGAAGGCCCAAGTACATCATAACTCAGACACTAGGCATGTGACCATGGGAAAATCATTTAATTTCCCTATTCCTCTATTTTCCCTTCTGAAAATGAAAGATTTGTACTACATAAGCTCTGAAAATCCTAGTTCCTTGTAGAATTGGAAAGGTATTAGATGTCTTCTAGTCTAATTCCTCTATATTCATGGTGAGAGAATTGATTTCATAATTTCAAATATACTTATATTAGGCATTAGCTACTGATTATAATGTATTTCAATGTGAAAGGAAATTCTTGGTTCTCTTTGTCTATTCTGAGTTTGCAATTGTGAAAAAGGACTTCTTTGTTCTTTTTTGCCTAGTTGGAGTTAACATTTTGGAGTAACAGTAACTTAAGTACTCTTACTTAGTACCTCACTAGACTGAAGACAGTATTAACTCTCTTTTGTCTACTTTTGAATTAATCAACCTAACCCTTAATAAAGGAAGTCCACAAACTCTTACTCCTAGGAGAGTTAACACCTTTAGAGTTAAGAAGCCAGCAAGATACTTGGAAACCTCCACCCTTTTTTCTAACCGAAATAGCCAGAAAATTTTGAATTTTTTGACAGTTCACACACTGAGAAATGTGTGAATCCAAATGTGTGAATCCAAGGAGGAGAGTTGCTACCTTCAGAGGATGAGAGGTGTGACAATTTTGGAAACTGTGATAGGTGCCTGGGAAGAGGGGCAGGGATAGAAAACAACCAGAATAGCCACAAAATCCTTAGGCTGTCAGTCTGGTAAAGTTGAATTTCATGGAGAATGTCTCCTGGAGATAGTCTTCAAAAGAACATCATTGGAGACTGCAGTGTGGATCCTGACTTTAAGACTCTGAATCCTGAACTACTTGGTTGGGTAACTGAAAAGGTTGACTCCCTTCCTAGTTTCCTAAAAGACTAGCTTCCATTGTGGAGGAGGTCACATGATTATTCACTACTGGCCCTCCTGGCTGAGGACTAGTATAGGTATTTTCCATAATCTCTTTCACATTTCTCTACTTTCTTATTTCCCCTCTATTTTGGTAAGTAAACTGTATCCAACCATTAAACTTAACCTTTACATCAATTAGGAAATATTTACAAATCAACCTGGAAATGAAATATTTGTGATATTAATCTATTCCAGAGAGTTTTCACGTATCAGACTAATATTTTCATTTTTCCTCTTTTGATAACTACTGATTTACAGATTACCCTATAAGTCATCATTGTTGTTAAGTTTTGTCTAACTCTTCATGACCTTATTTGGAGTTTTCTTGGCAAAGGTACTAAACTAGTGTGCCATCTCCTTCTCTAGATAATTTTAAAGACAAGGAAACTGCAGCAAAGAAGGTTAAATGACTTGCCCAGAGCAAGAGTCTGAAGCCAAATTTGAACTCAGGGAGATGAGTCTTATTGATACCAGGCCCATCATTTTATATACTGTGCCAAATAGCTTTTACTCTGTGATTATAAATGCCCATTTTATTTCAATTATTTAATAATCATTCATTAAGAACCTATTATATTTCCAAAGGAGTTTACATTAAAGAGAGAAAATAAAAGTAAGTGGAAAGACTTGGATTTGGAGTCAGGGGACCTGTTTTCAACTCCCTATCACTTACATTGGTATCTATATGCAGGATTTGGCTATGTCTTTTAAAGTTTCTGGGTCTAAATTTCTTTACATAAAATGAAGGGATTAGATTTTATCTCTAAGGCACATTTTGGCTCTAAATAATGGGTCATTAGAGAAGAAAAACATAATTAATGAGAGATTAGAGAAAGTTTTTAGTCAGAGATGGCATTTAAGCTGATAGAAACTTTAGATTGAAATGTTAAACCTTTTGCAAATATTACATAAATGTGAGCTTATTAAGGAATCTAAGTATTCTAAGCCAGAGGTGAGAAAGGAATGCATTCCTCAAAGAAGCAACAGTTGGTTCCAATGAAGAGATGGATGTTATGTTTAGGGAATAATTAATTGAATGGAAATTTTTTTAAATGAATCTGGAGGAGACTAGATGAGGAGAGGCAGAGCCAGATTTCAGTGGATTTAAAATGTTGATCTAAGGAAGTATCATTTTTCCCAATAGAGGACATATCAAGTCAATGAAAATAATGCTGAAGGGATGTGAGCCGCTCATATGTATTTCTGAATGATTCATAATAAACTAGAGAATATAGTCTCCAGAATTCAAAGACCTTCAACTTTAGCTGCCTCCTAAATTCTTGATCTTCTTCCATATCACTTCTTACCAGTTACTCTTTGATTCAGTATAACAATATAACTATTCTTTTTATGTTAAATATAAACATTTGCATAGCTACAAATATAATGAAAACTATTTAAGCTCAACAGCATTTTTATAATGATACCTCTGTATCATAGTACTGATCAGAATGCTTTGAACATAAAAGGTATATAAAAACACTTGTTGGATTATATTGTAGAAGATTTCAGGAACAGGTTTGAAGGGTGGATCAATGTAATCTTCCCTTAGTCTGCATGTCTGCATTTCATCTTATATTCAATGCAAGTTTTAAAGAAATAATCAACATGGTCTATATTTGACTAATAAAATATTTTTCTAAAGCAAAATTTCTAGATTTTTCACAAAGTTTTTAAGTAACCAAGAGACTTATATAGATCTTAAAATAATACTTGAGGAGAAAATATCCAAGATATTTTATATTCATGCATTTGCAAGGTAAATAATGAAATTAAATATAAAATGTGGCAAAGTATGATTTTCATTCACTATAAATGCTGTTACTCAGAACATTTCTTTCCCAAATCACATATTTTGTAGGAAAAGAAAAAATGTATGTATTATTAAAATACTAAATATAAATCATGGTTCCCATAAGAAAACTAATTGCCTTAAAGAGGAGGCAACTGAATTATCTGTTTAAGTAATTAAATAAAATCAGTTACAGAGGTGTCAATGTAATAGAATCATTCCATATTTACTCTCATCTATAGAATATGAAGGATCTTTAAGTTCAGTAACTCAATATACCATTTCATATTTGACAATGGAGATAGAAGATTTTTAACACAATGTATTCAAGTCAAAAGTGCCAGGTTAAGATGGCTGCAGAGAAGAAGCAAAGATCATCTTCTTCTCAATATAAAGAGCCTCAAAAGTACAGAAATAAAAATAAGATGAGTGAAAATGCTCTACCATAGGGTGGAGCCTTGAAAGTAGGCAGAGTTTGGACTTTTTTACTCTACTGGAGTAAAATTACACCTACAAATCATCACTCCCTCCTATATTCCACCTACCATGCCAGAGTCAGAGAGAGCTCAAGGAAATCTTTTGGTTCTCTGGTGCATAACTGAGGACACCACAGGCTTACCCCTGAGAGCAGCAAGACTTGGGACCCCAGGAGACTGAGGAACATGGAGATTGGACACAGGGACAGGGCAGAGAGGGTCTTCACACAGCATATGAGCAACAGTCTGAAAAATAGGCTCAGGAGAAAATTGCTCTGTAGCTTGATACAGAGAGATCTGTATACACTCCTCACTCAGACTTCCTGCTGGGAAGGGAAGAAAAACCAATATAATAATGGCCACCAACACCCAAAAACTACACTCTACAATTACCAAAAAAAAATAAGAATAAACTTCTGACTATGGATAACTTCTATGGATAAAAACAGCAGACTAAAAAGGAGACAGCAGAGTGTGACAAACAAACAAACACCTTCAAACTTTCCAAAAGAAAAAAATCAAAATTGGTCACAAGCTCTCCAGGATCTCAAATTGGAGTTCAAAAATCAAGTAAGAAAGATAGAAGAAACTTGACAAGAAAAGTGGGAAATAGTTAAAAAGGAAAATGATACTTGAAAAGACAGTCTCCCACTTGGAATAAAAGCCCAGATATCACATGAAATGATAAGCAAATTAGAGACCAGAAGTGATCTCCTGAAAGCAATGAAAAGTAGGATAGGTCAAACCAAAAAGGAAAATCAAAAGATCATTGCTGAAAGTCAGACTTTAAAGACTAGAATTGGGCAAGTAGAAAATAATCTCACAAGATAGCAAGAATTACTAAAGCAAAGTAAAAAGAATGACAAAATAGAAGGAAACATGAAATATTTTAGCGAGAAGATGACAGACCTAGAAAAAAGGTCCAGGAGTGATAATTTGAGAATTATAGCTCTACCTGAAAACCCAGAAGAAAAAAAAAAGAAAGCAACATCATTTTACAAGAAATTATCCAAAAAATCTGCCCTGATATTATTGAGCAAGAGTACAAAAATAGACATTGAAAGTGTCCATAGGTCACCTTCTACATTAAATTCTCAAAGAACAACCCCCCAGGTATGTAATTGCCAAATTCATGAGCTTCAAAGCCAATGAGAAAAATATTACAAGAAACTTGAAAGAGACAATTCAGATATCAAGAAGCACCAATCAAGATTACACAGTATTTGGCAGCTTTCACACTAAAGGACCAAAAGGCTTGGAATGTGATATTCAAAAAATCAAGGCAATTAGATCTACAAACAAGGATAACCTCCCCATCAAAACTGACTGTATACTTCCAGGGAAAAACATAGGCATTTAGCAAAATAGAAGATTTTCAAGTATTTGTAAAGAAAAACCCAGAACTAAATGGAAAATTTGATTTCCAAACACAAAATTCAAGAGAAACAAATAAAGGTAAACAAGAGAGAAAAAAATAATTTTATACGATTCAATAAAGTCAAATTATTTCTACTCCTATATGGAAAAATTACATTTGTAACTGAAAAACTACAATCATTATGATAGTAGTTAGAAGAATTATTCATGAGTAGGGTTTTGGGTAACAAATTGTTTAAGATGATATGTTTTTTTAAAAAGGGAGAACAGAAGATGGCCCCAAGAGAAAGTTGAAGAAAGAAGAAAAATAGGATAAATTATAAAAACATTAAGTGGCTCATGTGATGGGGAGGGGAAGAATACTAATATTAGAAGGAGAGGAAGAGAGTGCAAATACATAATACTTAAACCTTACTGTCAGTGGATTCAATTCTGAGAGGGAAGAGTATTTAGATCCATTGGGGTGTTGATTGTATCTTACCATACAGGGAAGTTGAGAGGGAAAAATGAAGGTGTGGAGTGGGGTGGGGAATACCTAAAGGGAGGGAAAGAGAGGGGGGGAATTTAATGGAACCTAAAGAATAATAAGAGAGGAATGAGAAGGGAGGGGTGGGAAAGGAAGTAAAATTTAAAAAGCCATCTCCCTACATCCCCTTGCCATTCTGTCCTGCCCAGTCTCCAGAATACATCCAATATGTGATTCCTCCACACTATGTTCATTGTGGAATTCTCCCTCACTATGAGACATCCCAGAGGTGTAACAAAAGAAACATAAATGGAAAATGATCCTGGGAAAGAGGAGTATTAAAGAGTCTGGAGGAGGATTTTTAAGCCTTTTCAGATGCCAATGTTTTATGGAATTCTCTGTGTCAGAATTGTAAAAAAGGGACTCTTGAATTCAGTGACTGTATCCTATCATATATATTGTATTTGCTGATTATATGAGATTTTATTTTCTTTGTTAATTTCTGCTACACTATGTCACTTTAGGTTACTCTGTTTTGATAATAGCTACATGTGCTGTTATAATGTCTTTATTTTAATCACCCCATATGACTGGACTGGAGAAGAAACCATTACAAAAGTACCTCTATGTTGTTTGTAACAAGAGGTATGGGTCTGCTTAGTAGCTCAATTGTGCAGTGCTATTGCACTATTCCCCACCTCCTCATTTATAAAAATGTAATGGATGAAATGATAAAGACATGCCTTTTATGGCTGTAACAGTCTCAGTCCAGAGGGGCTGGAAAGGTTTTCCTAGAGGGAGTGGTACCCCTAGATGACTCCCAAGAGGGAGCATCTTCCATGAAGCCAGTAGCTTCTGGATGGTTTTTAACTCTTCAACTTAATCTGTCTTCATCAGTATGATCTAGATTCTTGATGATGGTTTAGGACCAAAAGGTTTTCTTGAATTACCTGCTCTATTACTGTTTTTTATAAAGTTGTTTACTTAGTGAAAATTAATGTATCCTGAGTTGATCTGTGTGTTTTTCAACACCCTCCTCAGAGGAGATTGTGTAATTATCATAAAATTCAAGTTTTATAAAAGTTAAAAAACTTGCTATTTTCCAGAAACCAGGAAGTGAACTTTTTGAAAAAGGCACCATGGAGATGCCTGAAGAAACCTCACACTGCACTGAAAGATCCAGAATGAACTTTAGGATGTAGTGAAAGTGAACTGTGTGGAGTTGTAATACACTGATTTTGACTCTATACTCATTTGCTGAAGGCGACTGTCCCCTAATTGCCTTTTTGTCAATGTGCTTAGCAATCATTAGTTTTGTTCTTTCACTTTTATCCCAAAATTATTGTAATTTATAAATTGGTTATGTTTACATAATCCATTGGGGAGACTAATCTCCCAAAGTATCCCAGGTGAGGTTTTTGTAATTTGAATCTTTTACCCTGAAAACTACAAGACACAGAAAACTATGATTCCTAGCACCCTACTCACTTCCTGTCATTATATGCTGATGTATACAGAATATAAATTGGGTGGAGTTCCCTGTCTGTTGTCCTTCCTGTCGTGCTTTAGTGGAGCTGGGGTTTTTGAGCAGACAGAAAAAACTTAGTCACATGGTTCTGTTTTTTCAGATAAACTTTATAAAATGAATACTTGAGGTATTGCACATTAATTTAAATCTTACAGTTACAGGATACAAAATAAACCCACATAAGTCATAAGCATTTCTATGTATTTCCAATACATGTCAGCAGCAAGAGTAAGAAAAAGAACTTCCATTTAAAATCACCCCAGACAATATAAATAATTAGGAATCTATTTGCCAAGACAAACACAGGAATAACATAAACACAACTACAAAACACTTTCCACACAATTATAACTAGATCTAAACAATTGGAAAATTTTTAATTGCCCCTGGATAGGATGAGCTAACATAATAAAAATGACAATGCTACCCAAATTATTTTATTTATTTAGTGCCATATCTATCAAACTAACAAGAAAATTTTTTACTTAATTAGAAAATATTATGATGAATTTCATTTGGAAGAACAAATGATCAAGAATATCAAGAGAAATATTGAAAAAAGGGAAGGATGGGGACCTAGCAATACCATATCTCAAAGCAGTGGTTGTCAAAACAATATAGTACTGGCTAAGAGACAGAGGGATGGATCCATGGAATAGACTTGTGGTAAATGACCTTATAAAGCTAGTGTTTAATGAATCCAAAGATCCCAGCTTTGGGGACAAAATTCCACTATTTGACAAAAACTGCTGTGAAAGTTGGAAAACAGGATAGGAGAGATTAGGTTTAGATGAACATTTCACACTCTACACCAAGATCAATTCAGAATGGGTGGATGGCTTGAATATAAAGAAATAAACTATAAGTAAATTAGCTAAACATAGAATAGTCTGTCAAATCAATGGTAAAGGAAATATTTTAAGACCAAGCAAGAATTGGAAAACATCACAAAATATTCAATGGATAATTTTGATTATTTTAAATTAAAAAGATTTTGTAGAAACAAATTAATGCAACAAAAATGAGAAGGTAAGCAAGAAATTGGGAGAAAAAATCTTTATAACAAAAACCTCTGACAAAGGTCTAATATCTTAGATTTATAAGGAGCTAAATCAATAATGCCATTCCTCAATTGATAAATGGACAAGGGATATGAATAGGCAATTTTCAGATAAAGAAATAAAAACTATCAATAAACACATAAAAAGTGTTCTAAATTTCTTATAATAAGAGAAATGCAAATCAAAACAACACTGAGGTACCTCCTCACACCTAGCAGATTCGCTAATATAATAGCAATAAAAAGTAGTAGATGTAGGAGAGGATGTGGGGAAAATGTGACAGTAATGCATTGCTGGTTGAGTTGTGAATTGATCAGTACATTCTGTATGGCAATCAAGAAGTATGCCCAAAGGGCTTTAAAAGACTGCCTGTCCTTTGACTCAGCCATACCTCTGCTAGGTTTATACCCCAAAGAGATCATAAAGAAAAAGACTTATACAAATATATTCATTCTTTGTGGTGGCAAAAAATTGGAAAATGAGGAGATGCCTTTAGATTGGGAAATAGCTGAACAAATTGCGTTATCTGTTGGAAATGGAATATTACTGTGCTAAATGGAATAATAAACTGGAGAAATTCCTTATGAACTGGAATGACCTCTGGGAATTGATGCCAAGTGAAAGGAGCAGAACCAGGAGAACATTGTACACAGAGACTGAAACACTATGGCAAAATTGAATGTAATGAACTTCACTACTAGCAGCAATGCAATGATCCAGGACAATTTTGAGGGACTTATGAGAAAGAAAAATACCCACAACCAGAGAAAGAAATGTGGAATTAGAAACACAGAAGAAAAGCAACTGTTTGATGATATGATTCGATGTGGATATGATTGGGGATGTAGACTCTAAATGATCACCCTAGTGTAAATATTAATAATATGGAAATATTTCTTGATTGATGATACACGTAAAATCTAGTGGAATTGCTTGTTGTCTACAGGGGTGAGGGGGTGGTTGGGAGGAATGGGATGGAAAGAATATGAATTATGTGACCATGGGAAAATATTCTAAATGAATTAATTACATAAATAAACTTAATTAAAAAAACAAATGTTTTCAAATATATTTCTTCTGTCAGAGATGATTTTATTTTTATCATTTTATCATTCAGTTATATTCAGAAAAAGGAAAGGGGAGTTTTGAAGTTGGAAGCCCCAATGTCACCTGTAGACATAATGGTACTTCATTTGTAAAGATTATTTTGTTATTAAAATATGCAAAAACAAGAAAATATTTATTTGAGATCTCTGAACATCACCATTGGGGAATAAAATAGTCTACTTTAGGTAATGGTAATTTATTCAAATGACAAAGGAAAAAATGAAAAAAAAAACATTATATTATAATAATGCTCAAAATGATGAGTTGGGCAAGTCAGTGGATTGAAAACCAAGCCCAGATATAGGAAGTCCTGGGTTCAAATCTGGCCACAGACACACAGGCTTTCCAGGTGTGTAATTATGGGTAAGTTACTTAATCCCCATTCCCTAACCCTTATTGTTCTTCTGATTTGGAACCAATAGATTGCATTGATCTTAAGAGGGAAGGTCAGATTTTTAATAATGATAACAATCAGGTTGTAGACAATTTGCCACAGTGATCCTTTCTACTTGGACTCTCAGTTTTTTGAAAGTAATACAATGAACAGCACATTGCACTTAATGGAAAGAAATCCCCTATTAGAATTTGAGTCATTCTTTTATACATTCCTATGCATGTAGTATTGATTTACATATAGTAAGAGCTTCATAAATGTTTATTTTATTCATTCATTTGTCCATTCAATAATCAGCTGGATTATTCCTCTTGTGAAATATTCCAAATGGTATGACCTGACCCATTAAGAAAAATGGATGGTAGAATGGATTAAAAACTGGAATCAAAAATTGTTTAATAGATACACTTGGAAAAAAACACAGAGTCGAAATAAGTACCTGGAGTAAAAACTATTTTGACCCAAATGAGTAAAAAATGTGAGTGCTAGCAATCATGATCTCAGATATCCCAAAAGTAAAGATAGAAACTATATTTTGCTAAAAGTTATTATGGTTAAGTGACATAAATTGGCAATTTTCACACGATGAAATAAAAACTATCAATTAGCACTTGAAATGTGTTCTAAATCCCTCCAGATTAAATAAATTAAAATTAAAATAACTCTGATGTAACACCTTATTCCTAGCAGACTGACTAATATGAGAATAGAGGAAAGTAATAGATGGTGTAGGGCATGTGACAAAATTGAGACACTAAAACATTATTGGCGGAGTTCTGAATTGGTCCAACCATTCTAGAGGACAATTTGGAGCTATGTGCAAAAGACTTTAAAAGAATGCCTACCCTTTGACCTTGCTATACTACTGCTGGGTTTGTACCCGAAAGAGATAATAAGGTAAAAGACCTGTACAAAAATATTTATAGACATGCCGTTTGTGGTGCCAAAAATTTGGAAAATGAGGAAGGGCCCTTTGATTGTGGAATGACAACAAATTGTGGTATCTAATGGTGATGAAATACTATTTTGCAGAAAGGAATAATGAACTTGAGGAATTCATATGTACTGGAAAGGCCTCCAGGGATAGATGCAGAATGAAAGGAGCAGAACCAAGAGAACATTAGACACAGAAACTGATACATCATGGCGCAATCAAATGTAATAAGATTTTTCTACTAGCCACAATGCCATGACCCAAGACTATCCACAGAAAGAATGCTATCCACATCCACAGAAAGAATTGTGAGAACAGAAATGCAGAAGTAAAACATGTGATTGATCACATAGTTTGATAGGGATATGATTAGTATTTTGATGTTAAAGGATCACTCTACTGTAAATATGAATAACATGGAAATAGGTTTTGAACAATGATATATGTATAATGCAGTGGAATTGCTCATTAGCTCTAGGAGGGGGGATGGAAGAAGTGCATTGGGGAGGAGAATCATGAATCATGTAACTATGGACAATGTGCCAAATAAAGAAAATAATAAAAAAAAACAATTATGATAGACAATGAAGTGATTTTAAAATATTTATAGAAAGTTTATCTTTAAATACCTCATCTCTCAATTCTATAAGGATCTCAAACAACTTTATAAAAATAAGAAGCATTTTCCTTTTTCTATGTGGTCAGAGGGTAAGAATAAGAATTTTTAAAAATAAAATCAAAGTTATCTATTGTCATGTGAAAAAAATCGACATCACTATTGATTAGATAAAGGCAAATTAAAATAATTATGAAGTACTACCTTACATATGTCAGAAATTTGAAATATTTGAGATAGTGAAGGAAAATATGTATAGAACTATTGGTGAACTTATGTCCTGGATCAACCATTCTGAAGAACAATTTAAAACTATAACAAGCAGCTATAAAACTGTGCATACCCTATGCCAGAGTAATACTATGATTCAGTTTGTATGCCAAAGAGATCTAATAAAAAGGGGGAAAAAAGACTCATATATACAACATGTATGCCAGCTTTTTTTGTGGTTGTAAAGAATTGAAAATTGAGAATGATTGAACAAGACAAGGCATATAAGTGATGGGATATTATTATGCTATAAGAAATGACTTGGGGGATGGTTTCAGCAAAAATGAAACAAAACATAGGAAAACCTAAATGAACGGATGCAGAGTGAACTGAACAGAACCACAAAATTATTGTGCACAATAACAGTAATATTTTAGTGATGATAAAATGTTTAGCTTCCTTAAACAACCTAATAATTGCAAAAGTCTAATGAAATAATTCTATCCCTCTCCACAAGGAAGACATATGAACACAGAGGACAACTGAAGTATGACCTTTAATTTTCTTTGTTTGTCTTGCATTTTGTAATATGGTTAATATGGAATATAATTGACATATTGCTTTTCTTCTCAGTGGGAAATTTGCTTTGGTTGCTGAATAGTGGTGATCAATATTTGTCAATGCATGTGTGTGTATGTCTGTGTGTGTGATGTGTGTGTTTCATCTCTCCATTCAGGACATATAGTATAAGAAATACTTTGATTTTGACATTCTGATATATTGAGACAATGTACATCATAGAATGTGTAAATACAGAAATCTGATTTTAAATTCCTTTGTAATGAAGAAGTTTATTAAATCCGACATATTACACATCACAGGAAAAATAAATTCTTTTTTTTCTTTTCCCAATAAAACTTGACAAAAACATAAACGCACATGAATGTAATTTGAATTAATTATTCCCACGCTTTGGGTCAATGGCATCATTCTTACAGACTCATTCATGAGCGAGCTCAAAAAACTCAACTTTGATGGTCCAATGTTCATTCATCAATAGAAATAATATACCTTATTTGTTGACTTTTAGAATGACATTCTAAGGGAGAATCTCATTCACATTATAATCAGTGGTGAGTCAAAAGAAAAGAAAAGAAAAGAAAAGAACAAAAAGCTTATGATTTTGTAGTAGTCTTGGAAAGGTAAGAATAATGGAAAGATTAATGGAAATTTGGAATAAGGGTAGAAGTTAAGTTTATTTGTATTTTCCCAAGTGATCAAAGTCTTATTCATAGGTTCAAAAGAGGGCATATTTAAAATCAGAGCTGTGTGTGTGTGTGTGTGTGTGTGTGTGTGTGTGTATGTGTGTGTGTGTGTGTGTGATTATTGATTATGGTAATGAGTAGTGTGGAACAGCAAGCAGAAAAAAATATAATTAGCCCTGAATAACTTCTCACAAAAATAAATTCTTAGGATAAATAGCATTATGTTGAAAAAGCTGAAAATATAGCATGTTGAGCATGTGTGTGAGTGGCAGAAGTTGCTTTCTGTTCAACAAGAATTAAGGGGGAAAATCAGAAGGCAGAAGAAGAAAGAAATTTGGTTTAGAACAGCAATCTACAACATATATAATAAGAGATTTGAAATGGATATTGCTATCAAAATTAATTTGACATTTTAAAAATAAATTATAAATTGAAAGAGGCAATTTTCACAAATGAAAAGAAAAAATAATAGAGGCATTAAGAAGAGATAAAATATACAATTTGAATACCTAAATTTTAAAATTGTTCCACATGGACAAAATTAATAGACAACAATTACAAAAAGGGTGGGAGAAATCTTTACTTGAATATCATCAGCAAAACTCTGACATCTAGGAGTGGAATGATATAAACAAAAAGTACTTATAAAGAAAAAAATAAACCTTTAATTGAGCATATGGAAACATGTTATACATCACTAATTATAGGAGAAATATAAATGTATGAGTTTCAATCTCACATCCCTCAAATTGTTTAAGATGACAAAACTGAGGAATAATCAATATTGGACAGGCTGTGTGAAAAAAGACACTGTATTGAATTGAAATGTAGAAATGATATGGGAATTTCATATCATTTGATTTAGTTATTTTACCTTAACAACAATAAAATCCTATAAATGAAAACTATTAAAACACCTAACATGATGTATAATATTTTGTAGCATAATGTCTAAGGATGTGAAAGCTGTGGAAGAGAAAATTAAATAAAGAATATCAAAATAAAGAGAAAAAAAGTAAATCAGGAGCACTGAATATAGCAATGGAGGGGTGAGAGCTTAGAGATAAAGAAAACAAAAAGTGTGAGGTATAGGAATCAGTTTTAGGTTTGAATTTACATTATACAGAGAGCATTTTTTGTGCAAATGATTGTCTTTATCTCTGTGATTTTTTTTTAAATTAAAAGAATAATAAATTATTTAATTAAAAAGTAATCCTTCAAATATTTGATGATAGCAATCATCCCCTCCCATCCCAAAGTCTTTTCTCCAATATAAACATATCCAAATCATTCCCTGTATCTTTGTAAACAGCTAAGGGTACGCTGTATAGAACACTAAATCTGGAGTCAGGAAGCATTGCGTCCAAATATGGTCAGAGAGATTTATTAGCTGTGTGAGCTCAGATGAGTAACTAAACTTCTGTTTGCCTCAATTTCTTCAACTGTAACATGGAGATAATAGCACCAATTGCCAGATTGTGAGGATCAAATTACATATTTAGCAAAAATACTGAACGCATGGTCATTTTTCCCCTTTCATTATTTCCTTCCTCCATTTGTGTCTAATAAAATCTTGCTCTTTTCTAGATATGTTTCCAAGCTATTATTGAATGCCGTTTCTCTGGAATTTAAGGTGAATACTTTCTTATTCTTGGATAAGGACCATGCTATTGTTTTCAAGTTGTTCTTGTTTGTGATTGATACTGTGCTTATTGAATCAAGACCCAACACTGCAGAATGTTCTGAACAAGCTCCAAAATTATAAGAGAATTATGGTTTTCTTATGCTCATGTAAAGACAAGGGAGTAAAAGGATGTTTTTTCCCCTATATTCAATATACATTTGTATGGAGAGTTTATCAAATTTGTGTATCTATATATGTAACTGGAACAGAATGCAAATGGACTCTGGGACCAGAGTTGAACACTAAGATTAGAGTCAACATTTTTGCTTCTGTGGAAATTTGAAATATATCCATTAACTTTAAATTCAAATGTATTTATTTATTTGTAACATTTAAAATACCAAATTACTCAATTAACTCCTTATTTCCCTCTCCTCCAACCATTAGAGATGACATCATTTGACAAAAAGACAAATGTGTGCACATCTATATATCTATATATTTATATATCTTATTTTTTCTATGTGTCATTTCTTTCTCAGTAGATTAATATACACAAGTCATTAAAGAATATTTCTGTTACTGTACATAATTTTCTCTTGGTTCTTATTGTTTTGCTCATCAAAATTTCATGTAGATATTTCAATGTTTTTTTGTCAAAATTAAGCTGTTCATCATTTATTATAAAGCATCACAATAATTTGCCCTAACTTGTTTAGTTATTCCACAATTGAAGGTCATTCCTTTAATTTCCAGTTCTTTACCACCACAAAGAGAGCTTCAAAAGATATTTAAATTATGGAATTTCTTTTCTTTTTTTTCCTTGATCACCTTAGGAGATAAACCTAAGTTTTATAATTCTTTTAGAAGGCTCTTCAAAATGTTTGTATCAGTTCACAGTTCCACCAGCAATACATCAATGTTACCATTTTTTTATATCCCTCCAACATTTGCCATTCTGCCCTTTTAGCATTTTAGACAAATTTGTAGGTATGGGATAATATTTGAGTTATTTTAATGTACTTCTCAAATTATTAATTATTTTGATCATTATTCATATAAGTATATATAGTTTTGATTTATCCATTTAAAATATTCTGCTTATATCTTTGGATCATTCCTTAATTTGGGGATGGCTCATATTCTTATAGCTTTGATAATGTTCTTAATAAATTATATATATAAGATTTCTATTAGAGAAACTGTATATAAAATATTGCCCCTGATTTATGATAGGAAGAATAAATGATCCAGTTTTATGTCAAGAATAATGGATAGGAGATGCATTGTGCAAAGAGGGTGGAGTAAAGCAGAAAGATTTCTCATCCTTCTAATACCCCTTAAAAACACAAAAAATAACATAATCAAAGCTAAAAGCAGTAAAAATAGACTAAAAGACTAGAATCAGGAGTAAAGTTGAGCAATCTGGAAAAACTATGGAGGAGTTTTACTAGTTTTTCTGGCCTCAGTCCAATGGCCAAAGACAATGTGGGCAGGGGCAGAGCTAACAGAGTAGAATCAACAAGTTAACCACTGGGGAAGGGATCAGCTATGTCTACGGTAGCCTCAACTATACAAATCCCTGTTGGTGCCAGCTCAGAAATAAAGGAGTGAGCAGTATGTACTCTGTAGCAACTGTTCCCTGAGGGCAGGATCTCAAGCCTCACTGTTAGTTAACCAGGGACTTTGGAGGCACAAGGAATGTGGCATGGATTACCTTTTCTGTCCCAGGCTGAGGGAAGAGGAGATGAATAATGAGAAAGGAACACCTATCAGTGAGTGGTCACCAAAGGACTGGGACCCAATCAGTGATGGTCAGATGCAATAGGTGTTGTCCCTGTATTGTGCAACAGTGGAAGGAGAACTGGCTGCTTGCAGTAGCAGTAATAGAATTGCCTGAAGGTTTGAATAGGGTTATCTGTGGTCAGTCATGGACTGGTACTTGAGTGGGGTACCTGTGATTATATCAAAGCCTAAACTCTAAAAACTAGAATAAATAAAAAAAAAAACAGGTAAAAACAAACAAAAGTCTTGATACCTGGGACACAATACAACACAATAGGAAACCTGTGAATCTGGTAAAAAGCCAATGATGAAATTTATTGATATGACCACTAAATTTAAAAAAAATAATAAAAATGAGGAAGCGAAGAAAAGGAACTCAACTCGATAATTATTATGTGAATAAAGAAAACCTCAGCTCAAACTCAAGACAGAGAAATATCTACTTCAAAAACAGCAAATAAATACAATAAATGACCACAATCTCAAAAAATAGCTCATGGGGGGGGGGGAGCATAAAAACATCTTAGAAAGCAAATGAGAGAATTTGAGAGAAGATAAGAGAAAAAAATAAAATTAAAACTATGTAAGAAAATAAGAAACTGATGAAAGAAAAATCAGTCAAATGGAAAGAAAGATCCAGAAACTCATAGAAGGAAATAATTTACTAAAAACTAGAATTGGACAAGGAGAAGCTAATAATTTCTTGAAATAACAAGAAATAATAAAAACAAATCAAAAGAATTAAATAATAGAAAAGAATATGAAACATCTTATCACAAAAACAATTGACCTATAAAATAGGTCAAGAAATAATATAAGAATTATTGAACTCCAGGAATATTAAGATCTTTAAAAAAAAAGTATTCAGACATCATACTCTAAGAAGTCATCAAGAAAAACTGTCAGAAATTCCAGGATCAGAGGTAAAACAGAAATTGAAAGAATCAATCACTACCTCAAAAATACCCAAAGATGAAAACGCACAGATATATTGTTGTTAAGTTCTGTAACTACCAGGTTAAGGAGAAAGTATTACAAGCAACAAGAAAAAAATCAAGTACTATAGAGCTACAGTAGGAATAACAAGAGACTTCGCACCCATTACATTAAAAGAAAGCAGGACATGGAAGAGAGTATTTCATAGAGCAAAAGAACTGTGCTTAAAATCAAGGATAAATATATTCAATGAAGTTGAGTATAATTATAAGAAGTTTAAAAAACCTGATATTTAATGAACTAAAGGAATTTCAATTATTCCTGGGGGGGGAGACCAGAACTGAGGAGAAAATTTTATTTGTAAGATGCAAGGATAATAAAAGACCAGTAAAAAGCAATCTGAAATTTTGAAATGTTTTATTTTTTAAATAGAAAAATACCCTCCATACCCTCTGAAAATGGCATCATTGCTTGGGTGTTTTAATAGGAAATATATGGACGGAAGACTCAAGGTTGAGGTGAAGGTAATGGAATGGTCTGAAATGGTAGTAAAATAGACCAGAAGGAGAATGGGTGGAATGACTGTCTCATATGGAGGAGTAATGAGTGGAGGAACCACCAAGGAGAATGAGAGGAAGGGATGGAGGACTGGTAGCAATAGAAAACTACTCTTATTAGACCTGGGATGAAGAAAAAGCAGCATATACAATTAGAAAGGTAAAAATGTTTCTAACATACAGAAAAACAAAACAGAAGGCAAGGGGAATGGGATTAGGCAGAAACTCAAAAGAGTAGTACATTTCAAGAGGTGAGTGGGAAGGTGAGGGGATAGGGAGGGATTTTTTGGACAACTATGGTGGAAGGATTTTTAAAATCAAACTCCCATCCAGAAGTAGGAAGGGGAATAAGGAAAGGATTTTGGAAAGGGGGATGAAATGATAATTAAAAGATGAGGAGAAGGTTCAAAGTAGGGACTTTTGGAAAAGTGGACCATTTGGAACTAGGAATGCAAAGGGAGAGGATGAAAGGATTTTTGCGAAAGAGTGTGAATTGAAAAAATACTGACGAAAGGAATTTGGACATCTGCGGAGCAATATTGATATGGGAGAAACATGTCCAAGTTTGTAGCAGGGTCTTACCTCCAAAATGAGAGGCTAACATTCCATTTAATTCAGAAGTAAGAAATGAATTTCATTTGAAGGAGTGGTTGATGATGGCATAATAACCTAATAGCTGGTGGAATAGTGTAGGGGTTAATCAAGTAGCTTTAGGGGTGATGGATAATTCCATTTCCTAATAGAGTAACCTCTTTGGAGCTAATAGTATGGAGTACCAGCTCCACTGTAGAGTGGTAGCTTTCACCAAGGTGTGGAAGCTTCCACACCCCATGGATCAGAGTTGGAATATTTATTGAGGTATGGGAGCTTGTCAACTTCCATTCAAATTCAGGTAGAGAGACTTTTTGGGTTTGATTGTCACAGGGAATAAAGAGCATGCATAAATTTGGGGGATTATTCTGGAATTCCAGAATCTCCAGTGATCGGGTTCTATGTTCCCCCATTGTCCACTTGTCATTATTTGTTAATGTAGGATAGGTCCCACTGCCCTTCTAGAATAAGAATATGGGGGAGAGGATGTGACACATTGGAGAACTAGTATAGGTAATTGATTATATCTTTCAGTTTTAAGAACAATATGAGTGATTAATTTAAAAGAAGTTCAGGCTCAGAGCTGATGTCCAGGATAAAAGATTACAGATCAAGTTCAGAGAGTGTCTAATTGATCAATCTGAAATTCATGTTTGAATAATGTTGAGAATACAGGTTTTGCAGTCAATGTTTAACCATTGCTAACTAGTGAGAAATACAAGATTTCAGAGTATGAGGGTTCCATTTCTATTTCAATCCCTCATTGCCACTGTCAACTCACGTCAATATTGTAGAAAGAAAGTAATCAGGAGACAATTTTAGTCTTTTCTTGTAGCCTTTTTCCTCATCCATAAATCTGACAGATAAACTTTTACATGTGCCCCTAATTTGTTCACGGTGTTATCCTTTATTTCCAGATTAAGTATCCATTTTGAATGTATCCTAGTATATAGTATTTGCCCTTTACTTTTGATGGATTTAAATATTTGCTTCTTAAAGTCATACAACTATCCTCTGAAAATTTTATCAAGTTACTTTCCCTGTTATTTCCATTAAACCAAATCTGATATTTGAGAGTGTTTGATCAATAGATTTGGTGCTTTACATGAAGTCTCTGAAAGCTTCCCACTCTTTTTTTGCTACAATATTACCAACTATGTGCTGGGTCAGCTTTTCCTTCAAGCCAGCAACAAACTGTTCACTAATGAAAAAGTGTTCTAATCTGTTGACATTAAGACTTCTGGTTGTCATCTTGTCTTTCAGCAGCTCTTTTTGTTGAATGTAAGTTTTTAACTAAGACAGGATAAGTTTCTGATTAATCCAGCACTATGATGATAAAGTATCATTTCTATCATACTCATATTCTATCTCTTTTTACAATGGTGTTGTCTATTAAATGCCATTTTTTGGCTGTCAGGGGGCATCCAAAAATTTTTATTACATTTAGGTCAACACAAGACAATATTGGTAGTGAGAAAGTCATGAAATGCACAAGACTTCAATAGTACATTCCTATTGTTATTTGTAATTCTGATTCCATTTCTCCTATAGATTCCCTGTTGATTTCTTCTAGTTTGTACCTATTCTCAAATTAAAGTCACCCAGAATTACAACCTTGTCTTCTTTAGACACATTAATTCAGAGGGTCTCTAGGTCTCCACAACATTTTTCTTTGATCTTATAAGGGTTCATTATAGTCCTGAATAGAAGTAGAGATTCTAAGAGGGTAAAGGTTATTATTGAGTGAATTTTAGTCATTGAGTTGAGCTAATACAAAAGTCAGAGTTGAGAAATGTCAAGAAGGCAAGTTTGACTGGAATTTGAGTTACACTTGGTAAATTATTGCCAACCACTCATAAAATGAACAAATTTTCACAAAGTTGAATATTGTTGGTTTTTTTATAAATGATTGCTACAAACTGATTCATTCAGTGTTCAATATAGAAATAAATTTATATGAAAGTCATATGATAGAATAATTACTATTTTCAACAGTGATCATCTTCTAAGAAAGTGCTCAATGCCTTTCTCATTTATAATCTATCATCTTATAATAAGGATTTATCATTAAGGTTTAAGGGATATCTGTACAAAATCTTGCTCCACTTATTTTAGCTTTCTTCTGGATACATTGTTATTTTACTTCAAGAGTGGATGTTAAATCAGTTTATTTTTCATTTGAATGGTTTTTAAAAAATGTCCTTAAGCTTCCCAGCCATCAGCCTTGAGTTGTAGATCTCTTCAACTATTCAGGTATGTTGAGTTGTTTATTTACATTTCAAAATATTTTAAGAAAGGTTACTAAATAGGAAACATATAAATATGGAGCTGGGGGGCAGCTGGGTGGCTCAGTGGATTTAGAGTCAGGCCTAGAGATGGGAAGTCCTGGGTTCAAATGTGACCTCAGACACTTCCTAGCTATGTGACCCTGGGTAAGTCACTTAACCCCCATTGCCTAGCTCTTACCACTCTTCTGCCTTGGAGCCAATACACAGTATTGACTCCAAGATGGAAGATAAGGATTTAAAAAATAATTAAATGAGTGAATAAATAAATAAATAAATAAATATAGAGCTAATCCTAGGTAAGAATTTATTGCTTAAATGTCCTGCTTCAATTGATCTACCATGTTTCAAAGTATTTGTATCTATAACACATGTTTTAGATTATTTCTCACTGAAGAAATAATAGCATGACTACTGTGAATAAAATACCAAGACTGTGAAGTTTATTCTTAATCATTTCCATCTTCTTTTGTGATTTTCTAATTAAATTGTTTAATTTGAAAAATATAAAAATGTAGAAAAGGAGAAATATTAAAAGCACACTCTTCCAATCATAATTGTAATATTTATAGGGGAAGATGGGGATAATGAGAACAGAGGATATGAAAAGTTTATAGCAGGGAATGGAGGAGTTGAAGGGAGAGAGGGGATATGGTTGCCACAGAGGCAAAGGAGAGTGATGTTCCCTGCTGAGAGGTTACTTTTGAACAAAATGGGGAGTCCAAGAAATGAGCCACTTATGATACCCTGTGGGGATGTCTCCTCTATGGATTGATGTCAAAGATGCCCAGAGCAGGTAAACACGGACCCTACTGAGGGACAAGATTTTCCCAAGACTTTGGTCATCCATCAGGGGTACGATAAGGACCATTTGTGCAGTGAATCTTTCATGACCTCATGGGAATAGAGTTCCTCTTCCCAGGTGTTTGTGACATACTATTCCTGCTGAGTACTCCAAAACAGAAGTCTCAGTTCAAGGCTGAATGAACAGTTCCAAGAAATCCTGAGAATGGGTTAACTCCCCTGTTCACATTCTGGGAAGGATTGAGGAGAATAGATTGTTTCTCTCGAGAACAGCTTTAAATCTTGTGTGCTGCATACAATAAACATTCATTTTCCCTGCTTTGATAATGTACCAGTCTTTCTTTCTTGTGACTCCGTAGATGTCCCTGGCACGTTTGTAGTTGGATGACTGAACTGAGGTTAAGCTCCCTTTATGCCCCCTGAGAAGATAGTCCACTTATCTGACTGCAATATTCAAATATTACAAATTTTAATAACCAGTTCAGATTGGAGAGGTATCAGGGAAAAGGAAAGAGGGATGCCCCTAAATAAGGTTGGAGTCATTCTCACATTTGGAGCTTAGGCCAGACCTCACAGGTGGTTGTTACAAGGGAATCACTTTAAAAGACTGATATATATTAATTTAAGGTCGCCAAGGAATCAGCTATGTAATTCCTAAATGAAAAACTCAAGTCAGCCGTCAGCTTTTTTTGGAGTTTAATTACAATAGGAGTAAGAAAGGAATTAGAGATATAGAGAGAGAGAGAAAGGGGAGAGAAGGGAATAGGGCTTAAATACCCCTTCTGTTTAGGCTGGGCCAAAAGGCCCAAGCCCTTAGATAGCTGGGGCAAAGAAAAGAGATCAGTCCCTTTCACTCACGTGTCCAAAATGGAGAAACAGTCTCAGAGGCCCCCACCTTCAGCTTCCTTCTGAGCAAGCTTCCTCAGAGCCCAGGAACCACACCGACCAAAAACTCAATCCCCTCCCTCGAGTCTCCAGACCCTCCTATCTTTAAGGACACCATCCAAGTTGCCTCCCCTCAGTCCTCACATCTACCAATCACTCTTCATCAATTTCCCTGTCAATGGAGGCTCTCGCTTAACCCAGGACCGCCCAGAGGTTTCTGGCTTTTGCACATGTCTGTTGAAGGTCATATTTTTCAAATGATTAAATCTTTACTCCTTTGTTCCAGCCCTTTCTAAATCCTGTTAACTTGAGTATGGTAGAGATTGGAATAATTAAATTTTGATCTAGGCTGCAGCCCTTACTCAATCTTATTAGGACTGAATAGGGTGGAGTACCTCCATTGTATCAATTCTAAAATCAATCAAGACTCAAAGAAATTCCTGTTCTATGCTCAAGCATAGGTCAAAGTCCTTTCCATTGTTCAGCAAAGGGTTTCTGTCCTAAAGTAATCTTAAGAAGGGAAGAGAAGGAACCTCCCATGCCAATGGAGTTCCCATTCCAATAGACTATCAGTAAGAAATTTTCCAAGTATGAAATATCCCAATGGTGAAATTTTCAACAATTATAAGTCTAAGGAAATTTGAGGTTTACATGGTGGAGGGTTTCTCTTATTCCTATCTACTCTATACCTGTTCTAATTTTCTTA
Source organism: Monodelphis domestica (assembly GCF_027887165.1). NCBI lineage: Eukaryota > Metazoa > Chordata > Mammalia > Didelphimorphia > Didelphidae > Monodelphis > Monodelphis domestica. The sequence goes on from NC_077232.1 coordinate 162,941,425, forward strand.
ATTTCAAAATCTTAGCAGTAGACAGCAAGCAAAAAGAAAAGTTCTGACTTACAGTGCTGGTTGGGCCTGTTTCTTCAGGCTGAAGAAAATAGAGGCATTTCTATCCAGCGACTGGGAAGGAAAACCTCCACCGTACTTCCCACCCAGGAAACGAGTCCTTGCCCCAAGACCAACTGCCACTCCCAGTTGCTCCTTCCCCCACCAATTGTCAGTCTTGTCAATTTCTTCTTTCTCTAATAATTCCACTGTTGCTTGTTCCAACACAATGGCAGAAAGTCCAGAACTTGTTTTAGTTTCCTTTCCACATAATGCAATAAAAATTACATACAATAAAGCAGCAGAAAGACTAAAATTAATTGAAAACTGAACAATTTATTCTAAAGAAATAGTGGGTCAAAGTAAAAAATCATAGAAAAACACAACAATTTCATTAAATAAAATGAAAAAGAGTAGATAACATAGGTAAATTTATGAGATACAGCCAAAACTGTACTTAGGACTAAATGCTTATATCAATAGAATAGAGAAGGAACAGGTCAATGAATTAGACATATAGCTAAAAATAACTAGAAAAAGAACAAATTAAAAATCTCCAATTAAATGCCAAATTAGAAATTCTGAAAATCAAGGAGAGATTAATATAATTGAAAGTAAGAAAAACATGAACTAATATACAAGACAAGAAGCTTGTTTTATGATAAATAAAATAGATAAACCAATGTATATATTGTTTTAAAAAGAATACTATATTACCAGTATCAAAAATGAAAAAGGCAAAACAAAATCAATGAAGAAGAAATTAAAGAATATTTTAGAATTTATTGGGCCTGATTATATACCAATAAATCTGACAATCTAAAATAGATGAATATTTACAAAAATATAAACTACTCAGATTAACAAAAGAGGACATAAAAGAGTTGAGCAACCGCATCACAGAAAAAAAAAAGAAATTGAACAACCATCACAGAATTGCCTAAGAGAAAGGTCTTAAGGGCCAAGATGATTCTTAAGTGAATTCTTCCAAATATTAAAGAAAAATTAACTCAAATACTACATAAACAATTTGAAAAAATATATGGGAAGAAGGAATTCTTCTAAACTCTTTTTATGAAACAAATATGATATTGATATCTAAATAAGGAAGATATAAAGCAAAGAGACAATACTGTAGAACAATCTCCCTGTTGACTAGTGATACAAAGGTTTTAAAAATAATACTAGCAAGGAGGTTACAGTATTATATTAAAGTTATCATATACCGGGATCAGGTGGTTTTTACATGAGGAATGCAGCGTTGGTTCAATATTAGGATCACTATCAACATAATTGACCATATCAATAATAAAACCAGTAGAAATCATATGATTATTTAATAGATGAAGAAAAAATCTATAACATACAACAAAAAACAGTGGAAAAATGGAACTTGGCCTAAAATGATAAATGGCATCTTTCTCAAACCATTGGCAAACATTATCTGTAATAAAGATGAACTAAAACCTTTCACAATGAGATCAGGGGTAAAGCAATGATACCCATTAGTAGCACTTCTATTTAATATTGTACCAGAAATGCTGCTGATAGAAATAATAGTAGAAAAAAATGGAGAAATGAGAATGCAATTAGAAGGCAATGAAGAAATGAACTCTTTGCAGATGATACAAATATATACCTAGAGAATCAACTAAAAGGCTAACAGGTTTATTTTTTATTTTATTTTATTTTTTTTGGTATCTAAATTCTTTATTTTTGACTTTTTAAACATTATTTTATTTGGTTATTTACAAACATTATTCATTGGAAACAATGATTATTATCTTTTCCTCCCCCCACTCCCCCTCCCACTACTTCTCCCATAGCCGGCCCACAATTCCACTGGGTTTCACATGTGTTCTTGGTTCGAACCCATTAACATGTTGTTGGTATTTACACTAGAGTGTTCATTTAGAGTCTCTCCTCAGTCATTTCCTCTCAGCCCCTGTAGTCACGCAGTTGCTTTTCATAGGTATTTTTACTCACCACAGTTTATCCTCTGCTTGTGGATAGTGTTTTTTAGATCCCTGCAGATTATTCAGAGACATTGAATTGTCCCTAGTGGAGGAGTCCATTACCTTCGATTGTACCACAGTGTATCAGTCTCTGTGTACAATGTTTTCCTGGTTCTGCTCCTTTCGCTCTGCATCACTTCCTGGAGGTTGTTCCAGTCTCCATGGAATTCCTCCACTTTATTATTCCTTTTAGCACAATAGTATTCCATCACCAACATATATAACAATTTGTTCAGCCATTCCCCAATTGAAGGGCATCCCCTCATTTTCCAATTTTTGGCCACCACAAAGAGCGCAGCTATGAATATTCTTGTACAAGTCTTTTTCCTTATTATTTCTTTGGGGTACAAGCCCTGTGGTGCTATGGCTGGATCAAAGGGCAGACAGTCTTTTATCGCCCTTTGGGCACAGTTCCAAATTGCCCTCCAGAATGGTTGGATCAGTTCACAACTCCACCAGCAATGAATTAATGTCCCTATTTTGCCGCATCCCCTCCAGCATTCATTACTTTCCATAGCTGTCATGTTAGCTAATATGCTAGGTGTGAGGTGATACCTCAGAGTTGTTTTGATTTGCATCTCTCTGATTATAAGAGATGTAGAGCACTTTTTCATGTGCTTATTAATAGTTTTGATTTCTTTGGCTGAGAACTGCCTGTTCATGTTCCTTACCCATTTATCAATTGGAGAATGGCTTGACTTTTTGTACAATTGATTTAGCCCTTTATAAATTTGAGTAATTAAACCTTTGTCAGAGGTTTTTATGAAGATTGTTTCCCAGGTTGTTGCTTTCCTTCTGATTTTAGTTATATTGGTTTTGTTTGTACAAAAGCTTTTTAATTTGATGTAGTCGAAATTATTTATTTTACATTTTGTGACTCTTTCTATGTCTTGCTTGGTTTTAATGTCTTTCCCTTCCCATAGGTCTGACATGTATACTATTCTGTGTTTACCTAATTTACTTATAATTTCCTTCTTTATGTTCATGTCAGTCACCCATTTTGAATTTATCTTGGTGTAGGGTGTGAGGTGTTGATCTAATTCTAATCTCTCCCACACTGTCTTCCAGTTTTCCCAGCAATTTTTATTGAATAGTGGATTTTTGACCCAAAAGTTGCGATGTTTGGGTTTATCATATATTGTCTTGCTGAGGTCGCTTGCCCCAAGTCTATTCCATTGATCCTCCTTTCTGTCTCTTATCCAGTACCAAATTGTTTTGATGATTGCTGCTTTGTAATATAGTTTGAGATCTGGGACTGCAAGGCCCCTTTCCTTTGAATTTTTTTTTCATTATTTCCCTCTATATCCTTGATCCTTTGTTATTCCAAATGAACTTTGTTATGGTTTTTTCTAAATCAGTAAAGAAATTTTTTGGAAGTTCTATGGGTATGGCACTAAATAGATATATAAGTTTGGGAAGGATGGTCATTTTTACTATATTGGCTCGTCCTACCCATGAGCAGTTAATGTTTTTCCAATTGCTCAAGTCTAGTTTCAGTTGTGTGGAGAGTGTTTTGTAGTTGTGTTCATATAGTTCCTGTGTTTGTCTCGGGGGGTAGATTCCTAGGTATTTTATTTTGTCTAAGGTGATTTTGAATGGGATTTCTCTTTCTAGTTTTTGCTGCTGAACTATGTTGGAGATGTATAGAAATGCTGATGACTTATGCGGGTTTATTTTGTATCCTGCAACTTTGCTAAAGTTTTTGATTATTTTGATTAGTTTTTTGGTTGAACCTCTAGGATTCTTTAAGTAGACCATCATGTCATCTGCAAAGAGTGATAGCTTAGTCTCCTCCTTGCCTATTTTGATACCTTCAATTTCTTTTTCTTCTCTAATTGCTACTGCCAGTGTTTCTAGTACAATGTCAAATAATAGAGATGATAATGGGCATTCTTTTTTCACTCCTGATCTTATTGGGAATGCATTTAGTTTATCCCCATTGCCGATGATAGGTTAACAGGTTTAGCAGTCACAAGATACAGAATAAATCCACACAAATTATCAAGATTTATCCTTAACGCCAACAAAGTCCAAGAGCAAGAGACATAAAAAGAAATTTCATTCAAAATAACTCCAAACTATGTAAAATGACTGTATATATACATACTAACATAAACCAACAACTATAGTGTATTGATTTAGAATCTGGAACCCTAGAGACTACATTTCCCACAATTCCCTTTTCCTTTTCCTGCATCCCTGCATTTTGTGTTATTGTATTTAAGTGCTGTAACTCCTCCCTCTGGCTCTCTCTTGGACCCACAACCAGACTGAAAACAGGCAGTTCTTTTGTTTTAGTTATTTTTAATAAAACTTAATAAAATATAATATTTAGGTATTGATTATTAATTTAAAACACATACTTTGGTTTACAACAAAGTGATTATGAATTCTCAAAAATTTTTGAGCAGATAGCCTTACAGAAAAGATAGTAAGTTTGCCATGTCACTGTCTAAGCAGGGTGTGCCTGTGCTCCTGTCCCACCCTTCCACCGGCCTCTTCCTGCTGTTTCTTCTGTTCATCAGCTTGGCCAGCATTGATCACTGCTCTCCACTGTGAGATTTGAAATAGTGAAGCCCATAAACTGTAGTGAGTTAAAATGGTGGAAGCTATAAATTGTGATAGATATAAGAGAGGGTGTGTAAAATTGACTGAAGAAAATATGTTTCACTACAGTGTCTTAGTTTTTAAATCAAATATAATGTGGTTGCCGGGGAAATATTCCCAATTATTCAAATACACAAGTCAACTGGGTTTTATAGAGATTTTAATTAATACAAATGTGGAATTAAAGAAAAGAGAGAAAGAGAGAAAAAGGAAACAAGTATGAAGGGCCTTAAGCCAAAATGGCCTAGACCTGAGTCTTAAGAGAGAGAGATCAGTCAGTCAGTCTTTTAACACTCACCACAAGGTTTGCCTAAGCATGGATTCTAGTGACACCAGGCCAGCATCATCTCAGCTGCTTTCACCAGCTCCCTCCTCCATCTGAATGTTTCAGAATCAGTCCTTCCTCAATCTGAATGTTTTAGAATGACTTCCCAGCTCTTCTCTGAGCTCTTATTTTTAAAGGCAAAATCTCCGATGTCACCTCCCCTAAGTTCTTCCATCTACCAACCACTGTAGATGTTTTCCAAAAGACAGCCCATTTTGAATTCACAGCTGAGTAGATTAATCTCTTTAGTAAGTCAGAAAAAAATCCTACTGTGTTGACTAATTTCATTAAGAGAAAACCTCTGAGTAAGTTTTCACCTTTTAGGTCTAAGTAGTTTACAAGTTGCCCCACCTTTATAGATACCTAGCATCCCATTGTATCAATTCCAAAAACAGGCATGGCTCAAAGAACTCCTTTCCTTTATAAGTATGGTTTTTAAGTACTTTCATTGTTTAGCAAGGAGTTTTCTGCCATAAAGCAGTCTTAAGTAGGGGTGGAGTAGGTATACTCCCATAGCAAGGAGTTTTCACATTCAAGTAGAGTTCTCACTATCTGGTAGGGAATTAATTCAAGTAGGGAATTGGAGGATTCCTCAATGTGGAGTAAAATTTTTAACATTCATAAGTCTGTGAAATTTTAAGGTTTATATCACCCAGCTTGGAGCTTCCTCTTGCTGAGACCAGACTAGCCACAAGAGCCTGCCAATCCCAGCCATTTTTTTTCCACAGAGGGTGATGCATAAAAATCTTTCCATCCCAATCCCTTTCCACACTCTACATGTGTGTTTCTAGTCTACCATAGCCATTTTTCAGCATGGAGAACAGAACCCCACACCTTCCAATTTTTAAGCAGATTTTTTTAAAGCTGATCCTGGACTCCTATTTTAGAAGGCTGTTACTAAAGGTTTTTCACAGGGAGCACAGTTAGTTCCAAATCAGTAGGTTTAAAGTCAGTATTGGGGAATAAGCCTGTTTTTTTCCCTTCTTTCTCTTGACCCAAAACACCAAAATGTATTTTTTTCTCTCATATATAAATATGCTATTGTTTTTCCTCAAAGTTTTGCTTCTTTCTGTTTTCTCTTTAAACAAACCCCATTCAGCCTCTTTCAGGAAAAAAAATGCTATTGAAAAGCATGCTTGAAACTCTGAAACAACAGTTTGAGTTGGTAGAGCCAAAAAGTGCAGTTTGGATGTTTAATTCTTTTCCTGGGAGTTTTTATTTTCATTGGCGATTTCCCACTTTATTTCCTTCTCCTCAAAAATATGCCATAAGATAGACTGCTTATGCTACAAACCAACCTGAAATATTTTGACAAAATTCTAAAAGTCCTAACTGCTCTCAATATGTAGAGTAGAGATTCTGCCCTTTGCTTCTATGAAGAAATTCAGACCTCTGACAAATGAAATCTAAATGGATAATAAATATGAGGAGAGAAGAACAAAACTTTAAAAGAGATCTGTCTGGAAGCTTATTGCTAACTATTTTGAGTTTATTCCCCTATTATAGTGAACAAGTCTATTGGGATTGATGAAAAGGATTTTGACTTCTCTCCCTGTCTGCACCTTCTCATTGGTTTATAATATTGTATTTACTGATGGCTTTAAGGTTTATATTTTTTTAAGTTTATGTTTTAATTTTATCAATATCTTTTTGTTATACTGAATAATTTTAAGCTTTGTTTTGCCTATATTAATCTTTAATTTGTACCTTTACATTTACTTAAGAACAAAATATCACTGAATAAGTCCATGAACATCTTGCCCAAACCGTTGTCACTAGATCCATTGGAGATCACATGTAGCCTTTCTTAATTGTCACATAGATGATGGTGGATGGATTTCAACAAAACTGGTTAAGTTTTGTTTGCAACATTTGGAGAATTTAATGAGCTAAGAATTTAAATGGAAATTATAAGGGATCTTCAGAAATAATTTTAGTAGCTAGTAGTTTCTGAATGGATGATTTTTTAAATATTTATTTATATAGAGAGACATATATTATAAAAAATGTTGTATTATAGGTAGTGAAACAAAGAAATGTTCCAACCAAGATGTTTCTATGAATCAGGAAGTTGAAAAAAAGATCTCTGCACAACTCTTCAGTTTAATTTACTTCCAGCAGAACAATCTAGATTTCTTGATGATGTTGTAGACCGAAATACATTTTACTTTGCTTAAAAATATTCGCCAATGTTGAACGATTTGCTACATCTGTAAAAATTGTGACAAATATCCATCAGTTCATAGGTTTTTTTATGTAATACAACAACTTATGTGAAATATAATAGTGGGTTTGTTTGCTATTGCAATTAACTGGGCTATTGTGAATTTTGGGGACTTTGGTACTTCTTTGAATGTGCATTATCTACTGTGTTACTCTTTTTTTATGAAAATCATTTTCTATTTGCACGTGGCTGACAGGGTATTTCACTGATTTTAAGCTATATATTTTAATTTTTAAAACTTTTTTAAAAACTTTGATTTTTTTATTGCATGTGTGATATAGTATCTGAGTTTTATTTTTTCTCTCCTTTTTGTATTTGAAGCACGTCAACAGTATTGAGAACATTTTTCTTTAATTTCTTTTTTTTTTACTTTGCAGTGATATAAGTTTTAAATACATTTGTTCTAATATTAATGCATACCCAAAAAAGCTTTAGACTATAAAAATGATGCCATTGATTAAATTAAAAGAATTATGAGACTTTACTTCATGATTCTGTCTGATTCCAGAAAAAGGGAATATACAAAAGAATCACTATACAGTGCTAAAGAAACACAGAGCACCTGCATAGTGCCTATGGAGCACAAGGTGGGATTGATTCAAATTTAAGCCAAGACAAGAGGACTTGAACTTGTTTGGGTTTCATGGTTGTGGCTGTTTTGACATATGTCAGAGACTAGACTTCCTCTGAGCATTATTATATCAAACACCTAGTTTTTGCTGCCATCCTGGCACCCATTTGTGCTGAAATCAAGTCTGTTTTCTGTCTTTCATATTGTGACAAACTTTCTATAGTCCTGGCTACTGATTGCATAGTGCATAATTTCTTAAATAATTTTAATTGGGCCCTGATTCAAGGACTTGTTTTAGGTTTGTTTTTCCTTTACTTAGATTTTTTAGACATAAGACTTTTATATTTTGTATTATATCCACAAGTTATTTTTCTCTTTTATTTGGATTTTTTCATGTTTTTTATTTTCTTTTATAAATTGATTCATATACCTCATAACTCAGCCATGCATTCCTGAGTATTCCCCTTGATTGCTATCATTCACCCCAGATGGGGGCAAGTTATTGTTGTGAACTTTGATTTAAATTTGAGCAATTTTACAATAAGACTTGCTACCTCACAGAATATAGAAAGCATTGTGAAGATGCCTGCAGAGACCACACACTGCACCAGAAGATCCAGAGTGATCATTGGGGAGGGGTGTTGAATGCTTTTGTTTTTGAATGTATACTCTAATGCCAAGGGGGACTGCCTCCTAATTGACTATTTGTCAATGCACCTATCATTGGTTTTGTTCCTTTTCCTTTTTATTTTTCTCTTATTCCCAAATTATTGTAATTTCTCTTTAAAAACTGTAATATTTGACTTCCGGTTAAGATGGCGGCTTAGAGAAAGCTAAAGTTCAGATCTACGGAAAACCCTTCCCGACCGATCTCAAACAATAAGCTCCTAAGGCCCCGAAATTCAAGATGATCAACAGCACAGACCCCGGGAACCCTCCTCCTGGACCTGGACCCGGTTCAAAAGGTACGGCTCCCCTCAAAAGCCTCTAGACAATGAGGAAATATCATTAATCAACATGTATGCACCAAATAATATAGCACCCAAATTTCTAATGGAGAAACTAGGAGAATTGAAGGAAGAAATAGACAATAAAACCATACTAGTGGGAGACTTAAACCAACCATTATCAAATTTAGATAAATCAAATCAAAAAATAAATAAGAAAGAGGTAAAAGAAGTGAATGAAATCTTAGAAAAATTAGATTTAATAGACATATGGAGAAAAATAAATAGGGATAAAAAGGAATACACCTTCTTCTCAGCACCACATGGCACATTCACAAAAATTGACCATACATTAGGTCACAGAAACGTAGCACACACATGCAAAAAAGCAGAAATAATGAATGCAGTCTTCTCAGATCACAAGGCAATAAAAATAATGATTAGTAATGGTACATGGAAAACCAAATCTAAAACCAATTGGAAATTAAAAAATATGATACTCCAAAACTGTTTAGTTAAAGAAGAAATCATAGAAACAATTAATAATTTCATCGAGGAAAATGACAATGGCGAGACATCCTTTCAAACCTTTTGGGATGCAGCCAAAGTGGTAATCAGAGGCAAATTCATATCCCTGAATGCTTATATTAACAAACAAGGGAGAACAGAGATCAATCAATTAGAAATACAATTGAAAAAACTCAAAAGCGATCAAATTAAAACCCCCCAGCAGAAAACCAAATTAGAAATCCTAAAAATTAAGGGAGAAATTAATAAAATTGAAAGTGATAGAACTATTGATTTAATAAATAAGACAAGAAGCTGGTACTTTGAAAAAACAAACAAAATAGACAAAGTACTGGTCAATCTAATTAAAAAAAGGAAGGAAGAAAAGCAAATTCACAGCATTAAAGATGAAAAGGGGGACAGCACCTCCAATGAGGAGGAAATTAAGGCAATCATTAAAAACTACTTTGCCCAACTATATGGCAATAAATACACCAACCTAGTTGATATGGATGAATATACACAAAAATACAAACAGCCTAGACTAACAGAAGAGGAAATACAATTCTTAAATAATCCCATATCAGAAATTGAAATCCATCAAGCCATCAAAGAACTTCCTAAGAAAAAATCCCCAGGGCCTGATGGATTCACCTGTGAATTCTATCAAACATTCAGAGAACAGTTAATCCCAATACTATACAAACTATTTGACATAATAAGCAAAGAGGGAGTTCTACCAAACTCCTTTTATGACACAAACATGGTACTGATTCCAAAACCAGGTAGGTCAAAAACAGAGAAAGAAAACTATAGGCCAATCTCCCTAATGAATATAGATGCAAAAATCTTAAATAGGATACTAGCAAAAAGACTCCAGCAAGTGATCAGAAGGATCATTCACCATGATCAAGTAGGATTCATACCAGGGATGCAGGGCTGGTTCAACATTAGGAAAACCATCCACATAATTGACCACATCAACAAGCAAACTAGCAAGAACCACATGATTATCTCAATAGATGCAGAAAAAGCCTTTGATAAAATACAACACCCATTCCTATTAAAAACACTAGAAAGCATAGGAATAGAAGGGTCATTCCTAAAAATAATAAACAGTATATATCTAAAACCAACAGCTAATATCATCTGCAATGGGGATAAACTAGATGCATTCCCAATAAGATCAGGAGTGAAACAAGGATGCCCATTATCACCTCTACTATTTGACATTGTACTAGAAACACTAGCAGTAGCAATTAGAGAAGATAAAGGAATTGAAGGCATCAAAATAGGCAAAGAGGAGACCAAGTTATCACTCTTTGCGGATGACATGATGGTCTACTTAAAGAATCCTAGAGATTCAACCAAAAACCTAATCGAAATAATCAAAAACTTTAGCAAAGTTGCAGGATAAAAAATAAACCCGCATAAGTCATCAGCATTTCTATATATCTCCAACACAGCTCAGCAGCAAGAACTAGAAAGAGAAATCCCATTCAAAATCACCTTAGACAAAATAAAATACCTAGTAATCTACCCCCCAAGACAAACACAGGAACTATATGAACACAACTACAAAACACTCACCACACAACTAAAACTAGACTTGAACAAATGGAAAAACATTAACTGCTCATGGATAGGATGAGCCAATATAATAAAAATGACCATCCTACCCAAACTTATTCATCTATTTAGTGCCATACCCATTGAACTACCAAAATACTTCTTCACTGATTTAGAAAAAAAACATAACAAAGTTCATTTGGAAGAACAAAAGATCAAGGATATCCAGGGAAATAATGAAAAAACACACATATGATGGGGGCCTTGCAGTCCCTGACCTAAAACTATATTACAAAGCAGCAGTCATCAAAACAATTTGGTACTGGCTAAGAAACAGAATGGAAGATCAGTGGAATAGACTGGGGGAAAGCGACCTCAGCAAGACAGAATACGATAAACCCAAAGATCCCAGCTTTTGGAACAAAAATCCACTAAAATTGGAAGACAGTGTGGGAGAGACTAGGAATAGATCAACACCTCACACCCTACACCAAGATAAATTCAAAATGGGTGAGTGACTTAAACATAAAGAAGGAAACCATAAGTAAATTGGGCAAACACAGAATAGTATACATGTCAGACCTTTGGGAGGGGAAAGGCTTTAAAACCAAGCAAGATATAGAAAGAATCACAAAATGTAAAATAAATAATTTTGACTACATCAAACTAAAAAGCTTCTGTACAAACAAAACCAATATAACTAAAATCAGAAGGGAAACAACAAATTGGGAAAAATCTTCATAGAAACCTCTGACAAAGGTTTAATTACTCATATTTATAATGAGCTAAATCAATTGTACAAAAAAATCAAGCCATTCTCCAATTGATAAATGGGCAAGGGAAATGGATAGGCAGTTCTCAGATAAAGAAATCAAAACTATTAACAAGCACATGAAGAAGTGTTCTAAATCTCTTATAATCAGAGAGATGCAAATCAAAACAACTCTGAGGTATCACCTCACACCTAGCAGATTAGCTAACATAACAGCAAAGGAAAGTAATGAATGCTGGAGGGGATGTGGCAAAGCAGGGACATTAATTCATTGCTGGTGGAGCTGTGAACTGATCCAACCATTCTGGAGGGCAATTTGGAACTATGCCCAAAGGGCGACAAAAGAATATCTACCCTTTGACCCAGCCATAGCACTGCTGGGTCTGTACCCCAAAGAGATAATGGACACAAAGACTTGTACAAAAATATTCATAGCTGCGCTCTTTGTGGTGGCCCAAAACTGGAAAACGAGGGGATGCCCATCAATTGGGGAATGGCTGAACAAACTGTGGTATATGTTGGTGATGGAATACTATTGTGCTCAAAGGAATAATAAAGTGGAGAAGTTCCATGGAGACTGGAACAACCTCCAGGAAGTGATGCAGAGTGAGAGGAGCAGAACCAGGAGATCATTGTACACAGAGACTAATACACTGTGGTATAATCGAATGTAATGGACTTCTCCATTAGTAGTGGTGTAATGTCCCTGAACAACTTGCAGGGATCCAGGAGAAAAAAAACACCATTCATAAGCAAAGGATAAACTATGGGAGTTGAAACACCGAGAAAAAGCAACTGCCTGAATACAGAGGTTGAGGGGACATGACAGAGGATAGACTCTAAATGAACACTCTAATGCAAATATTATCAATATAGCAATGGGTTCAAATCAAGAAAACATCTAATGCCCAGTGGACTTACGCGTCGGCTATGGGGGGTGGGGGGGAGGAAAAGAAAATGATCTATGTCTTTAACAAATAATGCTTGTAAATGATCAAATAAAATATATTTTAAAAAAACTGTAATATTTGTATATACCTATAGTTCAAATTATAATTTAGTTATGTTTATATGATTCATTAGGAAGACTGGTGTCCCAAAGTATCACAGGGGGAAAATTATTGATTTAGAATCTTGAATCCTAGAGACTACATTTCCCACAATCCCCTTTTCCTTTTCCTGTGTCCCTGTGTTTTTCATGATATTTTATATAAGTGACTGTAACTCCTCCCTTTGGCTCTCTCTTGGACCTGCCACCAGGATGAAGCCAGGCAGTTCTTTTGTTTTAGTTATTATTAATAAAACTTTATATAATATAATATTTAGTTATTGATTATTAATTTAAAAACCCAGAATAGAAATAAAATCACAAAATTATTTTAACACAAAGTCAGCTCAAAACAATTAGGAAAACATTAAGTGCTCATGGATTGGCTGATCCAATAAATCTTGCCTAAATTAATTTATCTATTCAGTGACATAACAATAAAATTACCCCAAAATTATTTCATAGAGATATAAAACAACCCAAAATGATTATTGAAAAACAAAATGCCAAGAATATCAAGGAAATCAATGGGAAAAATGAAGGAAAGAAACCTAGCCATACCAGATCTTAAAAATGCTATAAAGCAGTAATAATCACAACAATTTGGAACTGGCTAAGAAACAGGTTAATGGAATAGGCTAAGTTACCAATAATAATAAAATTTTTTTGTGTTGTATAAAGAAAATCAATGCAAACAAAATTTAAAGAGAAGCTACAAATTTGAGGAAATATTTTGTAGCAGGTATCACAGATAAAGAGCTAATTTCTCAATAATGTAGAGAAGTGAGTCAAATTTATAAGTATTGTAAGAATAAGAAACAAAGCATTCTTTAATATGAATGGGTACAAAGTGAAGTGAGAACCAGGAGATCACTATTATATGATGATCAAAAAACTATTATAGATCAAGCAAATTCTGCCTTCCACAACATTTGCCAGAGCCCTGAGCATATACTCACAAGTTAGATTTATGTAATATATGTGAATAATACAAGGATCAATGACATCATCAGCATAAGGAAAACTTTATGGAAAATGGGATCTTCTTCCCTTAGAGCATGTGTCAACTTATCCATGATTTGATAAATAAATCCTTTTCAGTTGTACAATAAGGAAAATTACTTAGACAAGGTCAATTTTAAAACCAGATTTTACCATTTCAAATATGATATGCAAAGAACACTTGGTATGCATTCATATTTTCTGGGTTAAATTACTGTCTCTGTTGTTTACTTCTCCTGTGTCCCAGAGAAAGTCACTCAGTCATACTATGGCTCAGTTTCCCCATCTATAAAAAGACACTCAAACTAGATGGCCTAAGAAGTAAGTTTTAGCTGTAGATGTATTTTCTATAATGCTAATAAATTAATTATCCTATTGTTCTCTGTTTTTGTATGTGAAAAATTTACAGATTCCCCCCAAAGAAATCTTTGTCAAGTTTCATCATTAAACAAATATGGCAGACAAAATAGACATATATTTTCCTTCATACATTTCTTTACTTATAGAGTTGAGGGAACATGATTCTTTCATGGCTTATAACTTCGTCAGGATGACACAAATGAGAAATGGTCCCACATCTAAACAATAATGTATAAGATTAATATATCTTTATTCCTATGAAAGACTAAACAGTTAGTTTTCATTACTGGCTATTTATAAGGGGGATGGAAATCAAAGAAAGGTTAAGAAAACTTCAGTTTTTGGTTTTGTTTTGTTATGTTTCATGTGTGTGTATGTTAAAATAGAGTTCACTTTCCTCTAACAAAAACATAAGAGATTTAATCGAAAATGTTTTGCCTGTTTTAAAGGCAGGAAATTCTACAACTGGACAAATTGTTATTGATCCTGGACAGAATAAAGTAAATTAAGTGTCCTGTAACATTATGGTAAAGTTCTTGGCAACATAAAATAAATGGTTCACATTGAAAATGATCATTTGACCCCCTGGATCTCATAATTTAACCACTTTACTTTCTGCAGGGAACATGTTTCTCTCTTTCTACTCCTCAGAATCAAAGGCAAAATAAGAAATGGATTTTGCCCAATGAAGAATGTTAATTATTAATTTCTTTTTAAGTGAAATAATTATTTTATTACCTCAAAGCTAATCTCTTCCCAACTCCAGAATGTGAATTTTAGAAAATTCACACCTTTAGATGAGAAGGTAACCTTCAGAAGATGAGGACTTAAGCTTCAGATGGAAAGAAGTTGATCCCACAGACACTGCATCCTTGGACAGTTCTAGACAATTTGGAAACTATGATTGGCCCCTGTGAATAGGGGAAGGGAAAAGGAGCCACCATAAAAGTCAAAGAATCTTTTGGATTGAGGCCAATTGTCTCTGAGAAGATAGTCTGAAGAGATTCCCTTCTGGAGATAGTCTTCCAAGTGGGGAGAGTCTTTGAGGGAACTTCACTGGAGACTACCGCTTGGATTGTCGGCTTGGAGACTGGCTTCAGCTTAGACTGACTCCTGGACTACTTCTTTGGGTGAGTGAAAAGGGCTGACTACTTTCCTAGTTTCCTAAGAGACTAGCTTCCATCTTGGAGGAAGACTTGATGGTTACTCACTACTGGCCCTTCTGGCTGAGAACTAGTATAGGTATTTCTCTTACCTCTTTCACATTTCTCTACTTTATTGTTACCCCTCTATTTTGTAAATAAATTTCTAACTTGAAATATAATAAATATTGGTTACCACATAATTACATAAAATTATTATACAACCATTAACTTTCATCTTTATATACTTAAACCTTAACAATCACTAAAACAGTTATCCTTTGATTTTTTGCATTATCTTATTTCAAGATGTATGAAGTTATAATAGAAAATTTACTATACTCTTAAGTCTGAACAAGATAGATTCAGCAAATCACTCTCCAGTTTGTATAAATTGAGCATGGACAACTGGTTGTATATAAATTGAAAAGGGAAGTTAGAACACATGAGATTACTATGGGAAAACTGAATAGTCCTTTTAATAATCCCTAACTCTGGCTTGAAGTTAAGACCCATGTATTGCACAATGATATTATTCCCATGATGGTGTTTGTCATTGATTGATTAAATGATAATGCCACCAAAAAGTTGAAATTGAGGATAACTTCAAGGGAAATGAAGCATCCCAGGGAACTTGAACAAGGTGATACATATTAAAAACCAAGCATTAGGTAGCAGATTTTATAGGAAGAACTCAAGTGAAATATCCAACTGCAATTTTTTTAAATGGGGTATTTACATAAAAAGAGTAGAAAGCACTGATAGACAGCCCTTGTACTTTATTAGATTCCCAACAAAATTAGGTAAATGTGGGGAATATCTCTCCCCCAGCAAGTGGGTAGTAACTCATATTTAGTGATGATAAATGAAAGTCATATAGGATGGGCAAGATGGGTGGTTGGTAAAAGAATACTCACATTCACATGATCACAGATCTATCATCAAAATCAGTTTTAAATAAAGAACATATTAAAATAATTTTGTTGTGGTAGATAACAGACTATTTCAGTTTGAAAGCAAAAAAAATATTCTGCATAATATGTTGAAGGTAAGTACCAACAAAATTATATTCCTATGATACACAAGTGTTTTGATATTTCCCCTTGTTTTCATGATTAATACCCATTTCATAACAATGCAGAAGTCTCTTGTAAGAAAAAAGTATAATGAGAAGTAAAAATGTGTATTTTCTTTCTTTAAACATCTAAAATAAACTTGATTAAAAAATCTCAAAATATGTATTTACTAGTTCAATTGAACCTCTGTAAGGGAAAAGCTACTCGAGGCAAAGCATATTCTTCAGTTTGTTTTTTTTTTTCTAGTTCTAAAACAGACTATAGTCTCATATCTCTCTGTATAGTGAGCTCTGAAACTCTTTCTGTCAAATTAAGTGACTCCACAAACCTTCAGAGAATAGTTATTTTTTCAGCCATATTATAGGAAATATTTTGAAGTCTCTCAGAAATGGGTGAGAAGCCAGATAATAAAAAAAGTCTTCTTCAGTGAATGGTGGCCAAATATAGCTCAAGTGAAGGTCACAGCCAGACAGTAATTAGGGTTGATTCAGGAAGACAGCTATTTACCACATAGGTGGAATTCAGACTGTTGTGTCATACTTCTAGGTATAGCTGGGACATCTATAGTGGTTGTGTTAACACCTTTAAATAAGAAAAGTGAACCCAACAGTTTGAAAATTTGGTAGACTGAAAAGAAAATAGGTAGAAAGAAAAATGCAGAGAAAATAACAATAGAAATTTCAAGTAGTTGAAGTTTTTAATTTTCTACTTGACCCGCTGCTTAGTCGCTACCATGTATAAAAGGTGGGAGTTTAGTTACCTTATAATCACTACTCTTTAGCCATAGTTGATAGAATGTCCATCCATCCTTTCTAGAGTATACCCAATTACCAAAGAGCTGAACCACCAAATATTGATTTTCTCATTTCCTTTTTCTCTTATCCAGATTTTGAGATAATTCAAGAATATTTTCTTGGACATGGTATAGAAAGTAAAGAGATTTGGGGGCTACTTTTCAAACACTCCTGATTCACTTTTCACCTCTAGTGGAATACAGAACAACATTGTGAAGATTGGTAGGGTCCTGATTCCTGTACCTCTCCTGATTTGGTTATATTTCTCAGGCTTCAGCAAAAATTCCTATTTCTCAAAAGAAATACTTTCCCTCTAAGAGATTAATGACCAATGAAGGAAGTCTCTACCTTAATGATGGCTGAACTTAGGCACTCTCAAGCTCAGAATTGTCTATGAGCTAATTGGTAGCTTTGAAAACATCAATTTTCATTTCCTAAGCTCAGGAAAGAAAAGAAAGGAAACATTTATTATCTACTATTTGTCAGGCACTGTGCTAAGCACTTTAAAGTACTTTTTTTTTAATTTGATGCTTATATGAATACTTTGGGAGATAAATGCTTCTATCTCCTTTTATAGATGAAGCAATGAAGGCAGATGAATATTATGAGGTGTTCCAGTTCACAAAATTATTAAGTGTCTGAGGCCCTATTTCAATTCAATTCTCCCTTACTCCAAGCCCACAATATTACGAACAGCAAATAAGAAATCAGTTGGAATGGGGAATTCAATAAGTTTCCTTTTGGTCATGTCTTGAAAATCACAGGAAGCTGGTCAACATGCATTTCTCCTGCAAGTCACCATTTGCTGTTTTGGATACAGGAATCAAAGAAAGAAATACTCTTTCCTGTTCTTAAAACAATCTATTCTGAATATGCAAGGAAGAAAAAAATCTCTGAAATACAAAAGAACACAAAACAAAACAAAAATGCCCAGATAATGCCAAAACTAACATTTATATAATATAGAGGCATTAGTTCCTTTTTTAAAGAGTCTAGATTCTTTCACAGTTTCATTTAATATCTTAATATCTAATCAACAAAATGTTGTGGATTACCAGAGGTATGACCTTCAGATACTAGAGCTAGGTCCATACCTTTCAATATCATCAGTTATTTTTAGGGGGAAAGGAACTCATTAAATTGACCAGAGACTCACTTGATCCAAACCCTTAAAAAAATTTACTGTCAGGGCTTCAACCTTGCTAGCTGAAAGATAATGATTGCCAATTTTTATGCAATTATTCATGATCTATTCACCCTTTTGGTTTAAACTTCAATATAATTTAAAACATGAGTGCTATTCAAATTTCTTATCATTGAATATATGTAATCCTAAGGCTCTGAACTTTATGCCAGTATAACACATGATGAAGAAAATTAATTCAATCAGAAAAGGCCTTAACTACTTATGCAGAAATGTGATGAGTATAAACAAGCAGCTTTAAAATTACTTATGTCATTCTAATAAACTTAAGTAAAACTTTTGACTTTAGAAAGGTGAGGAGTGGTTAAAATGGGTATTGTCATCATTCTCCATAGCTATAAAAATTATAAACAACCAGGAAGGAACAATTTTTTTCCCTTAAAGAATAATTACAATATATTCTTTTCAAAGGAGATAATTTAGATCATTGCCTTCATTGTCTTCTTCCATGAGTCTCTCTATATTTCATTTTTATAAATGAAGAGATTAATTTTTTTTAATATTCAGAGCCCCAACCTTCATGAGCAAAAAGTTGTGGTGGCTATGTATTCATTCATTGTTGAGGAAAAAATGAAATGAGTAAACTCATTCCAAGATTTTCCTGAAGCAAATACAGTATCCTATACCAATTGGAAAATGTGGGTTTTAGTGACTCATAGCATAGCAAACTATAGAGGAGATTATTAATTAAATTAACAGTATTTTAAAATATTTTATTATAATAAATTTTAATTTCTTCCAGATTACATATCAATACAATTTTTAAATATTCATTTTTTGGTATTTTATAATACATGTTCTTTCCCTCCTCATTCCTCTTCACTCTCCAAGAAATCAGGTAATATGATGTAGGCCATATATATAAATATATATATATATTAACTTATAATATATATTTCCCAAATTGTCATGTGAAACAAAATATATATTGTTTACAGTACAGAAAAACTTATGGAGGAAATAAAGAGTGGTAGGTCTCTTCAGTTTCCAGTTCTTTGCATTCACAAAAAGAGGTAGTATAAATATTTTTGCACTTTCTCCCTATCTCTTTGAGATATAGACCTAATAGTGGATTTTTTATCACATAATCAATTGTTACATAATTAAATTAGAATATTTTTCCATGGTTACAAGATTTATGTTTTTTTCCCCTCCTCACTCCCAGAGGTAATGGATTTTAAATGTATTATTGTTCAAAACCTATTTCCATATTATTCATATTTGAAGTAGAGTGATCATTTAAAGTCAACATCCCCAATCATATGCCCATCAAACCATGTGATCAATCATATGTTGTTGTTCTGGGTTTCTACTCCCACAGTTCTTTCTCTGGATGTGGATAGCATCATAAGTCCCTCAGAATTTTCCTGGATCATTGAATTGCTGGTATTTTAGAAGTCTATTACTTTCAATTGTGCCACAAAGTCTCAGTCTTTGTGCACAGCATTCTCCTGGTTCTGTGCCTTTTGTTCTGCCTCAGTTCCTGGAGGTTTTTCTAATTCACATGGAATTCCTCCAGTTCATTATTCCTTTCAGCAAAATAGTATTCCATTACCATCAGATACCACAGTTTGTTCAGCCATTCCCCAATCTATGGACACCACTCTCATTTTCCAGTTTTGTACTCAATTTTACCTATTAGCTCTTTGGGATACAAATTGAGAAGTTATATGGATGTCTCAAAGGGCAAGCAGTCTTTTAAGGCCCTTTAGGCATAGTTCCAAGTTGCCTTCCAGAAAGGATTGATCAATTCACAATTACACCAGCAATGCATTGGTGTCCTAATTTTGCCATATCCCCTACAACATTTATTTAGAATATTTTTCCATGATTACATGACTCATGATCCTTTGCTCCATGCCCCTGCCCCCTCCCAAAGCCAACAAGCAGTTCCACTGTGTTCAAAACCTATTTCCATGTTATTCATATTTGCAGTTGAGCAATTCTTTAACACCAAAATCCTAATCACATCCCTATTGCACTATGTGGTTGATCATATGTTTTTCTTATGCATTTCTGGTTCCACAGTTCTTTCTCTGGATGTGGATAGTGTTCTTTCTTATAAGTTCCTCTTGATTGTCCTGGGTCATTGCATTGCTACTGATAGAAAAGTTAATTACATTTGATTGTGCCATAATGAAGCAATTTCTGTGTACAATGTGCTCTTGGTCCTGTTCCTTTCACTCTGCATCAATTCTTGGAGGTCATTCCAGTTCACATGGAATTCCTCCATTTCTTTATTCCTTTGAGCATAATAATATTCCATCTCCAACAAATCACAATTTATTCAGCCGTTTCCCAGTTGGAGGGCATCCCCTCATTTCTCAATTATTTGTCACCACAAAGAGCACTGCTATTGTTATATATAAAATTAATACATACCTTCATTATTTTTAAATAATATTAATAGAAAGGTAGATAAGCACTGAGTTAAAGTTTCTACTTTACTCTAAGTTCATAGATGACAAGTGCCTAGCCTCTGTATGATTGAAAGTCTGTTATTAAAAATCATTAGAAATCAAAGAATAAAGAAAATACAAAATAAAGACCATGTGTCCATGCCTGGTGTGAAAAATGGCTAGTCAACCCCAACCCACTCACCACCATCAGTGCTTATTCTCTATCAGAGAGAGGGAGCCTCCAAAGCCCACACAATTTATCCTCTGTCTACAGGAAGTACATAATGACAGGAAGACAGTGAGCTCTTGGGATATATAGTTCTTTTTTAGGGTAACAGATTTTCAATCATACACCTCCAAGTATCTTCCTCTCTCCCATTACCTGCCTCTCTCCAGCCATCCTCACAAAAAAGCCTCAGGTAAACTCTGCCCCTTTCTTTTACTGACATACAGAATGTTCACAGATGTAACTCTAGTATGTGAAGAATGTTGATGGACAGGTAAGCAAGCCAGGATGGGGAGGGGATAAGGTCCCCTTGACACAATCCCACCTGAGATCTTCTGGGAGACCAGTCTCCCCAATGTATCATTTAAACATAACTATTTTTAAAAATCGGAATATCTTCTAACTAAAAGTATGTATAATATTGCATTTTCTAAGAGGAAGTTACAATAGTTAGAGATGTGAGAGAAACAAAGGAGGAAAAATATTAAGTAAAAAACTGATTGATATATGCATTGACAAAATGCCAATTAGGGAGCAGTCCCCTTTGGCATAAGAGTTTACATTCAGAAAAAGTAGTTCAGTTCATTATATCCTGAAGTTCATTATGGATCTTTTTGATGAGATGTGTGGTTTCTGAAGGCATCTTGACAGCACCTTCTCCAAAAGGATCCATTTTTTTATTCGGGGTGTTGGCAAGTTTCTTTTCCTGAAATTTCTCCAAAATTTTTTAAATCTTGGATTTTAGGATATATAAAACACCCTCCAGAGGAGGGTGTTGACAAATACCAGAATCACCCTGGGATACATGGCTGAGTTAAAGAAAAAAAAACAAATCACCCCAAAAAATTCCAAATAAAAGAGCAAAAATTAAATTCTGTATAAAAGTAATAAGAAATACAGAAATGTTAAAAAAAATAAAAATCTCATGTGTATAAATGTCAGAGTAAAAAATAAATCTGTAACAGATTGTTAAATCACAGCAAGGCCCTATTAAAATGACATGTCCTTCAAGCCTGTAGGACAATTGCAGCAATACAGAACTTTACCCATTTGCAGCCAAGATTACAGAAAAATTGTCAAACTATAAGAGAGAAAGGACTATGTTTCAGCAGCAAATGGGAAAAATCATTCCCTGTTCTGATTGTACCTTCACTGTCAGGGATAGGAGAAGCCAGGATGATAGCCAAACTGAGGTACTTGTCTCAGAATATTTCATGAAGAGTATGGTGTCCTACTCACACTAGGTTCAAGTTCTTTTGCATTGACATAGAAGTTCAACAATCCTCCCTGGATTGGTTTGGTCCTTTTTGACATCATCCTACTTTGCACTATATAGTGGCTCTTTTGTTCCCTTCTCCTGGAATCAGGCACAATCATTAAAGAAAGTCCCATAACATTTATCAATAAATGGCAGGTTTCCATAGTCTAAAGCTTTTGGGTATGCATAGTTATTAGGGCTAATAGATAGTGTAAATTTATGCTGTAAACTTTATACTTCAAATCAAAAACATTAATACTGATTTCATGTACTTCAAGTATTAACAAGTATAGGGAAAAGGAAAGAAAAAATCAAATATTCTATTATGAACATAAAAAGAAAAAAAATTAAAAATCATAATTCATAATTCACATCCCATGTGACAATGTGTTAGCTGCACAGATGCCCAACACAAAAGTTGTTCACTCAAAAATGAGATTATGTCCCTCTTAACTTGGCCAGGATCTTCAGTTGAGTGTACAGGATTTTTTCACCAGGTAAAAGTCTTTTTAAAAACAGTAGAACAACAAATAATTCAGATTCTAAAAAGTACCAAAATTTCCAAAATTATAACAGCCCATTATAAAATAATAGCAAGCAAACCCAGTATCACATGAGTTGCTGTGTGACACTTAAGAACCTTTAAAATCATGAATAGTTGTCACAAGTTCAATAAACTAATTTCAAAGCTACTACACTTCACAGGAAAAAGAATTCCCACCACTCAGATGAGATTATAACCCATTATAGGGTAACTAAGCCACTTGAGTACCTCCCTCACTCTTGGAATGAGACTATGACAGTGTAACAGCACTTTCTCCAATATGTCCCAACCATTTTCACGTGGAGTTGAGGGCTAAATAGTTCATCCATTACATTTTCAATAAATGCAGAAATGGGAAAATACAACAATGCCATTACACTCTACTTCAACTACAAATGGACCCTTACCTCCTGTTACAAACAATTCAGAGGCAGGCAAATGATAAGTCCAAGGTAGCAATGCTCCCAGATATATGAAAATCAATTCTGAAGACCCATTAAATTCAATTGAGATTATTAGATAATTAAATTCTCCAAAACTTGCATACAGGTTGAAATCAGTTTGATGAAGTTCATCCATAATCATATGTGATAATTCACAAAGGTAAAAAGGAACAAAATGCTGTTAAAGCTTTTACAATCTTCAGTATAGGCATAAGGGAGATACAAATAAAGATAATGTAACAGAATATGTCAATTTTGATCTTATGAAGTGGTTAACAATAAATTATATACATCTTGTATTTAGAATTGTGTTACAGAGATTTCTTCATTATGGGGAGAACAAACTGAAACAGTTAACATAAATGAGGCAATGACATCTGAAAGGGCTGAAAATTCACCTCCAGACTCTTTGAGGTTCCTTCCCCTCCCATGTACCATCATTCTTCCAAATTCCTTTGTCCATACCTCTGGGGTCCCCCATACTGAGGGAAGTTCCCACAATGAATACAGATATATGGGTGTGAGTTTTGATGTGCCTCATTTGAATAACTGTTCCTCCTATCAATATCATTATTCCTGAATCTTCTATTCCTATTTTCCTGATTCATCTTCTTAAAATTCATAATTACATTTCCAATGTTTCCACAAAATAACATGCTAGTAGTTGTTTTGTGGATTCTTGTAAGGGAGTTATGACCCCTCCCTACTTTGCTTTTACAACTATTTTAGTTAATACTTTTATTTCCACTAATGTTATTTCCTTCTTTAATGTTTCCTCTAAACCAATGTTCTCTTTCTCCCTTTCTTTATATCCCTCAAAAGCATAAAATATCACTCTTTTTCAAGTCTTCAAGGTTCATAATAGCAAGTTTGGACAAATAGTCAAAAAATAATCCTTAACTGTCTTACAACTGTTTTTTCACAAATTGTATTCTGATTTTTGTAACCTCCCTTTCCCTAGCAAGATCCAATTCTATATTTCTTCCTCCCAGTTCAATAGGCCTATCCGTAAACTGAGAGGGGTTTTCATTGTCTTCTTGCTTAAAATTTTTGAATTTATTCCATGTAGCAGGCCTATCAGAACAAGCCCTCATTTCTTTTAGTGATGCATTCCTAGCTTGGCATAGTTGTAAGTAATCTTGCTCTGAATTTGGGGTTCCATTTAGGATCTTCATTTGGCCCACTAGTTGTTCTCTCTACCTGAGCCCAATTAACAAGAGAAAGGATCTTATTTCTTTCCCTTTCCATTAGCAAAGTCTATAGAAAATTTTCCACATCAATTCATGTGGGATTATATGTGGGGAAAATGCTTTCAACCTTATTTATGAGCAGCACAGACTCAGATTCAAAGGAAGGTAATTTTTCTTTGAATATCTCAATGTCCTGTGGAGAAAAAGGTGTATGATGTCTAAGGTTGACTAAATCTCTCCATCTATTATAAATTGGAACATCCCTTAGAGGAAATAGACCTTTTATTTGAATCATCAGTGATAACTGCTGTTTAACCTATTTTCTGGATTTCAATTAATTGGGTCATAGTGTGGCTAGGAGGGGAAGGGGGAGTGTGATTGGCACTGGGTGGGGCTGATGGTGTGGTGCAGAGGAATGGAGGTGGTGCTGGGGGCATGGTGGATAGGAGGGAGTTGGGACTGGAGGTGGAGTGGAGAGGAGTAGGACATGTGAGGTCTAAAGGATAAGTCATAGTAAGGTGGGTGGAGTTGGTTAGGGGAAAGCATTTAGGGAAAAGGATAAGGCAGATAAATATGGTACAAGTGGGGAAAGGGGAGATGGGCTGGCACTGGGTATTGAGAAGAAGGAAACTCTCAATGGCATAAGTAGTAGGATGGTAAGGTAGGGTAGAGAGTTAGATTGGGAGGAAAGGGGATGGGAGGAGTAGGAGATTAGTGAGGTCTGACAGGGAGAAGAGCTCCAGGGTTTAAGTCCTGGTTTAGTTCAGTATGAGGAGAAATATCCTCACAGGTCGGGTAGGATGATAGAGTGTGTTTTGTGCTAGATCTTATCAAGTGTTCAGGAGGAGGAACTGAAGGAGTTAAGTCAGAAGGGTCTAATTCCAAAGAAAGAATGGCTTCCTTTCTCTGGAGGTAATAGTTGAGTTATCAACATGATATGCCCACAAGAGCCAGTATTTATAATCTTTGGAATCTTTGCTTTTGATGGCTAACTTCAAATCTTTTAAGATCTTGAAGTCAAAAGAGTCATATTTTGGCCATGTAAAAGATTTTTCCATCCAGGCTTCACAAAACTTTTTAGTCTCCTTCTTTGTCATCCAATTCTCCTTAGGATGATCAGGATCAACTCAAGATTTAAAAAGTTTATGCAGGGGTGAATCTGGAGGAATATTTCCTGATTTCCCTTGATTTCTTGCAGTATTTCCCATAGTATCTAGTCTGTCTGTCTTAATCTGCCTCTTTAAGCTAGTTTCAGTTTTGCTAAATGGTCAGGTTAAACAATGAAAAGTCCTTAACAAAAAAAAAAATGGAGACACAAATTTCTTCAATGATATTTTGGAAGGCAGTGAGATTAGGTTTAAAAAATAAGCTAATGTAAGGAAGTAAGTAATTGTTGCACAGCAATTATACAAATAATGCATATGTATTTATTATAGTTTTATAATTAATAGTATGTATTTATTATAATTATTGTTGTCATTAATAATTAATAATAGTAAATAACCATAAACAAGTGTCAATTGTCAATACTAATTAATAAATTAATAATAGTTGGTGTTGTCTAATAATAGTTGTTGAAAATTACTAATTATTGTTATTGATGGTATTATTAATACTATTATGTTCTAAAAGTATTTATCAGTATCTCATTTAATTAATTCCATTTAATTTTGGCTTTGTAAAATTTTAGAAATTTGATTTTAATTTCATTTCAGTATTACTAATATTTAACTATTAATAATCCTATCATTTAAATGTATTCAAAATATCACTAGGAGCAGCAGGGAAGGTATTTTTTTTAAAGTTCCTACAGTTTTAATTCTCAATAGTAGGTGGTGCTATAACTGCATGTACAGTGAAAGACATTTGAGGGTTTAGGTCTTTTTTTTAAAGCAGTTAGAGGCATAATAAGCCCCAGAAGGAATGTTCTAGGGGAGAAGGGAGAGAAAATGTTTACTCCTTTCCCCTCCCCCAGAGGTAAAAGTCATGTGTTCTCAAAGTTGGAGGAGCTGAGGAGGGAGCTCCTATCTGCCTGTGACTCACTTAATCAGTGCCATATTTTCCTCATCTCTATGTCTGGCTCACAAACTAATGAGGATGTGAGTTCCCAACACCTCAGGTACTGTGCTCCAACCCTTCACTGTCTGGTTCTGGGGGTGTGTGAGCTAGGTCTTAGGGTCTCTATCCCTGTGTGCTGTGCCCCCAGTCCCCACATGGCACACTGTGCTGAGTTCATCAGGAGAAGGTGGGCTCTGTGTTAGAGTCCAAGAGGGTTTTTCGATTTGGGGAAAGCCAGGCAATGGGCTGTGCTCCCAGTAGCTAGGAGCCTGCGTTTTCCACATTGGAGAAATTCAAGCAGAAACTCAGCTGGGAAAGACCAGGAGTTCCTTTTGGGTCCTAAAAAAAAACCCTGGTTCTATGCAGAAAGTCTTGGGCCCCATTTTCTATAGCCCCACCCTTATCTAAGCTAAAGGAATGGGGGAGGAGGGCACCAGGTGGGAAGGAAGTTCCTTACCAATCAGATCCAATCAAGGGTGGCATGGATGTCAGACTGGAAAATAAAAACTGCCATTTCTCTGTCTCAGTCGAGGTATGTTGTATAGCATAGCATATTACAAGATGGCTAAAAACCTCTTTTAAAAACTTCCCTCAGAAGAGAATTAAGAATTTGAAATAAACCTAGGTGGTTGCCATCTGTTATATCTAAAATTAATATATCTCTCAGTTATTATTTTTCATTAAGTTTATTAATAGAAAGGTAGATAAGCACAGAGTTAGTTTCTGCTTTACTTTAAGTTCCCAGACCATGTTTGCCTAGCCTCCAATTATCTTCCTCTCCCCTGTTACCTGTCTCTCTCCAGCTGTCCAAGCAAAAAAGCCCCAGGTGAGTTCTCCCTCTTTCGTTTATTGATATACAGCATTTTCACAGATATAACTGTAGTATGTGAAGAATGTTGATGGACAGGTCAGTAACCCAGGAGGGGGAGGGGGTGAGATCCCCTCATCACACTATGAATATTTTTGTACAAGTATTTTTTCTTATTATTTCTTTGGGCTACAAATCCAGCATGGTATGGCTGGATCAAAGGTTAGGCATTCATATAAAGCCCTTTGTGCATAGTTCCAAATTGCCCTCCAGAATAGTTGGACCAATTCACATTTCCACCAGCAGTGTTTTATTGTCCCAATTTTGCCACATCCCCTCCAACATTTTTAATTTCTGTCATAATGGTGAATCTGCTAGCTGTAGCTGTAAGCTGGGACCTCAGAGTTGTTTTGATTGGCATTTCTCTAATTATGAGAGATTTAGAACACTTTTTCATTTGCTTATTGATAGTTCTGATTTCTTTATCTGAAAACTGCCTATTCATGTCCCTTGACCATTTATCAATTGGAGAATGGCTTTATTTTTTAGTTTTTGTAAAATTGATTTAACCCTTTATAAGTTTTTTTTTTCTTTTTCTCTTATTTACCCATATTCCCACCCCAACCCCATTATTGGCTCTATTCTTGCTCCTCTGTTTACTTGCTGGATCTGTGAGTTTGGACTTTTCTGCCCAAGATCCCACTAACCGCCAGAGTCATCACAGTAGGTGGGGGAGGGGCCCTGGGACCTTCCTTCTTTCTTTTCCTTAAGTCTGAGAATTCAATATTCTATGTGGACCTTTTAAGTCGAATTGAGCTCTGTCCTATTGAATTTAGTTTTCTGTTCCTGTCAAAGTGCTTTGTTTTTATTTGTGTGGAAGGGTTTTCACAGAGGAATCACATTTGCTGCTTCTAAGCCACCATCTTGAGAAAAATTAACATTATTGTTTACTCCACACTTTTTTGATTCCCTCTACTCTCCTCTGGGTGGAGGGCTGAGGGGTGGAGCATTAAAAACCCCTAGAGCTCCCTTTATAAAGGATTTGTACTTTCTAAGTAACTTTCTACTTTCTATCAGCAACAATGCTTGGTTTCAACAATACAGAATATGCTGGGTTCTGCTTAGTCCTTCTTCCCCTTTATGTGTATAATTTTCCCATATTACATGGTAAACTCCTTCAGGGCAAAGAGATTACTTTTTCTTATTTTTTCCCTAACAATGGTTAACACAAAATAGGAGCTTAATAAATCTTTATTGAATTGAATTACAATTAATTTCCAATAGGGTACAACTTCTCAATGAATGCTTTGGCTATGGCGAATCATTAAACTCATAAAAAGAAAAAAATTCAAATTTTTTCACTCCTGTTCAATTCATTAAAACATATGTACATATATGTGTATACATATATACATATATATATACATATATATATATATGTAGCTATGTATGTATATAACTTTTTCCCCTGCAATCTTTCATTCTTTTTCCTAGCTTTGGTCTAGTACGTGGTTTGCTCAACAAAGTCATTGAAACTCCAATCTGCCCCACCTATCCCACCCATATAAAAATTCATTTAAATTTGTCCCAACTAAAGTTCAACTTCATCCTCCCATTTCAAATTAATTTTGACCTTTATACAGAAAAGACTGAATTTTCATTGAATCCGTAATTCATCCTCACCCTCTTAAAGTAACTAAAGAAAATGTTCTATCCTGTTCAGTGTAACATGAAAACTTCTATGGAATCCTTTAAAGGTATTAAAATAAGTGTGAAGAGTATTCAACCAAGTTGTGAAAGTAGGAGTTTCAAACAACTGGATGAAATGAAATAACACTAGATAGGAAGCTTATGGGATTTGTTAAAAAAGACTTGATCATGACCCCTGAGGCTTGGATGAAATAACAAGACATTTCAGACATTACTTCCAAGTGTTAGCCAAACCAATGCTGCAAATATCTTCAGTCAATCCTCAGAGAATTACTTTGAGAAGAGCTTGCCTGTGCCTGTTTACCAGAGGATGGACTTGAGAACTTTTAAACATCTGAACATTCTGGAATTCTAAAAAGCACTGTGACCCTTTCCCCTGCATAAGATAAATGTATTGGTCATAACTTTATTGGAAGCTGATTTAAAATCGGGCACTGAGGAAAGGCAGCTTTAGAAGTCAAAAGAAGCTCAGAAGAAAAATAAGCTATACCTAAAATGAATTTTATGAGGACCTCACAAAAGGGATACAAAAGAACTTCCCTTTTGTCCCTTTGCTAAATGTGCTTCCTAAATCTGAGTCCATATTCCCAGAACTCAAATATTGGTGGGAGACTGTCAGAATTTTTTGAGTTGTATGGGGGCTGTTCTTACTATATCACATCAATTAAAATGCTTTTGAAAGCTAATTAAACATAATTAGATTACTCATATCATTAGATAATAATTAGAGGCAAAACACAGCCATTAAGAATCAAGAATAATAGACTTCCGGTTAAGATGGCGGCTTAGAGAAAGCTAAAGCTCAGATCTCCGGAAAACCCTTCCCGACCAATCTCAAACGATAAGCTCCTAAGGCGCCGAAATTCAAAACGATCAACAGCACAGACCCTGGGAACCCTCCTCCTGGACCTGGACCCGGTTCAAAAGGTACGGCTCCCCTTAAAAGCCAGAACCCGAGATCACTCGGACCTCAGGGGTAGGAGCGCAGAGTCCAAGGCTCCCGGAAGCCGCAGCCGCGCCGGGCTCAGAGAGCAGGGTCCTCGGAAACAACAACCCTCAGGGCCTTCTACAGTCCCGGTGAAAGTTACTGCCTGGGGCTTCCGCTGCAGAGAGCTGGTCAAAACAACAGCAACCCTCAGGGCGGGCAAGACAGCCTCACAGGCTGGATCCTGCTATCCAAGTCTCAGTGAAAGTCTGTGCTCTCAGAGCTTGGGGAAGCGGCAGCCCATCCCCCCGCAGGCCGACGAAACAGCCTCACGGCCAGCGATTCTGAAGGCAACTTCCGGAAAGCGAGCCGGGGGGAGAGTGTGGCCTCGTGGTCCGACCCTTCCATTCCAGTTCCAGTGAGGCATATTCAGTTTAACCCAGGGAAAGCCCATAGAACTATCTGCCCAGGACTGCCTCTGAACACCAGAAAGAGACAAGAAAAACTAATCCTCCACATTCAGAGATGACAAACTCCACAGAACCACAGAAGCCCCAAAATACCAAGAAAAATAAGAAGAAAGGGGCGACTTTGGACACATTCTATGGAGCCAAAATACAAAATACAGAGCAGACAGAAGATAATATAAAAGAAAATGCTCCAAAACCTTCCAAAGGAAATGGAAACTCTCCACAAACCTATGAAGAATTTGAATCAGAAATGACCAAAAAGATGGAAGCCTTCTGGGAGGAAAAGTTGGAAATAATGCAAAAGAAATTCACGCATCTACAAAACCAGTTTGACCAAACTGTAAAAGAAAACCAGGCTTTAAAGGCCAGAATCAGGCAGCTGGAAGACAACAATCGTGTAAAAGAGCAAGAATCAATAAAGCAAAGCCAAAATACCAAGAAATTAGAAGAGAACATAAAATATCTCACCGACAAGGTGATAGATCTGGAAAATAGGGGGAGAAGGGATAATTTAAGAATAATTGGACTCCCAGATAAGCCAGAAATAAACACCAAACTGAACATGGTGATACAAGATATAATCAAAGAAAATTGCCCAGAGATTCTAGAACAAGGGGGCAATACAGCCACTGACAGAGCTCACAGAACACCTTCTACACTAAACCCCCAAAAGACAACTCCCAGGAATGTAATTGCCAAATTCCAAAGCTATCAAACAAAAGAAAAAATCCTACAGGAAGCCAGAAAAAGACAATTTAGATATAAAGGAATGCCAATCAGGGTCACCCAAGACCTTGCAAGTTCTACTCTGAATGATCGTAAGGCATGGAACATGATCTTCAGAAAGGCAAGAGAGCTGGGTCTCCAACCAAGAATCAGCTACCCAGCAAAACTGACTATATACTTCCAAGGGAAAGTATGGGCATTCAACAAAATAGAAGACTTCCAACTTTTTGCAAAGAAAAGACCAGAGCTCTGTGAAAAGTTTGATACCGAAAATCAAAGAGCAAGGAATACCTGAAAAGGTAAATATTAAGGAAAGGGGAAAATGTTATCTTCTTCTTTTACTCAAACTCTCTTCTATAAGGACTACATTTATATCAACCTATGTATACTAACATGTGGGGAAAATGTAATGTATAAATAGGGGGTAAAGAAAGACCAAATAGAATAATCATTCTCACACAAAGATTCACATGGGAAGGGGAGGGGAAGAAAACTCCTAAAAGAAGGAGAGGAAGAGAGGGGGGGGGGGTTACTTAAACCTCAATCTCAGGGAAATCAGCTCTGAGAGGGAAAAACCTCCAGATCCATTGGGATCTTGAATTCTATCTTACCCAACAAGGGTAAGGAGAAGGGAAAACCAAGGGGGGGAGGGGGAGAGGGAGAACAAAAAGGGAGGGTAAGAGAGGGGGGAGGGGGAGGGAACAAAAAGGGAGGGACTAAAAAGGGAAACATCAAGGGAGGGGACAAGGGGGACTGTTTCAAAGTAAATCACTGGACTAAAAGGTAGAGCCGAAGAAGAAAAGGTTAGAATTAGGGAAGGCAATCAAAATGCCAGGGAGTCCACAAATGACAATCATAACTTTGAACGTGAATGGGATGAACTCACCCATAAAACGTAGACGAATAGCAGAATGGATTAGAATCCAAAACCCTACCATATGTTGTCTTCAAGAAACACACATGAGGCGGGTTGACACCCACAAGGTCAGAATTAAAGGATGGAGTAAGACCTTCTGGGCTTCAACTGATAGAAAGAAGGCAGGAGTGGTAATCATGATATCTGATAAAGCCAATGCAAAAATAGACCTGATCAAAAGGGATAGGGAAGGTAATTATATTTTGTTAAAAGGGACTATAGACAATGAGGAAATATCATTAATCAATATGTATGTACCAAATAATATAGCACCCAAATTTCTAATGGAGAAACTAGGAGAATTGAAGGAAGAAATAGACAATAAAACCATACTAGTGGGAGACTTAAACCAACCATTATCAAATTTAGATAAATCAAATCAAAAAATAAATAAGAAAGAGGTAAAAGAAGTGAATGAAATCTTAGAAAAATTAGAATTAATAGACATATGGAGAAAAACAAATAGGGATAAAAAGGAATACACCTTCTTCTCAGCACCACATGGCACATTCACAAAAATTGACCATACATTAGGTCACAGAAACATAGCACACAAATGCAGAAAAGCAGAAATAATGAATGCAGCCTTCTCAGATCACAAGGCAATAAAAATAATGATTAGTAATGGTACATGGAAAACCAAATCTAAAACCAATTGGAAATTAAACAATATGATACTCCAAAACCGTTTAGTTAAAGAAGAAATCATAGAAACAATTAATAATTTCATCGAGGAAAATGACAATGGCGAAACATCCTTCCAAACCTTTTGGGATGCAGCCAAAGCGGTAATCAGAGGTAAATTCATATCCCCGAATGCTTATATTAACAAACAAGGGAGAGCAGAGATCAATCAATTGGAAATGCAAATGAAAAAACTGGAAAGCGATCAAATTAAAAACCCCCAGCAGAAAACCAAATTAGAAATCCTAAAAATTAAGGGAGAAATTAATAAAATCGAAAGTGATAGAACTATTGATTTAATAAATGAGACAAGAAGCTGGTACTTTGAAAAAACAAACAAAATAGACAAGGTACTGGTCAATCTAGTTAAAAAAAGGAAGGAAGAAAAGCAAATTCACAGCATTAAAGATGAAAAGGGGGACAGCACCTCCAATGAGGAGGAAATTAAGGCAATCATTAGAAATTACTTTGCCCAATTATATGGCAATAAATACACCAATTTAGGAGAAATGGATGAATATATACAAAAATACAAACTGCCTAGACTAACAGAAGAGGAAATAGAATTCCTAAATAATCCCATATCAGAAATTGAAATCCAACAAGCCATCAAAGAACTTCCTAAGAAAAAGTCCCCAGGGCCTGATGGATTCACCTGTGAATTCTATCAAACATTCAGAGAACAGTTAATCCCAATACTATACAAACTATTTGACATAATAAGCAAAGAGGGAGTTCTACCAAACTCCTTTTACGACACAAACATGGTACTGATTCCAAAACCAGGCAGGTCAAAAACAGAGAAAGAAAACTATAGGCCAATCTCCCTAATGAATATAGATGCAAAAATCTTAAATAGGATACTAGCAAAAAGACTCCAGCAAGTGATCAGAAGGATCATTCACCATGATCAAGTAGGATTCATACCAGGGATGCAGGGCTGGTTCAACATTAGGAAAACCATCCACATAATTGACCACATCAACAAGCAAACTAGCAAGAATCACATGATTATTTCAATAGATGCAGAAAAAGCCTTTGATAAAATACAACACCCATTCCTATTAAAAACACTAGAAAGCATAGGAATAGAAGGGTCATTCCTAAAAATAATAAACAGTATATATCTAAAACCAACAGCTAATATCATCTGCAATGGGGATAAACTAGATGCATTCCCAATAAGATCAGGAGTGAAACAAGGATGCCCATTATCACCTCTACTATTTGACATTGTACTAGAAACACTAGCAGTAGCAATTAGAGAAGATAAAGGAATTGAAGGCATCAAAATAGGCAAGGAGGAGACCAAGTTATCACTCTTTGCGGATGACATGATGGTCTACTTAAAGAATCCTAGAGATTCAACCAAAAAGCTAATTGAAATAATCAACAACTTTAGCAAAGTTGCAGGATACAAAATAAACCCACATAAATCATCAGCTTTTCTATATATCTCCAACACAGCTCAGCAGCAAGAACTAGAAAGAGAAATCCCATTCAAAATCACCTTAGACAAAATAAAATACCTAGGAATCTACCTCCCAAGACAAACACAGGAACTATATGAACACAACTACAAAACACTCGCCACACAACTAAAACTAGACTTGAACAAATGGAAAAAACATTAACTGCTCATGGATAGGACGAGCCAATATAATAAAAATGACCATCCTACCCAAACTTATTTATCTATTTAGTGCCATACCCATTGAACTACCAAAATACTTCTTCACTGATTTAGAAAAAACCATAACAAAGTTCATTTGGAAGAACAAAAGATCAAGGATATCCAGGGAAATAATGAAAAAAAACACATATGATGGGGGCCTTGCAGTCCCTGACCTAAAACTATATTACAAAGCAGCAGTCATCAAAACAATTTGGTACTGGCTAAGAAATAGAAAGGAAGATCAGTGGAATAGACTGGGGGAAAGCGACCTCAGCAAGACAGTATACGATAAACCCAAAGATCCCAGCTTTTGGGACAAAAATCCACTATTTCATAAAAACTGCTGGGAAAATTGGAAGACAGTGTGGGAGAGACTAGGAATAGATCAACACCTCACACCCTACACCAAGATAAATTCAAAATGGGTGAGTGACTTAAACATAAAGAAGGAAACCATAAGTAAATTGGGTAAACACAGAATAGTATACATGTCAGACCTTTGGGAGGGGAAAGGCTTTAACACCAAGCAAGATATAGAAAGAATCACAAAATGTAAAATAAATAATTTTGACTACATCAAACTAAAAAGCTTTTGTACAAACAAAACCAATATAACTAAAATCAGAAGGGAAACAACAAATTGGGAAAAAATCTTCATAGAAACCTCTGACAAAGGTTTAATTACTCATATTTATAAAGAGCTAAATCAATTGTACACAAAATCAAGCCATTCTCCAATTGATAAATGGGCAAGAGAAATGGATAGGCAGTTCTCAGATAAAGAAATCAAAACTATTAACAAGCACATGAAGAAGTGTTCTACATCTCTTATAATCAGAGAGATGCAAATCAAAACAACTCTGAGGTATCACCTCACACCTAGCAGATTGGCTAACATAACAGCAAAGGAAAGTAATGAATGCTGGAGGGGATGTGGCAAAGTAGGGACATTAATTCATTGCTGGTGGAGCTGTGAACTGATCCAACCATTCTGGAGGGCAATTTGGAACTATGCCCAAAGGGCGACAAAAGAATATCTACCCTTTGACCCAGCCATAGCACTGCTGGGTCTGTACCCCAAAGAGATAATGGACACAAAGACTTGTACAAAAATATTCATAGCTGCGCTCTTTGTGGTGGCCCAAAACTGGAAAATGAGGGGATGCCCATCAATTGGGGAATGGCTGAACAAACTGTGGTATATGTTGGTGATGGAGTACTATTGCGCTAAAAGGAATAATAAAGTGGAGAAGTTCCATGGAGACTGGAACAACCTCCAGGAAGTGATGCAGAGCGAGAGGAGCAGAACCAGGAGAACATTGTACACAGAGACAAACACACTGTGGTATCATCGAACGTAATGGACTTCTCCATTAGTGGTGGTGTAATGTCCCTGAACAACTTGCAGGGACCCTGGAGAAAAAAACACCATTCATAAGCAAAGGATAAACTATGGGAGTGGAAACACCGAGAAAAAGCAACTGCCTGAATACAAAGATTGAGGGGACATGACAGAGGATAGACTCTAAATGAACACTCTAATGCAAATACTATCAACAAAGCAATGGGTTCAAATCAAGAAAACATCTAATGCCCAGTGGACTTACGCGTCGGCTATGGGGGGTTGGGGGGGGGGAGGAAAAGAAAATGATCTATGTCTTTAACGAATAATGCTTGGAAATGACCAAATAAAATATATTAAAAAAAAAATAAAAGAAAAAAAGATAAAAAAAAAAAAGAATCAAGAATAATAACACTAGAAACATGATATTACAAGGAACATTAGAAATAGCATTGGTAAACCCTAAGGTTACTCTTAGAACACTATGAAGACAAGCATTCACCCTCTGAATGTATGATCTGTCTTTTCCAATAGGGGTTTACATAGTGAGTGATGAGCCTATGCTACATATAAAACAACATTTTGGGCAGTATCTTTTTAAAGAAATCTCTTCCTAGATTGGACATTTACTCTGTAGCCTTGGTGAAATATTTCAGGCTTACTGTACTTATTTCCTGGTTATATATGAAACCAATTGTGAACTGATGAATACCACCTAGCAGATAAGGTCTCCCCAGAAATAAACAGAACTTCCATTTGCAATGTTTCTGTGGGATATTGAACAACTGATTTTTCTTTTTTGGTTTTCAGTTGTTCTTTTTTAATCTGTAAATTAGAGGGGGTAGCCTCTAAGATTCTTTCTTTCTGAACATTTTATAATTCTATCCTAAGGGAAAAAAAAAGAACTCAAAATGCTGGCATTCTGGTTTTTATGGTCTATAGTGTACATTTACAACTAGGATTTGGAAATCTCACTACCATCTCCATTAGTAGGATATCATATAAGGACACATGCAACAGAACAACCCAGCAGGATTGCTTAGATTCATGAACACAGCAAAGGGTGTCAACTGTGAAGGTTGGATTAACTCTCCCCTGCCCGTTTTTTTAGATGTAATCACCAGAAGTGTATAAACCCCAGTTATCCTTAAGTGGGGGACATTTGTGACCCATGTGTGCAATAGTGGGTGACAATTCAGAACCCACTGATTGCCTCATGGGAAGTGCTAAACAAAGTTTTAGCTGTAATTGTTCTACGTAAAATGGAAAGTAGTCACAGGAAGTGACAAAAAAGGAATGGTATTCTAAAAAGCCAAGAACTTCCTGTGAAGAGGTCTTTAGCCTTAAACTGGACCTTGGAGGAGCTCTGGCTGAGGATTGCTTCTATTAGGGCTACCACTTGGGTGAGTAATAAAGGCTGACTCCTTTCCCTGGTTGTTCTGAGAGGTACTAGCCTCTGTTAAAACCACTCTGGCTGAGGACCTTGGACTACTTATATTTTCCCTTCAAACTATCAAGTGGGTAAGTGAAAAAGGCTGACTCTCTTCCCTGGATTTCCTGGAGGTACTAGACTCTGTAGGGGTCCCTCATCTGGGAAGAGGCCTCTTGGCTAAAACCTTTGTTAATTGACCCTTAGGCCCTCTGGCTGGGGCTTCTGGAACTCTGCTGGAGTAAAACCAGGGCTTGAGCAATAGTCTAGCTTGTTAAGCTAGATTTCTTACTCTGCCCTCTTTCTCATTTCTCTACTTTCACACTTTCCCTCTATTTTATATATAAATTGCTAAAATATCATTTGGAATTGATTAATTCCTGGTGACCATACTCTTAATTAATCTAGTCCAACCCCTTACATTTCTGCCCCTTACACAACTAAAGTCAACCAGTGCCAAATAATCATTCATACCAAGACAGTGGATATTTATTTTTCTATAATGAAAATTAAATAAATGAAATTAGAGAAATTTAAATTTAACTTTAAAAATTTTGAGGATCTATAGATCCTCAAAATGGTGTTCACCAATATGGGCTGTTCACCAATAAAGGCTGATGCAAATAATTTAAAATAAATTAAATAATAATTTAAATATTTAAAATCTTAACTGAATTAAAAATCTAGATAACAAATTTGATAGTCCTTATGAATTCTTTAACTATTAATGCTATAAATAGTATTGATCATTATTTTTGTTAAAATTTAATAAAAAAGATATTTATTGATTCTTAAATGAACATTACTATCAAACATTTTCAGTTTCCTATTCAAATTCTGATGTTTCTTTTTCTTTAGTAATTTCTAAGACTTAAATGCTACATTTGATGCTGATAGTATTGAAAAGATTACAACATTCTTGCAAATATGAAGAATTTACTAAGACAAATCAAAAGTCCAAATGAATTTTCAAATGTAATATCAGCTTGCAAAGTTGACTACATTTAGTCCACAGCCTTCTATTTCCCAATCCAAATAAATTCTTCCCCCATACACACATAATATTTAAAGTGCAATTTTCATGTGTCAAGGCATATTTAATTTAATGTGCTCTGTCATGCCATCCTCATTTACTTGGTTCAGAAAAAAAAACAAAAAACTTCACCTTGTTTTTTTAACAGAGGCAAGTTCTTGTTTATATCTGCAAAGTCAAAATTACAAGCAGAAAGAGGACAAGAATTTTTTTTAAATATTTTTTCACTTTTAAAATTCTGTTTTGCTATAAACTATCAGTTCTTAGTGTGTATTCCATTTTCTAATTAACATAGAATCATGATTTCTAATTCATAACTTACTCTTAGTTTTATTCTTTGATAACCCTGTATAGTGACAGCTAATTGAGATTGGTTAATAATGGCAAAACATATGTAAAAATTGCCAGCTTCAAAACTATTAAGAAATAAATAGTTTTAGGAGTTTAGCATTTAATTTTTTTTAATTTGGACACTGAAGAAATTATACTATTTTCCTTCCAAAAATTTTTCTTAGGATCACAGTTGGATAGATCTTTAGTAGTCATATTTACAAAATAATCATGGATCCAGGAGTTAGAATGGATGTTATAAACAAAGAAATTAAAACTAGGAAAGGGTGAGTGGCCTGGCCCCCAAAATGATGCTTTAGCTCCTATTCTTGAAGCCTCTGATCTAGTTTTTATTCCATGGTTCAGAGTGCTGGAGGAAAAGCCATAAGAGTAGAGGAGGTCGTGCATAATGGGATGAAAAGAGTAAAGGTTAGAAAGGAAAGGTATGAGGGATATTTGAATTAATGAAACCATTTACTAAATATTTATGTGCCAAGTTCTGAAGCTACAAATACAAAACCAAAAGATTCTCTTCCCCCAAGGAGCTTACATTCTAAAAAAGGGGAGAATTTATAATCAAAATAAGTTTTAATACCCTAAAATGATAGTAAGAATTTTTGTTTCCTGAAGACTAAGATTAACTGATATTTGTTTTAAACTCCATTTTGTGATTAAGTTGCTTAGAGTAAGATATTTTTCAATAATAAGCACTTGTGTGGTATGAGATAGTTATATGTGTTCTTAAATGATTGATAAACATATCTGTACCCTCTGATAAGATAGAATACCAATAAAAAGATATCATAGGGGCAGCTAGGTGACTCAGTAGATAGAGCCAGGACTGGAGATGAGAGATCCAGAGTTCATATCTGACTTCAAGATACTTTCTAGCTGTGTGACCTTGGATAAGTCACTTAACTCCTATTGCCTAGCCCTTACTGCTCTTCTGCCCTGGAACCATATTTTGTATTAATTCTTAGAAAAAGAAAGTAAAGTTTAAAAAAAAAGATATTATAAGCAACTTTAATAATAGTTCAAATTGTAAACTAGCAATCAACATGGAGACATCTATGGTTTAAAGTCAAAAGACCCACTGGAGACCCTAGGTATCAATTTGTTCCCAGGGCACAACTAGGATTGGCTTTTCTGTCCCTCATACTTGACACTGAAGAAACCTGTATAAGCTTGACAGTGCTGATTGACAGAGGCTTGACAGATGACCAACTAAAGAGAGAATATGGCATCCAATTGGGAAGAGAGGGAATCTTGTTTTAAGCCTAATATGAAAGAAGTTTATCAGAACCTCTTAGGGTCTGGTTGGTAAGAGTTTGTTTTAAAAGGAAAGTATTGTTTACATACTTTGATTAATAAAGTTTGATTTCATGTTCAAAAGGTAAAAAAAAAATTAAAAAATGCCATGGAGCATTAAATTTATTAGGTGCCAACAGGACTTATTGTCCAATAGGTTTGGGGAGTAAGATTCTCCCTTACTCTCATTTGCATTAGCATCATGTTTTGTCCTGGAGTCACTCTCCTTGAAGTGATATGTTATATTTAAAATAGTTGTCTGCTATAAACTGTAAGAATTAAAATAGTGGGAGACATAAACTGTAAGAGTTAAAATGGTTGAGGTTGTAAACTGTAGTGATTAAAGTAGTGGAAGACTTAAATTGTAGTAGATATAAGAGTGGGTGAGTAAATTTGACCGCAGAAAATATGTTTTCACTACAGTGTCTTGTTTTAAATCAAATATAAGGCGGTCGCCAGGGAAATATTTCCAATTATGAATATACCCAAGTCAACTGGGTTTTATAGAGAATTTAATTAATAATACAATGAGGAATAAAAGAAAGAGAGAAAGAGAGAAAAAGGAAATAATGAAAAAAGGATAGACTGGCCCAGGGTAGCCCTGGCCAACCCAGGCCTAAGTCCTAAAAGAAAAGATCAGTCAGTCAGTTATCACTCACCATAAGATCTGTTCAAGCGAGGATTCAAGGGGACAGATTTTCCCCAGAGGGAGTTCCAGCCAGAGTCAGTCCCAAGGGACTTCTTCTCAAGA
Organism: Monodelphis domestica; assembly: GCF_027887165.1. Taxonomy (NCBI): domain Eukaryota; kingdom Metazoa; phylum Chordata; class Mammalia; order Didelphimorphia; family Didelphidae; genus Monodelphis; species Monodelphis domestica. The sequence continues at coordinate 162,981,849 of NC_077232.1, forward strand.
GATCATCTTCAAGAGATTGACCTCAAGAGCTCTCTCCAAGAGATTGTCCTCAAAAGAGATTCTTTCTCAAGAGACCCTCCTTAGAGTCTGTCTCTCAAGAGCTTTTTTTTTTTTCTCAAGAGATCCTTTTTCTTATATAGGGGGTTTTCTCCTATGTCACCTCCCCTAAGTTCTTCCATCTATCAATCACAGTAGACATTTTCCAAAGGACCGCCCATTCTGAATTCACAGCTGAGTTGACTAATCCCTTTAGTAAGTTTGAACCAGAAAAACACAGCTGAGTCGACTAATCCTTTTAGTAAGTTTTTCACCTTTTTGTCCTGACAAGTTTACAAGTTGCCTGACCTTTAATAGGTACTTAGCACCCCATTGTATTAATTCTAAAAATAGGCATGGCTTAAAGAACTTTTTGCCTCATTATAAGTATGGGTTTAAATACTTTCATTGTTTAGCAAGGAGTTTTCTCTCCTAAAGCAGTCTTCAGTAAGGGTGGAGTAGAGGTCTTCCCATTTCTGATCTAAGTAGAGTTCTCAAATTTTAGATCTAAGTAGCTTCACCTTTTAAAATGGGGAATAGTCCCATGTAAGTTTACAAGTTTGAGAAATTTCAAGATTCACAATCCCCCATGATTATCATTGGGAGACTAGTCTCCCCATTGATCATTTAACATAATCATTTTGTAGTTCTAAATGCACTTCTAACTATGGATATACACAATATTCAAATTTCTAAGAGAAAATTAGAATAGTGAGGGAGGAAATAGAAAAGAAAAGAAAGCAAAACCAATGTTTTGCTAGGCGCATTGACAGAAAGCCAAATTAGGGGCAGTCCCTTTTGGCATAAATGTGTACATTTACAATAAATGTTCAATCAAAGTTCAGTTCAATCAGTCATATCCAAAGTTCATTCTTGATCTTGATGAAGTGTAGGTTTTCCAGTATCTTTCTGCAACAATTCATTCTCTGGATTTAGGAGTTTCAAGCTTCTTTCTTGAAGATATTTTCTCGAACAAAATCAAAATTCTTGGATTTTAAATTAAAATACAGATAGTTTGGTCTCTTTCCTTGCCTTCTTTTGCTGAACTAGTGGAGTCTTTCATGTTGCTTCTTCTGGATACAAAGATTTTTGGTTTATAGTTTTGCTCATAGGTAATTGGGGATACCTTTCTCTTATTTTTCACATAAGGAAATGGAGGTCTACAGAGATTAGGAGACTTATTCAGTGCCATACAGAGAATGAGGGCAAAAATAGGGATTTCAAGGCATGTAATCTCAGTATCAATTCCATTCTCTTTCTCCTATAGAACTTTATCTGAACAGCAATTCTCTTTGTAAAATTTATGACAAAATTTCTCAGGACTATGTCACTATCCCCTACTTTACTAAAAAATCCCTTCCTTCTTTGCATAGCTCTATTTATTAGAAAATTTATTTTAATATCACAACTAAATTTTCCCTCTTTATAGATTTCACCTCCTAATCATAGTTACACTAGGGTCATGAACAAGTTTAATTCTTATTCAGATACATTCCTTTTTTATCATAAATAATTACAGACATCTAGAAAGACATATCTCTAGAGAGGAATATACACAGAACATAATTTTGGAGACAATATTACATGTCTCAGTTTGTCATTCCATTATTCTATTTAATTTCACACCATGTTTTATTTTTATGGATATAATATTAAATAAATATTTCACTTTTTGGAAAAAGAGAATTGCTATATATCCCCCTCAAAATTATAAAAGATGAATTTTAGAAGTCAGTAGAAATAGTTTTACTTTGGAAATTTAGATTGCTATTGAGCTATAACTTAATATGATCAGCATCATGGAAATGATTCTCATTAAAATGAAATGATTTTTTGTTATTGTTGTTCTGTTTTCTAAGTTTCAGTGATGAAGATTAAAGTGACTGATCATGACTGTCATACTGCCATGTAAATGTTATTTTTGAATTTATAACAAATTCCCAAATCATGTAGGTCATTCAGTACATAAAGAATAAAACACGAGACTAAGAAAATATGAGTCCAAATCCAGTCTCTGATTCTAACCAGTTCTGATATTCTTCATAAGTCATTTGATGTTCATTTTCTTTAGTTTCCTCATATGCAAAATGAAGATGATAATAACACTTTGTTGTAAGGATAAAATGAGATATTTGTATAGAAATTTGTAAGCCTTAAATGATTATATAAATTCTAATTATTGATACATTTAACATTTTTCTAGATAGGTTTAGAGTTTTTATTTATGAAATATTAGGATTAGATAAGTATTTCCTTGCCTTTTTAATTATGAGAAGATCTATGATGTTTTCCATATGAAGAATTCTGTGTGGAAAGAAACTCTAGCAGTGAATATATTGTAGCCTATATAGGAATCAAAATGTAAGTCCCAGGTTTTTGCTTGAGATAAATAAAGATAATTATTTCATAGATTATATTAGAAGTCATTGAGGACAACACCTTCATTTTATACATTAGGAGCCTGAAATTCAAGAACACTAAATAAATTGACCAAGGTCATGTTGCTCAATGTGTCTTAGCTGGTAATAGAAATAAGTTGCAATACAGTGCTTATGTATGATGAGCTCAGAGTTCAATCCATTTGTTATATTACCTTTTGTTTTTATGTGCCTCAAATTTTTCTTTAAAATTACTATTGAATATAATCATTATAAAGTGGGACAAAAGTATGTATAAATCCTTGATTAACCTTTTAATATTTGATATTTACCTATATATTATTATATTCCCCAAATTGATAAATTTAGAAATAAGAACATGTACTTTTCTTTCTGGAAAAATGATTTTATGCCATGTAAGGAAAACTAAGTGACCTAGTATTAGAGATATAGTAGAGTATGATGCAAAGAAAACTGTATTGTGAGTCAAAGAATCAGTTTTTAAAATTTCAGTTATGCTGCTTAACTACTTGTGTTAACCATTGTTAGTCACTTAACATTAAATGGTCTCAATTTCCTCATATCTAAAAAGGGAGTAATACATTTTCCACTACTTTTCTATGATGGTTTCTGTGGCAAATGACACCTATTAAATTTTAAATCACTATTTAAATATAATTTGTTATTCATTAAAGGACTAAGACATATTAAACAGAGTATATTTTAAATATAAAAGTGTGATAAGATTATTTCAATCAAACACAATAAGTAATTCTAGAACATAGATGCAGTGAAAATGATCTGCTTTCAGGAATTCAAACTCTAATTTTGGAAATCAAGTTAAAGAATCCTATACTGACTTTTACTTTTCTGAGAATACTGAGTCTAAGAAATATCTTTTTTTGTTCTATAATAAATAAATCTCTAAACTTAAAACAACACAAAACAATTTAATAGAAACAAGGAATTTTCCTAATTTCTGGATTTCAATTCTTAAATAATTCTTTATCATAATATTTGTCAGACAATCCATGCCTTTTCATCTGTGCAATTTTTGCCTAAGCTTAGAGGATGCATTCCATTTGTAAAGAATGGCTAACTTCCTTCCACTGTTCAAAGAAGCAAACTAACTATATAACTTAGTCTCTCTCAAGACCAGTTCTCTTTTTCTGATCAAATACATTTTTGATGATATCTTTCATAGTCAGTAATAGTATGAGGAGTAAAAATTATGAGAGACAGAGTTCTGGATATTAAATGTCCATTTATGGGGCAGCTGGGTATGTCAGTGGATTGAGAATCAGGCCTAGAGATGGAAGTTCCTGGGCTAAAATCTGGCCTTGGACTTCCTAGCTGTGTGACCCTTGGAAAGTCACCTAACCCCTATTGCCTAGTCCTTACTACTCTTCTGCCTTGGAACTAATACACAGTATTGATTCTAAGCTGGAAGGTAAGAGTTTAAAACAAAAAGTCCATTTATTAATTAGATTGGCCAACAATCACTAAATTCATGGGCAATAATTCTCTCAATAATTAGAGATCTCTTTTCCTGAGTCTTGTATCATTTTAAATATAACTGTTGTTTCTCTTGACAGCTTCAGTCTTCTCCCAGATTCCAAATGACAGCTTTATTTGGTGGACACATTATGAGAGGATAGGCTAACATTTTCCAAACCCTCCTAGAATACTTCATGTTGGTGGAGAGATTCATATGAAGAATAAGGTCTGGTCCTGATACTTTAATAGTCCATGGCAATCTAAGTGGAATAATCACATTTGGTTTGGTTAAATTTTATATTCTTTTTTAAGCTCAATTAATTAATTAATTTAGTAGATTTTTCCATGGTTCCAGGATTCATGTTCTTTCCCTCCTCTCCTTCCTCTCTCCTCCTTCCACCCCCCCACCAATAGCCAATGAGCTATATAACCACTGGGTTTTACATTTGTCATTGATCCAGACCATATTATTAACATTTGCACTAGGGTCATCATTTAGAGTCTATATCTTCAATCATATCTCCATCGAACCATGTGATCAAGTAGTTGTTCTTCTGTATTTCTACTCCCACAGTTCTTTCTCTGGATGTGGATAGAGTTCTTTCTCATAAGTCCCTCAGAATTGTCCTAGATCATTGCATTGCTGCTAGTAGAGAAGTTGTTTTGTTTAAGTTTTGACCTCAATCAACAAAATGTCCCACATCTAAAAAGGTAAGAAGAAATAAGGACACAAATTTATTGCTCTTGGGGCATATCTAGTTCCAGTCAATTCTGTATATAAACAAGAAAAATCTCAAACTCTCAGTTTGGGCAGGAATCATTCTAATTTAGAATTTGCTTTATGAAAGAAATTCAAGATTAATTCTGGCACTGTCAAGTAAATTATGGTCAGAAAAGATCTTTTGACAGGAAGGGATTATTATAAACTTATATTAATAATCAAATGATACAATGTTAATTTTCCTCAAAAAGAAAATTCCCTTTGATTAGACTATGCTCTGCTTGATTTAGTCATTCATCTGCCTGATGCTCATTGTGAAAGACTTAAGCTCTTCTGAGAGCTTATGAGGTCCAGTTCAGTCCAGAGCAAGAAGCTTTAAGATCCATGTTAGATACTGGATCAGATGCTAGAATTGTAAACATGAAACTTGAACAAATCTCTGCCTTCAAAAACTTACACTCTACTATTGCATGTCTGCCATGTTTAGTCATATAAAATTCATTTCTTGGGGAATTTTAGTACCAAAAAATTTTTTTCAATAGAAAAGAGATTGATATCACTGAAAACAGAAGAATAATTAAAAGGTAGAAGGAAATCATAGGCCTTCAATTCCATAAGAACCAAAATCTTATGTTTACAGGCATGATTCAGAATGAATATATTTTAAATTATGATCAGACTAGATGCTATCCCCTTTAACCTTCCAACCTATCAGTATGATCATTTCCATACTTCCTGCCTGCATGATTTCCAGATGATTTACTCTTTTGAATATTTAGTCAGATAATAAGAACAGAGACATTCATGATTTCAATACAATAATTCCTTTGTTTTTCCCCTTTATTTCTTACAATAATCATTCTTTCTTGATCTGATAGCATAATCCCTTAGTAGTTTAGTTTTGATATAGAAATAAAACACTCATACATCATTCAACATTAAACTAAAAGATGTAGTTAGCTTATCAGGAAAAGATGTTCAAGTAGTGTAGGCATTGAGGACAACTCAAAGTGATTCAGGTGAAAAAAATATTCTTGCCTGAATTGCCCATCATTTTTCACTAAATAAACATCATAAGAGCACTTCTACAGCTCTTCTAGGTTGTTTTATGCTGAGATAACCAAGAAATGATATAAAAAGTCTGAGCCTTAGATATTCTGAACCTACAAAGTCTAAAAAATATTTAAAGGGAAAAAATAATTTGCATTGTGGCAATGAATATAACACAAAAATTGTCCCATTCAAATCAATGAGAATCATATTCTCATGGAATTAATATTTGAAAGGAACTTTGACCCTCCATTAGTCACTGATTAATTAACCAATTCTAAAAACATCCCTTATGAATTAAGCCTTTTGTTAAATAAATCCAGTTATGGAGATTATATCTTTGTACAAGTTACATCTTTAAATGAGGGAAAATTATCATTTCTGTGTGTTTGGTTGGAAATTATATTTTCATTTCCAATTGAAAAATGTTTAAAAAATAGCACTTGACACTTGTGCATAAAAAAATATAAAAAAAACCCATATCATTGTGAGCAAATTAACATGCAGATTTCTACTCATATATAAAATTTCTTAACTTAATTGAAGGAATTGTGATTTAAATTCATTCACCTGAAATCAACAACAATCTTTCTATATGAGGAGATAAGGTGTTTAGATCAATTTAGTCACTGAATAGATTATTTCATCCCTCTAATTCATTGATTCTGCATCAATTCATATGTTTAAGATATTTCTGTGATTATTTTTATCCCCATCCTGCCATCATGATACCAGTATGTTCTATGATACTTAAATATTTCAGTGTTCAGTTAATCCCTGATGAATAATTATAACTTATTTTTGGTTCTTATAAATGAGTTTAATATAAGCTTTTGAGTGCTTTGGTGATCTTTTTTACTCTTACTATATACTTTGGAATATCAACAAAATTTTTGGATCACTAAAAAAAATATATGTGTTTACATATATATAAGACCAGCTGTCTTCTCATTATTCGTAAACTCTCATTGTTATCTTATCAATTTGTCTTGTCCAATTCCTCATGAGCCTGTTTGACGTTTTCTTGGCAAAGATTCTGGAATGATTAGTCATTTCCTTTTCCAGCTCATTTTAAAGATGAGGAGACAGAGACAAGTAGTGTTACATGACTTGCCCAGGACCACACAGCTAATAAATATCTAAGTTCACACTGGAACTTTGATTATAATGATGCTGTTCTGTCCCCAGCAGCACCAAACTGTCCCCCTCTGCAAACTACAGATTTTCTCAAGAAGCAACTAAATGTTTCCAAAATGAGAAAAAAAAAGTTTGATGAAAAACAAAAAGCCAGAAGTTATGCCCAGTAAGTATTTCCCAAATTATGGAACAGTGAAGAGGTCTTTAGAGTCAGAACACCCAGTCATCTGGCCTTCATGCTCATCTAAAAATGTATTAAGGGACTTCCGGGTAATCATGGCTGCAATCTAGACGCGACACGCTTCCTCTCCCCAGCACCGAACGAAATAGACTACATCAAAGGAGCATAAAATCACCTTTGGAGGAACAGAAGGACTCCCCAGTACCCCACAGAGGCAAAGGTACGTGGGGCTTGAACATTTCCACACTAAAACAAGAAGGAAAAGCTTGCACAGAAAAGTGAACTAAGCCACCCTTCCCCTACCCCACCTCCCCCACTAAACCAGAGTGAGCTACCTGAGCGCTCACCGGGACAGCGAGTGAGTGGGGAGCGTCTCTGTCTGGGGGGGCACTCCAGGGTCCTTGGGATCTGGGGATTGCCAGGAAAAAAACGTCTCAGGGAGCTTTTACTGGAGAATCCAGTGGACCTGGACTCGGTGCGGGCTGCGCTGAACAACGCGCGCTGATTATCTGGGCGGAGCTGAATACCTGGGCTCAGAGGCTGGGAAGAACTAGTCTGAAGCAACCTAAATTCACAGAAAAACCGCTCTTATAACCCAGACCCCAGACCAAAAAGGAAAGGGAAATAAAACCACCAAAGGGATGGCTCACATGGCCCAAAATCAAGCCTCCAGGAAGAAAGGGAAAAAAGTGACTATTGAAAACTTTTATGGTGGAAGTACCCAAGGAAAAGAGGAGAATGAGGAGGAAATCCAAAAAAATTCAGAACACGCCTCCCAAAATGGAAACTATCAACAAGCTCTGGAAGATCTCAAACTGGAACTTATCCAAAATATGGAAACCTTCTGGAAAGAAAAATGGGAGAAAGAGATCAGCTGTCTGACAGATAAGACTGCTCAATTGGAAAAAGAACTCGAAGCATCCAATAGAAGGTCAGACAAGGCTGAAAAGCAAATCCAGTCCCTAATGACCAGAATTAAGGACCTCGAAGAAAGTGAGATGATAAAACAGCAAGAATCAATAAAGCAAACCCAAATAATTAATGAATTGGAAGAAAACAGAAAATATCTCACTGAGAAGGTCACGGACCTGGAGAACAGAGGAAGACGAGAAAATCTCCGTATCATCGGTCTCCCAGAAAAACCAGAGGTAAACAACAAATTGGATTTTATTCTACAGGAGATTATAAAAGAAAATTGCCCCCACGTTCTGGAGCAAGGGGGCAAAATAGAAATAGAAAGGATTCATAGAACACCTTCTATACTAAATCCCCAAAAGACAACGCCTAGGAATGTAATTGCCAAATTCAAGAGCTTCCAAGTAAAGGAGAAAATCCTACAAGAAGCCAAGAAGAAGAGCTTCAGATATAAGGGGGCTCCCATAAGGATCACACACGACTTAGCGGCTAATACACTAAGAGACCGCAAAGCATGGAACACGATATTTAGAAAGGCAAGAGAGCTGGGTCTCCAACCAAGAATCAACTACCCAGCAAAACTGACTATATACTTCCAGGGGAAAGTATGGGCATTCAACAAAATAGAAGATTTCCAAGCATTTGCAAAGAAAAGACCAGAGCTCTGTGGAAAGTTCGATATCCAAGCACAGAAAGCAAGAGAAACATGAAAAGGTAAATATGAAAGAAAGGGAAAAGGAGATAAATCTTATCTTTCTCTTTAAGTCAAACTCCCTTCTATAAGGACTACATTTACATCTAATTATATATATTAATATGTGGGGAAAATGTTTTGTGGAACTCTTATAAATTGTATCATCATAAGAGTAGTTAGAAGAAACATGCATAGGGAAAGATTGGGGAATTAAGAAGATTTGGGGAAAATTGGGGCAAAAAAAGGAAAAGGGAGGGGGGAACCGTGATAATACTAAGATTAACTTCAAGAAATAGGGGGGGAATCAATAGAATAAACTTTCCCATATAAAGATACACATGGGAAGGGGAGGGGAAGAACTCTCATATGAGAAGGAGAGGAAGAGAGCGTGAAGTGGAATTACTTAAACCTTACTCTCAGTGAAATCAAATCTGAGAGGGAAGAACATCTAGATCCAGTGGGATCCTAAATTCTATCTTATCCATTAGGGCAAGAAAGAAAGGAAAATTAAGGAGGGGGGGGGAGGGAGTACAAAAAGGGAGGGAAGGAGAGGGGGGAGGGGAAGGGAGCATAAAAAGGGAGGGGCTAGAAAGGGAAGCATCTCAAGGGAGGGGACTAGGGGGACTGACCTAAAGTAAATCACTGGTTCAAAAGGAGAAAGCTAAAGAAGAAAGGTCAGAACTAGGGGAAGACATCAAAATGCCAGCGAATCCACAAATAACAATCATAACTTTGAACGTGAATGGGATGAACTCACCCATAAAATGTAGACAAATAGCAGATTGGATTAGAACACAAAACCCTACCATATGTTGTCTTCAAGAAACACATATGAGACGGGTTGACACTCACAAGGTTAGAATTAAAGTTTGGAGTTAGACCTTTTGGGCCTCAACCGATAGAAAGAAGGCAGGAGTTGCAATCATGATATCTGACAAAGCCAAAGTACAAATAGACCTGATCAAAAGGGACAGGGAAGGTAAATATATTCTGCTAAAAGGAAATATAGACAATGAGGAAATATCACTAATCAACATGTATGCACCAAATGGTATAGCATCCAAATTTTTAATAGAGAAACTAGGAGAATTGAAGGAGGAATTAGACAGTAAAACCATATTAGTGGGAGACTTGAACCAACCACTATCAAATTTAGATAAATCAAATCAAAAAATAAATAAGAATGAGGTAAAAGAGGTGAATGAAATCTTAGAAAAATTAGAATTAATAGACATATGGAGAAAAATAAATAGGGACAAAAAAGAATACACCTTCTTTTCAGCACCACATGGCACATTCACAAAAATAGATCATACATTAGGTCATAGAAACATGGCACTTAAATGCAGAAAAGCAGAAATATTAACTGCAGCCTTTTCAGATAACAAGGCAATTAAAATATTGATCGGCAAGGGTACATGGAGACCCAAATCAAAAATTAATTGGAAATTAAATAACATGATACTCCAAAATCGGATAGTTAGAGAAGAAATCATAGAAACAATTAACAATTTCGTTGAAGAAAATGACAAAGGCGAAACATCCTTTCAAACCTTATGGGATGCAGCCAAGGCAGTACTTAGAGGAAAATTCATATCCCTGAGTGCATATATTAACAAATTAGGGAGGACAGAGACCAAGGAATTGGAAATGCAAATCAAAAAACTTGAGAATGAACAAATTAAAAACCCCCAGAAGAAAACCATACTAGAGATCCTAAAAATTAAGGGAGAAATTAATAAAATAGAAAGTGACAGAACTATTGAGCTAATAAACAAGACTAGAAGCTGGTACTTTGAAAAAACAGACAAAATAGACAAAGTACTGGTTAACTTAATTAAAAAAAGGAAAGAAGAAAGGCAAATTAATAGCATCAAGGATGAAAAGGGGGATCTCACCTCAAATGAAGAGGAAATTAAGGCAATCATTAAAAACTACTTTGCCCAACTATATGGCAATAAATATACCAACCTAGGTGATATGGATGAATATTTACAAAAATATAAATTGCCTAGACTAACAGAAGAAGAAATAGTTTTCTTAAATAATCCCATATCAGAAATTGAAATCCATCAAGCCATCAAAGAACTGCCTAAGAAAAAATCCCCAGGGCCTGATGGATTCACCAGTGAATTCTATCAAACATTCAGAGAACAGTTAACCCCAATATTACACAAACTATTTGACATAATAAGCAAAGAGGGAGTCCTACCAAACTCCTTTTATGACACAAGCATGGTACTAATTCCAAAGCCAGGCAGGCCAAAAACAGAGAAAGAAAACTATAGGCCAATCTCCCTAATGAATATAGATGCAAAAATCTTAAATAGGATACTAGCAAAAAGACTCCAGCAAGTGATTAGAAGGGTCATCCACCATGATCAAGTAGGATTCATACCAGGGATGCAGGGCTGGTTCAACATTAGGAAAACTATCCACATAATTGACCACATCAACAAGCAAACCAACAAGAATCACATGATTATCTCAATAGATGCAGAAAAAGCCTTTGATAAAATACAACACCCATTCCTACTAAAAACACTAGAAAGCATAGGAATAGAAGGGTCATTCCTAAAAATAATAAACAGTATATATCTAAAACCATCAGCTAATATCATCTGCAATGGGGATAAACTAAACCCATTCCCATTAAGATCAGGAGTGAAACAAGGATGCCCATTATCACCTCTATTATTTGACATTGTATTAGAAACACTAGCAGTAGCAATTAGAGAAGAAAAAGAAATTGAAGGCATCAAAATAGGCAAGGAGGAGACCAAATTATCACTCTTTGCAGATGACATGATGGTCTACTTAAAGAATCCTAGAGACTCAACCAAAAAGCTAATTGAAATAATCAACAACTTTAGCAAAGTTGCAGGATACAAAATAAACCCACATAAGTCATCAGCATTTCTATATAATTCCAACACAGCTCAGCAGCAAGAACTAGAAAGAGAAATCCCATTCAAAATTACCCAAGACAAAATAAAATACTTAGGAATCTATCTCCCGAGACAAACACAGGATCTATATGAACACAACTACAAAACACTTTCCACACAACTAAAACTAGACTTGAACAATTGGAAGAACATTAACTGCTCATGGGTAGGACGAGCCAATATAATAAAAATGACCATCCTACCCAAACTCATCTATCTATTTAGTGCCATACCCATGGAACTTCCAAAAATTTTTTTTACTGATTTAGAAAAAAACATAACAAAGTTCATTTGGAAGAACAAAAGATCAAGGATATCCAGGGAATTAATGAAAAAAAAAACACAAAGGAAGGGGGTCTTGCAGTCCCAGATCTCAGACTATATTATAAAGCAGCGGTCATCAAAACAATTTGGTACTGGCTAAGAGACAGAAAGGAGGATTAGTGGAATAGACTGGGGGCAAGCGACCTCAGCAAGACAGTATATGACAAGCCCAAAGATCCCAGCTCTTGGGACAAAAATCCACTATTTCATAAAAACTGTTGGGAAAATTGGAGGACAGTGTGGGAAAGATTAGGCTTAGATCAACACCTCACACCCTACACCAAGATAAATTCAAAATGGATGAATGACTTGAACATAAAGAAGGAAACTATAAGAAAATCAGGCGAACACAGAATAGTATACATGTCAGACCTTTGGGAAGGGAAATACTTCAAAACCAAGCAAGAATTAGAAAGAGTTACAAAATGCAAAATAAATAATCTGGATTACATCAAATTAAAAAGTTTTTGTACAAACAAAACCAATGTAACCAAAATCAGAAGGGTAGCAACAAATTGGGAAACAATCTTCATAAAAACCTCTGACAAGGGTTTAATTACTAAAATTTATAAAGAACTAAATCAATTGTACAAAAAATCAAGCCATTCTCCAATTGACAAATGGGCAAGGGACATGAACAGGCAATTCTCAGCCAAAGAAATCAAAACTATTAATAAGCACATGAAAAAGTGCTCTACATCTCTTATAATCAGAGAGATGCAAATCAAAACAACTCTGAGGTATCATCTCACACCTAGCAGATTGGCTAACATGACAGCTATGCAAAGTAATGAATGCTGGAGGGGATGTGGCAAAGTGGGGACATTGATTCATTGCTGGTGGAGTTGTGAATTGATCCAACCATTCTGGAGGGCAATTTGGAACTATGTCCAAAGGGCGATAAAAGACTGTCTGCCCTTTGATCCAGCCATAGCACTGCTGGGCTTGTACCCCAAAGAGATAATGGACAAAAAGACTTGTACAAAAATATTCATAGCTGCGCTCTTTGTGGTGGCCAAAAATTGGAAAATGAGGGGATGCCCTTCAATTGGGGAATGGCTGAACAAATTGTGGTATATGTTGGTGATGGAATACTATTGTGCTAAAAGGAATAATAAAGTGGAGAAGTTCCATGGAGACTGGAACAACCTCCAGGAAGTAATGCAGAGCGAGAGGAGCAGAACCAGGAAAACACTGTACACAGAGACTGATACATTGTGGTACAATCGAAGGTGATGGACTTCTCCATTAGTATCAATGCAATCCCTGAACAATCTGCAGGGATCTAAAAAAAAAATACTACCCACAAGCAGAGGATAAACTGTGGGAGTAAAAACACCGCTGAAAAGCAACTGCTTGACTACAGGGTTGGAGGAGATAAGACTGAGGAGAGACTCTAAATGAACACTATAATGCAAACTCCAACAACAGGGAAATGGGTTCGAGTCAAGAACACATGTGACAACCAGTGGAATCATGCGTCGGCTATGGGAGAGGGAAAGGCGGGGGGGGGGGGGAGGGGAGGGGAGGAAAAAAAAATAAAAAAAAAATAAAAAAAAATAAAAATGTATTAAAATAGATGTTCTCTAAAATCTCTTCTACTTTACAGCAATAACCATTATTTTTTTTTCCAAATTTGCTCAGTCTTTTAGATCAAATGTCCCTTTTGTTGTGAAGCCAGTACTACCTTTACTTCCTAACATATAAATCCCTTTAGGGAACTTGATTCCAGCACCTTTTTCTACCTCCTATTTTTCAACAGCCTTTCATGCCCTTGGCACTTCACTCATTTGGCCTTTTTCTGGCTATTTGACTGCTCTTTTATTTGTCCTCATTTCAATATTTTTGGAAACCATTTCAGATATATGTACTTACCTATTGCTGATTGCAGGCCCAATTCTTAGATCATTTTACATTGTATCCATTGTGTTTGGGTCTTTCTGCCCAATGGTATCTTGAGAAACCATAACTATTGCTGAATTTTTATTTCAACTTTCACCTATTTTCCTTAAAAATTTCTCTTAACATAATAATAAGAATTAAAATTGCTATATCATTTTGAGGTTTGTAAGTTTCAAGCATAGAATTTCTTTTGAACCTCACAATTATTACATTCCATTAACTATTACTAGTTCAATTTTACAGGGTTGGCAGCTTAATCTCAGACCAATTATTTTGTTCATACTCACACAGATAATTGTTAACTAAAAGAAATTCTTTTTTCACTACACAACATGCCTTCAAATATAAGTAAACATATAGTTAATTTATGTTACTTTCTCATTTGATCTAGTTGGTATATTTAAAATCTATTATCTTAGAGTCATGGTAGGTTAAATAGTTCTTTATGGTTTCCTCTTTTGATGGACTTATGAAATAGGTGATTTCATATCTTCTTCACCCCATTTTCCTTATATTTTTGCCTTTTTTTCCAGTTTGGGAACATGTATAACTAAGGTTGATAGAAGGAAGTACTTTATTCGACATTTATTATACAAACTTCTTAGGATACATCTTTATGGAAGTTTTATACATAGAAACACAAAACTAATAGTTTAAATAAGATTTAACTCTGGATTTCTTTTCTGTTATTAAACATTTTGAATATAGATATAAAAGTTTGAATCATTCCTTAGCTAAAATTACCAAATTAAAAATTGTATTTCCCTAAAGAATGAATTCATTGAATTCAGGGAACACCTTTGTACTGGTAATAGTTAATTTAAAAATATTGAAGGGGATTTCAAGATGTTATAATAGATAATTTTACATATCATTTAAAGCAATAAAAAAGCAAATTTAAAAAGCCCTTTAATTTTTCTGCATATCAAATATTTATAAATAATATCATAACCACAAACTATTTTGATATCCACCTTCAACTGCTAGACCTATTACAATTTTTCATCTTAATTAATGAAGCAATTTTTTCTATTCAAGAATCATCTTATGAATAATATAGGACTAAGGTTTGAAAATTACAAAATGTAATGAAATTAACATCAATTTAAAGTATGTCATTTTTATAAATTATGAACATATTAGAGTGGTGTTGCCCATTGCACTAGTTGTCATTTATAGAGATCAAATAGTGGCTATGAATTCGTCCAAAAATGTTATGAAAATGTGCTAATTATTTTGCATAAGTTATTATCATTAATCTGAAATTGTTTGAAGGATTAATAAATTCATTCCTTCGAATTTCGAGGGATAATCTGAGATTTCGTTTCTGTCTGACTGAACACACTAATGAAGCATATAAACCATGAATTTACATATATATCATATATATTTTTTAAATTGTGCCTTCCTCTTTTATTCCTTTTGGTCCAAATTCAGAATAAAACTCATCAATGATGCTGTTTATTTTTTCAATATAGATACATCCTTACATATTTCTACATTTGTCTATTTCCAATAGAATATATGATCCTTAAAGTCAGCAATTATTTTGTTATTCCTTTTACCATATGTAATAATAAACTAAACACAGTAGATATTTAATAAATGTTTGTTCAATTTAATTAATTTTCATAGAATCTATATTTGGGAAACAATCTAAAATGAGGCCATAACTTTCACTTAAACCTTGGGAGAAAAATCAACAAAAAAGCTACTGGAAATTATATACACAATGTGAATTTGTGTTATTTTTTTTGTAATGAATGATAATGATTTTGTGAAATATGTAAATATGTAGGCTTCTGTTTTGGTTCAGTGTTAGGGAATGCAAGCAGCTCTCCCATTGAATAGAAAGTATATGGTAATTTTCCTAATAGCCAGAAGATTCCACAACAAACCTCACTTCCATCATTTTACTAATTCCTTTATATAAATAATTATCAAGATTTTTTGGCATTTAGCATCTTCTCATCAGCATTTCAGTGTTGAGGATATACATGTCAAAGCTTAGTCTTTATCTAATACTAAAGGTAGAAAAGTGTACAACCTGCTTGAAACAGTCTAAAAGAATACTGGATTGAGAATCAAAACACCTATGTTGGAATTCCAGCTCTTGCTCACACTATTGTATTGTACTATCATGTGATTATGAATGAGGCATTAAGGCTCTCTAAACCCAATTTCCTCATATATAAAATGTGGAGTATGATCTAAATAATGCCTAAGGAATCTATATGTATAATCCTCTCTTCTTGGGTAGCAATCTCCCCTGAAAAACCGGAATACCTTTACCTGGAATTCCTAGATCTTTGCTCATCTACTTCTAAATATATGTACATATATTAGGTATGTTTATATATACATATATATAATTGGTATGTGTATACATAGAGATCTGCATTTGTTTGTGCATTTAAATACCCAAATATATCCCATAAATTTTGCTCTTCTTGCTCACTTCATCACCATTTAAAGCAAAGGATCTATATTCCTTTTCTAGGTCCCACGCATATTAAATAAACTCAAAATTTACCAAAATCTTTATCCTGTCCATCTACTTTGGTAAAAATAGCTAGTCTCCAAATAAAATGAAAATTCAGATTCTACAAATGAACTTGTTTCTTTGACCAAAGATAATGTTTATCTTGTGCCTTTCAATTTTTTCCCTTTTTACTAGGTTTAGCATATACTTATGATTCACTCAGAATAAATGCAGTACTCACTTTTATAAAGACTAGATAAATATTTCAATATTTTGGCACCTTAAATCCAGGCATATCTGGTCCTATCTACTATAATCTTTTTTTTCATTCCAACATCCCAGCAATAGATGCTCCATATTTATTTTTACATTTTGAAGGGTTGCAACAAAATATAATTTAAGACTACACTTTTCTTTTTTTAAAAACTCAAAGCACCCAAATAGCATAAAAGGAGCTTGATCAGTTAAATAGCATTCTAAATATTAAAATATGCAAATGGTCTTCCTTTGATATACTATATAAATAGTGAGTAACAGAAGGACTGCTGTAAGAGTGAGCTAGACATAGCATCTGCTGAGTATCAGGCCTTTCAGTCATTTTTTTAGATGGAAGAACCGATTGCATGAGAAATCTTTCAGTCTGTGCATCCTATACAACTGACTTTCAGAAATGATCGCATTACTCTTTCTACTGTCACATGGCTGCTCTTGAGACATCAGAATGAAAGTTCAGAGTACATAAAGCACAGAGTTCATAATCATGCCTTCATGATTATGCCTAGCTTAGTGTAGCAATAACCAAAATACAAATAGAAACTCAAACCAAAAGTAATCCAATACTTCTCTGAAATGAGTATACTTCTTCTCTACTTTGTCATGGTGAGAATAAACACAAATATAAAATGGTTGATAAGAAATATTCCCTTCATGAAAATAACTTCTGAAATTGGCATAACTGATGTAGAAGTCACCCTTTTGATTGTGGGACATGACATCTTGGCTATTGGGTTGATGCATTGCAAGAAAGGGAACATAGGTTGCTACTTAGGACTGGGCATACTCTATAACTACTCAAGTGTAGTAACTAAAGTATCTTCTGCCATGGACCTTTGGTAGCTCAACCCACCTTTCAAATCTCCATCTTCAGATTTTTCCATCTCGAAAATCTACTTAAAATAAGGAAAGAATAAATATAATAGAACATAAGAAATCATAGATCTATGCATTCTCCAATTTCATGGAAGCCTGGGTGGGGAGATAGAGTTGTACAAACATCCTTTATTTAGAGGCTTATAACAGTTCATTTTGTCCATATATTATGTAAATTTTTATGAAATCTATAAGTCCTTTTTCTGATTATAATCTCTTCTTATTACACCTTTCCATATTCCTTGCAATTCTAAACATCCCTCTTTGTTTAAAAACTCTAAACTCCAAATTACTAAATTTTAAGTTCTTTTCAAGACTATTACCCTTGTATTAGTTTTATTCTGCTCTTTTCCCAATTTTGATCCCTTGGTTAACCAATATAAATCTATAATAGCCTCTTCTCTTGCTATCCCTCTCCTTATATCCTATCATTTGTGGCTTGCCAAGACTAAATCTCAGACATTCATGCTTTTTTTTCTCCTTTCCTTTGTAGTTTCTTTGGTTTATATTTAATAATAACTTTTCTGGCAATCTACTTGCTTTGTATTCTTGTTTATCTATCTTGGGGATTTAATGATGGCATCTCCTGGGTCAGTATCAACTTAAGACAGATTTTCCCATTTTTATCAATATAATATGACACATTTTGATATCTCCATTACTGTAATGAACAACATGATTGCTTCACCATAAAAGACACAAAAACAGAGTATGATCTGTAAACTAAAATATATTTATGGAATTAATTGTACTCCCTCTCCACATCTATGCTTTTTTATTACTTTTGAAAAAAATAATTTAAAATATTTTCCCATGGTTACAATATTCATGTTCTTTCCCTCTCTTTCCCAAACCCCTCACATAGATGATGCTCAATTTCACTGGGTTTTACATGTGTCACTGATCAACAAGGATTTCCATATTATATTGATATTTGCACTAGGGTGATCATTTAGAGTCTATATCCCCAATCATATCCCCATCAATCCATGTGATCAGGTGGTTGTTGTTCTTCTGTGTTTCTATTCCCACAATTCTTCCTCTGAATGTGGATAGTGTTATTTCTCAAAAGTCCTTCAAAATTGTCCTGGATTGTTGGGCTGCTGCTAGTAGAGAAGTCCATTCATTACATTTGATTGTACCACAGTGTATCAGTTTCTGTGTAAAATGTTCTGCTCCTTTCACTCTGCATAAATTTCTGGAGATCATTCTAATTAACATGGAATTCCTTCTGTTCATTATTCCTTTGGGCACAATAGTATTCCATCACCAACATATACCACATTTTGTTCAGCCATTCCTCAATTGAAGGGCATCCATTCATTTTCCAAATTTTTGCCACCACAAAGAGCTCAGCTTTGAATATTTTTGTACAAGTCTTTCCCCCTATTATTTCTTTGGGATATAAACCCAGTAATACTATGGTTGGATCAAAGGACAAACAGTCTAAAGTCCTTTAAGTATAGTTCCAAATTGCCTTCAAGAATGGTTGGATCAATTCACAATTCTACCTACAATGTATTATGTCCCAATTTTGCCACATCCACTCCTACATTTATTACTTTTTTAACTGTCATGTTAGCCAATCTGCTAGGTGTGAGGTGGTACCTCAGAGTTGTTTTGATTTGCATTTCTCTGATTATAAGGGATTTACAACTCATTTTCCTGTGCTTATTAATAGTTTTGCTTTCTTTATCTTAAAATTGCCTATTCATGTCCCTTGCCCATTTATCGATTGGGGAATGGCTTGATTTCTTGTACAATGGATTTAGCTCCTTATATATTTGAGAAATCAGACCACTGTAAAAAGTTTTTATTAAAACGATTTCCCCCTAATTTGTTGTTTAACTTATAATTTTGGTTTCATTGGCTTTGTTTGTACAAAACATTTTAATTTAAAATAATCAAAATTATCCATTTTATATTTTGTGATGTTTTCTAACTCTTTCATGGCCTTAAAAATCTTTCTTTTCCCATTGATCTGACAGGTAGATTATTCTATGTTTCTAATTTACTTATAGTTTCCTTCTTTATATTCATGTCATCCACCCATTCTGAATTTATCTTGGTGTAGGATGTAAAATGCTGATCTAAACCTAATCTCTCCCATACTGTTTTCCAACTTTCATAGCAGTTTTTGTCAAATAGTGGAATTTTGTCCCCAAAGTTGGGATCTTTGGGTTTATTGAACACTAGTTTTCTGAGGTCATTTACCACAAGTCTATTCCATGGATCCACCCCTCTGTCTCTTAACCAATATCATATTGTCTTGATGACCACTGCTTTATAGTACAGTTTAAGATCTGGTACTTCTAGGCCCCCATCCTTTACATTTTTTTTTCATTACTTCTCTTGTTATTCTTGATCTTTTGTTCTTAAAAATGAAATTAGTTTATAGTATTTACTAATTCAGTCAAAAAGCTTCTTGTTAATTTGACAAGTATGGCACCGAATAAATGAATTAATATGGGTAGTATTGCAATTTGTATTATGTTAGCTCTTCCTTTCCAGGGGCAATTTAAATTTATCCAATTATTTAGATCTAGTTTTAATTGTGTGGAAAGTGTGTTATAGTTGTGTTCATATAGTTCCTGTGTTTGTCTTGGCAGAGAGATTGCGAAGTATTTTATATTGTCTAGGGTGATTTTAAATGGAATTTCTCTTTCTAACTCTTGCCGCTGGCATGAATTAGAAGTATATAGAAATGCTGATGATTTATATAAGTTTATATTGTGTCCTGCAACTATGCTAAAGTTGTTGATTATTTCCCATAGCTTTTTAGTGGATTCTCTAGCATTCTTTAAGTAGACCATCATATCATCTGCAAAGAGTGATAATTTGATATCCTCATTACATATTTTAATACCTTCAATTGCTTTTTTTTCTAATTGATACTGCAAGTGTTTCTATATAATGTTAAATAATAGAAGTGATAATGGGCATCATTATTTCACTCCTCATCTTATTGGGAAGGCTTCTATTTTATCCTTATTGTGATGATGCTTGCTAATGGTTTTAGATATATGTACTGTTTGTTATTTTTAGGAAAGACCATTCTATTCCTATAATTTCTAGTGTTTTCAAGAGGAATAAGTGTTGTATTTTGTCAAATGCTTTTTCTACATCTATTGAGAGAATCCTGTGATTTTTGTTGGTTTGCTTGTTGACATGGTCAATCATATGGATAGTTTTCCTAATATTGAACCATAAAAAGAATTTGGTAGAACATCTTCTTTGCTTGTTATGTCAAATAGTTTGTATTATCTTTGGATTAGCTGTTATTTGAATGTTTGATAGAATTCACTTGTGAATCCATCTGATCCTGCTGATTTTTTCTTAGGGAATTCTTTGATGGCTTATTCAATTTCCTTTTCAAATATGGGATTATTTAAGTATTCTTTTTCTTCTTCTGTTAATCTGGGCAATTTATATTTTCATAAATATTCATCCATATTCCACAGATTGGCATATTTATTGCCATAAAATTGGGCAAAAGTGTTTTTAATGATTGCCTTAATTTCCTATTCATTACAAGTCATGTCTCCTTTTTCATCTATGATATTGTTAATTTGGTTTTCTTCTTTCTTTTTTCATTAGACTGACCAGTACTTTGTCTATTTTATTTTTTTCAAAATACCAGTTTCTAGTCTTATTTATTAATTAAATTCATATTTTACTTTGGATTTTATTAATTTTTCCTTTAATTTTTTGGATCACTAATTTAATTTTCATCTGAGGATTTTTAATTTGTTCCCTTTCTAGTTCTTTTTTAAATTTGCTTGGCCAATACATTGACTATCTGACCTCCCTAATTTGTTAATATATGTGCTCAAGGATATGAATGTCCCCTGATATACAACTTTGGCTGCATCCTATAGATTTTGAAAGGATGTCTCAACATTTTCATTTTCTTCAATGGGATTATTAGTTTTTACTAGGATTTTTTCTTTATCCAATTTTGGAGAATGATATTATTTAATTTCCAATTAATTTTTGATTTGCCTTACCATGTACTCTTACTAATTATTAATGTTTTACATTATGATCTGAAAATGTTGCATTTATTATTTATGCTTGTTTGGCATGTTTTTATGCCCTAGAACATGGTCAACCTTTGTGAATGTACCCTGTGCTATTGAGCAGAAGGAGTATTCCCTATTTATTTTTCTCCACATATCTATTAACTCTAGATTTTCTAAGTTTTTATTCACATCTCTTATCATTTTCTTATTTATTTTTGGATTTTATTTATCTAGATCTAATCTCCTACTAGCATAGTTTTACTAAATCTTTATTCCTTGAGCTCCACAAATTTCTTCTTTAGATATATTGGTCCTATACCATTTGGTGCATATATTTTAAGTACTTATATTTCCTTATATCTATACTACCTTCTATCACAATTTAATTAACTTCCCTATCTCTTTTAACTAAATCTATTTTTACTCTGGTTTTGTCAGATATCATGATTGCAACTCCTGACTTCTTTTTCTCAATTGATGCCCGATTGATTTTGCTCCAGCCTTTTACATTTACCCTGTGTGTGTCTACCTGTCCCATGTATGTTTCTTCTGGACAACATATGGTAGGATTTTGGTTTCTAATCCGCTCTGGTATTTTCCTCCTTTTTATTGGTGAGTTCATCCCATTCACATTTGGAGTTATGATTACCACCTGTGTATTCCCCAACAGTTTGATTTCCTCTCCTTGTCCTGCCCTTTCTTTTTTCACTAATTCCTTCCACACAAGTGTTTTTTTTATCAGTCCCCCTAATCCCCACCCTTATTATACTTTCTTTTCTTCCATTCTCCCTTCTTATTTCCCCTTTATTTTTCTTTAGGGTCTTTTTAAGCTATCACACACACTCTCCCTCCTTAGTATTACTTCCCTCCCCACTTTCCCTTTTCACCCCTTCCTTTTTATTTTCCTTTAATTTTTAAGGTTTATTAAATTTCCTTCCCCTTCTCTTTTCCTTCTTTTTTTAACTGCCCTCCTCAATCCTTCCTCTTAGTCTCCCCCTCTCAACTTCCCTTTAGTGTAATATAGAATCCAATACCCGAATGGAGTTTGAGTATTACATATTAGCACTCACTTCCACTCCTTCTTATAATAGTATTCTACCCATCCCCCTTCCATGTGACTCTTTTTGTGGTATAGATTATCCTGATTTTCTTATTCCTTCAAGTTTCTCTTTGTGTCGTCTTCTATTCCCCCCTTTTTTGTATATCATTTAAAAACACATAGTACCCCAATCTCTATCTATTAATAATTTATCTAACTACACTAATAGTGAATATAATTTTTGAGAGTTACACATAACATTTTTCCATATAGGAATATAAACGATTTGGCCTTATTGAAGGCCTTAAAGAAAAAAAAATATGAATCCTCCCTTTCTTATTTACCTTTTCATGTTTCTCTTGATTTTTGTATTTTGATACCAAATTTTCTGTTTAGTTCTGGTCTTTTCTTTACAAATATTTGGAAGCTGACTATATTGTTGAATCCCCATACTTTCCCCTAGAATTATATAATCAATTTTGATGGGCAGGTGATCCTTGGTTGTAGACCTAATTCTCTTGCATTTCTAAATATCATATTCCAAGCCTTATGGTCTTTTTATGTGGAGGCTGTTGGATCCTCTGTAATCATGATTGATGCTCCATGATATCTGAATTTGTCTCTTTCTGGTTTCTTGTAATATTTTCTCCTAAGCTGGGAAGCTCCTAAATTTGGCAATTACATTCTTGGGGGGTGTTTTTTGAGGATTTAGTGTAAAGGGTGATCTATGCAATCTTTTATCATGTATTTTACCCTCTTTTTGAAGAACATCAAGGCAGTTTTCTTGGATAATTTCTTGTAGTATGATATCAAGGTTTCTGTTTGTTTCCAGGTTTTCAGGTAGGCATAGCAAATTGTCTGTTCTAGACCTGTTTTTAAAATCAACCACTGCCACAATGAGACATTTTGTGTTTCCTTCTAATCTGTCATTCTTTTGACTTTGCATTATTAATTCTTGCTGTGTTGTGAGATCCTTAGCTTCTACTTGCCAAATTCTAGTTTTTAATGATTGGTTTTCAGCTAAGATTTTTTTTTATTTTCCTTTTCAGTTTGTCCTATTCTTTTTTTCATGGCTTCCAGCAGGTCATTTCTGGTCTTCAATTTGTTTATTATTTCATTTGATTTCAGGGCTTCAGTTTCCTAGTGGGAGAGTCTGTCTTTTAAACTCTTATTTTCTTTTTTAACTAATTCCCACTTTTCTTGCCAAATCTCTTCCATGTTTCATATAATCTCAGTTTTGAACTCTTCAAAAACTTGTGGCCAATTTCATTTTTTTGGAAGGTTTGGGTGCATTTATTCACTTGTTGTCTTCTGCTGCATCCCCTTTTGGCTGGATTTTTCTGCCTAAAATTTATCAACAGTTCAGGTTTTCTTCTTGTTTTTATTTTGTTGTTTAAGGATTATAGTTCTTGGGTGTTGGTGCCCCTTAACTTGTTCCTTCCTTGTAAGAAGTCTAATTGACAAATGTGGGCGATTTTTGTTTTGGGTTCTGAAGAGCTTTTTGCCCTGAGGATATTTTTCCAGTCCTCAGCAGTGTCTGTTGTGGGCAGCCCTACTCAATCTCTTCATTTGAGCTGCACCTCTCATTCTCCTGGGGATCCAAGTCCCACTGCTCTTAGGGGAAAATCCAATCCCTGAGAACTTAAATATTGTACACAGAGGTCTGGGTGTAGAGTGTAGGTAAATCTCTGTATTGAGCACTGCAAAGGTTTCTGCTGGGAGGCCATTTTTCAGGCTATTATTTCTCTGCTGTGTCTCTTGTGAGCTCCCCATCTCTGTCCAATCTCTGCTCCTTATCTCCAAATTTTCTTAGACTCCTGGGGTCCCAAGTCTCATTTCTCTTAGGGGTAAGTCTCTGTTGGCCTCAGCCAGCTACAATCCAAGAACTTTGAAGTTCTCCTGTGCTCACTCTGACTCTGGCACTGTAGATAGAGTGCAGGTGGGGTGATGAGCTTGCCCCTTGGTGGGAATAATTTTGCCCCCTTTTAGTTCAGAAATGCCCAAACTTTGCCCACCTTCTGTGCTATGACCTTCCATGGAACTCCTTTGCTGGTCTGATTTTGGGTTTATCCTTTTGAGGCACTGTGTCTTGTTTGGTGGAGAGAAGAACCCACACTTCTACTCAGGGGCCATCTTAACTGAAAAGTACTCCAGTCCACATCTACAATTCTAATCTCTCTCTGCCTAATAATTTTATCTGTTAACTTGACTTTCTGCTTAGATAACTTAATTTGGAATTTAGAACATAGTTGTCATGTCCTGATAGAAAAAATGAGTGAATAAATAATAACAGATCCATAAGGATAAATCCAATTATCCAATTAGACCTAGAGTGCTTTTATCTTCTTTCTGCATACTTCAATATTCATTCTGTAATTGACCATTGATTTGCTTCTATATTGAAAATGTACTTGGTAAAATAAGGTAGTTTTTCACCTTACTGACAATCAAAAACAATTTTGAAGATGTATCTATTCATTGATGTTTGGTAATAGACTTTATAATCAACTATTTATGAATAAAAAAATGAAAAAAATTATATACTATCATAGCTCAAATCCTTTGGGAATACATATTTTAAGTATACAGACACATCTATGCCTGTCTTAATATATGATCTCTTTTGATTTTCTTATAAAAATTTAAGATGGAAATTCAGAATCAATGGTAACATTTATATAAAATTTTAAATTTATTGTTTTTCAAATAATTTTCATATGTTGTCTTATGTTAGCATTTTATTAGTCCTGTAAAATAATTAGCTACTAATATTCCAAGTTGCCAGTTAAGGAAAATGAGAAACAGAGTCTCATGTATAGATTCACATTTAGTGTTACAATAGGCACTCAAAGTAATGATTTGAAATTAAACTGTTTAGAAATCTTTTTAATGTGCCAAATTGTCTTCAGATAGCATCACCTACTACCATTTTATATGGCTGTGGGAGCTTGAGAACAATATAAAATTCATGGTGAACTTAAGAGGAGTCTAAAGTTTTCTCAGGTTAGTAATTCAAAGTCCTTCAAGAATTTTCCTTAAAATGTCTTCTCTGCAGAAAACTTTTGAGAGAACTTTACTTTCACAATATGTTAACACCTTCAGTCTCTCAGGAAATTTATTTTCTTATTCTTTGCTTTTGTCTCATACAGTTACTGTTAGCCATAAAAATGAAAATTAATCGGCAAATGGTCAAATCTTGCCCCTTATAGATGTTAAGGGTAAATTTTTAGGGTTGAGACTGAGTATATTATTTAATGGTCACCAGGGATTTAAATTCTAAATCCCAATGAAATAATCAAGTCAGAATAGAATTTTATGGTGGTTTATTTACAATAGAAGGAAGAAATTAAGAATGAGGGAGAAAGAGTGAAAAGGGTAGATCTACTCCAGTCTGGACTGAGCCAGAAGGAGTTCAGAGGCCTCAGCCAAGGGGCCTTCCCAGAAGATTAAATCTAGCTTGGCTTCCAGCCATGAGGCTTTCTCTAAGATGAGGAGCCTCCTGGGAGGCTGGTGCCTTCAGAAAGCCAGGGAAAGAGAATTCAGCCTTAACAGTCACTACTTGGTAGCCAAAGGGTAACAGCCTTAGGTCTCCACTCTCCAGCCCTCCAAGTCAAGAACCACCTCAAAAGGCAATCAAAGTCCTTCTCATAGGAAGTGATGTGAAATATAAAGGCAGTACTTTACATCACTTCCTTTGTCACACATGTACCAATGGTGGCTTAAACTTGGTTTAGGACATCCCAGGGGGTCAGTCAGTTGTTTCTGATTTGTCACTTGACTTGGGGGTCACCAACCATCCTCCCCCACACTTAATCCTTACGTGCCTGTATATACATTCTTAGTTGCTAAAATTCTAAAGACTAAGCAGGGTGTAGTAAATCTAAAATTCACATAGACATTGCAATATATATTGGTTCTGTGAGCATTCTATCTAAACTATATTTTCATGTATGTATATGAGGAAAAAGGAGGTAAATGGTTTCCTTAAACTCACACAGGCTGTAAGGAGTTAGAGCCAGATTCCAAACTTATGTCTTTTGTCTCAAAATCTAATACCCTCTTCAATGCCTTATCTCCTTGAATTAATTGTGAATATAAGCTAGGCACAAGTTAGCAAACCTATGATATGTGTGCTGGAACATACCAGAATGGACTGATCCCTTCCCCCTCTGCACTCACCTGAGGACATTTTTCACATCACCCAACCTTCTGCCAAGGATCCCAATGGGAGTGCTTCCTTCCTCCCTGTGTGGGTTTTAAAATTAATATTCAATAACTAATTATTATATTTTATAAAGTTTTATTAATAATAACTAAAGTAAAAGAACTACCTAAATCCAGTCTGGTCCCAAAAGAAAGAAAGCATGGGAGGATCATCCATTCACTTAAATACAATCATGTAAATGTGAAAGCACATGAAAAGGATTCTAGGTAACACAGAAAAGAATTTTGGGTAATATAGTTTTTAGAGGTTCATGAATTTCCAACCATAAATTTTCCCCTGTGATCCTTTGGGAGACCAGTCTCCCCAATGGATCATGAAAACATAATCAACTTAAAAATTGCAATACTTTGTAGATAAAAGGAAAAGAGAACAAAACCAATGACTAGTAGGTTGACAAAAAACCAATTTGGGGGAAGTCCCTTTGGCATAAGAGTATACATGCAAAACAAAGGAATTTCATCCCCCTTCCCCCATAGTTAAATTCACATTCCAAAGTTCACTCTAGACCTTCTGGTGTAGCATGTGGTCTCTCCAGTCATCTTCCCGTAGCCTTCTGGATCCTAGGAGGTAGAAAGTTTCTTATCCTAAAATTGTTCAAATTTAAATCAAAGTTCAAATAATAACTTGCTCCCCCTGAGGTGAGTAGTAACAAACATAGGGATCACTCAGAGATGTATGACTGAGTTATGAGGCATATGAATCAATTCACAAAAGAAAATTAAAAAGAATAATTAATATTACTAAATAAAAGAGAAAATATATTGTGGATGAAATGCAAAATGTAAAAGTCTTATGTCTAAACAAATCTAAGTAAAGGAAAAACAAACCTATAACAGGTCCTTGAATCAAGGCCCAGTTAAAATGATTTAAGAAATTAAGCACTTACCCAATCAGTAGCCAGGACTATAGAAATTTTGCCAAACTATGAAAGGCAGAAGAGGGACTAGATTTCAGCAACAAATAGGACCCATGGTGGCAGTGACAATGAGGTGCTTGATAGAATGTGGTTCAAGGAAGTCCACCTTCTGACATATGTCAAAACAGCTGCAACCTCAAAACCCAAACAAGTTCCAGTCCTCTTGTCTTATCTCAAAATTGCACCAATCCCACTGGGATTTTGAACTTGTCTCTTTTAACTTGAGATCCACAGGCATTATGCAGGTGATCTTGCTTCTGTAACCCTCTAAAGCAGAACTTTTTGTATTCCTTCTTTTCTGGAATCAGACAAAATCATTAAGCAAAGTTCCATAATTCTTTTAAATAATCTATGGAATCAGTTTTATAGACTAAATCTTTTGGGGTATGCATTGATATTAGGGCAAATGTATTTAAACTTATATTACTGAAAAATTAAAAAAAAAAACCTTCTCAATACTATTGATGTGCTTCAAATACAAAAAAGAGGAAAATAAAACTCAGATACCATATTGTACATGCAAGGAACAATTAAAATTAAAAATTTTTAGAAATCAAAAATATATAGTTTACAATCAGTTTCACACTGTCAGCCATGTGTGAGTACAAATGAATTTCAGAATAAAACAGTAATACAGTAGATAATGCACATTCAAAGAAGTACCAAAGACCCCCAATTCACAATAGTCAAGTTAATACAATAGGAAACAAACTCACTATCATATTTCATATAAGTTGCTGTATGACATAAAAAAAACCTACGAACTGATGGATATTTGTCACAATTTTTTACAGATGTAGGAAATCATTCAACCTAAGCAAATATATTTTTAAAACAAAGTAAAACTTATTTGGGTCTAGAATATCACCAATAAATCTAGATTGTTTTGGTGGAAGTAAATGAAACTGAATTAAACTGAGTTTTGCAGGAGCTCTTTTTTCAGCTTCCTGCTTCATAGAAATACCTTGGTAGGAATATCTCTTTGGTTCTCTACCTTTAATACAACTTTTTAATAATATAAATATAAAATATCATCCATTCAGAAACCATTAGTTATCTAAAATTATATTATTATATTATAAATATTATTTAATATATTGTATTATTATAAAATTAATTATCTTACAATTACAATTAAATTCTTAGCTTACCAAATTCTCTCAAGGTTGTATATAATTTTTGATGAAGGCCATCCATCATCATCTATTTGACAATTCACAAAGGCAACATGTAATATTTGATGGATCTAGTGAGAATGGTTTGGACAAGATGCTCATGGGCTTATACAATTATATTTTTTTCACCAGAAAAGGTAAAGGTACAAATTAAAGATCGATAGAAGCAAAACATAGTAGCTTAAAATGATTCCATATAACATAAAGATATTGATTAGATTAAAACACATAAACTTTAAAAAAATTAAACCTTAAAGCAAACAGCAAATACAATAATATAACAAAATGACAAGGTACTGGCAGGCAGTGCAATCAAAATCCTTTTCATCAATCCAATAGACTTGATTTATATTATAAAAGGAAAATACACTCAAAATATTTAGCAAATAACTTCCAAATCTCTTTTAAAGTTTTCTTTCTTTCTCCCAATATTTATCATCCATTCACATTTCTGTTGTCCAAGCTCTGAAATTCATCATAGTGAGGGAGAATTCTGCACTGAACATAGTATGGGAGTATTTCATATTGGTTATATTGTAGAGGGTGGGTAGGCCCAAATGCTAAAAATTTGTAGGAAGATGAATCTCCCCTCTTAATCTCAGGATTATTCAAGCTAAATGCAAAGATCCTTGTACCCAGGAAAAATAGTGAGAAAATACACTCCAAAACCTTGAGCTGCTTGAACTATAAAGTTCAAACTCTGTGGAAATGGAAGCATTATTCCTAAAATCAATCAATCAATCAATCAATCAAATAAAATAAAAAGATAAATGAAATAAAATAAAATAAAAATAAAAAATAAAATAAAAAGAATGGAATTGGGGCTGTTTACACAGCAAACAAGTTAGGAGGCAAAACTTAAGGGAAACAAAAACATATTTGTATATGATAGAAAAAGTACTGTTCCTTGGTGTTTTGGGTCTAGAGAAATAAGGAAAAAGCAGGTTTATTTCTCAAAACTTATTTTAAATCCACTGATTTTTAACTATTTGCTCTCTAAAGAAATGAAGAGTCCCCTTCTTCAGAAAAAAAAAATACTGAGTTGCAAGTCTCTTTCAGCCAGGAGCCAAGGGTCAGCTTAAGACTTCAGCTTAGAAACTAGGAGGGGGGGGGGTTCTTTTCTCTATGCTTAAAAATGACTAGGGCATGGTAGAAAGCCAGAAACTAGGAGGGGGGGTATTTTCTCTATGCTTAAAAATGACTAGGGCATGGTAGAAAGCCCACATGGGTGAGGGGAGAGATTTATACTTCACCCACTTCTTAAGGTATCCCAGGTGGTATGTTGAAAAGACAAAGCACAGGCTCACAGCAGGTCGGTCTGGCCGTGGGCTGGCAGAGGCAGAAAGACTGAGCCTCCAAGCTGAGTGCCTGATCAAGAAGATTGTAGGATAACAGCAGTGGGAGCAAGAGATGGACAGCAGGGTGGGGCAGGAGTGCAGGCAGTCCTGGCCCCCGAACTCTCACGGTGGGTGGTGACCAGGCAAACTTACTATCTTTATTTTAAGGCTATCTGCTCAAAAATTTTGAGAATTCATAATCTCTTTTTGGTAAACCAAATTGTGGATTTTTAAATTAATATTCAATAACTTAGTCTTATATTTTAGAAAAATTTTAATAATAACTAAAGTAAAAGAACTACCAAAATCCAGCCCATTCACAAGAGAATGAGAGGTTGAGAGGAGCATACATCCATTTAAATAAATATGAGGATTCAGGAAAAGGGAAAAGTGGTTCTAGGTAATAGAGAAAAGAATTTTGGGTAATATAGTTTTTAGAGGTTCAAGAATTTCCAACTCTAGACCTGTGTGGGGTAAGCCAGGAATTTCACATGCACTGTGAGGGTTGCAGTTTGTGCACTCAGTATCTAAAAGGTTCACCATCATGCAATAGGCAGATTGTTTTTTAAAGAAAGGCACAAGCAAAAAACAAAACTGGATGAAGCTCTGAAAGTACTAGAACTAAATTCACCTAAGGCCTTGGATAAAGAGGGAATGATATACATAATTAGAATGGTAAAAACATTCTTAACATACAAAGAAAGAGGAGAGAAGGCACATGGGAAAAGAACTGTGAATAGAAAGGAGGACAAGGGGATAAGAAAAGGATAGGAAAGGAGAGATACACAAAGATGAGTACATACCAAGAAGTGGGAGATAAAGTAAGGGAATAAGGGCATCAAGAATTGGGATGGAACAGTTGGAGGATAAGGAAAGGACTTTGTGGTAATGGGTCAAGATATAAGAGAGTAACATTTGGAAATATGGGTGTTCAATCCATGAGCAATTAATGCATTTCAAAATTTTAGGTCTGACTTTACTTGTGTAAAGAATGTTTTGTAATTGTTTTCATGTAATTGTTGGTTTTATTTGGTTAGGAATACCTCCATATATTTTATATCATCCAGAGTTATTTTGAATGAAATTTTCTTTTCTATCTCTTGTGTTTAGATTTTTGTGGATGGTAAGCATAAATGCTAAAAAATTATGTGGTTTTATTTTTACTACACAACTTTGCTCAAGTTGTTAATTATTTTTATTTTGACTTTTGGTGAATTTTCTAGCTATACCATCATATTATCTTCAAAGAATGATAACTTTGTTTCTTCATAGCCTATTTTAATTCTTTCAGTTTCTTTTTCTCTTGTCCTTGGTATATATAGGATTTCTAGTATAATATTAAATAGTGGTGGTGATAATGGGCAGTCTTACTTGAGTCCTTGTCATATTGAAAAATATTTTAATTTATCTCCATTACAGATAATGCTTACTGATGGTATTAGATAAATTTACCACTTTAAGGAAATCTCCATTTATTTTCCCCAAATTTAGTGTTTCTTATAAAGAATGAAGGTTTTATTTAGTCAAAGACTTTTTTATGTATCTATCAAAATAGTCATATGCCTTCTATTGGTTTTGTAATTTTTATGGACAATTATATTTATGATTTTCCTAATATTGAATAATTCCTGCCTTCTTCTATAAAATCAACCTGATCATAACCTTGTCATATATTCTATAATTTTCTTGCTAGTATTTTCTTTTAAAAATTTTGCATCAATGTTCAGAGAGAGAGATTGAGCTATATTTTTATTTCTGTTTGAATTATAGTTTAGGAGTCATATTTTTGTGATGAGAAAAGTTTTGAAGGATTCTTTTTTCCTCTATTTTTCTAAATAGTTTATGTAGCATTGGCATTAGTTGTTACTTGCATGTTTGGTATAATTCTCTTGGAATCCATCTAGCCCTTGAGCTTTTTTGTTTTCTCTTAAGGAATTGTTTGTTCAGTTTCTTTCTCTGTAATGGTGCTAAGTATTCTGCTCCCACTTTGTTACTATGGATAGGATTGGTTTGCAAATAATCACTTATTTTACATAGATTGTCAGATTTATTTACATTTTAGAGCAAAATAATTTTCAACATTTTACTAAGTTCGTAATTGGTTGAGATTTTATCTTTTTCATATCTTATAATTTTATTTTCTTCTTTTTAAATCAAGTTAATGAATTGAGTATTATTTTATTTCCTTTTTTATAAACCACACTACTTCTCTAGTCTCTGTACTTTCAATTTTATTAATCTTGTTTAATTTGTAGGTTTTCTAATTTTTTTAATGGGGGAGTTCATTTTTTTTTCTTTTTCTCATTTTTTGTTGTATACAACAATTCATTGGCATGCTCTTCTCTATTCGATTGGTGGAGGCTTTTAGGATTTTAAGCTTTTCCACACAGAGGAATTTTGCCTGTGTCCCATAAATTTTGGCTTGCCCTGTCCTATTTTTTTGTCATTTTCCTTTTCTGTCATAATAGCTAATTTAGTAGATGTAGGATAGTAACCCAGAACTGTTTTTAACATGCACTTCTGTAATAGTGTTTTAAATTATTTTTAAATGACTAAAGAGTTTTAATTTCTTTGTCTGAGAACTACCTGTTCATATCCTTTGCCCATTTATCAATTGGAGAATGACTTGTACTGTTTTGTATACATTTCTCAATGTATTTAAGAAATGAGGCCTTAATTAGAGAGACATGGAAAACATGTTAACCATTATGATTACTGTGTATTGTTTATCCTATTACCCCCAGTTTACTTCCTGACCACTATATTACCCAATTCCCCTTTATTCTGTCAGCCCTATCTCCCTTTTCCCCTTTCCCTCTCACTTTCCTTTAGGGCATATAGATTTGATAAATTTTTATACCCAAATTATTGTATATGTTCTTCCCTTATTGAGCCAATTCTGATGAGAGTGAGTTTCAAGTACTTCCCAATGTATTTCCTCCATCATTTCTCTCCAGTGTAAAATCCCTTTCATGCCTCTTTTATGTGAGATAATTTAATCCATTCTATTTCTTCCTTCCCAGGTCTACTAATGCATTCCTCTAACTCCATAATTTTATTTTATTTTTTATATCATCTCATTTTATTCAACTCACAACCTTGTCCTCTGGGTGTATACTACTTCTAACTGAACTAATATAATTAAGCTCTTTGGAGTAACAAGAATCATTTCCCTTTGTAGGGATGTACACAGTTTAACATTATTGAATGTCTTTTGATTTCTCTTTCCTATTTAATTTTTTATACCTCTCATAAGTTTTGTATTTAAGCCAAATTTTCTTTTCAGCCCTGGTCTTTTCATCAGGAATTTTTGAATGCCCATTTTCCTCCTGAAGGATATTGTTCAGTTTTGCTGGATAAGTGATTCTTGTTTGAAGACATATATATTTACCCTCTTGAATATCATTCCATACTCTCTGGTCCTTTAAAATGAAAGCTGTTAAATCATGTGTTATTCTGCCTATGGCTTCATGATATTTTAATTTTTTTAGCTGCTTGCAATATTTTGTTCTTGATCTGGTAATTCTGGAATTTGGTTATAATTTTTTGGGGGAATTATCTTTTTTGGATCTCCTTTAAGAGGTGATGTATAGATTCTTTCAATTTCTAATTTGCCCCCTGGTTCTAGAATATTGAAGCACATTTTCTTGAAAATTTCTTAAAAGATGAGGTCAAAGCTCTTTTTTTAAATCATGTACTTCAGGTAGCCCAATAACTCATAGATGATCACTTGCAGATTTATTTTCAGTCAGTTATTTTAACAATTAGATATTTTCCTTTTTTTCATCACTCTCATTTCTTTTTTCCAATTTTTCTCCTATATCTCATATTTGATGTTTAAAATTCTTTTTCAGCCTCTCCATTAATTCTTTTTGGTCTGGCAACTCATTCCTATTTTTTAAAGGCTTTGAAGGTAACATTATTAAGTTTTCTGTCTTCTTCTGAGTTTATGTTTTGGTCTTCTCTGTCGTGAAAATAACTCTGCATTAAGTTTATTTTGTTGGTGTTGGCTACTGCCCCCGGTGGGGTCCAGCCTCACTAGTGACTCCAGGGTTCCTGACAGGTGACAAACGATCAGTCAAAATAAATAACAAATGGAAGACAGCTTAATCATTACCACCATGGGACTGCTTTGCATCTAACAGCTGCTACGCCATTCTCAGGTCTGGGATTTATTTTTATACCCATTTTCTTGGCATGCCAACACATTATCTAACACACATATTCAAAGAGAGATAATTGGAAAAGTGATAAACTAACTTTTAACAAATCACTTGATTAACATACTATATTCTTATATTGTGATTACAGAGAGCATAAAAGATAAATTATTTTGTCAAAAGTGGCATAATTTTCTCATTACCCTGTGAGAAGTTTTGAGCTTACAATCAAGGAAAATTACTTATTGCTTTTAACAAAATGGAATAATTAATAAACAGCTCTTAAAAGACAATTCAACAATCATATCACAATTAAAATTTAGACTGGTCATTTCTCAGGGTTTTTACTAGGAAGTTCCTGAGTTACTGATTTGTGTAATCGAGTCACAGGTATTTTGGAGCTTGATGTATTTGTAGTGTACCTGTACATATTGTATGGGCTTTTATGATTGATTTGTGTGCTGACTTCATGAGAATAGGCCTCTGTGAGTGGGAAAGTTTTGGACTTGGTCTGTAGCTACAGTTTTCCTGGGAATTATGTACCTAAATAAAATTTAACCCATGATAGTCTTTTTTGGGATTGGGTTTAAGGGTCTGTTCTTTTGGTTATGTTTTCGGGAATTAGGGTACAGGTGTTTTGCTCTTGAATTATTTCTTTTGAGACTGAGGGAGTAATAATCATGTCAATTCATAGGTAAGGAGCATTGATGAAAGAGGTCATGTAAAAGGGGGACTGGGTGGTCAATCACATCTTGCCAAGGACCACTCTATGGTCTCCTCAGCTACCATGAATGACTCTGTCAAGGTGTCATAGCCTGATCGGTCCCAGCTGGCTACTAATTTTCTAGTCTTTTTTCTTTTAATTAAAAATTCATTAAATTTGGGATCTGTAACTATAGCAAAGACATCACTATTCCAAACATCAGGTTCTTTATGCAGCTGCTTTCAGAACCTGCTCTAGGGAATGTCTCTGCTTTCAGCTCTTCCAATTAGGTATGATATTGGGGGAGGAATGATTAATATCTCTTGGCTCATGCTCTTGTTTGTGAATAATCACAAGTATTCTTTCCTCCTTGAAACCATAACAAGGGTTTCATTCTCTCCTGAGGTTATTAGTGCTGGCGCACTAATGCCCCTCTTCAATCTGAGACCATAGTCTGGGACTATGACTTAGATATGTGTATGGTCAATGTAACAAGAATCTTGCCCCAGAATCAGCAAACTGACCTACGTAATCTCTTTCTGAGCAGTTGTCCAGCCTCCATTACCATCTGTTGTTTAGAGCGCCACAAACTTTTACTGCAGATTCAGATGTCCCTAGTGCCTGTTTCATGGTAGGGCCTTTTACCCCAATGCAATGGATCTTTTGTGCCATCCTTCCAAGTTGTTTGGGGTTGAAAAATTATTTTACCCTATCTTTTTTAATGTTATGATTCTCCACAAATTGTTTGGGGTGTTATGTAGTAGAAATCAAATTAATCTGTTTACCTTCTCTACCATCTTGGCCCAAATCCCCTGTTATTATAACCCAATTCTAATTTTTAATAAGGTATTTTTTTCTTGAGTTTTTGTGTTTACTTTTCCTTCTGCTCATTCCTATCTTTAAATATATGGGTTTTTTTCTTATTTTTTTCTTTACCTCTTCTTCCATTTCTTCCATTCTATTCTTTAGGAAACTGTTTTTTTTGGGAGACAAGATGGAGAAGTAAACCAGAACAGCTTCCTGTCATCATGAGAATCCTCTCCAATCAAGATTAAACTGTCACCACAAAACAAATAGAGAAGTGAAAGAACCAATAAGGAGACAGAGAGAAACAACTTTCAGGAAAAGAAAAACTCAAAAGGTAGGCAGAGACCATCTGGGGCACTGGGGTGAAAGGGGAGTAGAGCCAGCAAGAGGCTGTAGCAAGGAGGGAAGATAAAGTCAAAAGCATGCCACACACCCACCACCCTCCCCACACATTTTCTATAACAGGTTCTGAACTTAAGTCCAAGCCAACATTCAAATCCTGAGATACTGCCTGGAAAAAATAGTGGTATAGGCCAACTCAGATCCTTTGAAATTTCAAACCTGTGGAGAAGTCCAGAGTCCCATCCCAGAGCAGTCTGGGCTAAAGTGGGCTGATTTGTGTGGGCCCAAAGAGAATCCAGAAATTCCAGTTTGAGCTTGGGATGAGAACATAGTTCACACTTTGGGGTAAGAACACAGTTCACAGGGATTCCCCCTCCCAATAATTTTGCTCAAAAGTGAGGCTGGAGCTCCAGGACAAGGCAACCAAGGGTATGCCTGATTGGATCAAGTACACACTAAGACCAAAAAAATAAGCCTAAGCCTGGGGCTAGAGTTTGATCAGTCTAAGCCTGATGAAAGTCCTTAATCTATCAATATCTCAAAGGTCAGTTAAGTTATCAGGGGGAGGAGATCTCAGAACTTGAAACCCTCATACCATCATATCAGCCTCCAAGAAAAATAAATTGCTTTCTTTAATGTATTTTATGCCTCCAAATCTTGATCTAGTTTTTAAGGAATTAATTTCTTCAGTGAATGCTTTCTCCTAGCTGTTGAGTTTTTTTCTGTCAATTCTTTTATTTGATTATTTAACTTTTTTTAAAGTTCTTCCAGTGGTTATTATGAAACCTAACACACTTTAACAATTTCCTTTGGGGCTTCACTTGTTTCCTTATTGAAAATGTTGTTCTATCCTGAATTTGTATTTTGTTATTCCCTGTCACTTTCTAATGTCAGCTTTTTTCTTTGTATTTTGGTGATTTTTTTCTAGTTTGTTTGTTCCCACCACCCTCCCCCCATTACCTTTTATATCTGTTGAGGTTTTTCTTTTTTCTTGTGTAGAAGGACCATAGTTCCAAGCTTCTTGAGTATCCTTCCTTCATACTTCATACTTCCTTCATACATACTTCATACTTCATATTCATTCATACTTCATACTTGGGTAATTCTAGCTGCCTTTAATCCCCATGGTATGTCTTTTAAGAATGAAGCCCTAGAGAGGCTGAGTCAAGATGGCTGCTTAGCAAGCTGCAAAAGTTCAGACCTCGCAGAAGACCCTTCCTTACCGATTACAGACTGAATGCTCCTAGGGCACCAAAATTCAAGCTGAGAAACAGGACAGAGATGGGGAATCCTCCTTCTGGACTCAAATCAAAAGGTAATCCCCCCAAAAGCTGGAACCTGAGAATGCTCGGGTCTAAGGGGAAGGCAAAGGGAAAGTTCCAGGACACCTCCCCCCCAACCCAGAGGGCTGAGCCTCCAGTGGCAGCGGGAACCTCCGAGCAGGCAAAGATGCTGGTTTGGAGGGTCTACCTTGTGAGCAGTGGGGAGCTGGGCACCGAGTGTCCAGTGTAGACAGTGGGGAGGAAGCCAGGGAGAGACTGGGGCCTTGGCTGGGTCCCTCCATCAGGTTCCAGTCTCACCATTGCCTTGGGGCACATCCAGACCAATCCAGTTGAACATAATCCCATCAGGACTCCTCAGAGCTCAGGGAGGCAGGCAAAGGCACTGGAGAACCTTGCAAACAGCGGAGAAACAGCTGGAGAGAACTAGAGAGAGCCTGGGCGGCCCAGCCTTCCAGGAGTCTTTGGCCTCAGCACACATACAGCCCAATCCAGTTTAAATTAATCTGATCAAAAGCCTCCAGAGGACAGGGAAGCTAACATTCCTCCCCTAAAGACTGTACCAAGAGATCTGGCAAAGCTCCAAGAGGGGAGATGGACAGCCCCAAAACCAAAACCAAAAAAAAATGAGAGGATCAAGAACACAGACAAATATAGGGAGCAAAAAAGGGGTAAACCCAAGCAAACAACAGAAAAAGAAGAAAGAAATTACAATAGATAGCCTTTGCACAGATAATGAGCAAAGAGTGAACAAAACAGAAGGGGAGGGATCAGCAAAGGAAAAACCAGAAATCCCAGCAAATTGGATACAGGCTTTAGAAGAACTCAAAATGCAATTCAAAACACAATGAAGAGAGGCTGAAGACAATTGGGAAAAGAACTTAAAAACTAAGATAAGTCATCTGGAAACAGAAAATAGTGTCTTGAAAGCCAAAATCAACCAGCTGGAAAATGAGGCAAAGGAGATGAAAGATGAGGCAAAGCAGATGAAAGATGAGGTGAAAAAGATGAAAGATGACCTTCAAAGAAAATCCGACCAAAAGGAAAAGGACGACCAAAAAAACTAACAATGAAATCCAGTCTTTAAGAACCAGAATACAACAACTTGAATTGAGCAAACTCACAAGGCAGCAAGACACTATAAAACAAAACCAAAAGAATGAAAAAATTGAGGAAAATATGAAGCATCTCATTCACAAAAGAGAAGATTTAGAAAATCGTTCAAGGAGAGACAATTTAATAAATATTGGCCTACCAGAAGACCATGACAAAAGAAAAAGCCTGAACATTATATTACATGAAATTATTAAAGAAAACTGCCCTGAAATTCTTGAACAAGAGGGAAAAGTGGAGATTGATAGAATCCACAGATCACCTCCTGTACTTAATCCCCAACTGACAAACACCCAGGAATATTATAGCCAAATTCAAGAACTATCAGACCAAAGAAAAGATATTACAAGCTGCCAAGAAGAAGTCATTCAGATACCAAGGAACCACAGTGAGGATAACTCAGGATCTGGCTGCATCTACACTGCAAAAAAGAAAGGCATGGAATATGATATTCCGGAAAGCAAGGGAACTAGGTATACAACCAAGAATCAACTACCCAGAAAAACTGACTATTTTCTTACAGGGGAAAGTATGGCCATTTAACAAAATAGAAGAATTTCAAGAATTCATAAAGAAAAAAACAGATCTGAACAGAAAATTTGATGTACAAGCACAGAACTCAAGAGAATCATCAAAAGGTAATTAAAAAAGAGGCGAAAAAAGAAAAACAAAACAAAATTTTTTAAGAGACTCAATAAGTTAAAATGATATGTATCCCTATAAGAAAAGATGTCATTGGTAACTCTTAAAAACTGTTGTTATTACCTGGGAAGCAAAAAGAAGTACACTTATAGGGAACAGTGACAAACTGTATAGGATGAAAGGACATAAATAGGTATATAGATATATGCATGCAAAAATACATACACATGAGTATGCATATATATATATATAACAAGTGCAAAAGAGCAGAAATAATAAATGCAAATTCCTCAGATCACAGTGCAATGAAAATAATAATTAGTAAGGGAACATGGAAAGGTAAATCAAAAATTAATAGGAAATTAAACAATATGATTCTCCAAAACCAGTTAGTTAAAGAACAAATCATAGAAACAATTAATAACTTCATTGAAGAAAATGACAATGATGAGACCTCCTTTCAAAACCTATGGGATGCAGCCAAAGCAGTACTCAGGGGAACTTTATATGCGTGAGTTCATATATTAACAAATTAAGAAGGGCAGAGGTCAATGAATTGGGCATACAAATTAAAAAATTAGAAAGCGAACAAATTAAAAATCCTCAGATGAAGACTAAATTAGAGATCCTAAAACTCAAAGGAGAAATTAATAAAATTGAAAATCATAGAATGATTAATTTAATAAATAAGACTAGAAGCTGGTACTTTGAAAAAAAACAAATAAAATAGACAAAGTACTGGTAGGTCTAATTAAAAAAAAGGAAAGAAATAAACCAAATTGAGAGTATCCAAGATGAAAAAGGAGACCTCACCTCTAATGAAGAGGAAGTTAAGGCAATCATTAAAAATTACTATGCCCAATTATATGGCAACAAATATGGCAATCTAGATGATATGGATGAATACTTATGAAAGTATAAATTGCCTAGACTAAAAGAGGAAGAAATAAATTACCTTAACAACCCCATATCAGAAAAAGAAATTGAACAAGCCATCAAAGAACTCCCTAAGAAAAAATCCCCAGGTCCAGATGGATTCACATATGAATTCCATCAAACATTCAAATAACAACTAATCACAATATTATACAAACTATTTGACAGAATATGCCAAGAAGGATTTCTACCAAACTCCTTTTACGACACAAACATGGTACTGATTCCAAAGCCAGGCAGGTCAAAAAAAGAAAAAGAAAACTATAGACCAATCTTCCTAATGAATATAGATGCAAAAATCTTAAATAGGATACTAGCAAAAAGACTCCAGCAAGTCATCACAAGGGTCATCCACTATGACCAGGCAGGATTCATACCAGGAATGCAAGGATGTTTCAATATTAGGAAAACCATCCACATAATTGACCATATTAACAAGCAAACTGACAAAAATCATATGATTATCTCAATAGATGCAGAAAAAGCCTTTGATATAATACAACACCCATTCATATTGAAAACACTAGAAAGGATAGGAATAGAAGGGCCTTTCCTAAAAAATAATAAACAATATATATCTAAAACCATCAGTAAACATCATCCACAATGGGGATAAACTAGAAGCCTTCCAAATAAGATCAGGAGTAAAACAAGGATGCCCATTATCACCTCTATTATTAAACATTGTACTAGAAACACTAGCAGTAGCAATTAGAGAAGAAAAAATAAATTGAAGGTATTAAAATTGGCAATGAGGAGACCAAGCTGACACTCTTTGCAGATGATATGATGGTTTACTTAAGGAATCCTAGAGAATCAACTAAAAAAGTTACTCAAAATAATCAACAACTTTAGCAAAGTTGCAGGATACAAAATAAACCCACATAAGTCATCAGCATTTCTATATATCTCCTACCCATTTCAGCAGCAAGAATTGGAAAGAGAAATACCATTTAATATCACCCTAGACAATATAAAATATCTAGGAATATATCTGCTGAGACAAACACAGGGACTATATGAACACAACTACAAAAAACTTACCACACAGTTAAAACTAGATCAAAACAATTGGAAAAACATTGAGTGCTCAAGGTTGGGATGAACTAACATAATAAAAATGACAATCCTACCCAAATTAATTTACTTATTTAGTGCCATACCCATTGAACTACCAAAAAACTTTACTGAATTAGAAAAAAAAAACATAGCTATGTTCATTTGGAAGAACAAAAGATCCAGGATATCCAGGAAAATCATGAAAAAAAAATGCAAAGGAAGGAGGACTTCCAGTCCCAGATATCAAATTATACTATAAAGCAGTGGTTATCAAAACAATTTGGTACTGGCTAAGAGATAGAAAAGAGGATCAGTGGAATAGACTTGGCGTAAATGATTTCAGCAAGACAGTTTATGACAAACCCAAAGACCCCAGCTTTTGGGACAAAAATCCATTATTTGATAAAAACTGCTGGGAAAATTGTAAGACAGTGTGGGAGAGATTATGTTTGGATCAACACCTCACACCCTACACCAAGATAAATTCAAAATGGGTGAATGACTTGAACATAAAGAAGGAAACTATAAGTAAATTAGGTGAACACAGAATAGTATACATGTCAGACCTTTGGGAAGAGAAAGACTTTAAAACCAAGCAAAACTTAGAAAGTCACAAAATGTAAAATCCATAATTTTGACTACATCAAATTAAAAAGATTTTGTACAAACAAAACCAATATAACTAAAATCAGAAGGAAAGCAACAACCTGGGAAACAATCTTCATAAAAACCTCTGACAAAGGTTTAATTACTCATATTTACAAAGAGCTAAATCAATTGTACAAAAAACCAAGGCATTCTCCAATTGATAAATGAGTAAGGGACATGAATAGGCAGTTCTCAGATAAAGAAATCAAAACAATTAATAAGCATATGAAAAGGTGTTCTACATCTCTTATAATCAGAGAGATGCAAATCAAAACAACTCTGAGGTATCACCTCACACCTAGCAGATTGGCTAACATGACAGCTATGGAAAGTAATGAATGCTGGAGGGGATGTGGCAAAATAGGGACATTAATTCATTGCTGGTGGAGTTGTGAATTGATCCAACCATTCTGGAGGACAATTTGGAACTATTACCAAAGGGCAATAAAAGACTGTCTGCCCTTTGATCTAGCCATAACATTTCTGGTTTTTTCAACAAAGTGATGATAAGGAAAAAGACTTGTACAAGAATATTCATAGCTGTGCTGTTTGTTGTATCAAAATTCTGGAAAATTAGGGGATGCTCTCCTATTGGGTAATGGCTGAACTAATTGTGGAATATATTTGTGATGGAATACTATTGTGCTCAATGGAATAATGAACTTGAGAAATTACATGTGAACTGGAATGACCTCCAACAATTGATGCAGAATGAAAGGAGCAGGACCAGGAGAACGTTATACACAGACACTAATATATTGTGGTACAATTGAATGGAATGGACTCCTCTACTAAAAGCAATGCAATGTTCTAGGGCATTTTGGAAGGACTTATGAGAAATTCCACATTCAGAGGAAAAACTGTGGGAGTAGTAACACAGAAGAAAAATCAACTGCTTGATCACATGTGTTGATGGGGAAATGATTGGGGATATAGTTTCACAATGATCAACCTAGTACAAATATCAATAATATGCAAATGGGTTTTGATCAAGGACACCTGTGGAACCCAGTGGAGTTATGTATCAGCTATGAGAGGTAGTACATGGATGGGAGGGTAAGAACATGACTTGTACCCAGGGGAAAATATTCTAAATTGCCTAATTATATAAATTTTTTCCAAAAGAAGAACAATAGGTTAATTTGCTATATTTTTTCA
Source organism: Monodelphis domestica (assembly GCF_027887165.1). Taxonomy (NCBI): domain Eukaryota; kingdom Metazoa; phylum Chordata; class Mammalia; order Didelphimorphia; family Didelphidae; genus Monodelphis; species Monodelphis domestica. The sequence continues at coordinate 163,024,825 of NC_077232.1, forward strand.
CCCTCTCTCATTTTTATTATTTCCATTTCCTTGTTAATTTCCCTGTTTGTTTATGAGAGGTGAAATATGACTTGTTTTAAATTTGATTTTTCTCATTTTAGTGGTTTGAGATAATCTCTCATTATGATGTTTATGGTTTTGGTTTTTGAGAAAACAAAATGATGCCTTTAGCTATTAATCTATTTGCTTAAAAGTTCTCCTATATTAGACCTGGAGAAATATCAGTTTTCCCCTGACTGAGTTCTTAGAATGCCACCTATACATTTCAGAGGAAATGCAATTCTTTCTATTTTGTAGTTTCATAAGATAATTTTCCTTCCTTCCATCAGTTGAAGACTAGATATTTTTGAGTGCCAAAACTTTCAGCACCCTCCCCAGCATAAAGGGAGATCTAATACACACTCCCAGCAGCAATCTTAACTACCTGCAAGTTCACATTAGCTCCTTACTGTTGCTTTCAGTAAATGAAAGCTATGGTTACAACACAATAAAATAGGATTTATACCAACTGAACTAGCCCCACTGAAAAAGTGTTTCTCTGATTTGTAGGGTGTATTGAATTGGGCAAGCATTTTAAGGCAGTTTTTGAGTACTCTAACTAAAAAATAATTTAATAACTGTTCTGGAAATTCTCTCACCAGAAACATTCTTGCACTAGCCACATGTTAAATATTAGGCAAATTTTATTTCTTAATTAAACTAGTCTAGTTCAGCTCCTACTACATGTCTACTTTCATTGTCTGACAATGGAATGAAGTTATTTAATCTGATAAATCAAATGAGCCATGTTTCTTGGGGAAATGTATTGTATTTTAAGCCAATAAATGAATTCAAAATTCAAATCTTGTCTTGAGTATGTGACTTTGGGAAAGGTACATATTATGTATAAATATAATATGGATGCATTTTTTATTAATTCCTCCTTGATGTGAAATAATATATCTGTATCATGTTAAATGATATATATAATATATATAATAGAAATGTAATGAATTAATATTATTTTTATTACTGTTAAATTTTATTATTGGACTTAATATTAAATTTGGTAGTCACCAGGGATTTAATTTCTAAATCCTAAATAAATTACTAAAGTAAAATGTAACTTATGGTAGTTTATTTTACAATAGATTATTTTACAATAGTAAAATAAATGTAAATCTATAATAATATAATGTAAATCTATTTTACAATAGATTTAAGGAAGAGAGAAAAAGGAAGAGAGAAAGAGAGAGAAAGCTATGGCTTTCTCTAAACCAGTCAGAAATTCTAAGCCCCAGCCAGGGGAAAGGAGTTTCAAGATGATGATTTTCTTCTATTTTAATGGATCTTTCAATGTCACATTTTCAAAAGTCTTAATTTGATTCTTCTTTTTGGTTTAACAGATATATCCAAATGCTACTCTCTGGTTATCATTCTAATTCACACCTCAGCACCTTTCTGCCTTTCCTCTCCATCCCCACCAGGGGACCAAATGGCACATAAATAATAAGCTCTTTAGCATTTGGGGTAAAGAGGTGAAGATAAATGGTCCCTTTTACAAGTATAGGTACTCCTGCTTTAACTTGCCACAATTGTTCAGTGGATAAATGTCTTTAGTTCAGTACTATAAAAATGCAGAAGCACAAAATGGACCTCACAATGAATTAAAACACTAGAGTATGTTCTTAGTAACATTCATGTCACCTTTGTGCACCCAGTAGCTTTAGCTGAAAAAGAAATGAATAAAGATGTCATATATATGTATGTATATGTGTTACTGTGAATTTATATATTTACATAGAAACATTCATTCAGTAGTTTATTTTTGCAAATATTTAGTTTTATTGAAAAAGTGAATCTTTAAATATTTCCCTGAAATGTTCTCCTCCAACTCATTCCCCCCCCACAACTACTTTTTAATTTATAAATCACCCCCCTTAATGACATGGGAAGTCATCTTAATGATGGTCTTAAATTCTCCCCCAACTTCACTGCTTATTATATTGCAACTATTTGTACCTTTTTTGTTACTTTCAACACAGAATCTGAATGAAACTAATGAGAATTTTGGGAATTGTTTTGATTTCTTACTTCTAATTAACAATATGTGAGTTTACTTATTTAACTTTAATTATTGTTGATAACAGTACTCCCATTTCAATCATTTGCATGGATTTTGAACATTCCAAAAGGACTCTGATTTCATAATATTACTCATTTTCATAATCACCACAACACAAAAATTGCTACCTTAGGAGATATTTTATCTATCTCATACCTACAGTTAAAGAAAATAGTTATGACATTTTTAGTGGCACACCCTCTAAAATTTAAATACCTATGTTTGCCTCTTACAAGATGGTGAGAAGATAATATGATAACATATAGAATTAGATAGATAACATGTAGTGATACAAGCTATAAGCCTTCACAAGGTCTTTAGTCTTCCCCTTCTTTTTAGAATTTATTTTATTTACTTTTATTTTCTTTCAATATATTTTCTTTTTATTCTACCCATCATATTTAAAAGTAAAAGAAAATCATTGAAAAGAAATATACATATAGTTAAATAAAACAGATAAATTAATAGTTCATGTCCAAAAATGAATGCCTTTTTACATCTTGAATCCATGACATCTGTCAAGAGATGAATGATAAAGTTTATTACCAGTCCTCATCATTACATTGTTCAGTATTTTTAAATTATCAGTTATTTATCTTAGAAATATTGTTATTATTTTAAAATTTATCCTTCTGTTTGATTCTTCTCTCGACTTTTTTCCAATTAAAACAACTTTTTTTCTAGTTTTTCTGACATAATTCTCATGGCATAACAGGGTTACATTCTTTTAATAAGAACCATTCAGTTATAACATGATAGCTAAGCTTCATGATAGCTAAGCTTCTAGTTCTTTGCCACTACTAAGATAAAGCTACTATAGAAACTGTTGTGCATATGGGACATTTTGCTCTTTATTTGAAAACTTTGAGATATCCATTCAGTTAGATATATCACAAAATTATAGTGCCAATACATTTGAATGAGTTTGGGGGTATTATTCCAAATTGTTCTCCTGTGTCATTGTATTGACAAAGGAGCTGGAAAGGATATTAATGACTACCTAGGGCTACTTTATCATTTAACAACTGAATAAACAAATTTTCAGAGAGATGAACTAACTTCAATGGTCATATAGATACTAAATGTCTGATAAAACCAGTAGTTTAGTTCTGTTCTCTTCAATCCAAAACAGATTGTGTTCTCATTTTTATCTATGTTCTTTCATAATTTCTCTCTAAAGTATCTAGTCTGTCATATAATCTTTTAACATTTCATTGGTTCCAGTATAGAGCTTAGGTTTCTCATTAAGTAATATTAGAAAGAATAACTACTTCTTATGAACATGTTCATGATTAAACTAAAATATTATTTTAAGAACTGTTATAAATTAATAATATTAAATTTGAATTGACTTAAGAAAGGTTTTTATTTCTTAGATAATGTTTGACAGAAAGAGAGGTAACTCATAGCATTGATAGAAAGAGAGCTAACTTTGAAGGCAAGAAGGCCACAGTTCAATCTCTGCCTTTAATATCTAACTATTTGACTAAGGGCATGCAATTCGATTTTCTAGTAGTCCTAGAATATTTCTGAGTGCCAATTAAAATATTTTGGCCATCTCAAACTGTAAAAATACCAATAATGGCAACCTACATAAAATAGATAGAAAAAACTCACCAATACATGTTCCAAACTGTTCAGATACATTTGTAAGAGGTAATCAAAAGTATCTTCACTGATAAAGTGAAGTGAAGCTCAAATGTGAACTTTCCTTCAGTACTAGGCACAAGGATGCTAAAGAGAATCATCATAAAAATAAAATAATTATTGAAATATATAAGGATAAAAAAGGATTTATAGTTCTAAGTGATTCTAAATCCATCTAAATAAACTCCCTTATTCCTCAAGGAATTGCTTCTCCTGTATTTCACAGGCTATGCTAATCCTCCCTGATCAGATTGATCCAAATTTATACTATCTAAATAAAACTACCACTATTATCCTTATAATTCTTTTTTTTTTTTAGATTCTTGGAATGTTATATGTCAAGAGGTTTCATATCATAGACTGTCAGAGAAGGAAAGGAAATTTGAGATCATTTGAGTCAAAATCTGATTCTAAGAGTAACAAAGCTAAAAGGCAGAGAGTATTATTTGCCCAAGGTCAAACAGCTGGGTCATGCCAGATCTGGTTCTAGGACAAAGGTGCACCAGTTTCTACTCTTTCACTCACTACACTAACAGCTAAGGAAAGCTCAAAATCTTTTCCATAATGAAACCCTATTCCTGAACATCAAGTCATTAGAAGGCTAATCATAATTCCCAATCAAACTCCACCTTCTGATTCTAAATAGGTCAACCTTGATGGGCTATTGCCAAGGACAAGAGATATCCACACCCCATCCCTTCAACAAATATAATCATGTTTTAAAACCTTTTTTAAAGCAAAACAAAATTTCCTCAAAATTTAATTTTTTTAATTAAATTTTATTTGAAAATTAACAAGCATTTGTTTTCTCTTCCCCCTACTTTGTCTATACACAAAAAAAGAAAAACAAAGTCTATGCAAATAAACAGTCAAGTGTAAAACAAATCTCCACACTGACCATTTCCAAAAAGGCCTGTTTCCTTCTTCATATTGCAAGGAACTAGAAGTTAAAGAGGTATCCAAACCTAATAGCCAAAATTGTGTCTCACTAGAAATGAAGAGCTCTATAGTCCCACAAAAAATACCAAATGGTCCCTTCCCAATAGCCCAAGTGAGGAACAGTTCAAGACAAATGAAATGTATAGCAGATAACTAAGCCTATCTGTTTGGAGAGGGGTTGGGGGGAAGTGAAACAGACTCTTAGGACTATATCAATATAGTCTAACAAAGAACTGAAATATTCAAAGAAGAAATTTTGTGGGAGTAAAATATTGGGGAAAAGTGAGTACCAATGGATTGAGGAATGGCTCTACAAATCTTAATACATGAAAGTCATAATTTAGTATTGCATCCTAAGAAACTATACCAATGAGGGATTGAGAGAACAATGAGAAGACTTATATGAAAGGATTCAGAGTTGAATGAAAAAAATCAGAAATTTGAAACTAATATTAGAAAATGACTATCACAAGGTAAATATGGAGAACCATGAATCAACTTTAGCTGAATTCTAAAAAATTACAATGGTCAAAGTTTCAGAGAAGACATGAGGAAATGAAACATTTTGTTGGAGCAATACAGAATGTTTCATACAATATTAAGATGCATGGCTTTGCTTAGTTGTTGTTTTACTACATCAGAGGGGAAGATTCACTGAGGATGGGGGGATATATCTGGAAATGATTAGATTTAGAAGGTGAGTTTCTTCCCTTAGCCAGAACCAGATTATCCTTCAATCTGTTGATGGGTTATTCATTCATCCTTCCATTAGGATATCAGAACCAATCCACTTGGGCATCTGACTTGCCACCTCACTTTTCACCTTCTGCTCAAGGGGAAAATTTTTAATAAAATATTGCTATTAGGAAGGGTACCTTAATCTACTGGCCATTGGTTCCCCCAGAATCTCTTTAATTGGTTAAATCAGATCTCCCTTGCATGGCCATTGCCTTCAATGAACATGACAGAATAAATATTTCTTGAGGTCAGGGAATATTTTAGCTCTTTAATTTTTTTTTTATTTGATCAGTTTCAAAAATTATTCCTTGGTTACAAAAATTATTTTCTATTCCTCCCTCTCCTCCCTCAACCCCTCCCATAGCCAACCCATAATTCCACTGGGTAATGATCAGAATCTATTTCCATGTTGTTGGTGTTTGCATTAGGATGTTCACCCAGAGTCTACATTCCCAGCCATATCCCCTCAACACATATATTCAAGCAATTGTTTTTCTTCTGTGTTTCAACAGCCACAGTTTTTCCTCTGAATGTGGATAGTGTTCTTTCTCATAGATCTCTCTGGGTTATTCAGGAACACTACATTGCCAATAATGGAGAAGTCTATTACATTCAATTCTCCCACAGTGCAATCTCTGTGTACAATGTTCTCCTGGTTCTGCTCCTCTGACTCTCCATCAATTCCTGGAGGTTGTTCCAGTTCTGATGGAATTCCTCCACATTATTATTCCTTTGAGCACAATAGTATTTCATCACCAACATGTACCACAATTTGACCAGCCATTCCCCAATTGAAGGGAATCCTTTCATTTTCCAATTTTTGGTCACCACAAAGAGAGCAGCCATGAATATTCATGTACATGTATTTTTCCATATTATCTCTTTGGGGTACAAACCCGCAGTGCTATGGCTGGTAAAAGTGTCCTTTTAGTTTTTTAGTGCCCTTTGGGTGTAGTTCCAAATTGCCCTCCAGAAAGGTTGGATCAATTCACAACTCCACCAGCAAAGAATTAATGTTGAAGCTTTGCCACATCCCCTCCAGCATTCATTATTTTCCATTGCTGTCATGTTAGCCAATCTGCTAGGTGTGAGGTGGTACCTCAGAGTTGTTTTTATTTGCATCTCTCTGATTATAAGAGATTTAGAACACTTTTTCATGTGCTTATTAATGGTTTTGATTTCTTTGACTGATAATTGCCAATTCATGTCCCTTGCCCATTTATCAATTGGAGAATGGCTTGATTTTTTGTACAATTGATTTAGCTCTTTGTAAATATGAGTAAAATTAGACTTTTGTCAGAGGTTTTTGTTATGAAGATTCCCAGTTTTTTATTTCCCTTCTAATTTTGGTTGAATTGGTTTTGTTTGAACAAAACCTTTTTAATTTGATGTAATCAAAATTATTTATTTTACATTTTGTGATTCTTTCCAAGTTTTGTTTGGTTTTAAAATCTTTCATTTCCCAAAGGTCTTACATGTATACTCTTCTGTGTTCACATAGTTTACTTATAGTTTCCTTCTTTATGTTCAAGTCATTCACCCATTCTGAGTTTATCTTGGTGTAGGGTGTGAGGTGTTGATCCAAGCCTAATCTTTCCTACACTGTATTCCAATTTTCCCAGCATTTTTTATCAAATAGTGTTTTTTTGTCCCCAAAGCTGGCATCCCTGGGCTTGTCATAGACTGTCTTGCTGAGGTCACTTACTGCAATTCTATTCCACTAATCCTCTTTCTGTCTCTTAGCCAGTACCAAATTGTTTTGATGACCACTGTTTTATAATATAGTTTGAGATCAGAGACTACAAGGCCACCTTTCTTTGCATTTTTTTTCATTATTTCCCTGGATATCCTTGATCTTTTGTTCTTCCAAATGAACTTTGTTATGGTTTTTTCTAATTCAGTAAAAAAATTTTCTTGGAACTTCGATGGGTATGGCACCAAATAAATGAATAATTTTGGGTAGGATGGACATTGTTATTATGTTAGCTTGTCCTACCCATGAGCAGTTAATGTTTTTCCAATTGCTCAATTCTAGTTTTAGTTGTGTGGAGAGTGTTTTGTAGTTGTGTTAATATAGTTCCTGTGTTTGTCTCAGCAGATAGATTCCTAAGTATTTTATATTGTCTAGGGTAATTTTGAATGGAATTTCTCTTTCTAATTCCTGCTGCTGAGATGTGTTGGACATATATAGAAAGTCTGATGACTTATGTGTGTTTAGTTTAGTATCCTGCAACTTTGCTAAAGTTATTGATTATTTCCACTAGCTTTTTAGTTGATTCTCTGGGGTTCTTTAAGTAGACCATTATATCATTCACAAAGAGTGATCGCTTGGTCTCTTCATTGCCAGTTTTCATACCTTCATTTTCTTTTTCTTCTCCGATTGCTACTGCTAGTATTTCTAGTACAATGTGTAATAATAGTGGTGATAATGGACATCCTTGTTTTAATCCTGATCTTATTGGGAATGCATGTGGTTTATCCTGATTGCAGATAATGTTGACTGATGGTATTAGATAGATGCTATTATTTTTAGGAAAAACCCTTCTTTTCCTATACTTTCTAGTGTTTTCAATAGGAATGAGTGTTATATTTGCCACAGGCTTTTTTCTGCATCTATTGAGATAATCATGTGATTTTTGTTGGTTTGCTTATTGATTTGGTTAATTGTGTGGATGGTTTTCCTAATGTTGAGCTACCTGATCATACTGAATAACCCTCCTGATCACTTGCTGGAGCCTTTTTGCTAGTATCCTATTTAAGATTTTTGCATCTATGTTCATTAAGGATATTGGTCTGTAGTCTTCTTTCTCCGTTTTTGACCTGCCTGGCTTTGGAATCAGTACCATGTTTGTATCATAAAAGAATTTGGTAGAACTTCTTCTTTGCTTATTATGTCAAATAGTTTTTTTTTAGTATTGGGATTAGTTGTTCCTTGAATGTTTGGTAGAATTCACTTGTGAATCTATCAGGCCCTCAAGATTTTTTCTTAGGGAGTTCTTTGATGGCCTGTTCAATTTCTTTTTCTGATATGCAATTATTTAAAAAAATATATTTCTTCTTCTGTTAATTGAGGCAATTTATATTTTTTTAAATATTCATCTATATCACCTATATTGGCAGATTTATTGCCATATAAATGGGCAAAATGATTTTTAATTTCCTTGATTTTCTCTTCAATGGAGGTGAGCTCTCCCTTTTCATCTATGATACTGTTAATTTGGTTTTCTTCATTTCTTTTTTTATTAGATTGACCAGTACTTTGTCTATTTTGTGTCAAAAATACCAGCTTCTATTCTTATTTATTAGTTCAATAGTTCTATCACTTTCAATTTTATTAATTTCTCCCTTCATTTTTAGGATCTTTAATTAGTTTTCTTCTGGGGGGTTTTAATTTGTTAGCTTTCAAGTTTTTTGATTTGCATGTCCAATTCATTGACTTCTGCCCTCCCTAATTTGTTAATATATGAACTCAAAATATAAATTTTCCCCTGAGTACTGCTTTGCCTACATCACATAGAGTTTGAAAAGATGTCTCATTATTGTCATTTTCTTCAATGAAACTATTGTTTCTATCATTTGTTCTCTCACTAACAGATTTTGGAGAATCATATTACTTAATTTCTAATTAATTTTTGATTTAGCTCTCCATGTACCCTTACTGATCATTATTTTTATTGCCTTATGATCTGAATAGATTGCATTTATTATTTCTGCTTTTCTGCCATGTTTTGATGACCTACTATATGGTCACTCTTTGTTAATGTACCATGTGCAGCTGAAAAGAAGGTGAATTCCTTTTTGTCCCTTTTTATTTTTCTCCATATATTTAATAACTCTAATTTTTCTAAGATTTCATTCACATCTTTTATCCCTTTCTTATTTTTTTCTATATTTATTTCTATATTTATTCTATATTTCTTATCAAATCTAAATTTGATAGTGGTACATTCAGGTCTCCCAATAGTACAGTTTTAGTATCTATTTCCTCCTTCAATTCTACTACTTTCTCCTTTAGAAATTTGGATGCCATGCCATTTGGTGCATTCATATTGATTAGTGATATTGTCTCATTGTCTATACTCCCTTTTATCAGGATTTTTTACCTTCTCTCTCCCTTTTGATCAGGTCTATTTTTGCTTTGGCTTTGTCAGATATCATGATTGCAACTCCTGCCTTCTTTCTATCAGTTGAGGCCCAATAGGTCTTGCTCCAACCTTTAATTCTGACCTTGTGAGTATCCTTCTTATTTTTTTAGAGTCTGTTAAGTTCCCTCCCCCCTCTCCTTCCCTCCTTTTTTGTACTCCCTCCCACCTACCCCTCTTAGTTTTTTTTTTTAAAATTAAAATCCTTATCTTCTGTCTTGGAGTCAATACTGTATATTGGCTCTAGGTCAGAAGAGTGGTAAGGGCTAGGCAATGGGGGTCAAGTGACTAGCCCAGGGTCACACAGATGGGAAGTGTCTGAGGCCAGATTTGAACCTAGGACCTCCCATCTCTAGTCCTGACTCTCAATTTACTGAGCTAACCACATTCCCCTCCCCCTTCTTTTACCTTTCTCACTTACCCTATAGCATAAGATAGAATTCAATACCCCAATAGATCTAGATGTTCTTCCCTCTAAGAATTGATTTCCTTGAGAATAAGGTTTAAGTATTAACTATTAGCACTCTCTTCCTCTCCTTCTTATTATTCTTCCCCTTCCCTTCCCATGTGTATTTTTGTGTGATAAAAATTATCCTATTTATTGTATTTTTTCACGTTTCTCTTGGTGCCATCTTTGATTCCCCCTCCCTTTTTCTTTTTTTTATTTGCAACTTATCTGATAGCCCTTAATGACCCAATCTCTTCCTATGAATGATTCTTCTAATTACAATAGTAATGAATACAATTTTTGAAAGTTACAAATAACATTTTCCCCAAATATTAATATATATGTATATATATGTATATATATATATATATATATATATATATATATATATAATTTGATCTAATTGTAGTCCTTAGAGAAGAGAGTTTGAATTAAAAAAAAAAGAAAATTTTTCCCTTTTTCCTCTATTTCTCATTTACCTTTTCATGTTTCTCTTGATATTTGTATTTGGATATCAAATTTTTCATTTAGTTTTGGTCTTTTCTTTACAAATACTTTGAAATCTTCTATTTTGTTGAATGGCTATACTTTTTCCTGGAGGTATATAGACAGTTTTAATGGGTAGGTGATCCTTGATTGAAGACCCAGTTCTCTTGCCTTTCTGAATATCGTGTTCCAGGTCTTGGGGTCCTTTAGTGTGGAAGCTTCCAGGTCTTGTGTGATCCTGATTGGTACTCTTTGGTATCTGAATTGTCTCTTTTTGGCTTCTTGTAGAATTTCCTCCTTAGCTTGAAAGCTTTGGAATTTAGCAATTACATTCCTGGGAGTTATCTTTTCAGGATTTAGCATGAAGGGTATTTTATAAGCTCTTTCAATGTCTATTCCCCCCCCCCCCTTGTTCAAGGACATCAGGGCAGTTTTCTTGGATGATTTCTTTTAGTATGATGCCAAGATTAATTTTTTTTCTGGCTTTTCAGGTAGACCAATGATTCTTAAATTGTCTCATCATGATCTATTTTCCTGATCTGTCAGCTTGTCAGTGAGATACTTTATGCTTTCTTCTATTTTGTCTGTCTTTTGACTTTGCTTTATTCTTGCTGTTTTGCAAGATAATTGGTTTCCAGTTTCTCAATTCTGGTCCTTTAGCCCTGGTTTTCTGTTATAATATTTTGGTTTTCCTTTTCAGTTTAGTCTATCCTGCTTTTCGTGACTTCCAACTGTTTCTCCAATTGGGAGTTCTTGTCCTTCAGATTGTTGTTTTCTCTTTGATCTATTTCCCACTTTTCTTGCCAGAAGGCTTCCATCTTTTTTATAAGCTCCAATTTAAATTCTTCAAAAACTTGTGGACAATTTCCATTCTTTTTTGGAAAATTTTTGGTTCATTTGAATTTCCTCCCATATTTCCTCTGTAGTCTGGGTATTTCCTCTGTAAAATTTTCCAGGGTCAAAGCCTTTTTTTTTTTTTTTGGTGGAAGGAGTTTGAGGCTCCTGGGCACAATTTGCCATTGCTATGGCAGTTTTGCTATCCCTTTTTAGTCAGAAATCTGAGTGAGATTGGCAGGCTCTCTGTGTATAGAGTTAAGGAGCAAGGATTTTGCCTGAGGCAAGCTCTCGAATCTCAGCAGCTTCATCTGTTAGCTGCCCTTCCATGGAGCACCCAAAGTCTGTGTTCCCCAGCCTGCTGGGGTTTCAGGTGTTGCTGCTCTCAGGGGGTAGGTCCTTGGAGATCTTAGTCAGCCCCCAAGACCTAGAGGTGCCCCTTATTTACTTTAGACATTCCCCTTTCTCACTCACTGATTCTGATGAGCTCTGGCTCTGAGCGCCCACGGTTTGTGCTTCTCTGCTCACTGGGGTTTCAGGTGTATCTGCTCTCAGGGGTAGGTCCTTGGCTATCTTAGTCAGCTACCAAGACCTAGAGGTGCCACTTATTCACTTTAGAGGTGCTCTTCACTCACTCACTGATTCTGGCAAGCACTGGCTCTGACTCTGGTTCTGTAGGTGGTGTGGGGGAGGTTAGATCAGCTCACGTTTGGGTGAGAGCTTTTTCACCCCCTTATAGTGTGGAAATGCCCAAATCCTACATTTCTTCAATGCTGTGCCCTACTGTAGAATCCCTTCATTCTTATGAATTTGGTTCTTTTTGGGTCTTTTGAGGTAGTCTAAATTGGTGGGAGCTGGGGAGAGGAAGTATCCCATGTCTAGACTGCTGCCATGCTTGCCCAGAACTCTATCCTTATAATTCTTAACTTCACTTTATAGTTATAAAATAGCAAAGGCTGGCTGGTTGAGTCTCAGCACAAATCACATTAGTACTCTGAGCCTTAACAGACTCAGAGTCCAAACCAAAAACCAGATTTTTCTTTGGTCTTCTCAGATTTAAGTCAATCTGTATAAAAACCACAATAGATAGTCAATAGTGTTTCCAAAGTTGGGAATGGAAAACATTTTGCTCCTTCAGGTCTTTCCCTCAGTGAGAGAGGCAAAGATGTTACCTCTTCCAGCCCTGAGAGAGTCTCTGAGTGTGTGTCTCTGCCAACTTCCAGAGACCAACTACCAACTGCCAGAGAGTAATTGACACAGAAAAACAGTTATAACTATCAACATCTGAAATCAACATAAGTTTTTAGCTGTGCTTCAAACTTCAATTCTTTCTCAATCCAGCTACTGTACTTTTTATCCCTAATCTAATAAAACAATATTTATTTTCTAATATCATCTTTACAAAACAGGGGGAAATGGTTTTCATTGGACTTTCCACACATAAATCAAATTATAAGTTTGTATAGAGGAAATAACCTACGTGTTCAAAAATGTTTATAACAATTCTTTTTGTGGTGGTAAAGAACTGTGAAGGATTCTCCATTCCTTGGGGAATAGTTGATGAATTTGTGAAATATTATTGTGATGAAATACTATTGTGCTATAAGAGGTGATGAACAAGACAATCACAAAGAAATCTGGAAAGAATTATGGAAAGATCCAAGGTGAAGGGAGTAGTACCAGAAGAATGTTGTGCACAGTAACATCAATAATGCACAATGGTCAACTATAAATGAATTACTCATTATCAATGATGCAAGAATCCAGGACAACCTCAAGGTACTTGTGATGAAGAAAAAATACAATAACTACCCACCACTACAGAAAGTTTGATGTAGTCTGAATGCAGAAGTAAACATACCATTTTTCACTTTAATTCTTCCATGAATTTATTTTTAGTGTAAGCAATATATGTCTTGTTTCACAAAATGATGAATTGGAAATATGTATTGTCATGATAAAACCTGTGCAACCTAAATTATGTCACCAGTCATTTGAGGGAGTAGGGAGGAGAAAGAGGGATGGGAAAGAGGGAAGCAGAAAATCTTGGAGCAAAAAATGTCAGAATAAATATTAAAATTATATCTGTATTTTTAAAATGAAATATAGAATGGGAAAAAGTCATAGGCTTATAGTCCCTCTTTCTTCTCTAATTATGAAATGCTTTTGAAGTGTATCTTTTATAATTTAATAAGTCCATACATACATTTTCCAAAATGACATTTGACATGTTCATTACATATTGAAGTTATTAGGAGACATAAAGGTATAAATATGCATACAAACATTTATATAAATATATATGTAACTACCTGTGTATATACTATATATAATATTTATATATACATGACACACATGTGATATGAAAAGCTGAAATGTATATTAGCAATTATCCAGAACAAATTCTAATTTTAAACTAATACAAAAAATGAAAATAATACATATAAAGTGATTTTTTTCCAAGACCACACAGTTATCAAATATGAGATAACAGTCTCAAAGAGGCTATATGCAAAGTTTCTTTTTGCATTGGGTTATCCCACCTCACTGAGAATCTCACTAATTTTAATAAAAAATAATATTATTCCTTAAAACAATTGTCCTATTTAAATGAGTCTTGGCTGAAAAGTTAGCTATGTAGATTAAAGAGGAGAGTTACTATGTGTAGTGATGTTTTGAAGCTCCTCTTATCTGTGATTATAGAAAACTATTTTGAATATTTGAACTTAATATGCCTTTACACCAATGCTTTTCTGCCTTGTGTTTATGTGCTATTATATCATTCTTCATGGTATGTAATTTGGAGATACCCTTGTATAAAAATAATATACTAGTCTTTTCTAAATATGAACATTTGTTCATTTAAAGACTTTTCAACGTTTACTGTACTCTCCTTGATTTCCAAACATAATTTTATTTCATGCTACATTAATTCCTATTATACACTTTGGTACTTTGTCATTAACATATTTTCATTATTTCAATAAATGAAACTAAATGTAGTGTTAGCTGTTTGGCTCCATGCTTCACTAATTCCACCCGGCAGCTATAAGACAATCAAATAAATGACTGTAGCATACAATTGTTTTAATTATGCTTATTGATTTGGGCTGGTTTAAATTCTTGTTTATTCTTGAACAATAATTTATTTATATCTATAAATTGATTAATGGATTGTAATCTCCATCATGTAATGGAGGATCCTGCAGCTGTCTTGGTGATGTTTCTCATACAAATTACCTTAATATTATGTGCCAATACTTTGTATTCTCTATTTACTAGAAGCAGGATTGCCAAAAAATCCTTTCAAATAAATGTGGTACTTGTTAGAAATGGGTCCAGCTCATTTTAGTATCACGAAAAGATAAAAAGATTATGAATCTGAGAATCTCAGATTAAATTCTGACTCTGTTGCTTATTAATTATATGACCTGAACTTCTATTGTCCTAAATTATGGAATCAGTTACACAAGAAGGATACTAAGTTTCTTATCATTAGCAAATATTTGACTTTATGAACAGTATGAACATAATCAGGTCATTTATAAATTTTCTATATCTTAATCTTTGAATCCATAATTAGGAATAACAAAATGTTCAACAATTTGTCCCTCATAGAATTGTTGGTATCTCTGTTGTATTGTAATACTGAATTTGGAGTCAAAGCATCTAAGTTCACATCCTAGCTCATAGGAATTATAAAAGAAATTATCTTTAAAAGTAGGTTTTAAGTAACAAGGTTTTTTTTTTATTTTGATATTTTTCCTGGAATTTTGTGGAAATAAATTTTCACCTATCCCAGATGAGTATGCGATAATCACTCTGATTTTGAATAATATGTTTCTTAATTGTATAGCACTTGAAATAAAGTAAATCCTCCTATAATTGTAATTGATAGACAGAGAAATTAAGGCATTATTAAGCAATAATATTAGAAATATGTGGTCTATGAACCTTGAAATTTTCTGGTTCAGGAGGTACTATTATTTAGTGTTGCTCAAGGAATATTTCAGGAATTACTAAATATTTGACCATTATCTATATATTCTACTTCTTGACAAATTGTAGACAGAAAAAATAATTTGATCAGACAGATCCTTTAGTTTATTACAAATATCCAGATGTTTTGCAAATTTTAAAATTGATTCTTCTTATTACACAAAAAAGTATATTGTACTAGCCAGATGTTTATTGGATCATTAAGAGTTCTTCAAAGGTATTTAAAAGACATCTTGTCCAAACAATAATGAGAAAGTATTTTTCTCTATAAAAGATTTTATGGGCCATTTTCCCCTGGGGATTATATGAATAATGAAATGAAATTAGTAATATATATATATATATATATATATATATACTCCTGTTGTATTTACGGAAATTTTCTGCTTTGCTCCAAACCTATTGTGTTTCATAATTATACAATTCCAATCTGAAGAAAATTTCAGTCAAATCAGTAAAAAGCATAATAAAACAGACAAATTAATTAACTTCTACAAACTGTTCACCTGATCACACACTAAATTTCCCAAACTAAATCATAAGTGCATGCACATATGTATTTGAATATATCTGTGAATTTACTGTGTATGTATCATGAACATACACACACACATATATATATATATATATGAATGTTTTTATAACTGTGTCTAGATAAGTATAGGTACAGATATATATATATACATATATATAGATAGATACACTTTAATAGAGAAGTTTCATGTAGATTTTCATATAGACAAAAACATAAATACATATACATATATGTGTGTGTTTCTGTTTCCTATAGATTTTCATCAAACTTTTAATCTTATTGGAATTAGAGCTATATTAGATATTACTCATTTTAAACTTGGTTTATGACAATACTTCAATTCAAGGAAAATTAAAACTTTTATTTTCCTATTCAGGCTTGAGTGGGGAAAATACTGCCAACTCTACTCTATTGAAGAAAAAATACCTATTGAAAAATAACTAGAATTTTTCAGATTCTTCAGTAACAGAAAATTATTATTAAGCTTCTGAAGTGACTAAGAAACTCATTTAAAAAGCTAAATCTATTGTCATATAAAATGAAGCTTTTTCCAAAACAAATTTCAGTACTCTGATCTCACTTTTATTATCTTCTGATTGGAGTTGTTATAATTTTTTGTTGTTGTTGTTTCTCTATAATGTGTTGATTCTACCCTTTATTTTGATGTTTCATTTTTGTGGTATTCTTCTGTTCAATAGCCATAGACTCACTAGAATGTTTGAAGGCTCACAAAAAAGAGAATAAGTTATATCAGAGGAAAAACAAATTTAATTTAGATTTTAATTTAGATAAGATGTGTATAATTTTCTCAGGCTCTCTCTCTCTTTTTCTCATGATCTTTATTTTGAGAGCAAAAGCCTTAAACAATTACAGAGAATACAAACTAACCACACATTTCCAGAGCTTTCTAATTTTTTTAATGTTATGGTCCTGAGTTTATATAGAAATGAAGTTGAAAAACATGAATAATAAATTAATTTCATTACTAAAGTCAATAATTGCAAGAAAACATTTTAGATTATATTTTAAATGGCTCTTATCAATATCCCATATAACATAATTACAATTTTAAGATGATGTATTTTCAGATAAATTATGTATATGCTAAAGTACAAATTACATGTAAGTGATGTATTTTTATCCATAGATATTTTATACTTTAAAGAAGTACTGAAAACAATAACTATGAAAATTCTTGTCTCAGCAAAAGAGCAGAGTCAAAATGGTGGAATAGAAGCAAGGAAAGCTTAAGCCACTATGAGAATCCTTTCCAGTCTACCTTAAAATAGTGCCTCAAAATAAATATTGAAGTAAAAGAACCATTAAAAAGGTAGAGTGAAGGAAATTTCATGCAGAAAACAACTTAGAAGATAGGGAGAGAGTGTCTATTCCCCTGGGGTGAGAGGAGAACACAGCCTGGAGGAGGCCACACCAAGAAGTTCCAGCACAAGTCAACAGTAAGATCACCTTTCCTCTGAAACCCACACATTTACTATTCTAGGATTTGAACCTGAGCCCAAGTCAATGACTAGACCCTAGATCCTGCCTAAGCCAACAACAATGTACATACCTTAAAATTCCAAGTTCCAGCCCAAGCCCTTGGTTAGACCCAATCACCTAGCACAGGGTAGGCTATTGTGTACCTGGATGGTACAGGCCCAAAGAAAAGCTCTAAGCATTTGCCCTAGGCCAACTGAGAACCCAAGGCCTAGCACAAGGCAATTGACAAGACTCTTGTCCATATCTTCCCCTAAATCATATTCACAGTTTATGCCTAACATATTAGTGGTCTCTCTGGCCATGGGATCTTAGATATGAATCTGGTCACTGAAGAATTACAAAGTGTGAGAGAGCATGAAATAATTTTCATGGAAACTGACTTAAAGCATATTAAAATAGTAAAAGCTTTGTTACTAATTCATTATGCTCCTAACACAAGTTATCACACTCATCAAATCTTTAATTGTTTCCTATGAAAAATTACTAGGCTGGATTAGCTAATTTTCCAAAGACCCTTCTCATTCGAATATTTGATTAATCTTTGCATCTTTGATTATAAATTTTATAATTATAAATATTACAAAGTCTCCAATGACCTTACACCTAGAAGAATTAATAATAATATAAATGTGCATGTATTAAATGGCTAATCCAACAATTCTATGTTGCTAATAATCACAATTTATAATTATCCTTGTTATGATCTCCTGGTTAATTAGCTACTCATAACAGTAACAGAAAATTGAAAGCCTACATGCATTTATCACACTCTATATTATATGGTCTCAATTTTATGAAGAGCCTTTCATCAAATAATTCCAAAGACTTTCGTGTTGCACACCAAATATGTGTGAACTCAGTAAAGAAGTCAATGGACAAAGCACAAATCACATAAGTGAATAATGGATTGTTTTTTATTACCCAAAGCAGAATATTAGAGTTATGTTATCAAAATTGATTTTCAAATGTGGACCTAACTTAAAAAAAAACATTTACTTTCTGTCTTAGTAACAACTCTAAGATAGAATGACAAGTGCCAAGTAAATGAGATTAATTGATTTGCCCAGGGACACATAGATAAGGTGTGTCTGAGGCTCCAGATCTGAACCAAGTCTTCCCTACACTAAACCTGGCAGTCATTTAATGGTTGCCAGCTAACTGCCTCTGATGACTTTTTTTTTCCCCCCTAAGGAAGAGATCATAATTTGAATTGTGATTTTAACCATATACTTTTTCTCTGACTCCTTGATATCATGCAAATAAACATTATTTCCTGGTCTCCATATAGTATTTTCTGAGAAGAAAGATAATAAAATTTCACATGGCTGGAAGAGGTGTACATGCAAAAATGAAATACCATTTAGACTTTTTGAATAAAGATCATTATATAAGTTAAAAGTTTTAGAAATATATAGTTCCAGAATGGTATCTAATTTGAAGCATAACCTCAGAAAATTGCTTATTTCCATAATCTTAAAAATCTTCATATATTATGAATTTTTTTTAATTCCTAGAAACAATATATATCAGAAACATTATTTAGCATGTAATATAGGAAGCAAAAGAGGTAAATGAATGGAGCCCTTAGCCATTGGGTAAAATAGACCTTAATTTTACAGTTTTACACATTTAAAAGCCATCTGTCCTCTATAAAATTATTTTCTAAACTTCAGTAATATCATTAACAAAATGAGTGTGTTAATAGTAATACCCAAATCACTGGGTTGATATGAGATTATATATATACATATATATATATATATATATGTATATATATAAAGCACTTTTGAAATATTAAGGTGTCTTATAAATATCAGCTACTGTTTTTATTATTACTATTAAAGCATGAAATTAGGAATCAGAGAGACAGAAAGAGAGGGACAGAGATTTGGAAGTTTTATTTCCATTTATTGAGAAATATTTCACTTTTTTCACTTTTATTCTTTGGAAACAAAGAATTATTTAGGAAAACATAATTCCAAATTACAGTTTGAATTTTTAAAATTATTCCCTTAAAGAAAAGGTATTGCCTAGATAATGTTAGAGTATTAAAACATCTACTAAATGGTTATTGTTAAAATGGTATATGAAGGACTTTTTATGTTTAAAATTCACTTCCCAAATGATGCTGTTTTATTCAGAAAATTGCATATCAATGGAAAAGGAAAAACAAATATCAATCTTCATTCTTTCACCACACTTTAGCTAAATGTATATTCCAGAAAAAAATTCTAACAGGTAAAGTAGATCACCTAGAAGAAGTCTGAGAAGTACAGTTACTGCATGGTTAAAAGTAAAACAAAATAATAAAATCATCTAGTTTTTTTAATGTTTTTTGTTATTGAAAGAGTTCAATGGAATTTGTTATGAATAATGTTTGCATCTATTTTAAAATGAAGTCAAATAATTCTGATATTTTCATGAATGAGCATCTTTGTCTATATGTCAATCTATTAAAGCAAATATATTTATGGAATATTGAGATGAGACCAAAGAAATATTTACCTCTTTATGTTTAGCCAAGAACAAAGCAATCAATATTATCTCATGTGCCTATCACTCTTCACTTTAAAAAAAAATCAAAGAACTATATCTCGATTTTGACAATAGATCACTGAGGTAAACATTATGGGAATCATTACTGTATTACAAATGAGAAATCTATATCTTATAAAGATTAAATGAATAAAATCTAATCAATTATAATTCAATATCTTGGTAAAGGTCAAAGAGCTACATATTACTTGAGAGAGCTAGAAACATCTCCAACAGCCTATTTATATACTCTTGATTTATGCCTCAATGTATTGAGTAAGATTTTGAAATATTGCTATTCTTACTAGAAATTAGAGCAGACCTTCTTAAATATTTTGTTATTTTTGACTCCTTGGGAGTCTGGTGAAGCCTATAGATACTTCCTTAGAGAAATATTTTTAAACAATTTATGTAAATACTAAATTTTATTTGCATGTTTGTGAATATAGAGATGTAATATTATGAAATTCATGTACCCTCAACAAATTACCCATTTACTTAAGGTTAAGAATCCCAAATATGATCAAACAAATATTTGTTACATACCTGTTATGTGCCAGGCACTGTGTTAAGCATTAGAGATTCAAATAATAAACATGTAGCTCTTTACCTCTAGGAGCTTACTATCTAAAAGGAGACATAACAAAAAAGGAAACAATAGAGTACAGAGTAAGATACATACAAGGAGTTATCTAATATAGAAGCATCATTTTTTCTGTAGAGTTGAAATGCAAAGCGGAAGATAGAATGTGCAAATATAAAGTGCAAACTCCTAATTAAGTTATTCAAAATATTTTATGACATTTATGACTATTTTTTAAAGTTATGAAGATGCTAGGTATTATAGGAAAAGAGGAATAGTAAATGAAGGTGGGGAGTGACATGACATATTACCTTAAACTTCATGTCATGGGTCCCACCATACTGGAATAATCATGCTACTACACAATTATAGCAATGTACAACTAAAACAATTGAATTATACATCTAGATTTTGTAGCAACACTAATTTTGCAAATATTTACTTCTTTACAAGTTTGAAGATTTTCCAAGAAAGAGTAATTAGTCTTGAAATCAATATACATGTAACTGGCCTTATTAGGAAATAATTCCAGTTTTTTATTGTTGTTTTCCTTGTGTCTAACAATTATGGCTAACAAAGTCTTCATGTTAAAATTAATAAATTGTTTTCAGGTTTTCTACAACAATATTAATTTTTTGTTTCATATAATAAATTATTTTGTATTTATTTATAATTTTTTTTATTTATTTAGAGTTTGGGCTCCATTTATATAATACTGTCAGTTCATATCATTCCCTCCTTTCTTGGTATACTCCATGGGGGTAGGGATGCTATTTGTTTCACTTTGTCTGAATTCTGCTCAGGGGTCAATAATTTATAGAAAGAAGTTTAATGGAGTTTTTAAATACCTAGGCATGAGTTGGTTATAGCCTTAAAGGTGATGGCTTAAATGAGGTTGAGGAATTATCTGTGTAATTCATTTATCCTTCTAATGTACTTCCCATTTCACATGGGTAATTGAGAGCTGACAGTCTAGGTTTCTTATCCTAAGTCAGAATGAGTATTCTCACAATCTGAGAGGAAAGGCTTCTATGAGCTTTAAAGCAGCTCCAGTGGAGAAGAGATATAAACTGAAATCTACTTCTGGTACAACTGTGCAGCAAATATTTCATGAAAGCACTTGAAAAAAGATAGGAACTATCCCTCAGTTTCTTGGACAAGATTACTCTTCTCTGATAATAACTATATACAATGTTTTTTGGCCTTTTTACAGATGGCATGATTGAATTCCAGATGGGATGTTTACTATGTAACCATAATTATACTTGAAAATATATTATTTGCCTCTATGATAGATATATAGCTAATTTTTATGGAAAACACATATTGTGATATATTACAATTACAACCTTTGAAAGGGAAGAGCTCTTCTCTATATTTAAAACTTAAAATCAATGTGTGTATGGCATATATATATATATATATATATATATATATATATATTTTAAGGAGCCAATAAATTTTGGAAAACATGTTTCCCATTGAAACTATTTGATTTTCACACATGAAATTTTCTCAATTTTTTCATTAGAAATCCTTAAAGTCAGATTTTTAAAAATAGGAACTCTGTGAAAATATTTAATAACTTCAGTTTAGGATTAAGTTATAGTCTCTTATATAAGAATTGGTATCAAGTCAGTGGTCTAATGGAAAGAGATTTTGGTCCAGAAAAACAGAAATTAAAAAAAAATTAAATCCCCAATATTGAAAAATTTACACCCTTTATGTGAACTTGTTTCCTCATCTGAACAAGGAATATATTGGTCCAAATGATTTGAGTTTCCTTTTTTTCTGCTAAAACTATGATGTTAGAATATGCACTGAAGGAACTTGCATTCTATAAGAAGATAAATAGGGGAATTATTAAATATTAAAACAGAAAATTATATATATAAATCTAAGTAGTAAAAGTGATCACTAATAATTAAGGACATTAGGACATTTTCCCAGAGGTAATGAAAGATACCTACACTGAGCCTGGAAGATACTTGGGAGTTGATATGATGATGCTGTGAGGTGGGAAAATGATATAGGTATAGTCAGATAGAGTAAAGGGATGGAAAGTTACCTTCAGGGAAAAGCAAGTAAACTATTTTGAGAGGAATACTGAGTGAGTAAGTGATGAGAATTAATTTCCAATAAGCCTGTAAAGGTTATCCTGAACATTTGTCCTATATCATGTATATTTTGATCAATAACAAAAAGACATTTTTAGTGTTGGCAACTTCTAAACTACTTAGTGAATATAATCGTTTGTCTCCATTTAAAGATAAAAAAGTGGCTATGAAAGAAATTGCTTTATGACAGGTGCATCAGGTTACACTGGAAGTCAGTATTGCTTCTCATAAAGTATTATGGCTAATATATTTTTGAAAACATATACCTCTTCAGGATGAAACTTAAAATCATTCTACCACTAAAGAAAAAAAGTCCACTTTTTAGTAACTAAATTTTTAATGATTTTTAAACTCTAAGCATAGCTCTGTTAACTTTCTAGTTCTTTGCAAAAGAAAATATAGAAACTTCCTATCAAAACCTATATTTCTCAAGGTAGAGTTATATTTTTTCCATCTGAAATTCAAAGTAATCCAAAGAGGAAGAATTAATGCATATGTGCTGAGAAGTTAAGTATATGAAAGGGGGTAAGGTAGATAAAGCAGATACTTAGGCAATACATTTTTTAGCTTGCAAAATAAGAATTGTTACAAAAAGCAATCTTATTTTAATTTCTTAAATGAAAAACAAAGTTTTTATTAAGGAAATTTTTATTTTATCAGCTGCTTATAAATACTGTTCTTTAAGAAACAAACTTAATTTCTAAAAATCCATTGGATTTTAATCTTGCCAATGTTGTTGAAATAAAAAATGCAGATCATAATCCATCTTTGTTCCTCCCCACTTGTAGAACTTTCCACTTTTTTTCTCCATAAGTTAACCATAAAGAGGATATCTACTATGCTAGAGGCCTTCCTCTGTCTCTCTTTACAACATTAGGTTACTAAGGGAACACGTTTTTTGTTTATATTTATTTCTAGCCATTAAAAAGCCCCAAAATAAGTATATAAATACTAGTGGAAAACAAATCCATGTTTGAAATTGCCTCCCAGTAATTGGAAGAGGATCTCAATTATTTTAAATAAAAAAAAAAACAAATAAAATTCTGAATAAGGTTTGTGAAATTGAAGTATCAGAGCCCAACTAATTGTTGAATTATATTCTTACATAAATATAGCTCACAACTAACACACTTTCAGGGACAGTAATCTCTTTGAGAAATATAAACACATAATACAGGGTTATAAAAATTGTCTGAGGAATTGCTCACAGATACACAAATCTCACTGCCATCTGGACATTGCAGGAGCTAATTCTGAAAAGAAGTGTCAGGGGGAGCAATAGCTTGGTAGTTGTGATGATTATAAATCTTTAAGGAATGGGAAAACTTTTTTGAGTCTCTTGTCCACAGAAAGCTCAGAAAAAGATGAACATATTTGTTCATTAACCTAAAAAGCTTATTCAAGTAGATGAAGGAGAGTCTAAAACCTTGTGACAGTCCAAAGGGCATTGCCCTTGGTAGATTAAATTTACCAAGAATAAACTCTTTAACGATTAAAGAGGCTTTCAGAAATCATTGAATGTCAAATGTCTCTAGGCTCCCAAATTGACTTGTTCATTCAAGTATGGATGAGTTGAATCCAGAATAATATATATGCCATTGTGCCTGATTAGTTACTCAGACTTTTATAAAGTCAAAGCAAAATGTTGGCTAAGATTAAGACTCATAGAGTGCCTCTGCCAGGGAATAAGCAACCTTGGCCATCTCTAAAAATTAGTAATCCTAAGGGGAAAAAGGAGTAAAAATCACAATGTAATTAAATATTATATTTAGCAAATATTAAGCAGATTTTTTACAAAGCAACATTATCATTAATATGGTAATAGTATTGATAGTAATGAGTTTTATAAGCCACCATTGAAATTTTTAGTTTTATATCTTTTCCTATGTCACATATTGCTTTCTATATACAAATAGTCTGAAAGACAGAAGTAGAGAAACAGGATTGGAGAGAAAAAAGTACTGAACTTAGAAATTATATGACTTGATCAAAACCTTGGCTCCAAAAGGAAGTATTAAAAAAGGAACAAAGCATTTGCTTGCTCTGAGCTCAGTTGTTTTATTTGTTTGTTTTCTATTTTCTTCTATGAAATGAGGAAACTGTGTGAACAATTAACCAAGATGTAGTGATGAAAACACTTTGTAAAGTATGAAGTGCAAGGTAAATATGGACTATTTGGATGATGATAAGAACAGATAGATAGATAGATAGATATAGATAGATGTGTAGATATGTACAAATGCATATTTTGCAAGAAATTTAAAAATCACACTGACTAGTTGTTTAGGTTTCTTTAGTTCAAAATTTAGTTTTCTTTTGCTTTTTTTAGTTTAGAAACAAACAAAAATAAATGTCTAATCTTTAAATCTCCCCATCAAGGGGAATTAAACTAAAGAGTTGATTTTCTAATTGGTAATAGTATTATTTCCTGGCACTGGAACACACAACTAATGGATTTGAATAATTGAAGCATACATGAAATTTCAGGCAATTTTTCCTGACCATTGTTATTCATAATAAAATAAAATAAAAATAAATCACCCTCCAGAAAATACCCCTTCAAATATTGAGATCCTGTGGTGGGAGTTAAGGATATTTTATTTCAGTCTTCCAATTAAAGCATCTGTGGTAACAAAATCCATTTGACAATTTAAACTTTTCAATTGATTTTCTCTTATTAAAGATATCAGACAGGGAGTAAAAACACAGAGGAAAGGCAACAGTTTGACTACAGGGGTGGAGGGGATATGATTGAGGAAAGACTTTAAATGAACACACTAATGCAAAAAACAATAACATGGAAATGAGTTCAGATTGAGGACACATATTATACCCAGTGGAATCACAAATCGCCAATGGGAGGGGGGTTGGGGGGGAAGAAAATGATCTTTGTTTCTAAGGAATAATGTTTGAAAATGACAAAATAAAATAATGTTTAAAAGGGAAAAATATCAGACACAATGGTTATGATTTAAAATATAATAAAATCTTTGACCTTGAAGAAATAAGCAATTACTAAATTGTTATAAAGATGAGTTTAATATGCATCTTAGACACTATTGCATTCAATGCATTGCAATATCTTTTGTTTTTAAATTTTTACCTGTTGAATTACTACTTAGAATTTCTAAAAATTTAGACCTTACTTCTTCACTGTAACTTTTTCCCCTCCTCAATTTATTTATTTACCCTAGAGGTGAGTGTGTAACATACTAGATAAGACCAGTAGACACAGAGTCAGAAATACTTGAGTTCAAATCCTGTTCAACACAGTATTGTTTTTTGAGAGGAGGAAATATTTATTTTGATTTCCTTTATTTAAAAACTTATTCTGATATCCTATTTTGTGATATAAAACATAAAAATAATAAGCTCTGAATGCAAACATCCAAAACCCTGATGTTTTTTACTGACTTAATTATCTGTACAATTGTGGGCTGTAGAGCCCACAATATTTAGTTAGGGTACCAAATAGTATTATTACAGTAATATCTCTTTAATACAAACAGTACTGTCCTTGAATATTCCATATAATCTCATGCTTACAATGTGAATTTAGGCAAGACATTTAACTCCTGTCTGATTTAGTTTCCTCAGTGGCAAAATTGGAAAATAATAGTCCCTAACTTCCAGGCTGGTTGGAAAGATCAAATGAAATGATATTATAAAATGCTTATCATATTACTTGACACATAATATGTATTTAATAAGTGTGTCTTTCCTTCCTTTCCCATTTTTCTCTTGAAATAGTTTCAGTTCACTTACCTCTGGCATTTATGCACTATTTTACATTAAATAATGTATATATTACATTTTATATTATCTGGAAACATTTATAAAATTGCACAAGATAGAAATGATCTTGATGTTTTAGCTAAACCATATACATATGGAACTATATTCTAAGATATATGGCCAGTGGTCATACAACTGATGTTTTGGAGTGTAATAACTGTAGGGAAATATTTATTATAGTGCTCAAACTTTTAGTCAGTGTATATTGTAAGGCCTTGAAATGTGTCTTGTACTTGAGAAAGGAGGGGTTATGTACAATAATCTTTGGGCTTTGATTCTGTAATTGCAATATTTTGGGGGTACTAATCTAGGGGGATTAAAGTGGGCTAGATATTTATTGATCCTATAAGTATTTGCTCTCATATTATTTCTCCTGTACTGAGGAGAGAAAAATAATCATAGCAAGTCCATTAGTGGGGGAATTTGAGGAGAGAAATCACAGAGGGAGAGCAGTGGGGGCATAAATTAAATTAAAGGAGGAAGAAAGAACATATCTTTAAGGAAATCCATCATTAGGTTCAAACATTAAAAAATATATCCTTATATCAAGTGCATATTTTCTTCTTTATAGATTCTAACTATTGTTACTGCTTTTATCTTTTTTAGTCAAAAAAGAAATATCTAATCCATCTGCTGCATTATAGCTCTTAAGCTAATTTAAGAAAAATAGTGTATTAGTCTAAGGCTTCTCTTGTCTAAGCTAAATCTCCCCAGTTCCTTCACAGATCATCCTACCTATTTTTCATGTCTAAAATAGACTATTTGAAATATGGAGGTTTGTCTTCTCCAGCACAGAATATAAATTATATATTAAAATTTATTTAATATTATATAGTAATATATTAAATAGTATTTAACTAATATATTAAATATACTATATTATTAATATGTTACTATACATTAAATATTTAAATATTAAATCAATTAATATATTAAATACTGAAATATGAAATTATATAATAAATTAAATATTAAATTACATTGTTATGTTAAATATATGTTAAATAAAGTTTATTATTCTTATGGTGAGGGCCATTATATCCTGACTGGCTGACAAGGTCACAATCTGAGGAAATGGGGGCTGCTTTGCAGCCCCCACAAATTTAGGCCCCCACTGCTCTCCCTCTGTGATTTCTCTCCTCAAATTCCCCCACTAATGGACTTGCTATGATTATTTTTCTCTCCTCAGTACAGGAGAAATAATATGAGAGCAAATACTTATAGGATCAATAAATATCTAGCCCACTTTAATCCCCCTAGATTAGTACCCCCAAAATATTGCAATTACAGAATCAAAGCCCAAAGATTATTGTACATAACCCCTCCTTTCTCAAGTACAAGACACATTTCAAGGCCTTACAATATACACTGACTAAAAGTTTGAGCACTATAATAAATATTTCCCTACAGTTATTACACTCCAATGATTTTGTTCATGAACAGAAGTCAAGCAGCATTGTTAGGCTGTAACACACACACACACACACACACACACACACACACACACACACACACAAACAGAACTTGTAGATTGAGGAAAACCCCCAAACTGGTCTGCTTCAAGTCCTTACACATATATACAAAAATGTTTTGTTGTTCCTCTCCCAAGCAATTATGATTGATAGTGAAAGCTGACCAAAAGCACAATAATTCTCTCAGCAGGTCAAGGGGTACTAACCTACAAATGGCTTTATTCACATTAATCATATCTATCACAGAGTACTGTAGAAACCTAGTAAATGATCACAGAATTCTTTGTTGTAGTAACATCACAAGAGTGTTGTTTAGGTGATTTGATATTATCCAATCAAAATATATAATGTCACATATGTAGAGAATTGATTGCGCATTTTTTGATTTCTGAAAAACCTATATAATAAATGAACCATGGTATTATGTCAGATCACTGTGTGTGATGTCTGCATATGTAGGTTAAATGTACAGTTTTTCTCATCTCCTTATTGTGACTGAGTCAATCACATTTGGGCAGAGAGACCTTGCATCCTAAGAGAGGCCCCTGGACAGACCTGGCTATTAATTTAATAAAACATATGTCTGATATAACTTACTTCAATGTCTGTCTTGTTCCATCATCACTTTATAGATGTGGAAACCAAGATCCACATAGGTGGGACAAATATGGACATAGATCTTAGACCCTGGTTATCAGTAAAATTTTCTTGGACTAAGTGACATAGCAGATTTAAGAATAACAATAGTTGGTCTTTACATAGAAAATTTGAATTTAAAAAGGACTTTATTGTATATACAGCACCAAGAAATTTAGACCCAAGCCCACAGAATGTTGAGGGGGAATATCTATGGGAAGAAATTGGCAAAAAGGTATGTGAGGTTATGGATATTTTGAAATCTGAACTTCTGGAGGGATTATCTATATTGATAGAGCACAGAGTGAATTTTTATTATTTAGAGTAAGTATTATGATTAATATGCTAACTTGTCTAATCACTGCTGAATCAATGTTGTTTGGGGAGGTAGAGTTTTGATAAATGTCTTTTTTGGAGAACATTTGAACATAGAGTTAAATTTCAGCATAAAATAATTACTTATTATATCTGTGCTATAATTTCTCCTTAGGATTATAATATTTCAATTCTTCATGCACTTAGATGAAAGCCTAGGAATGTCTTTTCTAAATCTGATTCAACTACTCAGACTGTTAGTTTGTCATCTTACCTCATTTCATTTTTTAAATTATTCTTTATTATTTAATCTATGTTATGTTTGCAGTGACTGAAACAATGAAGGTTTGGATAATATCATTTCTGACCTGGGCAAATTTGCCCCTCCAATAGAAACAGATCTATAATTTTACCATATTGGTTTCAGGATTAATATTAAGATCCAATCAGATTTAACCTAATGAAACCTCAGAATGCTTCAAATCAAGCTATCCTTATGTTTTCTAAGAAGAGAAATTTTAGGCATGACACACCAAAATTTATTCAATTTAGTCAAATATAATTCTTTCTATCTTCTAAGGAAAATTGAAAAAAAATTAAAAATTCACCCTTTCTTCTTACTATTACATAAAATGTTTTTGTGGTTTTGCCTTACTATCAGATTAAAAGTAAACACTGATAAACCGAAAGTTTGCATTTCACAAACGTATTTTATTTTTCACATGAGGGAGACATGTATTCATTTTTTTTTCAAATGGGAACATTTATCATCAAGGAAGAGAATATCTTTTAAACAGTTATAACTTTTGTAATGAAATACAGAAGGGAAAAATAAAGATTTTATTACTCTTCATCTCTGTTGGCAGAAGACATCCTTACTTCATTTTAGTCATAGCATGTAAACATTAAGCTTCTTAGAGTCTTAAACAAAAATAATAGGCAACTACTTCTATTTTCACTAAATTCAATTGAATGTTTTGATGAAATTGGTCAATCAATGAACCAACAATCAATTATTAAATACTCAATGTACACCAGGAGCTGTGCTAAGCGCTGAGGATACAAAGAAAGTCTAAAAAATACCCAGTCTCTGCCCCTAAGGTATTTATATTTTAATTTTAATTGGAAGACATCTTGAAAGCAACTTGAAATGCATGATACATATACAGTAATGAGGACAATACGCTAATAGATAGTGCTTTAGAGATTATTCTTACTGGCCCCATGAGACAGGGAGTCCTTTTTTTCTTTTTCCTTTTTCTTTCTGAGGTGAATGTGATTTGTTTTATATAAAGAGTTCACAGTTAGAAATTCTCTATAACCATGAAGATGAACATTTAATCTGGAGCTAATAATTTTGAAGTGTTACCAATATGCTGAGAAGTTAAGTGAGTTGATCACGATCATACAATCACTGAATAAGAGGGGAGAAATGTGAGTGTTTATCTTTATGATTACAAAATCTCTTCTCTATTAGCTATACATATTTACTCCTGATACACCACATCTCCATTATAAAGGAAAGGAACATAAAGAAAATACTTTAAGTAGTTTCCTTAAAAAACCAACAACTAATCAGTTTTTTGACTCTAAGGATAATTTTTTTTTCTTCCCCATCCCCATCCCAGCACAAACCAACAGGTGTACAAATACAAATACACACATACACACACACACACACACACACACACACACACGCACACAAACCAGGAATAGTAACTGTTGTACAACATGATTGTTGATGAGTTGGAATACTTTTTGAGTAGGATAATAATATTTTATGGTACCTAACTGATGATGGGAAACCAAACAATGAATATTCATGAACTATAAATATATATGTATATATATATATGAAAATATATATTTATACCCAGGACATATATATATATATATATATATACACTATATATCTGTCTGTGTGTATGTATGTGTGTGTATATTTGTTTAACTTATTTTCCCACAAATTACATTTGAAGCAACATGTTTTCCCTGAAAAAAAAATATATATATATATAAAATGATGTAATGAGTAATCATAGTAAGACATTTTAAACTCCCCAAATGCATAATCTCTTCTAATAATTTATATTATATTCTCCTAAATGTTTTGGAAATATAACCTTTCAATATATCTACAAAAAGTAAAATTTTTAATTCTGCCTTTTTCTTATATTTGTTTCCTCTATTTAATCTCATGAGGAAAATATTGCAATGAATGTCAAATAGTGGTATCTTTTCATTTTTGGAGTTGAATAAAAAATGAAATAGCTTAGTTTCCTGAGCCATTTTGTATGATCACTGGCAAAATAATCATTTTTCTCTCCTACAAGGCATGGTTTCTCTCCTAAAAGGAATAGTTTCTATCCTACAAGACATTATGGAAAATATGCCTTAGGTAGGGGGAAAATATTTTAACATATATTTCAGAAATTCATAAATTCTATTTTTGTCCAATTTTTCCTGATTGATGGGTTTAAATTTGCTAGAAATACTAACTGTATATACATATATATAGACATATTCATGTATATATGCATAAAATATATTGCATGTTTATGGGAAAATTATGATAATGAGTTTTTTGTGAAGAGATATTGGAGAGTGTAAATGCATGCACTTGTGTTCTAGATTAGAGCTGAAGAATATTTTCTATATTATAAAAAGAACAATGAAAAATTATTGCATATTGAAATGTATAGATCTCAAACTATCCTTGTGCCCTTATGTAAATTAATGACTAAACCCTCCTGAACAGAAAGATGCTTAATGTTCAATCCAGGATCTCCAAAATTAAGGACTTTACAGGCTTCCTGAATAATTCATTGATTGCTTATCATGTAACAATTAAATAGTATTTTATGTACAATTGAAACCATTTCCTTTTAAGATCAAATTTATGTTTTTCACCACTCTGTAAACTTAAGTGAGTCACTGACTTTTCTCTTGAATGGCCAGCATTTTCCTGAATGTAGGGAAAAAAAAACACATCTTATTCTCTAAAACAATAATTGTATTTCCTTATTGTTTATTTTCTCCAGCTGGATTATGATCACTCCTTAATTATAACTATATTTTCCATTCTTTTGTCACTGTATATATGTGTAAAAGCTACATACACCTATGCAAGCATGTTTATAATAAACACACATAAAGGAATATATTTCATGATATATATCTATATATATTGATATAGATAGATATTACATTCAAAATTTATTTTGTACAAATATTGAACTTAGAACATTATAGAAAAAAAACTAATCCAAAGTTCTCCTTCAATATCTTAGCAAAATCTAAAGATTACTGTGTGTTCTGAATTGTTTTCCCAGCAAAGAATAAGCTTTGGATATCTCAACTATGAAGGCTTTGAGTTTGGGACCTCTGTTATACTTTATATCAGTATAATAATAAAAGAAAACTAGCCTTTTCAATTTCCAACATTTCTTCTTAGGTATTTCCTCCAGAGCCAAGCTGAACAAATTTAATCACTTTTTCAGGTTACGGACCTTCATAAACTTGAAGACAACTTATTACTACCATATTCTTTCTAATCTTTTCAACCTAAAAATTCCTGCTTCCTTCAGTTGATCATTAAGTTCTAAAATCAATATTTAGGTACCCTGCATGTCCTTTTATTAATAACATCCAGATATTTAAGGTAATTCCCAATAGATAGCACTTGAATACTATACTACAGATATTGTCACTAAAGGAGAGAAGTGTAACTATTGCTTTTCTTATCACCAACAATATGCCTCTGTTCCTGCAATTAATTTGAATTTAAATTAGTTGGATTTTTTTTGTAAGTATCACTATTGTCTTATTGAGCTTTCAGTTCATTATAACCACAGATGATCTAAAAGCACAGAGGGTTAGCAAATGTTGTCAGTGAAGACAGTGCCCACACTAGTCCTTTAAATTTTGGAATATAATTATTTTGATAAGCCCTCAAGTATATGAGTTTTATCTCCAAATGAATGTATTAACTTCCCTCTGGCATATAATGTATTAGGATACTGTTCATTCATCTCCTCTGTTTATGCCATTGGTCATAATGATTGACATATAAAGGATTGGAAAACTAGCTTCATTAAAATTATCTACTAAAACAAATCAGGAACATTTTCTTCTAGGATTGATAGTAAGTGAATCAACAGTGACTGTCCTTTCCAAAATGCTCAGCTAGAACTTTACCCAAGGGTCTCAAAAGTAAAAAGAAGAAAAAAATTACATCTATTTACCCCTTCAAACAATATGACACAACATAAATTTTGATTTTATTGAAATTTGTTCTTAAATATGTTTGTGAATTCTAGACCCAAACAAGGAAGATCATTCCTATAGTCAGAATATAAAAAATAATATATCTGTATGTCAGTCAATAAACATTTATTGGTGTTCTAGGCACTGTACTAAACTTCAGTGCTACAAATTAAGGCAAAAGAAAGTCTTTATTGAAGGAGGTCACAATCTAATGAAGAGAAATATTCAAATAACTATATTCAAATTAGTGATATACAAGATAAATAGGTAATAATCAATAAAATAAAATCAATCTCATTAAGTGATATGAAGAAAGGCTTCCTGCAAGAATATAGGATGTTAGCTAGAACTTAAGTAAATCCAGCAAAGTTACAAAGTTGAGATAGGGTAGGAGAACTTTAGAAGGATAAGTGGCTTCTGGTGACTATGCCTAGGGTTAGAAATGGAGTGTCTTGTAAAGGAAAAGCAAAGAAATCAGGATCAGTACTACTCGATCACAGAGTACATGATGGGAATATGAGGTATAAAATTAGTTAATTGGAGTAAACTAGATTATAAAGGATTTTGAATGTCAAACAAAGGGTTTTATTTTTGGTACTATAAGTGATAGAGAATTATTAGAGTTTATTAAGTAGTGGGAAGGGAGTTGATATGGCTATTCTTAGGAATCAGGAAGACTGTTTTCACAGCTAAATGGAAGATAGCCAGGAATGGGGAGAAATTCATGGCAGACAGATCAATAGCCAGGATTAACAAGATAAGTATCAGAGTAGAGAAGAGAGGCAAATTTAATAGATATGACCAAGTTACAATCACCATGATGGCAATAGATTGGTATAGAGGAATGAGAAACAGTTAGTAGTAGAGAAATAGAACTAGGTTATAAGCCTAGAGAATTGGGAGGATATTTGGTAACTTTGATGTCAGGGAAATTAAAAACAGAATAATGGTTTAGGGGAAAGATAATGAGTTAATATAAGAAAAGGGAAAGAGGAGGAAATGGAGACATCTATTATACATTACCCACTCAAAGAGGTCTCAAAAGACAGGAGATATGTGGGCTGATAGCTAATAAGGATGGATCAAGTAACATTTTGGAGGTACATAACAAATATTCTCATCCTTACTTAAATCAAATTATTAAAAGAAAATCAATTTATAATTTTATCTTGAATTGAAATTTTCCTTCCTTGATTCCTTCCTTCTTTCTTGATAGATGCTGCCATTAAATCTATAGGCTCAGGATTTAACATTCTTGTATACCTGATGTTTCAGCTGTGCACTCAGGCCATCATCAATTACAGTGGAAATAGGAATTTGTCTTGCTTTAGGTAAAACATGATGATATTTACTGAAATATTAAATAGGAGAACAGATTGCAAAACTGTAGGCTAGATATGTGGAGCTTTAGAGACATTTTTGGGCATTTTTTTTCTACTTGACTTCATAAGTAGGATAAGGTAAATAGTCACTCTAAAAGAGGAAAAATTCCCTCTAATGATCCCAAAGGTAATCAATATAGTAAGTAAACATAAACCTCCTCAGAAAGGTCATCCATATGAGAACTCCAAGACCATAAATACATTTCATAAGTATAAAGGTTCACTGCTTAGTCAATTCCCCTCTGTTGACTTTTAAGACAATTTTTAGTAAAGTATTGTGTATGTGTGTAAATTTCTAATACAATTGAATTTTTATAATGATAAATTGTGGTTTTAAACTAACCTTAAAAACTATCAGTAAAAATATATTTTTTTTACTTAGGAATATGTTTAAAATATTTGTGAAATGAAATGAATTAATGAACTTTCAGATTACTTACCTTAGGGCAATATGTTTCCAGAATTATTATTCAATTTAACCCATAGATTTCAGAAAAGTGTTTATATACTAAAAGGAGTCCAGCATGTATATAATCTTCTCAATGCAGCTGTTTCTTCAAACTGTGATCCTTGAAACTCATGCATACTTCTAGACTCTGGAAACTATTGTTCAAATACTTCTAAAAATAAATTGCAATAAATTGTGACCATTGTGCTGAAGATATTCCTCCATGTTCCCTTACTATAGGGCAGTGATGGTGAACCTTTTAGAGGTGGAGTGCCAGTCCCCCCAGAGACTGGATGTTGTGAATCCTTCCATGAGTACTGGGTGTGTCCTGCTCCCCCTAACCCCATACAGGGGAGAGAGAAAGCACTCCCATTGGGCTGCTGAGAAGAGGGGCAGGTAAAGTGAAGAATGTCTTCAGCAAGTATAGAGAGGTTGAGGGGATTGACCTGAGAACTCTGCTCCCCTCCAGCCCTGATAACTGTGATCTGCCTATCCTACCCCTTGTGTGCTTCTATTAGCCTGCTAGTCAGAGGGGCCAGGGATGTGAAAAAATGTCATCAGGCACTGTACAGAGGGAGAGGGGAGCAGCTTTGCCCAAGTCCCTCTTCCTGTCAAGTGACAAACACTGTGGAAGGGGGGAAGGAGAGGAGCAACATGTCAACAGAGAGTCCTCTGTGTGCCATCTTTTGAACCCATGCCATAAGTTCAGCATCACTGGTATAGGGATTTTTTTTAATTTTTATTTTATTTTTAGATTAATTTATTTACTCAATTTATAACATTATTCCTTGGTTACAAGAATCATATTATTTTTCTCCCACCCCTCCCCCCCTTCCCATATCTAGAATGCAATATCTCTGGGTATTACATATGTCCTTTACCAGAATCTATTTTCATGTTGTTGGTGTTTGCATTAGGATAGTCATATCCCCTCTAACCATGTATTCAATCAGTTGTTTTTCTTCTATGTTTCTATACGCTCAGTTTTTCCTCTGAATGTGGATAGTGTTTTTTCTCGTAGATCCCTCCAAGTTGTTCAGGATCACTGCATTGGCAATAATGGAGAAATCCATTACAATTGATTGTACCACAGTGTATCAGTCTGTTTTTGACTTGCCTGGCTTTGGAATCAGTACCATATTAGTGTTTTATATATATTCATCCATATCACCTAGATTGCCATATTTATTGCCATATAATTGGGCATAATAATTTTTAATGATTGCCTTAATTTCCTCTTCATTAGAGGTGAGGTCTCCCTTTTCATCTTGGATACCATCAATTTGGTTTTCTTCTTTCCTTTTTTTAAATTAGATTGACCAGTACCTTGTCTGTTTTCTTTGTTTTTTTTTTCCAAAGTACCAGCTTCTAGTCTTATTTATTAAATCAATAGTTCCTTAACTTTCAATTTTATTAATTTCTCCTTTGATTTTTAGGATCTTTAATTTAGTCATCATCTGAGGATTTTTAATTTGTTCACTTTCTAGTTTTTAAATTTGCATGCCCAATTCATTGACCTTTGCTCTCTCTAATTTGTTAATATATGAACTCAAGGATATAATTTTCCCTGAGTACTGCTTTGACTGCACCACATAGATTTTGAAAGGATGTCTCATCAGTGTCATTTTCTTCAATGAAGTTATTAATTGTTTCTATGACTTGTTCTTTAACTAACTGATTTTAGAGAATAATTTTGTTTAATTTCCAATTAATTGTTGATTTGCCTCTCCAGGTACCCTTTTTAATTATCATTTTCATTATATTGTGATCTGAGAAGGTTGCATTTACTATTTCTGCTCTTTTGTACTTGTTTGCAATGTTTTTATGCCCTAATACATGGTCAATCTTTGTGAATGTAACATGTGCTGCTGAAAAGAAGATGTATTTCTTTTTGTCGCTATTTATTTTTCTCCACATATCCACTAACTCTAATTTTTCTAAGATTTCATTCACTTATCTTACCTCTTTCTTATTTTTTTATTTGATTTATCTAGTTCTTATAGAGGAAGGTCCAGGTCTCCCACTAGCGTAGTTTTTCTGTGTATTTCATCCTTGAGACCCACTAGTTTCTCCTTTAGAAATTTGGATGCTATGCCATTTGGTGCATATATGTTGAATAGTGATATTTCATCATTTTCATACTGCCTTTTATTAGGATTTCTATATCTATTTTTACTTTGGTTTTGTCAGATATCATGATTGCGACTCCTGCCTTCTTTTTATCAGTTGATGCCCAATAGATTTGGCTCCATCCTCTTACTTTTATCCTATGCGTGTCTACCTTCCTCATATAAGTTTCTTGTAGACAGCAAATGGTAGGGTTTTGCATTCTAATCCTCTCTGCTATTCCCTTGTATTTTATGGGTGAGTTCTTTCCATGCATATACAGAGTTATGATTGCCAGCTATGCATTTCCCAGCATTTTGATTTCTACTCCTAGTTCTGTCTTTTCTTCTTTTACTATTATCTGCTACACCAATGTTTTGTTTTTTATCAGACCTTCTAATTCCCATCCTTATTTTACTTCCCTTTCTACCCCCTCTCTCTTCTTATTCCCTTCTTATTTTCTTTACAGTCTTTTTATACAAATCTGCCCCTACCCATTCCCTCCATTTTACTGCTTCCCTCCCCACCAGTCTGTTTGTTACCTTACTACTTCCCTAAAGGGCACAAATCAATTCTCTGCCCCAATGTATTTGATTGTTCTTCCCTCTTTGAGTCAATTTCAATGCATGTAAGTTTTGAGTATTTCCAATCTGCAACCTCTTTACCCTTCCAGTGTATTGATGATCTCTTCCCTCCCACCAGGAGTTTCTTTGTGACATATAAATTTACCCCCTCTTGTTTCTTTCCCCATTTTGTTTAGTATTAACTTCTTTTTACCACTCATTGTATATATGTGTATATATACATATATATGTATTTATGCATATATATATATATCTATATACATATTTATGTCTTGGCATTTCATCCTATACAGTTTATCACTGTTCCCTCTAAGTGTAATTCTTCTAGCTTCCCAGGTGATAATAACATTTTTAAGATTTACCAATGACCTCTTTTCTTATAGGGTTAAATATCATTTTAACGTATTGGGTGTTTTACAAAATGTTTTTTTTTTCCTTTGTTTATCTTTCCCTCCTCTTTCTTAATTACCTTTTGATGATTCTCTTGAGTTCTTTGCTTGGGCATCAAATTTTCTGTTCAGGTGTGGTCATTTCTTTACAAATGCTTTGCATTCTTCTATCTTGTTAAATGACCATACTTTTTCACATAATAATATAGTCAGTTTTTCTGGGTAGTTGATTCTTGGTTATAGATCTTGTTCCCTTGCTTTCTGGAATATCATATTCCATACCTTTTGGTCCTTCAGTATAGATGCAGCCAGATCCAGTGTTATCCTCACTGTGGTACCATGGTATCTGAATGACTTCTTAGCAGCTGGTAACAATTTTTCCCTGGTCTTGAATTTGGATATAATATTTCTGGGTGTTTTCAGTTGTGGATAGGAGGTGATGTGTGGCTTCTTTCAATCTCCACTTTTCCCTCTTGTTTTAGAATATTGGGGTAGTTATCTTGCATAATTTCTTGTAGTATGATGTCCAGGCTTTTTCTTTTGTCATGATATTCTGGTAGACCAATGATTCTTAAGTTGTCTTTCCTGGCACGATTTTCTAAATCTTCTGTTTTGTGAATGAGGGGCTTCATATTTTCCTTAATTTTTTCATTCTTTTGATATTGTTTTATAGTGTCCTGCTGCCTTGTGAAATCGCTTGTTTCTAGTTGTATTCTGATTCTTAAAGACTGGATTTCATCCCTGGATTTTAGGTCATCCTTCTCCTTCTGCTCTGATTTCCTTTGGAGGTCATCTTTAATCTTCTTTGCCTCATCTTTCATTTCCTTTGACCCGTTTTCATGATGGCTGATTTTGGCTTTCCAGACATTATTTTCTTGTTTTAATTCAAGTGCCTCTGTTTCCAGATGACTTATCTTAGTTTTTATGTTCTTTTCCCAGTTGCCTTAAGTCTCTCTTAATTGTGTTTTGAATTGTATTTTGAATTCTTCCAGACCCTGTATCCAATTCACTGGGGTTTCTGTTTTTTGCTTGGTGTTCCCTCATCCTTCTCTGTTCTGTTTGCTCTTTGTTCATTACCTGGATAGAAGCTGTTGATTGTAATTTATTTTTTTTCTTTTTCTGTTGTTTGCTCATATTTACCCCTTCTTTACTCACTGCAGTTGCCTGAGCTCTTGCTCTTCTCATTTTTTTTTTTTTGTGGTTTTGGGATTTTCTTTCTGCCTTTGCCCTTGGAGTTTTGTCAGTAAATGTCTCAGTGCAGTCTGTGGGGGAGGGTGTTGGATCTTGACCTTCCCTGCCCTCTGAAGGCTTTGATGGGATTAAGTTCTGATGGGTTGCTTGATGTGCCTTGAGGCCAAAACCTTGGGAAGGGGTGGGGAAATATGGAGTGTTTTCACTGCTACAACTGCTCCCCACTGCCTGTGTTGGATGCTCTGAGCCTGGCACAGCTTTGCCTGCAATGTACTCCCTCCATACCAGCACCTTTGCCTGCCCAGAGGTTCTAGCTGCAGGTGGAGGCTTAGCGCTCTAGGTGGGGGAGGGTTACCTGGATCTTCCTTCTTCCTTACCCTTAAACTGGAGTTTTCTTAAATTCTGGTTTTTGGGGACATACCTTTTAAGTTGCATCCAGCAGGAGGGTTACTTGGCTGTGTCTTCTTGTTAGGTTTGATTTTCATTCCTCTAGGAGCATTTAGTTTGTAATTGGTAAGGAAGGTTTTCAGAAGTCTGAACTTTTACCGCCTCGAAGCTTCTATCTTATCTCTGCCCTAGGAAGTTTTTAATGGTAATATAGCATATATTTCTCAGTAGTAATTCTGTATTCTTGCTATACTACTAACTTGTCATGTTTCAGTCATATAATATTTTGATAACATCTGACCCTAAAAATCAAAATTGTTGATATTTTTACCCTTTTAAATCACATAGTTGATATCATGATAGCAAAGGAATTATTTCTCTTAAGATACCTGCAAAATTATGTTTAAAGAAATTAATAGCCTCCTTTTCTTATTTCTACCTATACATTTTCTGACAGTTAAAATATTACATATAAGTATTTTAAAAGTAAAAACTAAGTTTGGTATTAATATAATTTGGATAATAACTATTTGTAGCAGAGAGTATTTTTATTCTTTTCATAGGTTTTTTATCATATTCATTAATAGTTTAAATTAATTATTTGAACCTAGTAGTAAAGTATTACATAGAAAAATCAATATAAAATATTACAGAAAAGTCAGGAAGTCCAAAGATTTTAAGATTCCCAAATAATTTCTACAAATATGATCATGTATATGCAGGTATTATTAGTCCTTAAATGTTGGTTTTTTTAATCAGTCATTCACTAATTTATCCTCTTTCAGCTAAACTAAATCTGAATTGCAGCTTTTCCTTTAAATACCTGTGTGACTGTACTTCTTCACTTGATCTCTCTGAGCTTCAGTATAATGAAGATTCTGAAATAAATTATTTATAATTTCTTTTCCCACTCTTAATTCATAGTTCTTTATCTCCAAAATGCTTGAGGATTGAAAAGTCATTTCAAGATTTGTAGGAATATACATGACATTAGGTAGCAAGATAATGTGGGAGATAGAGTACTGGCCCTGAAGTTAGGGAAATCTGAGTTTAAAATCAAGCTTTAGACATGACCTTTGGCAAGTATAGTCATCCCTCAGTATATTCACTTCTTTGGGTTTCACTTCTTTGGGTTTCACTATATTGAGGATTATATATATATATACATACATAATTCTGTATCCCAAAGTTACATGTATTGTGGCACTCTATATGCTAATGGAATGAAAGGCAATCAACCACAGTGCTCCTTTTGTATCCTGAGCTCTGATTGACTTATTTACTGTAGGTTAATAAGAGTGTTGAAAAGGTTTATAGGAGAGTGGGAAGGTTGATAAAGCTTTAAAATATCTATAAATAATAAAATAATCACTACTTTTTGAATTTGTACCTATCTCAGGGGTCTCTGGAACATAACTCCCACAATAGGTGAGAGATCACTATAATTTAACCTCTATTTGCTTAAGAGAGAGCTAGTTGGATCATTGTATAGAGTATTGGTCTTGAAGTCAGACTGGAATTCAAACCTGACATAAGACAGTTACTTAACTGAGTGATCCTGGTGAAGTCAACTGTTTGCCTTAAATCACTGGAGAAGGAAATGACAACCCACTCCAGTATCTCCGCCAAGAAAAATATGCAAACAATATTGTCCACTGGGATCATGAAGAGTTGGACACAACTGAATAACTGTACCATAACTTAAGACCAAGAACTCTGTTAAAAATTTAAAGCATCCCTTTCTTCTTATATAAAGAATCATCAGAAGGTTACTAGGATATTTTCTGAATTCATAATATTGTGGCTTTTAAAAATATGATATCTAACTATATTTCTTATTTGCATCACTTTAATTCACACAACTTCCTATCTACCTCCACTCTCCCTTATAAAAAAATCAAAATATTAAACAGAAATACCTGATAGAGTAACCGTATCTGACAAAATATGCTGTTTTTTTTTAATCCCTCAGACTTAAGGCCTAGAGGATAGAGATATGTTCCATTATTAAAGGACTCTCCTTTGTTTTTGTTTTTTCTTCTTTCTCCTCTCACTCCTTTTCTATGATTTCTTTAAGGAATAAAGAATTTGTTGTAATGCAAAGAATGCTTTGTCAAAGGTCTAAAAAACACCTTGGGTAACTCAATTAAAGTCTTTAAGCCTAAGTTTTCTCCTCTCCAAAAACAGCAAAATAACTGAATTGCTTACATTTCAGGGTATTTGTTAGAGTGTTTTTTGACTACAAGATGATAGAAATATATAAACTTTTAAAGGAACTGATACATAGTATAGGAATATAAGGTTTAAGAGATAGAGAAAAATTCATAAATTGTCTTTAAGAAGAAAGGAGGAGAATTTGGATACAAGCCCTGGGAGGGGCGTATCTGGAAGGAGAGTAGGGATTTGAATGGTTTTAACTGTCATTTATGATTATGACTTTCCACTGAGCTGGAAGGAGGATCTTTGCTCTGGCATCCTCTGGGAAGAACTAATCTTGTGAAATGATTAGGGATTCCTGGGATGGAGAAATTGCCTTTGAATAGACTGTTTTGTTCCTGGAGTATAGAGATGCACCTGTCTGAGAGCTACCAGTCAGAAATCCACTTGGCTAAGGGAATCCCAAAGGTTTGTCAGTTGGGACTCTGGATTACCTAGGAAACCAACTGCAGGCTTCAGAGGGAATTCAGGCTACAAGTGAGTCCTATCTCCTTAGCCTCCTTAAAGACAATCTGGGAAGTTAGATTAGCAGATAGTCAGATAGCATTTGGGTTTTTAGGTAAGAGCAGGGAGTGGATAGACAGGGCCTATAGAAGCAACAAAGAGTACCTCTCACAAGATGTGTAGAAGGTGGGTTGAGTGTAGATCTGTAGTTTTAGGGCACTTCCTACCCTTTCCCTTTACTCCAATTATCAAAATAAACTTGTTTTCAAAAGCCCAAGGATTTTGTGCTTTGCTAGCCCTAGGGAGGTCCCTACATGAGTATTTCTCATCTCCCATCCATCTAAGCGTTAGACTTTTCCCAAACAATCTACCTCCCTTTTTGGGGGAGGATTTTATTTCAATAGAATACAATGCCCCAGGAGACAGTAGAACCCCTTCACTGGACACATGCTATCCTATTATTCTAAAGAACTTTAGAAATCATCAGGTTTAAATCAATAATTCTGAAGAGGAAGTTATTGAAGGATATCAGTTCTTTAAACAGGGAACTTCATCTAAATCAAATTCAAAGACAGTGTGATATAGCTGAAACCTGAACCTCAGTGTTCTGTGACCATGATAAAATCACTTATCTTTTCTGGGCCTTAGATTATTCATCAATAAAATGGACATAATAAAAATTGTAGCACCTATCTCAAAGGATTTTTTGGAGACTACAAAGAGATAATATACATGACATACTTTGTGATCATTAAAGCACTATATAAATGCCAGTTGTTATTACTTTAATTATTAATGTAAATTAAATATATATATATATACACATATACATATATAAGAACCAATAACTATTTTAAGGTACACTAAAGATCATTCACTCTTTACAAGGGTTATCCTATATACAGTATAAAAGAGTTATCAAGAGGAATGGATTTCAAAACAAATACATTCATGCATTGTTTTTTTTTTATCCTGTCTTCACTCATGTAGCTAGATTTCAATTCAATTTACCAAGCATTTATCAAATGTCTACTGTGATGGAGAGATTGTTTTTGGACCTGGAATATTCAAAGATCATTCCTGTTTTCAATTCTGTTTTCAAGTTCACAGTCTACTAAATGATTGAGAAAGAACTCCATAGCATATTTGGCACACTATCTACAATACAATCTTCCTAATACCTTAATAAATTATTCACTTATAGTCATGTTTTTTTTTTAACTAAAAGAG
Source organism: Monodelphis domestica (assembly GCF_027887165.1). Taxonomy (NCBI): domain Eukaryota; kingdom Metazoa; phylum Chordata; class Mammalia; order Didelphimorphia; family Didelphidae; genus Monodelphis; species Monodelphis domestica. The sequence goes on from NC_077232.1 coordinate 163,068,294, forward strand.
AACAAAGATGATTCCTTATTTGAATGCCAATTTCAACTAAAAATTCATGTAAATATATAGAAAGATATCTGTACCTATATATTTCCATCTCTGTATTTATAGATAGCTATATCTAAATATGTCCATAGAGAATAGATAGACAGATAATAGATATATAAATGGATAGACAAATGGAAGATGCTCACCCTCAAAATCAAAAGTACTCAGTCCCTGGAATGATTTTCCCCTTTAAATCAATCCCTCTAAATACTTCTTTAAAGTATTCAAGTAAGGGAGATTATCCCTATTTCTTCCCAATTAAAAAAATATTTTTCTTACATTAATTAGTTTGCATAGACTTCAACTTCTATGTCATTATGTATCCTCTTTGGTCAGCTAAATGTAATATCTTTGTATATCTTTCTCTGGCTCTGTAACATCTTGTGCTTCTTTCTGTTTTTCTCCAACATGACATTTATGGTGTAGGAAAACTCCTGTAAGGGAATTACTTTCACTGATCAGAGATGTAGATCAGCAATTATTCCCTAAATTAGGGGCACTAAGAGGTTAACTCACTTGTCTCTCTTTACACTAGAAAGATATGTTGGATATTGAAAATGAACTCAGTTCTTGCTCATAAAAAGACAAACCATCTACCCAGAAAACCATATCAACTCTCCCACTCTGTGCCTGGACTTCTTGGATTTGGAATAAAAAATTTTAGTTTGATTTTTAACTACAGGTTTTCATTACCTCGGTGAATTTGATTAAGTCACTTGATTTCTCTGAGATTCAGTTTTATCATCTTTAAAATAAAAGTAATAGTAAAACCTAATAAACTTTTTATGAGGAAAAAAGGATAATTATTATTATCTTGTACTTAGCTTAATTTTTTTAGGGATTCTATATAGGAACAGGTGTGAGAACAAGTAATTAAACTGCTGTTATTATTTAATTTTTGAAGTCTATATTATAGGCACCTATAATCATTGCTTTAAAAATAATTGAATAAATCTTCTACTTATATGAACATACTCTTTTTGTATCATTGTAAGTCTATTTAAATAATTTTTAGCAGGCAAGATAAAAGAGATGAGGTACCTTTTCCCATTCCCATATTATTATAATTTCTTCATCCAAATCTCTATATTTTGAAAACTTTTAAGTCTATGTATAAATTATGAATATTTGACATGATCACATCTATTAAATATTTCTCTTAAGATTTGTGGATCTAGATGATGTCTAGGTGGTTGTAAGTTGAGGGTAACCAACAGGCTTCAAACTCATTGGTAGATTAGGGAGATGTCTACCCCAAGTCTGAGAACTTTTGCTGGTGGAATTGGTAAATAAGAATAATTTATTTAGATGTCTATGAAGGTGGCTGAAGCAACTGCTGTGAAGCATTTAAAGCTTGCTCAGATTTTGAAGATTTGAAGTCAATCACTATATCCTGGACTTTGCCAGTCATTCTGATTTTATCTTGCTACTGGACTTGAATGACTCTCGAAGGGAGATTGAGACAGATCATTTTGTGCCCCTCAATATCAATAAAATCCAACTCACTAGCAAATCAAGCTATCAATCCATGATGTCATCAGATGTTGAAAACAAAGGACAAACAACAATTAGTTTTAGACAGTAATAGTTTTCAATAATGATCCCCCAGTTAACAGACAAGGTTATTTTTTCAATTCTCAAGGAAATTTAAAGGTTTGCATTTGTAGACATTTATTTTTTGTTTGTTTTTATTTAGTGTTATAAGGAATAGTAAGCTTCTCAAATATAATTCTAGACAATTTATCATTCCTTTCTTGATATCCAGAAGATAATAAATTATTGCAAACATATAATATGTTGTATAATTTGCATTATTTTGTAGTATATCTAGATCCATGAAAAAGGCTAATCTCTTTAAGGCTGTTTTTCTTCTTAAGGATATTTTTCTATAATTTATAATAATGATGACTTCATCATGAATTGAAATAATTTCCTATTTTACTGAAACTATGTTTTTTTTTTCTCACTTAATTTTCTCTAGTGTAAGCTATATGTCTTGTTTCATAATATGATGAACATTGATATAAACATTATATGATAACATATGTACAGCTTTCATTATAATGTTTGCCCTTTTGAGGAGGGGTTGAAGTGAGAGGGAGGACATAATTTGACTTCCAAAAAATCAGAAAAGAAATATTAAAATTTTTAACAACATGTAACCTAGAAAATTCAACTTAAAAGACACAGAAATTATTATATATACAAACGTTTGTGTATGCAAATATACTCTGAGGTAAAAATCAGTCTCAAATTTTTGCTACTTATATGATCCCTGAGCAAGTCACTTAAAGTTTGAATGCCTTGCGTTCTTCAAAAGTAAAATGGAGATAATCACACACCCCTCACAGAGATTTTTGTGAGGATCAAATAAGATAATAATTATAAATAACTTAGCCAATTTATGGCACATAGCAGGCACATAATAAATTATTTTTCTATCTTTCCATCCCTCATCAGATGTGGAAGGAATTCTGATTTCATTCTTGTTCTCTAGCTATTTCATACAACCCATATGCTTGTAAATGATATTATAGTGGAAATATTTATTTACATATATATTTTTTTGAAATGTGTTTATTTTATTCACTGGTGTTTGATTGTTTCCAAAGCATTTCTCTATGCATCTGAGTTTTCTTTTTAATATACTCTGAGAATATCACTCTCCTCTCTCTTTTTTGAAAAGAATACTTTATTTTTAACCACTTAATGGAATGAGAGAGAAGTGTTTCATTAACACTGCATAGACTCTTATTTGGTCACCATCTGGATCCATTATTGCTCATTTTTCCATGTGAAATGCATATATGAAAACTTGTAAATGGGTAGAGTTGTATTGTCCCAAAATGTTTCTTCCATTTAAGGTCTGACTTCAGTATACCAATCATTCAATCTCTTAACCGCCATAGCTTCAGATTATTCTTTGATAGCCTTAAAGTACTCAAAAGTACCTTTTCTAGAAAAGATCAACCTATTTCTTTTTTTTTCTTTTTTAAAACATTATTTATTAAAAATTTTTTAACATGTTTACATGGTTCATTTTCTTTCTTTCCCTCCCCTCTTCCCTCCCCCTGTAGCATAACAGGAATGGAAGTATGGCTGATGTAGTAAATAATTGATCAGATCAGTTAATGATCAATGTATCGGCAGTTCTAAGGGCAGGAGAATTCCTGGGCCTGAACCACAAAGGCCTAGCCCTCACCTTGTCAAACCTCGTTCCTCTGAAAAGCGCATGTCAGGGGAATCCCCACCTCCTCTGATCTTGTCATTGTCTATGCAACCAATGAGAATGAACTGTGCTTTGTTATGTATTCATTCATCCTCTCTATCCTCAATAAAGCCTGTGATGAGTGCTTGATCCCTCTTCTTGTTTCATGCAACCTTGAAGTTCTCACTACTGTCTTTCCCTTTATATTTCCTAAGGCCCCTCTTGGCCAAGTGCTTTCTATCTCAGAATTCTTATTTCCACTTGTCTGCACATTACTTCTCACATTTTCCTTTAATTATCTTTCCAAGGAAAATGACCTCAGGGATTCACACCTTCCCTTCCAAAAAATATTGACTTCCCTGTGTCCCTTATTCTTCACCCATTTTCTCAGACTCCTTGCTCCTTCTCGAGCCCCAACCCACAAAAGAAAATTCTTTTTATAACAGCCACTGGACAGCCTGTTATACCCCCTCCCAGAGCCAACAAGCAGTTCCCCTGGGTTGTACAAATGTCATCCCTTGATACCTATTTCCAATTATTCATTTTTGCTACAGAGCGATCTTTTAAAGCCAAATCTCCAAATCACATGCCCATATAGAGGAATAATAAGTTATAACTCATGGTTTTCTTTTGTGTTTCTGCTCCTCCAGTTCTTTCTCATCATGTGGTCAGCATTCTTTCTCATAGTCCTTCAGGAGTGTCCTGGATCGTTGCATTGCTGCTAGTACAGAAGTCCATTACGTATGATTGTACCACAGTGTATCAGTCTCTGTGTACAATGTTCACCTGGTTCTGCTCCTTTCACTCTGCATCACTTCCTGGAGGTCGTCCCAGTTCACATGGAATCCCTCCAGTTCATTATTCCTTTGAGCACAACAGTATTCCATCACCAGCAGATATTACAATTTATTCAGCCATTCCCCAATTGAAGGGCATCCCCTCATTTTCCAGGTTTTCCCACCACAAAGAGCTCAGCTATGAATATTCTTGTACAGGTCTTTTTCCTTATTATCTCTTTGGGGTACGAACCCAGCAGTGCTATGGCTGGATCAAAGGTCAGACAGTCTTTTAGCACCCTTTGGGCATAGTTCCAGATTGCCCTCCAGAATGGTTGGATCAATTCACAACTCCACCAGCAATGCATTAATGCCCGACTTTGCCACATCCCCTCCAACATTCATTACTTTCCTTTACTGTCATATTGGTCAGTCTGCTAGATATAAGGTGCTGCCTCAGAGTTGTTTTGATGTGCATTTCTCTAATTAGGAGGGATTTAGAGCACTTTTTCATGTGATTGTTGATAGTTTTGATGTCTTAATCTGAAAACTGCCTAGTCATGTCCTTTGACCATTTGTCAATGGGGGAATGGCTTGATTTCATGTATAACTGACTTAGTTATTTGTATATTTGAGAAATCAGACCTTTGTCAGAGAATTTTGTTGTAAATTTTTTTCTTAGTGCGCTGCTTCCCTTCTAATTTTGGTTGCATTGGTTTTGTTTGTACAAAACCTTTTAAATTTAATATAATCAAAATTATTCATTTTACATTTTGTTATTTCTTGCTTGGTCTTAAATCCTTCCCTTCCCCAAAGATCTAACAGGTATATTATTCTGTGTTCACCTAATTTGTTTATAATTTTCCTCTGTATATTTAAGTCATTTTCAGTCATAGTTCTTAAGCCCTTCAGGTTTCTCTGAATCTTCCCCTTAGTGATTTTTTACCATGGAATCCCACTACTTACACCCATTTACTCTTCTATAATTTGTTCAGCCATTTCCCAACTGATGGACGATAATTTTGTTTCCTTTGTTATTTTTGCTCTAACAACAAGTTTAGCTAAAACATTTTCATGCACAGAGATCATTTCTCTTTTTTGTGGGTCTTTTAAGTATGGCTTATTCAAAGGTACACATTCAAAATTCACTGATTTGGGGGATGCAGTCTCCAGCTACTTTACAGATGATTCAGAGTTCAGAGCTCAACCAGTTAGTCTCATCTCCAACAAATGTCATTTTCCTCTTTTTGCCACTGTTTGTCGTGATGGTCATCTTATGAGGGGGCTGAGATATTTCAATGCTCTTTTTGATTCTTCTTGTTCTTAGAAATATGTTTACTCTGTTATGTATAGAAACAGTTTTTAGTATTTGTTTTGAGTAGTTTTGTGATTCACATTCTCCCCTTTTCTCCCTTTCTCCCAAGTAATCGGATAGAGCTTATACACGTGCAATCATGCAATGCATATTTCCTATTTATCATGTTTGTTTTGCAAGAAGCCATATTGCACATGCAAGAAGAAGCTCGTGAAGAAATGAAGTGAAAAAACAGTCCACTCAGATCTGTATTGAGACTCTATCAGTTTGTTCGTGGCAGTTCGATGGCATCCTGGGTCCCTTGGAGTTGTCTTGGATCTTTGCATTGCTGATATTAGTTGTCATTCATGGCTATTGCTGATGCTCTCCTGGTTCTGCTTACTTCCCTCTGCTTTACTTCATGTCAACTTTTCCAGGTTTTCCTGAACTCGAGCTATTCTTCTTAGAGCAATCACATGCCGTAACTCTTGGCCATTTCCCAGTTGATGAGGTCCCCCTCAGTTTCCAATTCTTTGCTGCCACAAAAAGAGCTTCTGTCTCTATTTTGGTGCAGGCAGGTCCTTTCCCCCTTTTTTTGATCTCAGGATCCCGATCTAGAAGTGGAATTGCTGGGTCAGGTCAAAGGGTAAACACAGTGTCATAGCTCTTTGGGCTTGGGTCCAAATTGCTCTTCAGAATGTTTAGATCAGCCTCAGCTCCACCAACAATGCTTCAGTGTCTCAATTTCCCCACATTCATCCCTTTCCTTGACTGTCATATCAGCCAATCTGTTGGGTGTGAGGTGGCGTCTCAGAGTTGTTTGAATCTCCATTTCTCTCATCAATAGTGATTCCGAGAGTTTTTCATGTCTCTAGTCAGATTGTTTGACGTTCTTCCTCTGAGAACTGCCTGTTCACATCCTTTGACCACTTACCAGCTGGGGAATGAGGGAATACAGGGTTGTTCCCCATAGAGTTGAGGAGGGAGGTCTTGCTTAGAGATATTTATTTGAGGTCAAGCCTTTTTTTCCAGTTTTTCCCCCTTCTGCTATTGGCTGCATTGGCTTTGTTGGTGCAAATTTAATAGAAACAAAACAATCCGTTTTACATCTTATCTTCCTCCCCCAGGCCACAGGTCTGACAGGTAATCCCTTTGGTGTCCCTAAATTCCGGGCCTTGGAAGTCTGTGCCTCAGTGCAGCCAGACTGCAGCTTTGTCAATAGTCAGTTCTCAGGCCATCAGCTGGGATCTCTGGGCTCACCTAAGGCTACATCGCCTTTTCTCTGTTCTCAGCCAGTGCACGGCCATGTGGGCCATGCCCGCCTTGGCTAGTGGCCCAGCCAGGCCTCCTGCCTCCATTTTGTTTTCGCCTGCTTCCCCGGACGTGCTGGCTTCTGTTCTTTTTTCTAGTTCTGGGGGACCGAGCTTAGGTCGTTGGGTAAAGCCATTTGGGCCTCGGTCAGTTTGCCCAGGGCATGTTGTCCCAATTGTTTACACGGGGCGGTTTAGCATTCCCGGGGCCGTCCTGGCAGCCATTTTCTGTCAGGTCCAGGGAAATGTTCCTGGCCCCCTCCAGGGCTGACAAGCCCGCCACTGGCACTACCCTATCGGAGGGGAGATCCTCTTTCTCGCCTGCCTTTGCATTTGTTGGGAGCACATAGAAGGGCATCTTCTCGATCAATCTTCATATCAAGGCTCCGTTTCCACTGCCGGATCCCAGCCTCGTCCCTTCACGAAGACCAGGCGGGCAGCCTGGTGACTCCCAGAGCGCTGCCAAGATCAACCTATTTCTAAGTAATGCCTTTATCCATTAGTTTATTTTAACTTATACATTCACTCAAACTTTTAGTCACTTTTCTTCCTTGGGGATCATTGAAAATTTTATAGTTATTAAGCTCAACTATTAACATTGTTTTTGAAGAAGTTCTTATTTAATTTTCCATATTTATGTTAAATGGTATTCTGAGAATAAATGTCTTAGGACAAGATGTTATTTGACCTTTATAATTTTTCTTTAATATTCAGTGAATTATTGCCTTTGTGGATGAAATAAAATTATAAATGAAATTCTTAGAAACATGGTAATATTCTATGTCTCACTGAATATATTATAAAAATAGCCATATTACCAGATGAAAATCATGGGAACTTCTGTTCTCATACTTCTTTTTAAATTCCTTATGCTAGGTTTGTATATTTTAAGAAAATTTGATTAAATCACAAAATTTATTAGGTGGAAGCAAAATGATAAGTTATTGAGTACAACCCATATAAAAAATCTACACTTCTACCTACATGACCATCATATTACAAATGCTTAAAATTTTTCAGGGATGGGCATCCTACCATGAATTCCATTTTTGAACAGCTCTAATTGTTGGTTATTTGCCTAATATTAAACCACCACTGACCTCTACAACATCTGCCCAGATTTGGCCATTGGAGTCAAACAGAATAAGTCTATTCCCTCCTCCAAATGATTCAAATATTTGAAGATCTCCTATGGATATTTTCTTTTTAAGGGTAACGATTCCATCTTTCTTCATCACATTCACAGGTCCCAATTTGAAAGCCACTAGTTGCCCTACTTGACAAATTCTTAAGCTTATGAATGGCAATGAAGTCTAATTAATGCCATAGTTATGTCTCTCTTTCTGTAATCAAAGGTTGCATTATTTTTGTTCTATTATTTTTGTTTGTTTGTTTTTGTTTTTTTTGGAAGCCACAGTGCACAGTTGTATTATAATGAGAATGTGGTTCACTAAAATCCCAAAAGTTTTATAAAACAATATTTGTAGAAAGTTGCCTCCTCTAACATACAAATGTTATGTTGATTCTTTTTGTACCCAAAATCAAATCTTTACATTTGTGCCTATGGAATTTCAATCTTGAATACATTAACTTGGCCATATTCCTTAGGATGTTGACTGTCAAATCTTTTGTTAGCTATGAATCATGTGCAAGTTTGCTCTTAGCTTTGTGTTATATTGAAATTTGATAAGCATAAAAGCTAAGTTTTGACCCAAGGTATGAATAAAACTATTGGTAATTACAGGACAAATGCACATGCTTGGCGTATTTTTTGAAAGTCACATACTACATCAACTTTGAGAGATTAATAATTGTGTTTGGATAAGATCAATCAATACAGAATCTATCTGATTAGACTATAATCTAATCAGTACATTTCTATTTTCTCCACAAGAATAGTACAAGATCCTTTATCAAAAAACCTTTGCTAAAACATTTTTGTATGTAATTTATATTCATACCATCCTTCTCGTCTCATAGTTTAATAATTTTATCTCCAAAAGGAAAGTAGTTTAGCATAGCATTAGCTGTTATTGATGACCTGTAAGGTGGCTCCTTATAATGACCTTTTTTCACATATTACAAATCATCTTCTTAATGATTCATATTAGAATTTATTCAGTAACAAAAGTTAAGCTCATTGGCCTATCATTTGGAATCTTTTATTCTCTCTCTCTCTCTCTCTCTCTCTCTCTCTCTCTCTCTCTCTCTCTCTTTCTCTCTCTCTCTCTCTCTTTCTCTCACTCTTTCTCTCTCTCTCTCTTCCCCCCTCTCTCTTTCTATATGTAGCTATATAATTCTTCCTTTTTGTAAAAAATTGAAACTTTGCCTTTCTCTAATCTAGTGGTTTCAGTTCATGTTCCATAATGTATCATTGTGGTAATATTTTTTGCATTAGCCTACAACTTTTTCTGCCAGATCCTTTGGGACCTGAAAGTATAAATCAGTTCAGTTTAATTAGTTGACTTTGTTAATGTCAGTGGGGTGCTCACCTACTATCTCTTGACCTATGTGAAATACCAATTTCTTATTAGTCACCTTTGTTCTGTTATTTTCCATCCAAAAATCACTTTTTGGTGATCAAAATAAGATTTTAGAGAATTGAGGAGTTCTAATAACAGTTATCATATCACTTATTCCTGGAAAGTTATCATTATCCCATTCCAATATTTGATTAAGAAGAATTCCTCAGCAGAGTAGATTAAAAGCCAGGATCCTACTATATGTTGCTTACAAGAAACACATTTGAGGCAGAGTGACACACAGATTCAAGATAAAAGGCTAGAACAGAATATATTATGCATCATCTAAAGTAAAAAAAAAAAGTAAGAGTAGCAATCATGATACCAGATAATACTAAAGTAGAATTTGATTTTATTAAAACAGATAAGGAAGGAAATTGCATTTTGCTAAAGGGTACTATAAACAAGCAATGTCAATATTAAATATTAATGCAACAAATGGCATAGCATCTAGATTGCTAATGGAAAAATCAAAGGAACCCACGGAGGAAATACAGAGTAAGACCGTACTAGTGGGGGATCCCAACCTTCCCCTTTCAGAACTAGATAAACTGAACTTGAAAATAAATAAGAAAGAATTAAGGGAACTGAATATAGATATTTGGAGAAAACTGAACAGGGAGAAAAAGGACTATACCTTCTTCTCAGAAGTACATGGTACATATAAAAAGATCAATCATCTAATAGGGTATAGAAATATTACAAATAAATGGAAAAAAGCAACATAACAAATGAAACTTATTAAGATCATAATGCTATAAAAATTAAAATGAACAAGGTTTCATAGAAAGTCAAACTTAAAATTAATTGGAAACTAACAATATAATTTTTACAAACTTGTGGGTAAAAGAAGAAATAATAGGAACAATTATGGACTTCATTATAGAGAATGATGATGAAGAGACAAAATATCAAAACGTATTTGATACAACCAAAGAAGTACTCAGGGGAAAATGTATATCTCAGAGTGCCTATAGCAAAACAAAATCAGGAGAGAGGAGATCAATGAATTGTACACATCACTTTAAAAATTAGAAAAAGAACAATTAAATATCCGCAGATTGAAAACTAAATTGGAAATCCTAAAAATTAAAGGAAAAATAAATCAAACTGAAAGAACAAGAACTATCAAACTAATAAATAAGACAAGGTGCTGGTACTTTGAAAAAACAAATACAATAAAGTATTGGTTAATATGATAAAAAAAGGAAAAAAAACAAGAATCAAATTAACAGTATCAAAGATGAAAAAAGGTGATCTCATCTCTAATGAATAGGAAATTAAGATAATTATTAACACTATTTTGCCAAATTATATGGCAATAAATATTAAAATCTAGGTGAAGTAGGTGAATATTTACAAAAATATAAAATGCATTGGTTAACAAATAGAGAAAATAGAATACTTAAACAATTCTATCTCAGAAAAAGAAATTGAACAGTCCATTAAGAAACTTCCTAAGACAAAATCCCTAGGGCCAGATGGATTGACAAGTGAATTCTATCCAACATTTAAAGAATAACTAATTTCAATATTACACAATGTATTTGACAAAATGAGTGAAAAAGGAATCTTCCCAAATTCTTTTTTTTGATGCAAATATGGTATTGATTCCAAATCCAGGCATATCAAAAATAGAAAAAGAAAACTTCAGTCCTGTCTCCTTAATGAACATAAATGCAAAAATCTTAAGTAAAATACTAGCAAACAGATGTTAGCAAGTTATCACAAGGATGACTCACTATGACCAGATTGGATTTATATCAGGAATTCTAGGATGGTTTAAAATTAGGAAAACAAAACACATAATTGACTACATCAATAATCAAATGAACCAAGATCACATGATTATCTCAAAAGATGCAGAAAAAGACTTTGGCAAAATACAATACCCATTATTACTTTTAAAAAACTAGAGAAGATGGCAACATAGAGGCAGCAAATGTTCAGACCTCTGAAAACCCTTCCTTACCAATTACAAACTAAATGCACCTAGGGGACTGAAAATCAAACCTAACAACTAGACAGTAACAAGGAACCCTCCTGGTTGACTCAATTTAAAAGGTACATCCCCAAAAGCTAGAATTCAAGAACACTCCAGTTGAAGGGGAGGGAAGAAGGAAGGTCCAGGGAATCTTCCCACACCTAGAGCGCTAAGCTGCCAGTGGCAACTGGAACCTTTGGGAGGGCAAAGGTGCTTGTCTAGAGGGAGTACATTACAGGCAAAGCTGTACCAAGCTCAGAGCATCCAACACAGGCAGTGGGGAGCAGATAGAAAAGAAACAAAGAACAGAGGGTTGTCAGGTCAGGGTCCCTCCCCAAAACAGAATTACTAGGAGGATGTCACCAATGGGAGAAGGGGCCCAAAGTGAAAAGATTATTGGTATAAATGGTTCCATCTTCAGGTTCTAGGGTGAAAAGAAGCATCATATTATAACCAGGGTAAGATGTAAATAGATAAAAGGAATATAGAGTTGGTATGTGACTGTATTTAGATAACAGAAGTCTGCCAGTCTTAGTTTGTGAAAGCAAGTTCCCAGATATCTCAGGAACTGAAAAAAGGCTAGGAATCACTGGTTTATAGGGGGGAAAGAACATTTGTCATATTAATTACATTTTAAAGATTTTTTGAACTTTTTTGTGATTGATTAATTAATTGCCCCAGGAGTATTTTTAAAGTTTCCTGGAAGATAACTTTTTTTCTCTTGCAGTAAATGTGTAGTATTCCATTATTAATGCAGATATCTACAACTCCTTGAAATATTTAATAACATGGAAACTTTTTTGAACCGTTCCCTTTTAATTAGATTTATAAACATCTAATTAATTCCTAGATATTATTAAAAGTAGTAATAAATATTTCAAAAACTAGAAAAAATCAGAAAACAAGAAAGCTTGCTGATTCTGTCAGGTTATTGCTCAACATATTGAAAATATCTTATCCAGGATAGTTAAAATATTAAGAAATGTTTATAATATTAATGATATATACATGTATAGGATCCCTTATTTTTTGTGTTTTACTTTGTTGTGCTTTGCAGAATTATTTTTTTTAATAAACTGGAGGTTTGTGGCAGCCTTATGTTGAAAAAAATAAAAAAAATAAAAAATCATTGAAGAACTTCCATTAAACTATTTACATATTCTTTAGTCTTCCACTTAGAAAGGTAGTCGGTTAAAAGCATACCCAATTGGTTATGTTTTGAGTTATTATTTCTGATCTTTTATAATGTCCATAAGGAAATAAATGTCCCTCCCAAGGGGTGAACAACATTTACTTCAACTACTTAATGGAATCATACTTTGAAAGGATTGACAGGTCATCCCATGTAATGACCTTTATTTACAAGAGCTTTAGCAGATGGTTGTCTAGTCTGTCTTAACTTTCCTAATCTCCAGGGATTTTATCCCTTCTGTTAATATTTTCTTCTTAACCTCTAGGTGGGATGTATCCCCATGCATTGATATACAGAGAAAAAGATTTGCTTAACTTTTGTATCACCTTACAATATTTCTATAGCTACATAGTTTAGACAAGAGCTCAGCTTTTTAGGATTAAATGAACTTTTTAATTGTTTTATCTAACTTATGTAGTAATTTTCTGTATATACAAATATAAGTGTAAATCATGGACCTTTCATTTTCTGCATGGGGATTAGCCTTTTAATTTTTAACATTTAAGCAGTTACCATAATAATCAGAAATATTTAAGTACTATTCTTTATCTTCTTGATTAAAGATTGCCAACTATATAACTGTGACATAGTCTGAACACTGAGGTGCAACTGAGGTCTCCACTCCATGGGGGAGGGGCCCCAGGAGGTCTGGAATCTTAAGAAGCCAAAAGCTTCTGACTGAAGTCAGTTGGCCTCTCAGCCTCGAGACAGCAAAAAAGGAGAAGGTCTTGTTCAGACTGGATCTTGAGGAAAAGATTCAAATCTTCCTCTTGGTGCCTCAACACCATCCCCTACTGATTTCCCAACTGAAAGTGACCAGCCTGAGAAGAAACAAAGCAACTTACAAGATCTTCACAGCTCCTAGTGCCCTGGGTCTGAATGGTGTTCAGTTGTGACCCAGACCAGGGTCATGCAAACCTGAATCTCTCAGGGGGGCCCAAAGCTGCCAAGGCCTGGGTTCCCCAACTTGAGGGGGGAGGAAGGGATAGCCAGTTAGGGACACCTTTCCCTCTTTCCTCACAGACCCTTTCTTCCAGTCATTTCCCTGTGTCATTCCTGATTGATCACCCAGAATAAAGTTTGTTGTTTTTCTCCCAATTGAATTCAGTGTATGTGGGGAACAGTTCTAGCTGCGGGAGAGAATACTCTCTCTCTCTCTCTCTCTCTCTGAGGGCATAAGCTCTTATATATAATAGTAATAGAAGGAAACTCAAGGAACAGTTTGGGTGGGTAGCCATAATTGAGAGGAGGCCAAAGGGAGGAACTAGAGACTCACTTCCCCTTTCTCTCCCTTGGCCAAATTAAACATCAGCTGTTCCTCTTGTAAAGATTAAAATTTAGGGGAGACGGGGAGACTGAAGCAGGTAGAAATTAGTTTCTCTCTGCAAGGAGTATTATATTTTTTAGAGGTTTATTAAAGGTTAAAGATTAAAGAATATACAAGTAAGAAACATGTGCCTAGGCCAGAGGCCTAGACAAAATAACCTCACATCACGCAAGAGACCGCCTGCTCCAAAACGGAAGTCCAAAAAGAGGAGAGAGAAGGAGAGAGAGGAGAGAGAGAGAGAGAGAGAGAGAGAGAGAGAGAGACAGACAGACAGACAGACAGACAGACAGAGAGAGACAGAGAGAGAGAGAGAGAGAGAGCCTTAAAAGCTTTTGAATCAGCTTAAATACCTTCTTGATCTCGGCCCAGGTGAGATTACGAGGCATTCTGGGGAAGTGGAGCAAAGGCTCGTGGGGATTATAGTCCTGTATTCGAGTCTATTTTTTACACTCTTGAATCCCAATTTGAGAAGGGAGGTCTCAACTCTTTCTCCCTCTCTCTCTTTACAACCAGACTAATCCTCTATTACACAGCTATAGTATTACTCATACACAAGTAATACATTTTTGCAATTGTTTTATAATAACAAAATCATTGTTATGCTATATAATATTTTATATATTATGGAGACTAGTTTATTGACTTTTGAAAGCCAGTCTAGTATGGTCATTTCAGGAGGATCATAATCCATGATGCTCACATAACTCTTAGCCAATCTCACTATCCAGATTGTCCTCCCTTTTATTAAATTCTTTGCCCCAGTACTTTTTTCACTTCCTTTTCTCAGCTTTGCAGTATGCATTGATGTCATTCTTTTCCCATCCAAATACAAATTCCTGCTTCTGGACTATATGAACAACAAGACAGAAAAATACACATTTTCTCTGATCCCTACAATCTCTCAAACTTCCCCAAATCACAAATTATACGCCAAAGATAAAAAATCTTCAGTGTTTCACATGGTCTAAGATACCTAAAATTAAAAAAAAAAAAGTTAAAGAATGAACTGGTAATCAGCACTCATCCCTTACCCTCAATTCTACTGGCAGCAAAACTGTACTAGCAGACTCAAGGACCTAACATAGACTTACTATGATTTCTTCCTCCCATTCCACTTTCCATGGTCCTGGAGACTTAAACTCCAGCATATAGTATTGGTTGCTTGAAAAGGACAGAAAATTAGTCTTATCTGCAGCCCTTAAAGCTTGTTGGCAGCAAATCCAAACAACTTGAGTCAAGATGGAAAACCTCATTGCCCCAACATGAAAATTCTCTAAACTAAAACTATACTAGGCCAAAAAAATGAGGAATAGAGGGAACAAGACAGATCATGAGGATACCCACTGTGATAATTAAAATGTTTTGGGAGCAAGAGAAATATATAACAGTTATGACCGCTGAAATATGTTTTCTACTGTGTCTTGGTTTTATATAAATATAAGATGGTCACCAGGGAATATATTCCCAATTTATGAATATGCCCAAGCCAACTGGGTTTTATAGAAATTTAATTTATAATACACTGATTAATCAATAGAAAAAGAGAGAAAGTAAGAAAGGAATAAGAATGAATAAATCAGTCAGTTGGTTTTATCACTCACCCAAGATCTCTCTAGGTAAGGCTTCTCATGCCAACCTCAGGCTCCACCTTCAAGAGAGTCTCCTTTCAAGAAAATGTTTCCAGAGAATTCTTCTCCTTCAGAGCCAGCCTTCTCTCCTGGTCCTCCCACAGAGCAACCTCCTCAGTCCTCCTTCAGAGCCACCTCGCTCAGAGCAAAACCTCCTCCTTCTCTCCTCAGACCCCGCTATCTTTAAGGAAACCATCTAAGTTCCCTCCCCTCAGTTCTCACATCTACCAATCACTGTCGATGTCTCCCCTGTGCCAATGGTGTTTCTAGTTTAACCCAGGACCACCCAGAGGTCTGTGGCTTTGCACATGTCTTTTGAAGGTCATATTCTCAAATAATTAAATCTTGATCCTTTGCTGCAGCCCTTCCTAAATCCTGTTACTCTAAGTAGGGTGAAAATTGTATTTTCCCCAAGACCTGGTTCTGTCATTCCAAGTATCTCTATTGTATCAATTCTAAAATCAATCATGACTCAAAGAACTTCCTGTTCTATGCTTAAGCATAGGTCAAAGCCCTTTCCATTGTTTAGCAAAAGGTTTCTGTCCTAAAGTAGTCTTAGGTAGGGAGGAGAAGGATCCTCCCATGCCAAGGGGGTTCACATTCCAATAGAGTTCTTACTATCAGTAGGAAATTTTTTCCAAGTATGAAACTTTCCAATGGTGAAATTTCCAACATTCACAAGTCTAAGAAATTTCAAGGTTTACACCACATAACTATGACAGAAAATACATTTACAAATGCATTTGTTAATATAGAAATTATTGTCATCATCCTCACCAAAAATAATAAACACTCTTTGACAAACAATTATGAGGACGGCACATTGCTAGATGTCATGAGGGATACAAAGATTTAAATGCCAAGATTCCTGGTTTCCTTGGCCTTAAAATTTAGTTGACATGTAGTTTAGTAGATGATAGAAGAAATCTATATATTCATAAATACACATATACATATATATATATATATATATATATATATATATATATACACATACACAGGGATAGGCAGAAAAGTAAAAAGTCAAAAAAAAGTATATATGTGCAAAATGTTTTTCATATGGATAGTAAATTATTTGAGATTATACAAACACAGAAACTAAATTTTAGATATTCAAAAAATGTCTTTTTTTCCCCCAGGGATAATTTTCTAGTTCTGTAATTTCATCATATTAAGAATTCACCTTGGAAGAGTAGGATATGATAAATTGATGAAGATGAAGGAATCTCTATTTAAATTTTACCTTTGACATTTAGCTCTTTGACCTCAAACACTTCATTTATCATTATGAGGAAACAAGTATTAAGTACCTTCCATGTGTCAGGCACTGTACCAAGGAATGGGTATACAAATACAAAGAATCAAACAACTTCTATATTTGTTTCATTTGGGATGGATGGCAATTATGCCTGGGGTCAACACTAGGCAGTTTAAGAGGGTAGTAACAGAGTACAAAGTAGTTTGGGAGAGATAACACTGAAAATTTTAAGCATCAGGAAAGGCTTTATCTAGATTTTTTTTAAAAAAAGGATTTTGTGATTCTTAGTAAAACAGGGAGTGCATGACAAAAATGTTCAAAGGCAGGGAGAAAGGAGATGAATTGTTCTCATGTGAGGAACAGAGAGAAGGACAGTGTGGTTAGATAAATGTCAGAGGAAAATTGATATCCATTGAGCCTGGAGAGATAAGCTGGTGCCAGGATGTATAAGGAAACTGAGATTATTATACTTTTATCATAGAGGCAATAGGAAATCATTGGAGCTAGTTGAATAGGGTTGTCACATGGTTAGATCTCTGTTTAAGGAAAATTACTTTAGCAGCAGTGTATGAGAGAATGAAGTGGGGAAAGATGAATCAGGGAGAATAAAGAAGGTTTTTAAATAATCAAGGTAAGAGGTGATAATGAACTAGACTGCTAGCTATGTGAGGAGAGAGATCAAATGCAATGAAGGGAGTTACTTTGTGCCTCAATTTCTTCATTTATAAAATAGAAATAACAGCAATTACTTCCCAGAGTTACTGTGAAGGTCATATGAGATAATGTATTGTAAAATGAGGGCTAAGTAAGGTAATTATTATTTCTTATCATCAATGGATTTTATTTTTCATTTCTGGGGCTTTGATCCTAGAGCGATCAGTTTGTTTTTTTGGTTCTGCCTTGTCTAGTGAAATTGAAGGACAATTTTAAAAAGCATAGCTTAGGCATGAGACCTGTCTAGTATTTCCCTATATGCAAATGCAAGTAGCGAATACAAATCTCACATGTGGGATTTTTTTTCCTTCCAATTCAGAAAATACATGAAGAACAAAAAAATCACAAGAACAAATGAACAAATACAGGAAATATAATTTCACATATAATGCTTTGGATTCATTTTCCTCTACTATAAAGGGAAAGACTCTTTTTGTGAACTGATAAAAAAAAATCTATTTATCCTGGACCAGAATCTCTTAACAAATATCATGAAGGGTTGGCAATAATTAGGCCATGTGGCTCATCATGCCATGGCTTTCCAACCCAAGCTTCAAGGAATTTCTATGGAAGGTTCATGTCTATATCCAAGAATGGTGCTACTATAGAAATACTATTTTCCTTGAGGGACAAAGTTTTCATTTTCCAACCAGCTACACTGATCTGAATTTCTCTATCAGGTTGCAGGAGCCAATTCATCCTACAAGTTTACTTGAGCCCTGGAGCTCATATCACAACAGTATATCCACTGAGTTGTCAATGATTTTCCTTCCCCTGCAATGTATCAACTAGCTCTTGAAACTTTGAGAGAACCCATCATGAAAAACCCCTTTAATTTTTAAAAATATATCTTTGCAATTTGTTTTTGAGTGACTCACAATTCACAAATAAGAAAAAAACCCATGATGCTAGCTGCTAGAGCAAACCCTATTCATTAAAACTGAGGAAGATCATTTTCTCAATCAGTTATTTAATTGTTGTTGACTATTGTGTTCTTCAAAACAGATGTACCATGTTCCTGTAATATCCTTTTTAAAGGAGAACTAACAAGCTTGTTCTAATAAAATTGAAGTTTATACAAAGGAGGCTTTCTTTATTATTTTCTGCTTTCATTAAAAAGAGCTCCAGATTAAAATCTTATTCAGCATTTTCTGGTCAAAATGAAGTGTGTTGTTTCTTCTTACTTCTTGTAACACAATAAAATGAAAGGTATTTTTGCCACAGATTCAGAGGTAACAGTGAGTGACCTCAAAGATCTTTCAGTCAAATGCTCTCATTTTACCAATGAGAAAACCCAGTGAAGTGATTTGTCAAATGACTCAAAGGATTCAAACTAAGATCTCCTAAATCAAAATATAGTTCCCTTCCCACTATTTCAATGTTGGACTTCCAGGTAAGCATGGCAGCAGTCTAGACGTGGGACAATTCCTCTCCCCAGTACCCACCAATATAGAATACTTCAAAAGACCCCAAAAAACTTTCATAAGAATGGAGGGACTCTGTAGTGGGACACAACATTGAAGGTACGTGGGATTTGGGCATTTCCACACTATAAGAGGGTGAAAAAGCTCCCACCCAAACATGAGCCAATTTACCCTACCCCAACCTAACTATGAAGCCAGAGTCAGAGCCAGCATGCATCAGAATCAGTGGGTGAGTGAGGGGCACCTCTAGAGTGAGCAAGGGGCATGTCTAGGTCCTTGGGAGCTGACTAGGACCACCAAAGACCTTCCCCTGTGAGCAGCTACACCTGAAACCCCAGCAGGCTATGGAGCTCATATTGTGGGTGCCCCTAAGAAGGTAGCACAGAGAAGAGCTGCAAATGGTGGCAGAGATTTAAGAGCTTGCCTCAGGCAAAAATGTTGCTCCTTAACTCCATACATAGAGAACCTGTCCAGCTCACTCAGATTTCTGACTAAAAAGAGAAGGTAAAACCTCCATAGTGATGGTAAATTGTCCACAGGAGTAAATACCCTCCAAGAAAACAAACAAACAAACAAACAAACAAAAAAAGGCAGTGACCCTTGAAAATTTTTACAGAGAAAAAACCCAGGCTACAGAGGAAATATAGGATGAAATTCAAACAAAGCCAAAAGCTTCCCAAAACAAAGGAAATTGTCCACAAGCACTGGAAGAATTTAAATTGGAGCTCATCAAAAAGATGGAAGCCATCTGACTAGAGAAGAGATGAATAGTTCAAAGGGAGAATAAAAAAAAATATAGCAGAAAATCAAAAAATTATAGCAGAAAATCAAAAGGTTAAAGCAGAAAACCAGGCTTTAATGACCAGAATTGAGCAACTAGAAACCAATGATCTTGCAAAACAACAAGAATTAATAAAGCAAAGTCAAAAGTCTAAAAAATAGAAGAAAACATAAAATATCTCACTGACAAGGTGACATCAGGAAAACAGAGGAAGTAGAGACAATTTGAGAATCATTGGTCTACCTGAAAATCCAGAAATAAACAGAAATATTGAGATCATACTACAAGAAATCATCCAAGAAAACTGCCCTGATGTTCTTCAGCTAGGGGGGGGGGGGAATAGACATTGCAAGACTTTATATAACACCCTCTACACTAAATCCCCAAAAGACAACTCCCAGGAATGTAATTGCCAAATTCCAGAGCTTTCAAGCTAAGGAGAAATTTCTACAAGAAGCCAAAAAGAGACAATTCAGATACTAAGTAGCACCAATCAGGATCACATAAGACCTGGCAGCCACTATCCCAATGTTGCAAGTAATTATGTGAAGCTTGTTCTAATTTTTAAATACCTAGAAAATGGAACTAGGAAATAGCATTAATGTAGAGGTAAATATAAGAGGAAACTCGAACTGAATAGGAAGATCAAAAGGCAAGACAGTAACAAAAAATTTCAGGATGTGATCAAAATTTAAAAATGTTTATTAAACTGTACAAATCCCTGTTCTAGGAATGGGGATTAAAGACAAAATTGAAAAACATTCCTACCCTCAACTTTTAAGGAATGACACAATGCAAAAATAATGTTAGTGTTTTGCAGTGGGAAAACTCACTAATAATTGTTGTGATAAGAAGTGTATTCTATCTCTTTGCTCTTTGTTCCTAAAGCTTCTATTCCATCTTTGATCCCACTGCCAAAGTAATTTACCTAAAGAGCAGGTCAAACCACTACGCATTCCAAAACATTTAACTCCAATGACTACATATAGTCTTTAGGATCAAACATATAGAAATGATGGTCATTTAAACCTTGTCACAATCTAGGCACATTCCTCCTTTATATGTCCTATGATTTAGTCACCTTCTTTCATTCTGTTGGCAGGGGTTCGAGGAGGTTTGGGTGAAGAGTAGAAGGGTGACATAAGGTAAATATTGAAAAAAATTTATTATTCACTAGGGTAGGTGGAGTTGGCTTCTAGCATACAATAGCATTCATATACTATCCCTAGGTTGAGCCTGTCAGGGATAAAACCTATATAGAGTTTTAGACAAAGAGAAGGAATAATATCATTGGGAGCATACACTATTATCTCTAGAATTAGGGAAGTGAAAATCTTTGTTGTTACCTAATAATCAATGAAGATTGAAAAACAGTAATATAGAGAATTTAGTCCCAGTTATAAAAATGCAGCAGGAGGACTTCCAGTCAAGAAGGCGGCTTAGAGAAAGCTAAAGTTCAGATCTCCGGAAATCCCTTCCCAACCGATCTCAAACTATAAGCTCCTAAGGCGCAGAAATTCAAAACGATCAACAGCATAGACCCTGGGAATCCTCCTCCTGGACCTGGACCTGGATCAAAAGGTATGTCTCCCCTCAAAAGCCAGAACCGGAGATCACTTGGACCTAAGGGGTAGGAGCACAGAGTCCAAGGCTCCGGGAAGCCGCAGCCCCGCCCCCCTCAGAAAGCAGGGTCATCTGAAACAACAGCAACCCTCAGGGCGGGCAAGAGAGCCTCAGGGGCCAGATCTTCTATCCAAGTCTCAGTGAAAGTCACTGCCCTCAGAGCTTGGGGAAGCCTCAGCCCCATCCCCCTCAGAGAGCAGGGTCCTCTAAAACAACAGCAACCCTCAGGGCCGAGGAAACAGCCTCACGGCCAGCTATTCTGAAGGCAACTTCCAGAAAGCAACCCGACCCAGTCCAGTTGAGGGGGCGAATTAGCAGCAGGGAAACAGAGAGAGCCGGGGAAGAGTGTGGCCCCCTGGTCCCATCCTTCCATTCCAGTTCCAGTGAAAGTCATTGCCTTAAGGCATACTCAGTTTAACCCAGGGGAAGCTCATAGAACCGACAATCTGCCCAGGACTAGAGCTTCTGAACACCAGACAGAGATAAGAAAAGCTAATCCTCCCCATTCAGAGATGGCAAACTCCACAGAAGCACAAAAGCCCCAAAATCCCAAGAAAAATAAGAAGAAAGGGGTGACTTTGGACACATTCTACGGAGCCAAAATACAAAATACAGAGGAGATAGAAGACGATACACAAAATATGCTCTGAAACCTTCCAAAGGAAATGGAAACTCTCCACAAACCCATGAAGAAATTGAATCAGAAATGACCAAAAAGATGGAAGCCTTCTGGGAGGAAAAGTGGGAAATAATGTAAAAGAAATTCACGCATCTACAAAACCGGTGTGACCAAACGGAAAAGGAAAACCAGGCTTTAAAGGCCAGAATCAGGCAACTGGAAGAAAACGATCATGTAAAAGACCAAGAATTAATAAAGCAAAGCCAAAATACCAAGAAATTAGAAGAGAACATAAAATATCTCACTGACAAGGTGACAGATCTGGAAAATAGAGGAAGAAGAGATAATTTAAGAATAATTGGACTTCCAGAAAAGCCAGAAATAAACACCAAACTTGACATTGTGATACAAGATATAATCAAAGAAAAATGCCCAGAGATTCTAGAACAAGGGGGTAATACAGCCACAGGCAGAGCTCATAGAACACCTTCAACACTAAACCCCCAAAAGACAATTCCCAGGAATGTAATTGCCAAATTCAAAAGCTCTCAAACAAAAGAAAAAATCCTACAGGAAGCCAGAAAAAGACAATTTAGATATAAAGGAATGCCAATCAGGGTCACACAAGACCTTGCAAGTTCTACTCTGAATGATCGTAAGGCATGGAACATGATCTTCAGAAAGGCAAGAGAGCTGGCTCTTCAACCAAGAATCAGCTACCCAGAAAAACTGACTATATACTTCCAAGGGAAAGTATGGGCATTCAACAAAATAGAAGATTTCCAAGTTTTTGCAAAGAAAAGACCAGAGCTCTCTGGAAAGTTCGATATTGAAAAACAAAGAGCAAGGAATACCTGAAAAGGGAAATATTAAGGAAAAGGGAAAAGGTGAAAAATGTTATCTTCTTCTTTTACTTAAACTCTCTTCTATAAGGACCAAATTTACATCAATCTATGTATACTATCATGTGGGGGAAATGTAATGTATAAATAGGGGGTAAAGAAAGACCAAATAGAATAATCTTTCTCACACAAAGATTCACATGGGAAGGGGAGGGGAAGAAAACTCCTATTAGAAGGAGAGGAAGAGAGGGTTTCTTACATAAACCTTAATCTCAGGGAAATCAACTCTGAGAGGGAAAAACATCCAGATCCATTGGGATCTTGAATTCTATCTTACCCAACAAGGGTAGGGAGAAGGGAAAACCAAGGGGAAGGGGGAGAGGGAAAACAAAAAGGGAGGGAAAGAAAGGGGGGAGGGGTAGGGAACAAAAATGGAGGGACTAAAAAGGAAAACATCAAGGGAGGGGACAAGGGGGACTGATTCAAAGTAAATCACTGGACTAAAAGGTAGAGCCAAAGAAGAAAAGGTTAGAATTAGGGAAGGCTATCAAAATGCCAGGGAGTCGAAAATGACAATCATAACTTTGATTGCGAATGGGATGAACTCACCCATAAAATGTAGACGAATAGCAGAATGGATTAGAATACAAAACAATACCATATGTTGTCTTCAAGAAACACACATGAGGCGGGTTGACACCCACAAGGTCAGAATTAAAGGATGGAGTAAGACCTTCTGGGCCTCAACTGACAGAAAGAAGGCAGGAGTGGTAATCATGATATCTGATAAAGCCAAAACAAAAATAGACCCGATCAAAAGGGACAGGGAAGAGTAAATCTTAAATTTTCCTAGACTTATAAATGTTGGAAATTTCACCATTGGGAAATTTCATACTTGAAAAATTTCCTCTTGAGTGTGGGAACTCTATTGGAATGTGAACCCCATTGGCATGGGAGGTTCCTCCTCCTCCCTTCTTAAGATTACTTTAGGACAGAAACCTTTTGCTGAATAATGGAAAGGGCTTTGACCTATGCTTAAGCTTAGAACAGGAATTTCTTTGAGTCATGATTGATTTCAGAATTGATACAATGGAGATACTTGGAATGACAGAACCAGGTCTTGGAAATTGCAATATCTAGCCTACTCAGTCCTAACAGGATTTAGGAAGGGCTGCAGCATAGATCAAAATTTAATTATTCCAATCTCTACCCTACTCAGGGTAACAGGATTTAGGAAGGACTGTAGCAAAAGATCAAGATTTAATTATTTGAGAATATGACCTTCAACAGACATGTGCAAAGCCACAGACCTCTGGGCGGTCCTGGGTTAAGCTAGAGTCACCATTGGCACAGGGAAAATGATGGACAGTGATGTGAGAACTGAGGGGAGGGAACTTGGATCGTTTGCTTAAAGATAGAGGGGTCTGAGGACTGAGGTGGTTTGGAGATTTTGGCTCTGTGTGGTTGGAGAAGTGCTCTGAGAAGCTTGCTCTGAAGGAAACTGGAGGTGGGGAGACTGTTTCTCCATTTTGGTCACGTGAGTAATAGGGACTGATCTCCTTTCTTTGCCCCAGCTATCTAAGGGCTTGGGCCTTTTGGCCCAGCCTAAACAGAAGGGGTATTTAAGCCCTATTCCCTTCTGTCCCCTTTCTCTCTCCCTCTCTCTCTCTATCTCTAATTCCTTTCTTCCTCCTGTTTGTAATTAAACTCTATAAAAGGTTGAAGGCTGACTTGAGTTTTCATTTAGGAATTACATAGCTGAATTCCTTGGCGACCTTAAATTAATATATATCAGTCTTTTAAAGTGATTTCCTTGTCACAGAAGGTAATTATATTTTGTTAAAAGGGACTTTAGACAATGAGGAAATATCATTATTCAACATGTATGCACCAAATAATATAGCACCCAAATTTCTAATGGAGAAACTAGGAGAATTGAAGGAAGAAATAGACAGTAAAACCATATTAGTGGGAGACTTAAACCAACCATTATCAAATTTAGATAAATCAAATCAAAAAATAAATAAGAAAGAGGTGAAAGAAGTGAATGTAATCTTAGAAAAATTAGAATTAATAGACATATGGAGAAAAATAAATAGGGATAAAAAGGAATACACCTTCTTCTCAGCACCACATGGCACATTCACAAAAATTGACCATACATTAGGTCACAGAGACATAGCACAAAAATGCAGAAAAGCAGAAATAATGAATGCAGCCTTCTCAGATCACAAGGCAATAAAAGTAATGATTAGTAATGGTACATGGAAAAACAAATCTAAAACCAATTGGAAATTAAACAATATGATACTCCAAAATCATTTAGTTAAAGAAAAAATCAGAGAAACAATTAATAATTTCATTGAGGAAAATGACAATGGCGAGACATCCTTTCAAACCTTTTGGGATGCAGCCAAAGCGGTAATCAGAGGTAAATTCATATCCCTGAATGCTTATATTAACAAACTAGGGAAAACAGAGATCAATCAATTGGAAATGCAAATGAAAAAACGCGAAAGAGATCAAATTAAAACCCCCAAGCAGAAAAACAAACTAGAAATCCTAAAAATTAAGGGAGAAATTAATAAAATCGAAAGTGATAGAACTATTGATTTAATAAATAAGACAAGAAGCTGGTTCTTTGAAAAAACAAACAAAATAGACAAAGTAGTAGTCAATATAATTAAAAAAAGGAAGGAAGAAAAGCAAATTAACAGCATTAAAGATGAAAAGGGGGACATCACCTCCAATGAAGAGGAAATTAAGGCAATCATTAGAAATTACTTTACCCAATTATATAGCAATAAATACACCAATTTAGGGGATATGGATGAATATATACAAAAATACAAACTGCCTAGACTAACAGAAGAGGAAATAAAATTCTTAAATAATCCCATATCAGAAAATGAAATCCAACAAGCCATCAAAGAACTTCCTAAGAAAAAATCCCCAGGGCCTGATGGATTCACCAGTGAATTCTATCAAACATTCAGAGAACAGTTAATCCCAATACTATACAAATTATTTGACATAATAAGCAAAGAGGGAGTTCTACCAAACTCCTTTTAAGACACAAACATGGTACTGATTCCAAAACCAGGCAGGTCAAAAACAGAGAAAGAAAACTATAGTCCAATCTCCTTAATGAATATAGATGCAAAAATCTTAAATAGGATACTAGCAAAAAGACTCCAGCAAGTGATCAGAAGGATCATTCACCATGATCAAGTAGAATTTATACCAGGGATGCAGGGCTGGTTCAATATTAGGAAAACCATCCACATAATTGACCACATCAACAAGCAAACAAGCAAGAACCACATGATTATCTCAATAGATGCAGAAAATGCCTTTGATAAAATACAACACCCATTCCTATTAAAAACACTAGAAAGCATAGGAATAGAAGGGTCATTCCTAAAAATAATAAACAGTATGTATCTAAATCCATCAGCTAATATCATCTGCAATGGGGATAAACTAGACCCATTCCCAATAAGATCAGGAGTGAAACAAGGATGCCCATTATCACCTCTACTATTTGACATTGTACTAGAAACACTAACAGTAGCAATTAGAGAAGAAAAAGAAATTGAAGGCATCAAAATAGGCAAGGAGGAGACCAAGTTATCACTCTTTGCAGATGACATGATGGTCTACTTAAAGAATCCTAGAGATTCAACCAAAAACCTAATCGAAATAATCAACAACTTTAGCAAAGTTGCAGGATACAAAATAAACCCACATAAATCATCAGCTTTTCTATATATCTCCAACACAGCTCAGCAGCAAGAACTAGAAAGAGAAATCCCATTCAAAATCACCTTAGACAAAATAAAATACCTAGGAATTTACCTCTCAAGACAAACTCAGGAACTATGTGAACACAACTACAAAACACTATCCACCCAACTAAAACTAGACTTGAGCAATTGGAAAAACATTAACTGCTCATGGATAGGATGAGCCAATATAATAAAAATGACCATCCTACCCAAACTTATTCATCTATTTAGTGCCATACCCATTGAACTACCAAAATACTTCTTCACTGATTTAGAAAAAACCATAACAAAGTTCATTTTGAAGAACAAAAAATCAAGGATATACAGGGAAATCATGAAAAAAAAAACCACATATGATGGGGGCCTTGCAGTCCCTGACCTTAAACTATATTACAAAGCAGCAGTCATCAAAACAATTTGGTACTGGCTAAGAAACAGAAAGGAAGATCAGTGGAATAGACTGGGGGAAAGCAACCACAGCAAGACAGTATACGATAAACCCAAAGATCCCAGCTTTTGGGACAAAAATCTACTATTTGATAAAAACTGCTGGGAAAATTGAAAGACAGTGTGGGAGATACTAGGAATAGATCAACACCTCACACCCTACACCAAGATAAATTCAAAATGGGTGAGTGACTTAAACATAAAGACAGAAACCATAAGTAAATTGGGTAAACACAGAATAGTATACATGTCAGACCTTTGGGAGGGGAAAGACTTTATAACCAAGCAAGACATAGAAAGAATCACAAAATGTAAAATAAATAATTTTGACTATATCAAATTAAAAAGCTTTTGCACAAACAAAACCAATGTAACTAAAATCAGAAGGGAAACAACAAATTGGGAAAAAATCTTCATAGAAACCTCTGACAAAGGTTTAATTACTCAAATTTATAAAGAGCTAAATCAACTGTACAAAAAATCAAGTCATTCTCCAATTGATAAATGGGCAAGGGACATGAATAGGCAGTTCTCAGATCAAGAAATCAAAACTATTAATAAGCACATGAAGAAGTGTTCTAAATCTCTTTTAATCAGAGAGATGCAAATAAAAACAACTCTGAGGTATCACCTCACACCTAGCAGATTGGCTTACATAACAGCAAAGGAAAGTAATGAATGCTGGAGGGGATGTGGCAAAGTCGGGACATTAATTCAATGCTGGTGGAGTTGTGAACTGATCCAACCATTCTGGAGGGCAATTTGGAACTCTGCCCAAAGGGCGACAAAAGAATATCTACCCTTTGATCCAGCCATAGCACTGCTGTGTCTGTACCCCAAAGAGATAATGGACGAAAAGACTTGTACAAGAATATTCATAGCTGCGCTCTTTGTGGTGGCCAAAAACTGGAAAACGAGGGGATGCCCATCAATTGGGGAATGGCTGAGCAAATTGTGGTATATGTTGGTGATGGAATACTATTGTGCTAAAAGGAATAATAAAGTGGAGGAGTTCCATGGAGACTGGAACAACCTCCAGGAAGTGATGCAGAGAGAGATGAGCAGAACCAGGACAACATTGTACACAGAGACTAATACACTGTGGTATAATCTAACGTAATGGACTTCTCCATTAGTGGCGGTGTAATGTCCCTGAACCATCTGCAGGGATCTAGGAGAAAAAAACACTATTCATAAGCAAAGGATAAACTATGGGTGTAGAAACACTGAGGAAAATCAACTGCCTGAATACAGAGGTTGAGGGGACATGACAGAGGAGAGACTCTAAATGAACACTAATGCAAATATTATCAATATAGCATTGGGTTCAAATCAAGAAAACATGTAATGCCCGGTGGATTTACGAGTCGGCTATGGTGGTGAGGGGGGGGAGGAAAAGAAAATGATCTATGTCTTTAATGAATAATGCTTGGGAATGATCAAATAAAATATTAAAAAAAGAAAGAAATATAATGCAGCAGGAATTTAGGGAGGTAGGAGGAGTAAAGACCACTCTATGTTCATTTGCTTTGGTAAACATTTATCCTGCTTAACTGGGGCCAACACTAGTGTTCTTAATGTTCTGCACAATGGATATTTTATAGGGTAACTTTTCACAATTAGCCCCTCTAATTCAATCCCTTCTCAGTTCTGCCTAATGTAACACTGTTTTCTTGAAAATTTAGTTTAAGCATCCTTTACTTAATGAAGCCTTCTTAGTTTCTCCATCAGCTTGGGTATCTCATTTAAGAAAAAAATATATATATATTAATATATATGTGTGTGTATGTATATATGCATATACATACATATCACATGTATTAATATATATTCATATAGTATTTTACATAAACATGTAGACAAATATATATATATATATAAACTTTTATATACACTCATAGTATATATTTATTACACTCATGAATACACATGGAAATAGAATTCTTCCACATTGGAATGTAAGTTCAATGAGGTCAGTTCCTCTTACTACTGTCTTCCTATCCCTAGATCTTAATTCAGTTCCTCAAATATAGTACGTTATTAATGAATGTTTGTTGATTGATTGATTGTAAGAAGCAGGGAATTACTATGAAATTTCAGGCCTCAGTTTAATTCAACAAACATTTAAACTCTGTAAACCCCTATGATAGAAATGATTATTAAAGAGAAAATTACCTGAGTTGAATCTCAAAGGATTTTAAGGATTCTACAAAATGAAAAGTAGGAATAAGTTCATAGTTCATTATAAAACCCAGGGACTGCCTCTGAAAAGACATAGAAATATTAAATGCAATACTGAGTTTGGAAAACCAATAGACAATTATGATTGAAAAACAGCATGAGTCAATAAGGAGTAAGGCAGAGTAAGCCTAGAAATGTAAGCTGGATTCCAAATGTAAAAGGCTTTAAAATCCAAACAAAAGATTGTACATTTTATCTTAGATGAAATAGGGAGACACCACAGATTTTTTAGCAGTGGAGAGATATGCTTAAACCTGTTCTGTAGGAAACTCACCATAAATTGTGTGGAAGAGAAATCAGCAAATAAACTAGAATCAGGGAAGCATATTAATATAATGAGTAATATGAAAAGGTGATGAAATGCATGAACTAGGGTATTTAAGATCAGAGTGAAGAAGAGATGACTATAAGAGAGTCAAGAAAGGATTAAAAGAAACTTTATATTTGGATATGAGTATTTTAAAGGGTGACTAATGAGGGGGAAAATAAAGGATGAATGTGTTATTATATAACTGGGTGATTGGGAAAATGAACCACAACAGAAAAGTACAAATATGATACTATAAATTCCCACATCAAAGCATTCATTTTAAAATTCATTTTAGAATGATGTCCTTTCAGACAGATGAACATATGTAGATGTATGACTGAAGGGAATGCTTTCATCTTAATATAGTATCTATTTATTGCAGTCTTATCACATGGTTAATTGTAATCAGTGATATAGATTCAGATTATTAATATTTCTTTTTATAAAGTCATATCTTGGACCTTGTATTTAATTAACCTCCCCTGCCTGTCATTGTCTCTAGTAATAGTTAGACTGTTTCTGGACTTCTGGACTGGTGTTAAATTTAATTGCGCTTGGACTTGAATAATTAAATTGGTGGTTGCCAGGGATTTAATTTCTAAATCCCAAAATGAATTATTCAAGTAAATGGAATTTATGGTAGTTTATTTTACAATAGAGGGAAGATATTAAGGAATGAGAGAGAGAGAGAGAGAGAGAGAGAGAGAGAGAGAGAGAGAGAGAGAAAACTGTCTTCCTCTGAGCCCAGTAGAAATTCTAAGGCCCTAATCAGGGGAAAGGAGTCTCAAGACAGTCGGCCTTTCTTGGAGGTTCACACCTCCAGAAAGGCAGGAAAACTAAGTCAGACTTTCACTCACCACAGTGACCATCTAAAAGGAAATCAGTCTCAAGTCTCTTACACGAGCTCCTTCAGGGGTCCAATTCCACATCCAAGTGTCTTTATTCCAAGTTTGAGTGTCTGTCTTCCAGGCTATCCTCAAGTGTCTCCTCTTCACTCCAAGCCCAGATCACTGATCTCCAGTTCAGCTCCCAGTGACTGATCCTTTGATCTATATCTTGTGTACCTCTGTTTCCTCTATTTAAGGATCTTTTTCTCTTGTGTCACCTCCCCTAAATTTTACATCCAGCAATCACAGGAGATGAGCTCTCTAGGACTGCCCACTCTTTAGTTCACACCTTTTATGGTTAGATTATACCTTTTTTGGTTAGACCACACATTTTGTAGTTAGTTTGCACCTTTTACTAGTTAAAATGGATACTTTAAATACTGAATTAATACTTTTGGGAATTAAAACCTAAAATTAGACTGGGGATTACAATTAAATTTTCCCAATAAAGGAAGAGCTAAGCACCTTCATTGTTACAATAAGAGGATTACAATTTAATTTTCACAATCAAGGAAGGGTCAAGTATCTTCACTGTTACAATAAGGAGGTAGCCAAATCCAATCTTCACACTGGTCACATGTGGCAATTATGATTTAATTTTTTTCTTTAAAATAAGAATCATAAGAAATTTGAAAAATTTAAAAATATGGAAGATAATATGAAGTGATTCAATGAAAAAAATAGGATCAAAGGATAAATACCAATGTTTATTACAAACAGATAAAGGCAGATATTATTAGTAATAAGTTTCAGCCTTACATATAGAGGAAATGGCTTTAGAAATGAGGCAAATAATGATAAATGAATAATATGTCAAAATATATATGAACTAACTTTTTGCATTTGGTTAAGATTGCAAAGAATATATGTACCAGATACATGTTCAATGGCAAGCAGTCATTTTTATGTGTTCATTTGTCTCAACTTGCATATTTTGTTATTATTAAGACTGGGTCTCCCTATCATCCCAAGACTGGAAGTATAAAAAAGATTCATGTGCCCATTTCTACTCTGTTCACCATGAGGGATTTTACCTGCTCTGTTTTTCTGAGTTGGACTTGGTTTGGTTCTTCTTAAGCAACTCTCTATTTTCTTCCCTATTCCCCCAACACAATCTCAAAGGATTTCCATATCTATAATGGACATACTGCAGACAAATGAATAGCTAGACCAATTGAAATTTGGATCTTCCCATATCAAACAAATCCATCAGCCTCAATTATCAAATAGCTGGACTTTAAGGACTTGGTAACCATGGTTTTTAAAAACACATTTTTTAAATTAATGAGCATTTGAATTTTTTAGTATATTCTTCATATATTTGAAAATGTGCATTTAGGTATCAGCAGGCAACAATAATATAGCAAGTTTCCAGTTAGTGCAAATAATGAATTCAGATAATCAAATATAATTGAGTTCACATTATTTGAGGCTACAATTATATAAAAGATAGTAATTAACTTCATCCTGATGGAAATATTCAGTGAGAATCAAATAATGTGACCTCTTCAAAGCACACATTATTCATGTGAATCAGGAACTAACTGTATTTCAATGTATTTGTCACTGGAACATTTAATTTTCCATGTAATTGTCATTCTTCTTTTCTTTAAAGAAAATATGGTTTTCTTCACTTGTTATGTTATATATTCTGAACTGGATTAGAGACCTTTTTTAGTGTCTTATTAGCAACTCAAAAATTACTTAGTGGGAAATACTGAGTTTGGATGCAGGAAACCTTGATCCAAATCCTTGATCTCTTATTTAACTTACTACTTGTGTAACATGCCTTAGTTTAGAGAATTAGTCAATTTTTGATGCATAAATGCTGAAACTAAAAATTTGACAGTTGACTCTCTGAAACTTGTTTAAGTTATCTACAGCTAAATCCGGTACCAGTGTTATATTAGATGCATTTTCTTGGGATTTGGTGGAATTCCTCAATGGATGCCTTGAAATGGGATGTAGGAGACTATTGGATGAGATATCATTCTATTGATTATTTTTTAGATAAAATTTGGGATATATGACTCTTGAGATGCTCTCAAAATTGAAACCCTATGTATTTTCGTGCATAACTTTTAAGTGTTAGGTAAAAAATAAGCTTTCCCATTTTACACATATGATATTGGGTTTTTCTTGATTCATTAAACTATGTGGTAAAACCCCACAAAGACCATCCGAATAAGGTATGATTTGTTAGGATAATATAAAATACTTTATTACTTTTTACTACCAGTTTTTGACTACCAGAAGTCAATATCATAAGGAATAATATAATAAAAGCCTACAGCTGTTCAACTTATCATTTCACCTCAAAGTCCCAGTTAACAAACACTATTTTAGAAATGAGAAAAGTCTTAATATTCACAGGTTAAGCTGAATAAATGTCAACAACAATATCTGAAGTAAATCAGTCTTTAAACTTGATAATGAATTTAAATAAAATAATACATCTAGAGTTTAAAAAGTCAAAGGGGAATACAAAAACCTAATCAGGTCTCAAAACTATAGATCCTAATTCTCATCTAATGAACCTTAGAAATATCACTAACTATATATTCTGGAGCCATGTATATTTGCTTTTAGATTACTCTCTGATCAACTTGGTATTTTTGGATGCAAATGAGTCAGCACCAACATTTACCCTACCCGGCCTTAAACAAAACAGGAGGACTCATGAGGATGGAACTCATACTTTGCAAATGTTAAAGGAATAAAGCATCTGGAAGAGACTTTAAATAGACACCAATAGAATTTGGCCCAGAAGGCATTTTAGGAAACCTAGAAAGAGGTCTGTTATTCAAAACTTCATAAATTATATATTATAAATTGGATAGTACAAGTCATATTCCATGCTAATCCAGACAAAGTTCCTTTAGTTTTTATAATACAAAAATTGGGATAGCCATTTTAGATAGGCAAGAATTGTAGGCAGACACCTTCCTTCCTTTCTTTCCTCCCTCCCTCCTTTCCTTCTTTCTTTCTTTCTTTCTCTTTCTTTCTTTCTTTCTTTCTTTCTTTCTTTCTGTCTCTCTTTCTGTCTCTTTTTCTTTCTTTCTGTCTCTCTTTCTGTCTCTCTTTCTTTCTTTCTTTCTTTCTTTCTTTCTTTCTTTCTTTCTTTCTTTCTTTCTTTCTTTCTTTCTTTCTTTCTTTCTTTCTTTCTTTCTCATATATATGTATACACATATACAACTTTTAAAAATAGATGCATGTTTATTATGTAGTTTACTTTTCAATTCCAAAAGGCTCTCTAAGAAAAGGCAACAAAATCCTAATTATAATGAATCAAGGAACTCTTTTTCATGAATCTTAGGTCAAAAGGTAATTTTCCCTTGATTTTAAACACTCTCTCATTATATACATGTGCTATTGTGTACAAATGTCTCTAAGCACTTGGATTTCTGCTGGGATAAAGAAGTATATTATTTATTTTGGAGTGGTTGTCTCTAAGGGGAAAGTGCTTCATTTATATATAAAAAAGATTTTTTGAAGATGAGAAAAAAGATTAATCCTTTATTTTAAATTTTGCAGTGGTCTCCTTGTAAATTAACAAAATATATTCATAAATGGATTTAGCACTAAAATACTATCTTTTTTCACTTTGGGAAGAACAACAACTGTCAAATATATAGCAGTTAAATGTTTGCAAACTTTTTTCTTAACAGCACTAAATTGTTATCCTTATTTGACAAGCAAGGAAAATGTGATTAAGAGATTAATAAAACATTATACAACCAAAACATGTCAGAACAAGGACATAACTGCAATATTTTCTTCATTTTAAATCCACAGAGTTTTCTATGAGACCACACATTAGATTTCCACTTTTAGATCTACTTAAAAAATTAGCACTAATCTATTATTTCTATGCAAATCAATTACCATAATATCAATATTACATTGTGGTCATTATCTACCTTTGAAAATGTTTAGGAAAAAGAGAAGAATGGGAGATGTCAATTTGAGAGTTGCTTCTTTAGAGGTGGGAGTGAAGGTCATGGGAGTTAATACTCTTTTGATCTAGGAGAGAAAGGGAAAGTAAGAGAGAAAAGAGAAGAGAAGAGAAGAGAAGAGAAGAGAAGAGAAGAGAAGAGAAGAGAAGAGAAGAGAAGAGAAGAGAAGAGAAGAGAAGAGAAGAGAAGAGAAGAGAAGAGAAGAGAAGAGAAGAGAAGAGACGAGATGAGACAAGAGAAAGTAAGGGAAGGGAAGGGAAGAGAAATATTCATAAGAAGATAAAATGAAATGTATAAAAAAGAACAATGATAAAAAAGCAAGAAGACTTGGGATATGCAAATGATGTCAATGGAAGAAACAATTTTCCAAAACAGAGAGAATTAATATTTAATATGTTCTAGAGAGATAAAGGAAATTAGGAAATTTGAGGGAAAACTATTTAACATTTAATCAGATGAGAATTATTGGTGCAGGAGAGAGAAATGCTGGAAATTCCTGTTTGGACAAAAGGGAAGGAAAGCAGATTTAAAAAAAATTTGAGGTAGTTAAGAAATCATGCTGACTATATTTTAAAAGGATTTAGATTCTATAAACCCCATGTATAAGTATGTCCTCCTTTACTCATGTACTTTATCTCAATTGATTCTATTATTTATATGTAATTTGTATTAGAAGTAGTTGGTGATTGATGGAGCACCAGACCTGGAATTAGAAAGACCTTGGTTCAAATCTGGCCTCAAATATATTCTATCTGTATGACCCTATGGATGTAAATCACAATCTCTATTTGCCTCAATTTTCTCAACTGTCAAAATGGGGAGAATAATAGCACCTACCACAAAAGATTCTAATGAGGCAGAAATGAGAAGAATAATATTTTTAAATTACTTAGTATTATTCTTGGAACTTAGTAGGTACTATAAAATTACTTATTCCTTCTACATTCTCTTTCTTTCACCTCTCTTTACCCTTCTACTGCCTATCCTCATTGTTCTTCTTATCTCCAACTCTTAGAATCCTTAGTCTCCTTTAAATATTTTAATATATTTTTATTTAGTCAATTTAGAACATTATTTCTTGGTTACAAGAATCATATTCTACAACTCCCTCCCCTAGCCCTACCCTTCCCATAGCCCACTCACAATTCCACCGGATATTACATGTGTCTTTGATCAAAACTTATTTCCATGCTGTTGGTGTTTGCATCAGGATGTTCATTTAGAGTCTACATCTCCAACCATATCCCCTCAATCCCATGTAATCAAGCAGTTGTTTTTCTTCTGTGTTTCTACTCCCACAGTTTTTCCTCTAAATGAGAATAGCATTTTTTTCCTTATAGTTCCCTCCAAGATGTTAAGGATCACTGCATTGCAACTAATGGAGAAGTTCATTACATTTGATTGTACAACAGTGTATCAGTCTCTGTGTCCAATGATCTCCTGGTTCTGCTCCTTTCGCTCTACATCACTTCCTGGAGGTCACTCCAGTTCCCAAGGAATGCCTCCACTTTATTGTTCCTTTTTGCACAATAATATTCCATCACCCACATATACCACAATTTGTTCAGCCATTCACCAATTGAAGGGCATCCCCTCATTTTCCAAAATTTTACCACCACAAAGAGCACAACTTTAAATATTTTTGTACAAAACTTTTTCCTTATTATCTCTTTGTGGTACAAGCACAGTAGTGCTATGACTGGATCAAAGGGCAGACAGACTGTTAGTGCCCTTTGGGCATAGTTCCAAATTGCCCTCCAAAATGGTTGGATCAATTCACAACTCCACCAGCAATGCAATAATGACATTAATGTCGAGACTTTGCAACATCCACTCCAGCATTCATTCCTTTCCCTTACTGTCAAGTTAGCCAATCTGCTAGGTGTGAGGTGGTACTTCAGAGTTGTTTTGATTTGCATCTCTCTGATTATAAGAGATTTAGAACACTTTTCATATGATTATTAATAGTTTTGATTTCTTTGACCGAAAATTACCAATCCATGTCCTTTTCCCATTTATCAACTGGAGAATGACTTGAATTTTTATACAATTGGTTTAGTTCTTTATGAATTTGAGTAATTAGACTTCTGTCAGAGGTTTTTCTTATAAAGATTGTTTCCCAATTTGTTATTTTGGTTTTTTTCTCTTTGAATTATTTCCCACTTTTCTTGTCAGAAGGCTTCCATCTTTTTGATAAGCTCCAATTTAAATTCTCCAAGAGCTTGTGGATAATTTCCATTTTTTTGAAAGTTTTGGGTTTATTTGAATTTCCTTGGTAGACTGGGTTTTTCAAATATCCATAAAAATCGTCTAGGTTCAATGCCTTTTTCTTGTTTTTTGTTTGTTTGTTTGTTTTTGTGGAGGGAGGTTGAAGGTCCTGGGCACAATTTGCTATCTCTGTGGAGGTTTTTCCTTTCCTTTTTAGTCAGAAATCTGAGTGAGATGGGCAGGCTCTCTGTGTATGGAGTTAAGGAGCAAGGATTTTACCTGAGGCAAGCTCTTGAACAGCTTCAGTTGTTTGCTGCCCTTCTCTGCACTACCTTCCTGGTAGCACCCACAGTCTGCACTCCCTAGCCCACTGGGTTTTCAAGTGTAGCTGCTCTCAGGGGTAGGTCTTTGGTGGTCTTAGTCAGCTCCCAAGGAACTAGAGGTGGCCTTTGCTCACTCTAGAGTTGCTTCTTACTCATTTGCTGATTCTGGCACATGCTGGCTCTGACTCTGCTTCCGTAGATGGGGTGTGGGAGGGTAGATCAGCTCACATTTGGGTGGGAGCTTTTTCACCCCCTTATAGTGTCAAAATGCCCAAATCTCACATACCTTCAATTCTGCTCCCTACTGTAGAGTCCCTTCATTCTTATGAATTTTTTTTTTGGTCTTTTGAGGTAGTCTATATTGGTGAGTGCTGCGGACAGACTGCCCCAATGCTTACCTAGATTCTTCTTTAAATTTCAATGTAAGCTCCATGCTCTTTAGGACTTTTGTTGGTTCCCCTAAGGTGCCTCTAAAGCCTCCTCTAAATTGCTTAAATTTGTTTTACATTAACATCTGTAAATATAGGTTGTCATGATGATAATAATCAGTAAGCATTTTAATGAACTTACTCTGTGCCAAGCAATGTACAAATGTACAAGGCAAGGAACTGTTACATTTTTGTCATTATAAACCATAGTAAATAGAATGTCAGGCCAGAAGTTGGGAGGAATTTTGCTCAAATCTGGCCTTAAACACTTTCAAACTGTATGACCCTAGGCAAGTCATTTAACCTCAATTGCCTATCCTTTAACAATCTTCCCTCTGACTCTATCAAATCTAAGAAGGTATGGTTTAAAAAAATATAAACATAGTAACTGTATTGGACAGTGGGAATACTGGTAGACTTGAAATCAGAGGATGGGTTCAAATCCCATTATTACCACTTACTTCCTTTGTGGCCTTCTGCTAGTCAGGTCACTGCTTTGATTTTAATATTTCTTAATCTGTAAATGCAAGAGTCAGATGAGCTAGCATGTAAGATCACTTCCAACTCTACATCTATGAACTTAAAATCCTGTCATTTCTATCTACCCCTTCACAGAACTCTCTGTTCCAGTCAAATTGATTTACAATCTGTTTCCCATATATGACATTCTATTTTATTTCATATTTTTCACAGGTCCCTTCCTCCTATACCTGGAAGGTACTCCCTTCCCCTCTATCTCACAGAACTGAAAAGTTCCTTCAAAACAGACCAGATGCTACTTCTTTATATTACTAGTTGTTCATGTTCTTGCCATTTTGGGGAATTTTTTTTTCATCTTTTTTGTGTACATTTCTGTGTTGGTATACTATATGCCCTTATGTGTCTATAGGTGGAGCTATTTTTTCCCTCTCTATTTGCCCCGGGCCTTGCTTAATATCTTTCAGATGGTAAGCACAGAGTAATTATCTATTGGATTAAGTTAACTTCTGCTTATGTTGAGAAAACTACCTATTTAGATTTGTATTAGGCTAGAAAATATATACTTTACTTAGCAATTATAGTAGTATTTATACAAAAGGCCTGATAATACAGTCAGAATGAATATGTTCAAGGTCAAGCTCTAGTTCAGCCATTCTAATGGAACATTATTGATGTATAAATATATGAGTCCATAGACTAAAAATGTATTTGTCCAGAAATTCCAAATTGTTAGCAAGTTTATTGACTGATAAAAAGGAAACATTAAAATGAATAGTTTAGGAAAGTAGAATGTCCTTCTTCTGGTACATATTTCTATATTAGGAATAGTTGAAATAGATAATACAGATTTATAGAAGCATTCATGATAAAATTAGAGATTTTTTTTTGTAAGAACAGTCATATTAGTTCTTAGGGAAAAGTCACTGGGAAAAATGGACTAGGAAGTCATCATTTTCAGAATGCCCCATGTATTTTCTTTGTTACCATGAATTTATATTTTTAGTTAGCATATAAGTCAGACAAAAATAAAATCTCCCTACAATATAGATTTTTCTTTGGGAACAAAGAAATTATTCTTGATTGGATAAAGCATATCTGCGAAATATATTACCATGTCATAAAACAGGGTATACTCTTTGATCCAACAATACCACTACTAGATTTGTATCCCAAAGAGATTAAGGAGAGGGGGAAAGAGCCTAATTATACAAAAACATTTAAAGAAGCTCTTTTTGTGGTGGCAAAAAAAAACTGGAAACTGAAGGGATATTCAACACTTGGGGAATATCTACACAAATTGTGGTAATGGAATACTATTGTGCCATGAGAAATAACAAAAATTATTTTAAAAAACCCTGGAAAATATGAAATAATGCAAAGTGAAGTGAG
This sequence comes from Monodelphis domestica, assembly GCF_027887165.1. Taxonomy (NCBI): domain Eukaryota; kingdom Metazoa; phylum Chordata; class Mammalia; order Didelphimorphia; family Didelphidae; genus Monodelphis; species Monodelphis domestica. The sequence goes on from NC_077232.1 coordinate 163,107,292, forward strand.
CAGAACCACAAGAACATTGTACATAGTCACAATAGTATATGATATCAGTTGCAAAAGACTTAACTATTATAAAAAATTCAAGAATACAGGATATCTCCAAGGGATTAATGAAAAAAAAGGCTCTCCATCACTACAGACAGAACAGATAGAGTCCAGATGCATATTGGAACATGCCATTATTCACTTATATCCTCCATGATTTCTCTAGTGTAAGAAATATATGCTTTATTTCAAAACATCATTAATGTGGAAATATGTATTGTATGATAATTCATGTACAACTTATATCATATTGCCTGCTATCTTATTTAGGGAGTAGAAGTGAGAGGGAGGGAAAGAATATAGATTCCAAAATGTTAGAAAATAAAAATTAAAAATTATCTAAATTTGTAATCTGGAAAAAAAACATTAAAAATAGTTTGGAACAGTAATAGTTTAGTAAATTGGCAATAATCAAATAATATAAGTCAAAGGCAGGGATTGAACCTTAGACTTCCTATCTACAAAGTTACATCACTGTTTTAGGATTAAAGCTAAAGGCAACAACTCTTTGTTGTATTGTAGTAAATATTCTTATAAGTAAGATTAATCTCATTTTAAGGATACTATAAAATCCTTTAGTGAAAAATAATCAATAAATATTTAATAAGTGAAAACTAAAGAGTTGCAGGCACCAAATGCTATAGGGAAGGGGAAAATTATATTAGTAGGGATGACACCAAACAGTTCGGTTGCCTAGAAAGGAAGAGTTAATTGTAGATTTTGAGACTTTTATGAATGAAGACTTTGAGAGGAGGTTTTTTTCTTTTGCTTTTTTTTTATCTCCAGCTCTCCAATCAGAAAGAAGAGGCAACTGAGGGTATTGAAGAGGTATTGAGTAACAAAGCTGAGGTTTTGATAAGATTTGTGATGATTACCTTATTTTGGTTGGAGCATGATGCTGAGGAGTTATAAGAAGCTTACTTTGTAGTTTAAAAATTACATTCTATTACATTTACCCAATTCTGCATACCCATGTTTCTGTCAACACACAGTAAGTCACATTAAGGAGGTTTGTATTCTTGGCCCCAAATCCAGTATTCTTTTTCTGTAGGAATACAATGTCTTCTATTTTAACATTTTACCTATTCATTATATGCGCCCACCTACAACCAAGGCTTTCTTTTGTTACTTTCTGGATTTAATACTATTTCAATTCTTTCTTAAGCTCAATTTATGCTTAAACTGAATATCAGTTTAATTAGATTAATCAAGTAGAATTAAAGCACAAAAAATAGACAGTAGACAAAGGTTTGGGCAAAACCTAGATCCCACTAACTCAGGGCTTCAGGCTGAAGTTCCTTCAGGTTGGATCTTTGTTTCTTCTCAGTATCCCAATGTGGTCAGAGTACAAAAAAGTTAATGCCCTATAGTTGATCTTCTGTATTCCAGTAAAACCAGAGCAATTCACAATGGATTGACTACATACACCAAATAAGAGAGAATTTTTTGGAGTTTCTGATTACTGTGGCTCCATAGGCAAAAAGACATCAGAATGAATACTGTATTTATAGTATGGAATTTCATTGGTCATGGTTAATGTTTGGGTTAAGCCCATATATATGGTGGTCACTTAATGAGTAATGTTCCTATAACCAAAGATACATGGGACATTTGTAGGGGAAAGGTGTGGTGATGTGGGGTCCACCTTAGTCTCATATTATTCCTTCATAATTGTCTTTTCTCTTAAAATTATTTTTTCTATTTTTCTTTTTTATTCATTTGAATAAATTTATTTAGTCAATTTAGAACATTA